>NC_089229.1:28722105-29369234 GCF_963924675.1 Phocoena phocoena
CAGAGTGCTTCACCATGAGTCACCTCCTTAGCACAAACTATCATATGTGGGTAGAGGGGCAAATCATGAATAACAAAGACACTGCAATCACACAGGAAATTTCAAGGGTTTACAGACTGCCTCCCAAGAGCTAAGGACAAATGCTAGACCTCTTTGGGTGAGGCCAAGTTCTTTACCATACAAATATTTAGAGGTATTTCCAGTACAGCTGTACTGCTCCAGTAATGACCAGAAAATGATGTAATTTATGCTCTGAGTAATTTGTCAGGTTCAAGCATAGCAACAAAGTACAAAATAATTGAGAGAGGAGAATAAGTATAGGTGTTTATATCCATCTATTGTTATGGTGTGATCAGTGAATAATTCCTACCCATCACCTTGTAATAACCAGTATTATTACAGTTAGGAAATAGGTCAGTCATATCATTTAACATATCAAAAGGTTTCCAATCATGAGAAACAAGTGGCCATGGTATTGAGCTAATTGTCACATACATGAAATGAAAACTAAAGCCCCAAGAAAAACCTTTGAAAATGCTGTGTAAGCATAACATTGTGGTTGGATTTTATATGTCAGGTAAGAAAAGTCCTGGGAAGTGTGCTTTGGGTAATAGGTATGGTAGATTTTCAGGGTTATAACCAATGCTGTATTACATAATTGAACAAACTAATTATGTGTTTCTTATTTGGCAGAAAGAGAAAGGAAGGGCAAGACTTTATATTTTTGTAACTAGAACATCTAGGAAGATGCTATTTGTGATGGTTAATTTTATGTTTTGTCTTGACTTGCCCAGGTAGTTGGTCAAACATTATTTCTGGGTGTGTCTGTGAGGATGTCTCTGGATGCAATTAGCATTTTAATTGGTAGACTGAATAAAGCAGATTGCTCTCCCCTATGTAGGTGGACACCATTGAGGGCCTGAATAGAACAAAAAGGCAGAGTAAGGAAGAATTTGCTCTCTCTCAGCAATACTATCTTTGAACTGGGACTCTGGTCTTCTCCTGCCTTCAGACTGGAAGCACACCCCCAGCTCTCCTGGGTTTTCAGCTTGCCTACTTCAGATTGTGGGGACTTCTCAGCCTCCATAATTGTGTGTACCAATTTCTTATAATAAATCTCTTTAAATCTCTCTATCTCTCTCTCTATCTATCTATCATCTGCCTATCTATTTATCATCTGCCTATCTATCTATCTCTATATAGATATATATTCTACCGGTTATGTTTCTCTGGAGAACACTAGCTAATACACTGTTCTAATGTCAACATATATGAAAACTTATGCTTTACAGTTAGCAATATTTTGATTTATGAATTATACTTGTATAAAGACTAAACTCAAAAATTTCTAATTCAGCTTTATCCAAGACAATAGGAAGAGAATTTCTAAACACCTTGGTCTTCAAAATGAATAAGCAGGAAGATGATACAGACAGAGAAATAAAGGCAACATTCATAGTTCAACATCTATGAGTAAGTCCTAAGTGAAATGAGATTGCAATTGATAATCAAAGGAAATAATTATGTCTTTTATGTCCTTTTAGATGGGAACTAAGAAGGACCCACAGGTGCATACTATATATCTGGCTCAGGTGGTAGAAGTGGCTCATTGAGGAAGAGAGATAAAACTTATCTAAACATTTGGTAGAAAATGTGGAAAAACACACACATACTTTAGGCTTTGCACACAGCAGGATGCAGGTGATAAAAAAGGTACTTCCTCCCTTTTTTTCTAATCATTATATTCTATCATCTCTTTTAGGTGTCTCTGAGAAGTCTTTCTTTATAAACACTAAAACACAAAACTGACACAAAAACAACAACAAATAGAAAACACTGCATTCTGAGCAGAAACTTGAAATCCCATGAGATTGCACCCATGTACATAGTAAGTAATCTGCCTGTATTTGTTAGGTCTGTTTTGATTATGCTTAGTGACATACTAAGGACTGTGAAGCATCGGGAATAAAGGATATTGATGGAGTCATTCGTTCAACCTATATTTATTCAGCATTTAGTAAGTGTAAGGCACTGTGATAGATACTGGGGATAGAGCAATAAACAAGATGAAAGGAATCCCTGCCTTTGTCGGGTAGCTTATATTTTAGAAATAGAGATATGCAACATAGGAAAGAATCCCCCAAGGAGGTAATACTGTGAGTCAAGACTAGGAAAATGAGTAGAAATCAACTAATAAAGAAGGAAGAGGTGGCAAGAGTAGCTGGTGGGCAGGCCCTTAGTTGTACAGGGCCTCTATAGCTGTAACTCAGAAAACAAGAGACATCAAGGCATGAAGTCAGGCTGCTAAGGTTGGTCTGGGCCAGATAATGCAGAACCTGATAATAATTTGGGTGTTTTTTGTTATCAATATATGGAAAGATGTTGAAGGGAAACCTGAGATGATCATGTTTTTAAAAGATCAATCTGCCTGTAAGATAGAAAATATCTAGGGCAGGATCAAAATGGGATACACGAAGGTCAGTTAGGAGTCTATATCACTATAGCATCATGCAATAAAGGTAGCTTGGACAGGAGTTGCAGAGTGGATGGGGAGAGCAGTAGACAATCTGGGAAATGTTTTAGGAACAGACACTGACAAACTTTAATAATTTACAATATAAATGTGAGAAGGGGGAGTGTCAAAAATGATCTCTACACTTCTTATCTCCCGTTTTGGAACTCAACATTTTGAAGAAAAACAAGAATTGATTGTAATTTCTTTAAGATTCACAAATCTGACAGAAATTTGTCGCTTTATTTTTATATTTGTGAAGATGCCCTTTAGTAGAATTAGATAGACATACTTTTGGTAGCTAGGATTCTGATCTTTCTAAGTGCTCCATCAGATTCTTTTCTTTAAAATGGGTCATGGGGAGTAATGGTTCCTTAGAGGAAAAAAAAAAAAAATTAGAAAAGCAATGGTTAGGTGGCAGTGATAAAATGCGTTAGCAGAGCCTATACACTTGTCAGTTGGCAGTGACCTATATCATGGAGCCGTGCTACCATTTCTGACAGTTTCATTAGGCAAGTCAAGTTCAGAGTCGTCAGGAAAGCTAAACTCCCTTCTCAGTCTTAAAAACTGGTCGAAAAATTTATCTTGGTGCATGTGCAGAAGAGAGCCTGAGACTGCTATCCTTAGAAAGTTCTGGTTGCAAAGTTGTTCCTGGGCTGGTGTCTAGCAACTTGGCTGGCAAATAGCTCCCTACACTGACATAAAAATTTCCCTAAATGATAAGAGAGGCTCACTGTGCCTAAACTGTTCATATAAACAATATGGTTTACACTGAACACCTGCTTTCCTTTTGGGAGTCTGAAATTTTGGTACATGCTGTGCAGAGGGTACCCATGTGACAAGTCCCCAGTAAAATTCCAGGCACTGAGTGTCTAACAAGCTTCCCTAGTAGATAAAATTTCACACACATTGTTGGAAATTAAGGATGAGGAAAATTAAGCACTTTGGATGAGGAAATTAAGCGCTTGCATTCTTTGTGACTCCACTGGCTCTTGGTAGTTTGTGTCTGGTTTCCACTGAATTTCACCCCATGTGCCTTTTCCTTTTGCTGAATTTTGCTTTCTATCCTTTTACTGTAATAAATCTTCACTGTAATAAATCTTCATGAGTGTGACTATAGGTTGAGTCCTACAAGTCCTTATAGGGAAACATCAAACCTGGGGTGGTCTTGGGGACCCCTGACACAGTAAATTATTGGGGAAAATTACCTTGCTATTACCTAAGTTATTTCTATGAAGAGATATTGGGCATGAATTATCGATATATTAACTCATGGGAGTAATGATTTTGTCATGTAATTTTGGCGGAGATTATTTAGAAAAATTTCAAGTATAAAGGAGTATTTTATTATTAGTATATCTTAGTATACTTAGCATAAATTTGCCAGATTCACCTGAAGATGACAATACAAGACGTCATAATTTTGCATGCGAACATCCTCAGTAGTATGAAAATAAAAAATCACTAACTTAAGTCCTACCTTGTTTTTATTAAAATTTCTTTGTTACTAGCATTTTTTTTTCTTTTTTTGCGGTACGCGGGCCTCCCACTGCTGTGGCCTCTCCCGTTGCGGAGCCCAGGCTCTGGACATGCAGGCTCAGCAGCCATGGTTCACGGGCCCAGCCGCTCCGCGGCATGTGGGATCTTCCCCGACCGGGGCACAAACCTGTGTCCCCTGCATCGGCAGGCGGACTCTCAACCACTTCGCCACCAGGGAAGCCTTAGCATTTGTATTTTTGATGTTATATTTAGACCACAAAGCTTTTCCGTGAGAAGGCTCTAGTATTTAAAATGTTTTAAACACAAGGTTAAAACATCTCATTGAAATGATGGTGAAATGAACAAGATACAGGAAACTGCTGTAAGCATCTTCATTTTAAAAGCTAAGATGCTTTTAACATGCTACAGAAGATGGAATGGCATCAATAACATTATCGACTGTAAGTGATCCCCCAGATGTGAATTGTGATTGTGGAAATAGCAGTGTCCTTTCATTTAAGTAATTACTAAGCCTCTTAGAGCACCTGTGTGTGCAGGGTCCAGGATTCTTATTACCTTGTGAAGTCTTTATTAACCTGTACACATTTAGCATTCACTCTCTAATGCTCTGCCTTATCAAATTCTCATAAAATATCAATAACATGTCCTGAAGAAAGTTCTACTTTTCCTTTTTCCTCTGGAGTCATAACTAAGTTCTTTAATCTCTGGTTATTATTTTTAGGTTGAAACACACGAGGCTACTCCTTAAGTGTATTCCTCACCCCACCTCACCCATGCCCCATGATTGGATTGACTCTATGTGTGTGTGTATTTTCCTACTAAGAATGTCCTTGGGTAAGGATAAAGACTAACTGTGAATATCACTTTAAACTTCACCTCACATAAATTTTTAACTCATTCTTAAGCTTTCCTAGGTTTTGAAAATGAAAGCTAAATATTAAGGGCGTATTACTTGCCTGGTACTATTTTAAATCTATATAACGTACTAACTCCTTTAAATCTCACAGTAGCTTATGAGGTAGGTGCTACTATTATCTTCATTATATTGTTGGGGAATCAAGACACAGAGGTGTTAAGCCACTTGTCCAAGGTCACACAGCCACTCAGGGACAGAGCCAGGGAAGAGGGAGGCAATCTGGTCCCAAAGCCTGAGCTCTTAATTTTTGCCATTTACTGCCCCTGAGCATGTCTTTGTTTTTCATATTCACTGCCTCAGTTATGACTGACTCCTTTTAACCATACTTTGTCCCTTTCTTCAGCTGTATGTTGGTCTAGATTTTTGCCCTGATGTGACCTGTCCTATGCATACTTATCCTATGATGCTCTTCTCTTATGCCCTCTCTTCTGGAAAAGCTTTCACAGTCTGATAGGCAGCCTGGGAAATGCTGTGCAGGCAGCATGGGAAAAATTTTTGCCCGTAGGGCTCAGGCTGGGAACAAAGTGTGAAAGATTATTTCTGATTCCATTACTTACAATGATTTAGAATCTCCTTCCCTAGTGCGAAGAAGGGGAACTACCACAAAAATCTAGATTTCTAACATCAAACAATGTGGTTCTAGAATAATTCTGACAAAACCGGACACAGCTTTGCTTGCTTAGTGTTAAATCTATATTAAGACTTTAGAATGTGTCAGACAGTTTTAAATACAAGCCGTCAATTTTGAGTGGAAGGATTTAGAACATTTTCCCTTCCAGTGAAATCATGTAATCCTCATTAAAATGTTATCTTATGGTCCAAATGATTAGCAAGCATTATATTCTCTGAATCCAAGAAGCCTGAAATTTTGTAGTTGAATAAAATTCCACCAACGACTACATGTTTTCTTAACAAAAATCTCCCCAGCTCATCAGTATGGTATTATTCTTTTTGTAGTTGTAGCCTTCTGGTTACTTTTCAGTCATTTCACACTTGCTCGTTCCCAGCCTCCAGTTCTCAGTCTCAGAAATAAAAGGTATTTCAAACCAAAGCACCAAGTGTTTATTGTACAGTGCCATCAACGCTCTCATTCTCTCTCTTTCTGTCTCTCTACATGTACATCTATAATGTGAACCTTATGGCGAATTGCCTTTAAGTTTTTCAAGCAGTCTTTTCTTCTTGTAAATGGCAATTATTAAAAAAAATGACAATTATTTTTGAATTTTTTCTCTCCTCTTTCCTCAGCAGGTCTCCAAGTTTATTTTCCAAAATGTTACTCCTAAAGATAAATTAAAGAAAGCCTGACAGAAAGAAACAAATTTAAGCTAATAGTAAGACCACTAACCCTACACATTCTTCAGATAAATCAGTTCTTTAAAATGAAGTCCAGATTATGGCTATTTCTCAGTTGTTCAAATATGGATTCTCTTGGAAATATTAAGAAAGATTTATACCTTACATTTTTGGCTTCAGATGTCATAAGGTTGAAGGATTACATGTAAAAAAAAATGGTGGAATCTATATTTCATACAATTTTGTGATTCAGATTCCACTCACATTTACTGAATATCTATAATAACAAATAATTATATAGGTAGGTGGTAAGAAGGTAAATACTTAGAAAAAAATTATAGACAGATAGCTGGCTGGCTGGCTGGCTGGATTTAGTACTCATTATATGTATATCAATGACTATTGATTGTATTTCCAACTCTCATTTCTTACCCTGAGCCCTAGATTCATACAGGTATTTCCATTTGGATAGTTAAAAGGTGTCTCATGCTTAACATGTCCAAAAATTCTTTTTTTTTTATTCTACTTGTTTATTTTCCTCCAGTCCCACCACCCTCCCAACTTACTTCTTCCCTAATATCCCACGTAACAGTTAGCAACACTATTCAACCAATTAGTTTCCCAGTTCAACACAATTTCTCAGTATCCAATTAATCAGAAAATCCTATCAACTCTACCTCCAAAATATATACCAAATCACACCACTTCTCACTATTTACATGGCCATACATTTAAATCCCTGGGCAATCCAGAGTGGGACAAAATCATCCTAATTTGTTTCCCAGTTTCCACTCTCGCCTTCTACACCCAGTTCTAAAACAGCAGAAAATAGGATCTTAATACTTCAATCTTATTATTCCCCTGACTGAAATCCTTCAACGGTTTTCTACTGCAATCAGAATAAAATCCAAATTTCTTATTACCCTTCAATGTCTGGTCTCTGCTTATGTCTCCCATGTTACCTCTTACCGCTCATTGTCTTGCCCATCCTGCTCCAGGCACATAACCTTGCAACACGCCAAGCTCTTTATCCTAAGCCTTTCACTAGCTCTTCTTTACGTCAGAAAGCAGTTTCCCCAGACCTTTACCTGGCCAGCTTCTTTCCATCATCCACATCTCTATCCGAATGTTATCTACTCACAGATGTCTTCTTTAACCATCCTAATTAAATTAGCTATCATCACCCCCTTTCCTTTACCCTGTTTTTATTTTCATCAAATAACCTATTATTATCTGAAATTATCCTATTTATATATGTATTTATGTGTTTAATGTTTCTTCTGTCAATAAGATATAAGCTTCCTGAGGCAAGATCTGTCTGTTTTATTTACTGCTGTGTTCCCAGTGCCTAGCATGGGGATTGCTGCTTAGTAGGAGCTTGAATAATAATTGTTGAATAAATGAATGAATGAGTGAATAGATCATATCATATAATTTGCACAACCACCTTGTAAGATGAGTGGCACCGTCACTGAAATTTCAGGGCTGTAAAATTATCTCTCTAAAATCATATCTGGTTAAACCCAGGACTCTTGACAATTTCTAGGTTCATACCTCTCAAAAGTTTCTCCACAGTGAGTAGACAGTTGGACTGATGTTCAAATTAAACTGTATCAATCAATACAGTCCTAACCTACCTTAAAAAGAAGTCAACTTTCCACATGCCTCAGAGATCAAACTACATGATGATAAAGACTTGAAGATTTATTACTGCCAATGCAGAATAAGGACAACATGAGAACTGTAAGTTAACTGGACATAATTTCAGTTGTGCTATTCTCCAGAGCCCTTTCCTAAATGAGAAAATAAATTAGAAGAAAATGTAAGTGAAAAGGAGAAGCCTTCATCTGGGACACACAGCAAGTGTAATCGAAAATGTAGGCAGATGCCAATCACTTCTGGAGAATTTCAGAGCCTGGAGACTATGGGCATTCAGGAAAGAAGTCATTAGTTGTTACTGCAAGAATAGAGAACTATGTTATATAAAGGAAAGATGCTGTTAGAGCTTTTGGATTTATACATGTTGCAGGTTATTCACTTCAGAAACTTTGATGAAACTTTATATCAATCTCTGAGTTAAAATCACAAGGAGGCATTCATTTAATTCACTATTTTAATGAATATCTGTGATCAAAATCTTGGCTTTAATTGATTTATTCCTATGGTTGTGAGAAAGCAAGATTCTTGGTTCTCCTCATAATAATTGTTAACTTGGTAGTATTACTCTGGTAAAGAAAGTAGGGACTTCATAAAGGAGAGGGTGATATGGCATGCCATAGACATCCAAAATCCCAATGGTGGTAAAAAACTGCATTTAGAGGTTAATGCTTAAGAAATCTTGATCACTATTAATAACTACTCAGCACAAAATTTTGTGGAATGATTGAGGGTGCAAATAAATCTACAACACAATCTGTCAGGAATATTGTATTCTCTAACAAAAAAGCAGACTATGTATGACTAACCTATTATTCATTCTTGCTTCCTGGTTTCTATCAGGAAATTCCTTTGGTGTGATGACATATCCAGGTACTTTATATCTCAATGAGCTGCCTGTCTGTTGTTATTTCTAAAGGTTTGTTGTTCAGTTTTTGTTAGGTCCCTGATGTTCTTTTTAGCTTATGTTACCTACAGTCAGTTTCTGTTGTTTACAACCAAAGAACACTAACTGATTTTTATACTAAGTCTTCCAGAGAGGTGTGGATTTAGTATTGAGGCTTCAGAATTAGAGCACACTTATTTTTTATCCTTGGAGACCAATTTCACTTTAAAAAGTACTCAAAGATACAGAATAATGGAAAGATCTCTTCTGTATTTTTGTGCAGAAAATACAGGCACATTAACCAAGAATCTTAGTATTATTAAAGATATAAATTAAGCACCTACAGTGAAACTTCCAGTATTCGTTTTAAACTCCTGAAGTTGCCAAATGAATTCAAGAGCTTCCAGAAACCCCAAAAGTCATGTAAAAGAACTTGGTTCTTTACATATCCATGAAAAAGAATGGGTAGAGAAAACAGCTGTGGAAGCTTGAGGTGTAGCATTTCTTTCTCCTCACTTTCTACTAAAGAAGTTCTGCCTTTCTCCATGGGTCTGAGGACTCAGTGGGAAGCTTTCCAGTCGGGGGAACAGCCAGATATTTGCTGCAAGAATGCATGATCCACTGCAAATACTGAAATCGGTGGGGCGTGTGGTGAGATGACATCTTCCCATGAGGCTGGCATAAAAGAAAAACCTCAGCAGAGAAGGCTGGCCAGACGACATTGTAATGAGGGAAATGCAGGCATTAGCTTCTGTTTACATTGGCTAAGTCAGGGTCAGAAGTTAATGTATTTGTTATGATTGCCCTTGTGGTAAGTGGACAATGACTTCAGTCCCACATCTAGCTACTAGAGTAATTCAGTCCTTCAAGTAAGCAATAATGTGGAATAACCATTATCAGAGACCTTAAGTAAACATCAGGCATCTATCCATTTATAATAATTCAAAGACAGTTACTTACTATCTTGCCTTAGGGCACTTAGAATTCTTGATTCTTTTGACAATGGAAAGATCATAATTCTATGATTCCAATCTTGAGGACTGTAAGGAACTGATGAAGCCTCCCTTTGTATCTTTTAGAACTTGGCAGGCAGCTGTGTTCATCTACACTGGGAATCACCTCCCTGGACCTTCTCTGATGCAGGTAATGGGCCTGTGTGATTAACACCTGGTGAACCAACCTTGATCCTCACCGTTGACAATGGCTTAGACCTACCATGTTCCTAGTGAGCGTTCTCCTATTTGCTTCATTACAGATACTGATAAGCAGTCTTTTACTCAACAACTCAAGTTCATGTCATAGCATTTTAATTATAAAATAATATATGTTAAGTAACAAATAGAGATTTGAGAACAAACACAACCCTAATATATTTTCTTTTTCCTTCGTCCCATTAGGTGCAACAAGTGCAAACTAATTATTCTGCTGCAATATTAAGACATTCAATTCTACTTTAGATATGAAATATTTGGGAAAAAATTCAATGAATCTTATATCTATCTATCTTCTTATTTGAAAAATAGCAAGATATAATCAGATTTTCCTCTCTTATCCATAGCTAATTTCTTAAACTTTTCAGTTTGCCTCATTATTTGGACTTAGGGTACTGAAGGAGAGAGCAAAATTCAGTCAAAACTCAGTTTAAGAAAACACAAGGGCTTCCCTGGCGGCGCAGTGGTTGAGAGTCCGCCTGCCGATGCAGGGGACACGGGTTCGAGCCCCGGTCTGGGAGGATCCCACATGCCGCGGAGCGGCTGGGCCCATGAGCCATGGCAGCTGAGCCTGCGCGTCCGGAGCCTGTGCTCCGCCACGGGAGAGGCCACAACAGTGAGAGGCCCGCATACCACCACAACAAAAAAAACCATGAATATGCCAACTGCTTGGATACGGGAGTACCTAGTTTTGAGAACCACAGAACCCTTTACTAGCATATCCTTATAATAATAAAATAATTACTTTACAACTGTATACTGATTTAGAATTTACCAAGAGCTCTTATACTATTTAATCCTATACTCCATTTGGAAGGGGAGTGAATGCAGTCCTGTTTTTTGGCATTTTTTTTTTGCTGTCATAATCAATACAAAATAGTTAAATATAGCAACAGAGTAAAAATATACCAACATATGGAAAATGGGTAGGTTTGTTTGTTTTGTTTCCTTAAATTACAGTTTACAAGCATTTCAGATTCACCACACATACACTCACATTTGTTAGTTGTTATTACAGTAGCTATTATGCTGATGGATAAACAGATGGGAACATAACATGGGGCTTTCTAAAACCTGCTTCCTTTGGTTGTTCCTTCTGTGATTCTAGCTGTGCTGAGTTTAAGCAATGAGAATGTTAGGAAACTATTTCACTGATACTGGGAAAAGGTAACTAATATTTATTGAGTGCCTATTTTGTAGCAAACAGAGCCCTGAAAATTTTCCATTTGCTATCTGATTAAATCTTCACAGCAATGTTGAGGTAGACATTATCTCTATGTTATCCCCAAGGAAACTGAGTCACAGAGTATACCTAGCTTAGTGAAGGCTACTCAGCTATTCTCAATGGCACCAGGCCCCAAATCCAAGTTTGACTCCATGCTCTTTCTACAGCTTGCTAAACATTTTTTAAAAAATAAAGTATCCCGGGCTTCCCTGGTGGCACAGTGGTGGAGGGTCCGCCTGCCGATGCAGGGGACGTGGGTTTGTGCCCCGGTCCGGGAGGATCCCACATGCCACGGAGCGGCTGGGCCCGTGAGCCATGGCCGCTGAGACTGCGCGTCCGGAGCCTGTGCTCCACAACGGGAGAGGCCACAGCAGTGAGAGGCCCACGTACCGCAAAAAAAAAAAAAAATAAAGGAAAAATAAAATAAAGTATCCCTAAAGGCAGAGGAGAATGAATATATACCCCTAGGGAGTCTGGGGGTGTAGTTCAAAGGGAATCACAGCAAGCGTGAAATTTCTTTGAAGTTTCATCTTTTATCTTTAACATGCATATAGTCTACTCCTTAATATATCTATATTTGTTTTAATATAAAATATATTTGTTTTCCCAAATCTTTAAGTGAAACTCAAGCCCCAGAAATATGCATTGTGTTTATCCTGTGGCTTTCTAGATCCCTCCTGGGTATCCTGGTGTAAGAAGCACAGCCGTTCACAACATGACCTCTAAAAAATGAAGCGTACAATTCTAGCCCTATTCATTTTAATGTGAAATCTCACTTTCCCACATTGGTTTTTCAGAGGAAGCCACCTTTTCAAATGCCCTTTCGACACTTCCACAGTACTCTGTACTTCCCTTTCATAGCATTCATCGTATTTATAAATACTTGTTTAAAGTCTGTCTGCCCCATATAACTGTAAATTCCACAAAGTAGGGAATCTTTGTGTTGGTTACTTCTATATCCGTAGCATCTACCCCAGTACTTAGGAAACAGTGACACCAAATACACTTTTGTTAAATAAATAATCGGTACATTTTATTTGCAAAATCTTTTCATATAGAGTCAGAGTAAGGGACGGGGGAGGTGAGATAATTGATACATTGTTGTAGGACTCATACAGATTTGATATTAAGGTACATACTGGAGGTTCAAGAGCTGTGACTTCTAACTCTGCTCACAGAACTGATTTATTCAGTGGTTCTAGATAAAGGATATAATAAAAATTAAGTAGTAACGAAAAGGTGATAAACTTCTCACGGTTTTCACATCCTCATCTGGACTATATATATGACCAGATGTCAGCGTTTCAAAAGCACAGATGCTCACCCCTTGGTATATGTGCAAGTTTGCCCACCTCCGGATAGGTAGCTGCTGGCTTACCACACAACCACACTTTCAAGAATCTAGAACCAGTATATGCCAAACCGGTTTAGCAGATGTTTAACTAGACTCAGGCAGTAACAGATCAGATTCTTTTGATTTTGTTTTTCTGCAAAGGCAGGAAGAGTCTTGTGTAGAGATTTTGGAGTAGTTGAGGTTAGATCTGGTTAGTAAGAGGTTTGCTGAGAGTCCAGAACACCGTGATCTTGATCTTGTGCCACAGTATTAGGTGACGTGTCTCTGGAAATTCTTTGTACCTTTCCCTGATAAGTTAGGAGCTCCCTTCTCTACGTTCTATTAGGACTTTGTACAAACCCTGCATTTAATTATTTAACACTCTGTTTATCCCACTCATAATTCTTTTAGTGAAGATCCCCTTGAAGACAAGTACTTAATTACTTTTGTTTCCATAGCCTAGAGACTGACACATGGAAATTGTTCAATGAATGTTTTTTGACTAACTGAATACGTGAGTAATGTCACCATTTTCTAGGACTTTTTAGTTCTCATATAGGTTATTGGGAGTGGGTAGAAATGCTCAGTTGTATTAAATCATTGCACAAATGCATTAACTAATTAAACAATGGCATCCCACGTGGCTACAGCTACCAAAAGGGGTTTGATGTTTGATACACCAAATATTTGAGTTTCTGAGCTTCATGGGATTGGTAGTACTTTTCAGTTTTATTGAACCTAGACGATTTTCTCTTTTTTGATAAAAATGTCATCTCTCTGCTAAAGCTCATAGATGATGTAAGGACAGACCTGAGACCGCATAGAGAAAAATAATGTAATGAAATGGTGAGCTAGCATGAGCTTCTGTCTATCCCTAAAAGCCAGCTCTGAAAGCTATTTGAGCTGGTGCTTTTTGAAGGTGTAGGGGGAGGATGAGAGACAATGGTAAAAGTGGAGGAGGAAAAGGCAGTTTCAGGCCACAGACAAAACTTTGGTTGGAGGATCTGCTTTTGCTGCTTGGTGTCTGACACAGGTGCCTGCCATGGATATTGACTACATCATAATCTTAGACCCCGTGGACCACTCTGCTGCTGCTGCTGCTGGTGTCCACAGGGTATATGGGCACTGCAAAGCCTTTCCAGGGCAAGGAGTTGATAAAAAACAATTGCAAAATTAAAAACTGACCTGAGCATTTCCTTTTATCCTCCCTGCCTTCCAAACCTCCTAGGCTGATGGGTTATAACCTAGGGAGATTTCATCTCGCCATACTACTTCTTCTAAAGTCTTTACAGGTAAAGCTGAGGCTAGGTGATTTCCCTGGGAGAGCGGGTCTGTGGTGTTAGGAGCTCTCTGCATTAAGCTTCATCATCCCTCATCTTTCTAAACTTACCGCCGTCATTATAGACTAAAGTCTGCTGAGTATTAGGCTTAGGTCCTTCCCCAACATTCAGGATCCCAAAAGAAAAGCTAAACGTGAAGTCATAGAACAAAATAAATTGAGTCTTGAGGAATAATATTATTATAAAAGAAAGGCAAAAACTGAACAACATATATTTCTAAACTATCTAAAATAGAATTAGCACACTTTCTGAAGCAGAACTATTGAAATAGATGGACCAAAAATTTTAAATCGTTATGACAAATATATTGAAGAATATAAAGGATGATATTAGCAATATCAAGCAAGTAAAAAAATTATAAGTAAGTGCAAATGTTATGTTTGAACACTGTAATAGTTGAAATAGAGAAACCAGTAGATGAGACTTTAAGAAGAAGGTGAATCTAACCGGAAAAAGAAGTGGTGAGTTGGAATATTGAAGCACAGCAGGAAAGGATCAATGAAAACTAAAAAATATGGCTAGAAGGAATAGCAGTACTAACATTTTAAATAATTGGAATTGAAGGAGAGAAAAATAAAAATGAAGAGAAGGAAATATTTGGAAATACTGGAGATAAATTCAGAATTAATGAGATAAAAGACGTTAATTGAGAGAGTTCCTGGAGTGCTTAAGTAGAAAGGACAAATGACAAAACCTAAATCTAGATACATGAGAGTGACATTAGGGAATATGACATTAGAGAATATCAAAGTCCAAAGAAAATCTATTAGCTTTCAGAGAGGAAAAGCAGACTGCCTGTGAAAGAATAAGAATTAGAGTCGATCAGATCTCTCCACAGAAGCAATGAAACTTAGACAATAATGGAACAAGTTTAAGTTTTAAGGGCAAAGAAGCCAGGAACCAAATTTGTTACCACCAAAATTTTCTTTTCATTCCAAAGTGAAGGCACAATAAAAATATTCTTAGGTATATAAGACCTCATAGGCTTTGCCAAAGACCCAAATCAAAACACTTCCTAGGGAAATTCTCATTAAGAAACCAGTCCAGGAGATGTTTTAGAGGCATGTAAACTTGTGGTGGTACAGTTATTGCTAATTAAAATTCTAGGTAATATCGATATAATAAAAGAGGGGAAACCAAATTTATACTGCAGTATTCTAAAATACTTGTCTTGTTAGGAGCACACATAGATATTAGTAGGTTTAAGAAATAAATAGGGGGATTCCCTGGTGGTGCAGTGGTTGGGAGTCCGCCTGTCAATGCAGGGGACACGGGTTTGTGCCCCGGTCCAGGAACATCCCACGTGCCGTGGAGCGGCTAGGCCTGTGAGCCATGGCCGCTGAGCCTGCATGTCCGGAGCCTGTGCTCCACAATGGGAGAGGCCAGAACAGTGAGAGGCCCGCGTACCACAAAAAAACCCAAAAAACCAAACAAAAAAAGAAATAAATAGTGTTAAATAATTTTAAGTACAGATAGTAAGAGCAACCTTTAAAAGGACAAAAATAGAAATATGTCATTTTTAAGCAAACAAAAGCATGCTCAATCTGTTTAATAAAAAATAAGAAGTGAGAAAAAAAGAGACCAAAAGAAAGTACCATAAATAATTAAAAATATGATAATAGAAATAATTTGATATAATATATAGATATAATACATTTAGATTTTTGTAACTACTCCTTAATGACAGACACTATCAGATTGCATCTAAAAAACAGCCAGTGATGTGTATATAAAAAGAGACACACTCTTAATAAAAAAAAAAACCACAGAAAGCTTTGTGTATTTTTTTCTATTGCTTCATAACAAATTACCTCAAACTTAGTGGCTTAAAACATCACACATCTTTTATCTCACAGTTTATGTGGGTCAGGAGTCTGGGCATGTTGTAACTGGTTCCTCGTATCAGGGTCTCACAAGCCTGCCTGGATGTTTGATCAAGGAAGATCCACTTCCAAGCTCAATCTGGCTGTTGAAAGAATTCATTTCCTTGTGACAGTATGACTGAGGGTTCTGGCTTCGTCCTGACTGTGGCTGGAGCCACTCTCAGGTGCTAGGAGCCACCCACAGTTCCTTGCTGTGTGGACTTCTCCACAGGCAGTTCCCACCATGGCTGCTGGTTTATTCAAGGGCATCAGGAGAATCTCTCTACAGTCTGACAGTAACAATCATAGGGGTGACATCCTATCACCTCTGCCATATTCTATTGAATAGAAGCAAGTCACAGGTTCCTCCTGCATCTGAGAGGAAAGAATCACACAAGACTGTGGATCATTGGGGATCACCTTAGGATGTCTCTGCTACACTTGGAAATAAGAAATCACAAAGTCACAAGAACTACATGCAGATCAAAGGAAGCCATACCGAGGGAAACTTATGATTTATGAGAGAGCATACGAATGGAAAACAAAAATCATAGGCTATACACTTGATGAAGATGTAGTATTTAGTTAAACGTTTGCACAATACTCAAAGTGATAAGAATTATCCACAGTCAATTAAAAAAAAAGAAAAAAGTGGCAATTTCTAAAAAAGGTGACCATTTTAATTCATAAAGTAAGGGGGAAAATAATAAAAATAGAAAAAGAGTAGACTGGAGCCTCCAAATATTAAAAAAAAAAAAAAAAGTAGATTTTAGTAGAGCCAGAGATACAGCTAAGGGGTTTACTGATTTTTATCTAGAAGAGGAATGGAAAATCAAAACCAAAAATATGTAATTTTCTATCAGCCAAATATATATATTTAGAAAGCTGTTTAGTAAACTATATATAGTTCATATTTCAAAGTGTGGGCTTGTTCAGTTGTTTTCAGTTAACCTTTTTGCTTTTTTAAAATAGCCAAACACATTCCAGGTGGTGTTAAGACATAAACATAAACTTTTACGGGCAGAACAGAGTGTGGATTTTAGAGAAGGGAGGTGTTTTGGGGAGTCCCGAGGGGCTCTATTTTTATCTGGAGCTGCCCACATACAATACATCCTTCCTCATTTTCCCTTCATAGCAAAATTCCCTGAAGGCTTATCTATACCTGCTATCTCCAATGCTTATCCCCTTTTTCCTTGAACCCACTTCAACCAGGCCTTTATTCCACAAATGCAAGCAAACTGTTCTGGTCCAAAATACTAATAACAACCTCTATTTTGCTAATCTAATGTCAGTCTTCAGCTCATCTTACTAGACCTATCATCAGTATTCAACACTCTTGCTCACTCCCTCCTTCTTGAAACATGGCTGTTACTTGGTATCTAGGACACACATGATGGGTTTCCTTCCCCCTACCTTACTGGTCACTCCTTCTCAGTCTCCTCTGCTGGATCCTCCCGCTTTAAGCAAATTCGACCTGTTGGTGTGCCACACAGGGCTTAATCCCTTGACCTTCCCTATATCTATACTCACTACTTTGGTCAGCTCATTTATTCGGACATGCTGGTAACTCTTGAATTGAGACTTCCAGGCCCCAACAGTGGCCCCACTCCCTGATTCACATATTAAATGACACTGACACTCATATCATTTAATTTCTTTTTTTAAACATCTTTATTGGAGTATAATTGCTTTACAATGTTGTGTTAGTTTCTGCTGTATAACAAAGTGAATCAGCTATATGTATACATATATCCCCATATTCCCTCCCTCTTGCGTCTCCCTCCTACCCTCCCTATCCCACCGCTCTAGGTGGTCACAAAGCACTGAGCTCATCTCCTTGTGCTATGCAGCTGCTTCCCACTAGTTATCTATTTTACATTTGGTAGTGTATATATGTCAATGTGACGCTCTCACTGGGTAAGCTGGGTAAGGGTCCTGTGTCCTCAAGTCCATTCTGTACGTCTGTGTCTTTCAGATTTTTCATCATTAGTGTATAGGAATACAAGAGAGTTCTGTGCATTAATTTTGTTTCCTGCTACTTTACCAAATTCATTGATTAGCTCTAGTAGTTTTCTGGTAGCATCTTTTATGTACAGTATCATGTCATCTGCAAATACTGACAGTTTTACTTCTTCTTTTCTGATTTGGATTCAGTTTATTTCTTTTTCTTCTCTGATTGCTGTGGCTAAAACTTCCTAAACTATGTTGAATGATAGTGGTGACAGTAGACATCCTTGCCTTGTTCCTGATTTTAGAGGAAATGCTTTCAGTTTTTCACCATTGAGAACGACATTGGCTGTGGGTTTGTCATATATGGCCTTTATACCATTGAGGTAGGCTCCCTCTATGCCTACTTTCTGGAGAGCTTTTTATCATAAATGGGTGTTGAATTTTGTCAAAAACTTTTTCTGCATCTATTGAGATGATCATATGGTTTTTATCCTTCAGTTTGTTAACATGGTGCATCACACTGATTGATTTGCATATATTGAAGAATCCTTGCATTCCTGAATAAACCACACTTGATCATGGTGTATGAACCGTTTAAAGTGCTGTTGGATTCTGTTTGTTAGTATTTTGTTGAGGATTTCTGCATCTATGTTCATCAGTGATACTGGTCTGTAGTTTTTTTGTGTGACATCTTTGTCTGGTTTGGTATCAGGGTGATGGTGGCCTCATAGAATGAGTTTGGGTGTGTTCCTCCCTCTGCTACCTTTTGGAAGAGTTTGAAAGGATAGTTGTTAGCACTTCTCTAAATGTTTGATTGAATTCACCTGTGAAGCCATCTGGTCCTGGACTTTTGTCAGAAGATTTTTAATCACAGTTTCCATTTCAGTGCTTGTGATTGGTCTGTTTATATTTTCTATTTCTTCCTGCTTCAGTCTCAGAAGGTAGTGCTTTTCTAAGAATTTGTCCATTATATCCAAGTTGTCTATTTTATTGGCATATAGTTTCTTGTAGTAATCCCTCATGATTCTTTGTATTTCTTCAGGGTCAGTTCTTACTTCTCCTTTTTCCTTTCTAATTCTGTTGATTTAAGTCTTCTCCCTTTTTTTTTGGATGAGTCTGGCTAGTGGTTTATCAATTTTGTTTATCTTCTCAAAGAACCAGCTTTTAGTTTTATTGATCTTTGTTATTGTTTTCTTCATTTCTTTTTCATTTATTTCTGATCTGATCTTTATGATTTCTTTCCTTCTGCTAACCTTGGGGTTTTTTGGTTCTTCTTTCTTTAATTGCTTTAGATGTAAGGTTAGGTTGTTTGAGATGTTTGTTGTTTCCTAAGGTAGGATTGTATTGCTATATACTCCCTCCTTAGAACTGCTTTTGATTCATCCCATAGATTTTGGGTGGTCGTGTTTTCATTGTCATTTGTTTCTAGGTATTTTTGGATTTCTTCTTTGATTTCTTCAGTGATCTCTTGGTTATTTAGTGGTAGATTGTTTAGCCTCCATGTGTTTGTATTTTTTACAGATCTTTTCCTGTAATTGATATCTAGTCTCATAGCATGGTGGTCAGAAAAGATACTTGGTACAGTTTCAATTTTCTTAAATTTACCAAGGCTTGATTTGTTACTCAAGATATGATCTATCCTGGAGAATGTTCCATGAGCACTTGAGAAGAAAGTGTATTCTGTTGTTTTTGGATGGAATGTCCTATAAATATCAATTAAGTCCATCTTGTTTATATGTGTCATTTAGAGCTTGTGTTTCCTTATTTATTTTCATTTTGGATGATCTATCCATTGGTGAAAGTGGGGTGTTAAAGTCCCTTACTATGATTGTGTTACTGTCAATTTCCCCTTTTATAGCTGTTAGCATTTGCCTTATGTACTGAGGTGCTCCTATGCTGGGTGCATACATATTTACAATTGTTATATCTTCTTCTTGGATTGATCCCTTTATCATTATGTAGTGTCCTTCTTTTTCTCTTGTAATAGTCTTTATTTTAAAGTCCATTTTGTCTGATACAAGAATTGCTACTCCAGTTTTCTTTTGATTTCCATTTGCAAGGAATATCTTTTTCCATCCCCTCACTTTCAGTCTGTATGTGTCCCTTGGTCTGAAGTGGGTCTCCTGTAGACAGCATATATATGGGTCTTGTTTTTGTATACATTCAGCCTGTCTATGTCTTTTGGTTGGATCATTTAATCCATTCTCGTTTAAGGTAATTATCAATATGTATGTTCCTATTATCATTTTCTTAATTGCTTTGGGTTTGTTTTTGTAGGTCTTTTCCTTCTCTTGTGTTTCCTGCCTAGAGAAGTTCCTTTAGCATTTGCTGTAAAGCTGGTTTGGTGGTGCTGAATTCTCTTAACTTTTTCTTGTCTGTAAAGGTTTTAGTTTCTATGCCGAATCTGAATCAGATCCTTGCTGGGTAGAGTAGTCTTGATTGTAGTTCTCTCCCTTTCATCACTTTAAATATGTCCTGCCACTCCCTTCTGGCTTGCAGAGCTTCTGCTGAAAGATCAGCTGTTAACCTTATGGGGATTCCCTTGTGTGTTATTTGTTGCTTTTCCCTTGCTGGTTTTAATATTTTTTCTTTGTATTTAATTTTTGATAGTTTGATTAATATGTGTCTTGGCGTGTTTCTCCTTGGATTTATCCTGTATGGGACTCTCTGTGCTTCCTGGACTTGATTAACTATTTCCTTTCCCATATTAGGGAAGTTTTCAACTATAATCTCTTCAAATATTTTCTCACACCCTTTCTTTTTCTCTTCTTCTTCTGGGACCCCTGTAATTCAAATGTTGGTGCATTTAATGTTGTCCCAGAGGTCTCTGAGAGTGTCCTCAATTCTTTTCATTCTTTTTTCTTTATTCTGCTCTGCAGTAGCTATTTCCACTATTTTACCTTCCAGGTCACTTATCCATTCTTCTGTCTCTGTTATTCTGCTATTGATTCCTTCTAGAGAATTTTAAATTTCATTTATTATGTGTTCATCATTGTTTGTTTGCTCTTTAGTTCTTCTAGATCCTTATTAAATGTTTCTTGTATTTTCTCCATTCCATTTCCAAGATTTTGGAACATCTTTACTATCATTACTCTGAATTCTTTTTCAGGTAGACTGCCTGTTTCCTATTCATTTCTCTATTTTGGTGGGTTTTTACCTTGCTCCTTCATCTGTTGCATATTTCTCTGTCTTCCCATTTTGCTTCACTTAATGTGTTTGCAGTCTCCTTTTCACAGGCTGCAGGGTTGTAGTTCCCGTAGTTTTTGGCGTCTGCCCCCAGTGGGTAAGGTTGTTTCAGTGGCTTGTGTAGGCTTCCTGGTGGAGGGGACCGGTGCCTGTGTTCTGGTGGGTGGGGTTGGATCTTGTCCTTCTTTTGGTCAGGGCCAGGTCCAGTGGTGTGTTTTTGGGTGTCTGTGAACTTAGTATGACTTTAGGCAGCCTTTCTGCTAATCAGTGGCATTGTGTTCCTGTCTTCCTAGTTTTTTGGCATGGGGCGTCCAGCACTGGAGCTCGCTGGCTGTTGGGTGGAGCTGGGTCTTAGCATTGAGGTGGAGGTCTCTGGGAGATCTCTCACTGATTGATATTACGTGGGGCCAGGAGGTCTCTGGTGGTCCAATGTCCTGAACTCAGCTCTCCCACCTCAAAGGCTCAGGCCTCACACCAGGTTGGAGCACCAAGACCTTGTCAGCCACATGGCTCAGAAGAAAAGGGAGAAAAAGGGAAAAAAAAAAAAGAAAGAAAAAAAAATTTAATAAAATAATTAAAGTTAAAAAAGAATTATTAAAAAGAAAATAGTTAAAAATAGAAAAAAAAGAGCAAAAAAAAAAAGAGAGCAGTTAAACCAATAAAGAAATCCACCAATTATAAGAAGCACTAAAAACTATATTAAGATAAACATAAAAATCAGAAATAAGTCAGTCGCAGACAGCAAACCAGAAGTCTACAGTTGCTCCCAAAGTCCACTGCCTCAATTTTGGGTTGATTCGTTGACTATTCAGGTATTCCACAGATTCAGGGTACCTCAAGTTGACTGTGGGGATTTAATCTGCTGCTCCTGAGGCTGCACAGAGAAATTTCCCTTTCTCTTCTTTGTTCATGCGTTACCTGGGTTTTGGCCCCACCTCTGCGTGTAGGTTGCCCTCAGGCTTCTGTTCTTGCCCAGACAGGATGGGGTTAAAGCAGCAGTTGATTAGGGGGCTCTGGCTCACTCAGGCCGGGGGGTGGGAGGGGTACGGAATGTGGCGGAGACCAGCATGACATTGCAACAGCCTGAGGCGCACAGTGTATTCTCCCAGGGAAGTTGTCCCTGGATTACGGGACCCTGGCAGTGGCAGGCTGCACAGGCTCCTGGTGGGAGGGAAGGGGGGGGCATGTGGATAATGACCTGCACACAGGATTCTTGGGGGCTGCAGCAGCAGCGTTAGCACTTCATGCCTGTCTCTGGTGTCCGAGCCGATAGCTGTGGCTCGCACCCATCTCTGGAGCTCATTTAGGTGGTGCTCTGCCTTCTGTGGGCAGATAAGGAAGGAATCCTCTGTCTTCATGCACCCCGAAACAACGGTCTCTTGCCTCTTAGACAGTTCCAGGCTTTTCCCCAGACTCCCTCCTGGCTAGCTGTGGCGCACTAGCCCCCTTTAGGCTGTGTTCACGCAGCCAACCCCAGTCTTACCCCTGGGATCTTCTGACCTCCAAAGCCTGAGCCTCAGCTCCGAGCCCCCACCCTCCCCGGCAGGTGAGCAGACAAGCCTCTCAGACTGGTGAGTGCTGGTCAGCACCGAACTTTTGTGAGGGAATCTCTCCACTTTGCCCTCTGCACCCCTGTTGCTGCGCTCTCCTCCATGGCTCTGAAGCTTCCCCCCTGGCCACCCCCCGTCTCCACCAGTGAAGGGCCTTCCTAGTGTGTGGAAACGTTTGCTCTTTCACAGCTCCCTCCCAGAGGTGCAGGCCCCATCCCTATTCTTTTGTCTCTGTTTTTCCTTTTTTCTTTTGCCCTACCCAGGTACGTGGGGATTTTCTTGCCTTTTGGGAAGTCTGAGGTCTTCTGCCAGTGTTCAGTAGGTGTTCTGTAGGAGCTGTTCCACATGTAGATATATTTTTGATGTATTTGTGGGGAGAAAGGTGATCTCCACGTCTTACTCCTCCGCCATCTTGAAGGTCCCCACTCTCATCATTTAATTTCTTGCTCCCATATGTGCTTGCACTGTCCCCTCTACCTGAAAGGTCCTAACAATTTCCCTGACTAATGTATAGGACTGTTCCCTGGTTGTTTTCTCCACAGTGCCTTTCAGCCTCCTTTTGCCTTAGATGCCTTGCTATGGTCTGAATTCTGTCCCCTTAAAATTGTTTTGTTGAAACCCTATCTTGCAATAGGACTATATTTGGAGATAGGGTTTAAAGGAGGTAACAAAGTCATAGGGGTGAGGCCCTAATTCAATAGAATTGTAGTGCTTATAAGAAGAGGAAGAAAGTCCAGAGGTCTCTCTCTCTCTCTACCATGTTAGGACATGGCGAGAAGGCAGCTGTCAGCAAGTCAGGAAGAGAGTCTGAACCCTGCCAGAAACTTGATCTTGGATTTTCTAGCCTCTAGAGCTGTGAGAAACTTAATTTCTGTTGTTTAATCCATCCAGTCTATAGTATTTTGTTCACAGCAGTTTGAGTTGACTAACATATGCCTTTCCAGGGCTCTGATGGCATCCTTTCTTTTACTGTATCATAACCTTTAGCCCACTGCATTATAATTGTTTGTTTACTTCTCATTCTCCCCCAAATAAATTGTGACATATTTGAGTTCAGTCTACATTTTATTCATTTTTGTTTTCCAGCAAGCAGAGTAGCTAATATACTTTTGCCACTGAGTTGACTTAAAAACTAGACTTAGGAGAGGGGCAGTTTTGTTAAAGCTTAGGTCTGACTTAAGCCTTTCCCAGATAGAAAGTTAATTCCTACATAGAAGTGGGCCTTTGCAAAACCAATGAGCAGGACATTTGCCTCTTTTTTTTTTTTTTTGTATCTGCTGATAATTTCAATGAACTCCAGTTAAGAGCCTAGAAGTTTGGTCTGAAAAGAATAGAAAGGGAATTTTCTCTGGAAAAAAAGGAAAGGGAAACTCTTACCAATTAATTAACTCCTGTGAAAGATATGATTTCAAATACGTAGGTATCCTAATGGCCCCTTTCAGAAGTAGGGGTTTCAAATTCTACTCACAGAGAAGAATTCAGGTATTCATTTATTCTGCCATTCATTAATTTACCAGATAAGTACTATGTCCTAGACATGAGCTAAATTTTGAGAATACAGTATTGAATAAAATGGACACAGCACCTACTCTCAAGGAACTCAACAGTATTTGATCTGAATCCATATTTATCTTTTAGTTTGTTCACGTGAGTTTTGGAGAATATTCAAGAAATATGAGTTTTATTGTTAGCACAGTTGCTATCAAAATGTTATTCTGGCAATAGCCAGCAGAGTTAACTATTCCTTAAAATGAGTTTAAGATAGTAAATTACAAGTACCAGGATGGAGGCACATCTGCTGCATTCCTTAGTAGAGCTGTCTTGTGACCCTTGTATTGCTACTACATATCACAGTGGCTGGCATATAGGCAGTGTTGATGCAGTGTTTGTTGACATGAACTGTCATCCTATATCTTACAGCTAGAGAATACACATTCAATTAATGTAACAGCGATGGCAATTTATTTATATATAAATTGGAAAGAAATAGCTTTCAAACATAATAACCGTATTTCATATCTAGGAAAAAGTACCAATCAGAACACATATTTTAGATTTAAGTTAAAACACTTTCAAAGAGGTCAGCTACTTAATGTGACTTTCCCACACTTGTTTTACCTGGCGTTAATGAGGGTTGCCATTGTCTAGTTCACACCTAACAGTCAATTACTATAATAACTATTTGTGGATTGACTAGTTAGTGATTTTAGCTTGGTGATTTTTCAGTACTATAGTTGTTCAATTAAAGGCCGTTGACACACAACAGGCTTCATGCCGACTTCTGATATGTCAAGACTGAAAGTGTCTTGAATATTTCTTGAATCCATTCACTTCTTTCTTACATCACCTCTTCCCTGCCCTAAGCCACTCTCTTTCTCCTAGAGACTAATGAGCTAACCTCCTCTGCCTTCCTTCCTATTCATCTTCAACAATACAGCCAAAATGACCTTCCAAATAAGCACATATGATCTGGATACTCATCTCTATAAAATCTTCCTGGATTTGCATTGCTTAAAAGACAAAATCCCAAATGCCTAACATTGTCCACAAAATACTCAGAATTTGCCCTCAATCTTCTCTACGATCTCATCTCTCTCTGCTCCCCACTCATCATTTACTACACCAAATATTTTTCTTTTCCTTTAAATTTTCAACTGCTTTACTTCTTAGGAACTTTGCAAACTTCATTTCCTTTCTGCAGAACACAGTCCCTTCCAGTTTTTGTTCAGCTAACATGTACTTTGCCTTTAACTTTGGTTCAAATATCATTTCTTTCAGAATGCCTTCCCTCACAGTTCCCCACCTCCCAAACTAAATTGGGTCTTGTTATGATATACTTTCATAGCCCCTTTATATTTCCTTCATAGAACTTAACCTTAGATTGTAATTATATAATTTCTTAATGTGTTTAATATTTATCTACTCTTCTAAGTAGCTTGGGGTCATATCTCTAGTTTCTAGCAAAATACTATTCCATAGAAAAATTTACATATTTGGGATATGAATGGAGCATCAAGAATCACTGGCAAAAAAATGAAAGTTACATCCAGGGAGTGGATGAGCCCCTCTAGAATATGACAATTGCAAAGAGAAAAGAGGTTGCTAAACCTAGAATAAAGCAAACACGAATTGATAATAGTAGGAAACATGTTCATTAGCCAGGATAATCTTAACAATTCTATTAAGATTTGTGATAAAATCTTTAAAACAACTAGACTTTGTGATACAAGGGAAATACATAATCATAGATGATATTTATTGAGAGCTTACTGTACTGAGTACTTAACATTCATAAGTGCAGGAAATCCTTTCAATGACCCTGTGAGATAGGTACTGTTTGGCAGATGAACATAATAAAGAGCAGTTAAAGTGGCAGAGCTAGAGTTTCAAAACCTAGACAGCCTAATTCCAGAGTAGGTGGAGCCACCATGATGTTGTGCTAATTTGAACACATAGAAAACCACAATTTAAATCCTCTGTAATTTATCTATTGCACAAATATATTTTGAGTATATACTATGAACCAGGTAGTCCTACAGGCCCTGAGGATTCAGCAGTGATCAAAAGAGACACCTTTACTGCCCTCATGTTGTTTGTATTATAGCTGGGAGAGCAGACAATAAACTCATAAACAAGTAAATATAATTTCAAATATTAATCTTTATAAATAAAAAAGAGTTCTTCCATTGTGTGATTGGAGCAGGGTATTGAGTTTTTTAGATTGGATGATCAAGGTAGGGATCTCTGAGATGAAGGCCTTTGAGCTGAGACTAGAATGACAAGAAGGGTCTACAAGTAAAGGCATGGGGAGAGGAGGGGTTTACAGAAGTTCTGGCAAACACAGAAAGACAGGGACATTCAGAGCCATGAAGAATGACAGTGTGGCCAGAGGAGAGTATGCAAGGGGAGGGTGCATAAGACAGCTGGTCTTAGAGCTAGGCAAGAACAAGCCTAGGGACTTAAAGGGACAAGAGGGACTTAAAGATTTTGGTAAGAAGTGTGGATCATATTCTAAATTTGATGGAAGATAATCCAGTTTAATGTAGAAAAGTCACAGGATCTGGTTTTTAATTTTGACTTCACTATCCAGTGATATAGCTTCCACTGGTAAAATTGTGTTGTGTTATAACTTTAAAAATATTAACTATAATTGTATCCATCTTCTACTTGAAGAGAAGTGAAACTGGCTATGAATTGATCGTTTCTAGGGTCCTTGGTCATTTGTGCCTGGAAGGACTTTTCCTGGGAGAAGATAAGTCCTTGGAAACCTGAAAAGATTCTGAGGATTGTGCCTAAAAATGTTAACAATTAACAATGTTGCAAATAGTGTGAAAAATAAGTGAGCACTAAAATCTAAGTAAATAACTCTATTTTGAACAAAATTATTTCCCTTCCACGTATAATGATTCTGCATTGATAAAAGTCCTGTGACTGTCCCAGGCTCTCAGCTACATACTCTGTTAAATTTTGATCCTAAACTATATCTGCTGTCCAGTCATAGAAACTACCATTGTTAGAGACATTTTGATGGACTTTATAATAAAAGATAAATGTTTTACCATGGAAGGAAAAGTACTGTTTAATTTAGAAATAGTAGAAAAAAAGTATCCTCTAGATTTCTTATTTTACAGTTTCTTTCAGTTAATGAAAAAAATGACAAATTCCCCATGAAGTTTTGAAACAGCTAAAAGTGGAAAGCAACATTATCTAATGCAATAAAATATAATATATGATTAATTATTGAGCACACATTCCTGAATTAGACACTACTGGAGGTTAGAGACACGAGCAACTTCACTGAGGGAGAAAATTGAACTTACCAGGCATAATCTCCCTCTGGTGCCATGACTCAAACTTGACTATAATAATAATATAATAGCCATCATTTATTAAGTGCATACTATGTGTCCAGCACTGGGAAGTATTTGCATATTATCTCATTTGTTCTTGTTAAGAGCCCTTTGAAGGAGATATTATTACCTTCATTTTGTAGATGAGGACACTGGGGTTCACCCAGGTTAGGTCGTTTGCTCACATCATCACACCTGGTGAGTAGCAGAGTTGAATTTAAACCTAGTCTGTGGGATTTGACAGCATATACACCCAACCACTGCACCTATTGCTTCCTTTCTATGATTGAATTTCTATTTCTTTTTTCTTTTTCTTTTTCTTTTTTGAAGCAGAAAAGGATAGCTTTATTACTTTGCCAGGCAAAGGGGGGACACAGTGGGCTCCTGCCTCAAAAAACTGTGTGTCCCCCCTTGGAGAAGATAGTGCGAAGTTTTATAGCAATGGCTCAAAGAGAGCATGATCAGCTCGTGAACATTCTTCTGATATGTTGATGGTGAGGTGAGTAGGAGTCAGCATCATCAACCTTCAGGTTCCAACTGGTCTGGGGTCTACTGTGCTTGCGGGCAACATACCATCGTTAATCGTTAATTTCTCAAACCTGGAAGGGGTTTCGGTATCTGCAAAACAGCTCAAAGATACTGTTGTGTTTATCAGTTGATGGGGAACCAGGACCTTGCCCCAAGGCCACACTATTGTTTCTCTTGACTGTTTCTCCCTGGTCTGGAATCCCCTCCCTTCTCTAATTAACAACTGCTTGAATCTGCCCAGTTGGAACTCAGGGAAGGTCATGGCAGCTGAATGAAGGCTATTTCCTGTAATCAAAGAAATGGGGGACACAGAAAGGCTTTGTTTCCCAGAGCCCCACAGGGTCCTGCTTGGTATCTATTTCTATTTCTAATGTAACTTTTCCCTGGTCTATAGCTATTATTGAATTATTCTACATATTTCTGAAATTCAATATTTTTACCTATTTTGAGAAGAAACTCAAGCAAGCTTGGCCCTGTAAAGAATGACTATATAATTATCCATATGTCATTTATTTCAAAACTGAATTTCTTGATTTGAAGTTCAATGATCAGCTTCATTGATCATTTGTTCTGTGATCTTGGGCAAATTAGTTAACTCCTTCAGGCCTCAGTTTCCTCACCTTCAAAAATGGAGATAATATAGTATCTATACTACAAGGTTTTTATGAAACAAAAGAATGTATTTCACTAAAAGCCCTATTAATAGTTACTGGTATACCATAAGCTTCTATAAATGTTAGCTATTTATATAATTTACTGATGTACTTTTATTAATGGTCTGAAATCTAGGCACTAATAAAGTATTTCAGATATTTAGTATGAAAATCCTGAAGCTTCACTGGATATTTCATTAATGAAAACAAATACCTTAATTCATACTGGTGTATATTTTTAGCTTTTTCTAACGTTTCTGTTTTCATTTTTAACTTCTCCCTACTTTCTCCACTATATCCTTCTGAATTTAGACTCTGTTTTTTTTTTTAACAAGGTGACTCTAAAAGAAATTAAATGGAATAGGTATAATATTAAAGTCTTGTCCATAAGGCAAGGAATATTCATTTTCTTCTCTGTCTCTCTCTGTCTCTCTCTGTGTCTCTATTGCTCTCTGTCTCTGTCTCTCAGTCTTTCAACTCATGGGAAACCTATGAGTTGCAAATATGAAAAATAATTAAAGGTTTTATATGCTTGTCTGCTCAATACAAGTTAGCAGGCCGATCCTCTTGTCATAATCTATTTTCTTCTGTGTTATTAGGATAATATTCAGCAATGGGAGGTGATAATCCCTGTCTACTTTCTGTTCATCTTCCCTGGTAAAATATTCTTCCAAAAACATGGACAAACTGGGGCAACCTGAGGAGAATTATGTCATGCAGATGAAAAAAGTGAAATCTTGTATGAGAAAGAGAGAATCTTGGAGAGTTTGACATCGAAAGGGAAATACTTTGAATGTTTGAAGAGCTGTCATAAGCAAGAGGGATCAATTAGAACTTTCATGGTGGTTCCACAGGGCAGACTCAGGACAAAGGCATGGAGGGTATAAGGAGAGCATATTTCAGACCAACTTTCTAGCACTGTAACTTGCCTTAATACATGAGTGGACTGCTTTGTGAGAAAGTCACTTCATAGAAATGTTCATTGTCAGTAAAGTTTTTCAAGGAGTCTCTCTGTGGGAGGTGTAATATAGGATACTTCAGCATCTGACTGAAGACTGGGCTCTGTCAGTATTTTTTAACCTCTAATTTAGGATTCATGTCACTGTGTATCCAAAATGGAAACTAGAAAGGCAATGCATTTAATTTTATGTAAAAATAAATATTTTATTTAAAAGGATATTCTTTATTTTAAGGTTATATTTTTCTTTCTTTTTTAGTTGTATATTATTATTATTATTTGGTGGTTAAATTTGTGATATAAAATTTCCCTGGGTTAAACCCTGGCCAGATGTCCTAGCATCTGTGCAGTCTTGGACAACTATACATTTTGAGCCTCAGTATTCTCAACTGTAAAATGAGGAGAATACTACTAACCATATAGGCTGTTCTAAGGATGGAAAGAGATGATGCCCGAAAAGTGCTCTGCAGACTGTTTGGTACATAGTAAGTGCTCATTAAATGCCTGCTTCTCCAGTAAAAATATTTCCTTTTAAGAAATGATAGTGTTAGTAGAAAGAACTTTACACAGTTTATTCATTTACCTATTGAAGAGACCATACACTCATATGATCCAAGATTCAAACAGTTCCAAAAGGTCCCATCCTTGACACCAGTTGCCACCAAACTCTCTTTCCTGAAGGCATCCATATAGGTATGTATAATTCTGCTTCTCCTCTTTTTGCACAGCTGGTTGCATAGAATATCCACTGGTCTAGAACTTCTCTTTAAAATAATATATCCTGCTTGTCATTTCATAACAGTATACGAAGAGGTTCATCATTGTTTGTATTTATTCTATTGTATTCTATGTATTGCATTCCATTGATATCAAGTTACAGTAACTTATTAAGTCCTCTGGGTCTTCAGGTGTCTTTCAATATTTTGCTACAAAAATCAATGTGCAGTACCAACCTTGTACATAGGTCATTTTATACATATGTGATATAGAAACATTTTCTAGAAGTAGAATTTCTGAATAAATAGATATCAATGCATGTAACTTTGATAGATTTTGCCATGTTACCTCTGCAGGTGTCATATCAATTATAACTCCTTCTAGCAATATATCCAAGTTCCTGTTACCCCTCTTCTTCATTAGTATGTTATACTATTTGACCTTTGCCTATGTAGTAGTGAAAAATTGTGTCTCAGTATACGCTTAATTTATATTTCCCTTATGAGTGAAATCGAGTGATTTTTTTTCATGTACGTATGTGTTAGGTAGAATTCTAAAGATGTCTCCCTAAAATTCTCATTCCTGTCATAAAGATAACCTTACTTTTGTGGATAGACTTTGCAGATATAATTAGTTACTAATCAATGGACTTTAAAAAAGGGAGATTGTCCTGGATTATCTGGGTGGGCCCAATTTAGTCACACAAGTCCTTGAAAAAAGAAGAGGAAGACCGAAGAATCCTCCAGAGAAATGCAGCCAAAGAGGCAGGATAAATGAAGCAAAAGAGGAGGTCAGAGAGAATCAAAGCACAAGGACTCAACCCACCATTACTGGCCTTGGAGATAGAGAAAGAGGGCATGAGTCAAGTAATATAGATGGAATTTAGAAGCTGAGAAAAACCCTTAGCTCACAGCCGGCAAGGAAATGAGGACCTTGGTCCTACATCCACAAGGAGCTAAACTCTGACAACTACCTGAATGCATTTGGAAGCTTCAGAACCATACACTAAAAAGAGTGAAATTTAATGTAGGTAAATTTTACCTCAATAAACACAAAACAGGGAAAAATATATGTTTAGGCTTAGAAAGTGATAGAATATTTTTTATGACACTCAAGGAAAGAAATATGAGACAGATTTTTATCTCCTTCAAAGGTAAGGCCATTGACAACCAATCAAATGAAGTTATGAACAAACCAGACATCTGGAAATATCATTCCCATGAGCCCTTCCTTAGGAATCTACTAGAGAATGATTTTCTTCCACTATAAAATGACTAGGACTAGAGATATTCCATCATAAAATTCATGGGGGTGCAAACTGAATATACTTAACTGTAGAACCAAGACAAAAAGAAAAAAAAAATCTTGACAGAATAGTATGTAAATGTAACACACTCTAAGAAAAGAGATATTCCACAACTAACAAAAATATGAGAAGGGAGGGAATTAATAGAAAGTAGCAGTAGGTCCCTGATATTTTCATAACTATTAATAGGGAGTATAATAGTGTAACTTGAAAATCACAAATCAAGTAGAAGTTAAGCACACTTAGTAATAAAAACATCAAAACTAAAATTATACCAGTGATTAAAATTGAAGAATGAGAAAGAGGAAAGAAGAAAGAGAAATGGGGAAAGAAGCAGGTATTGTCTAATTTCAATATTACTCATAGTAAAAACTAAGTTTCCAAAGAAATAGGTAACTAAAGGTATTATATAAATTATTAATATAAAGGTAACTACTGGAGCAAAAATATATACCTTTTAAATATCAACAGAAATGAAAAAAAACATAGAGAATGAAATGGCAAAGTAAAAGACATTAAAAAAATTACAATTATACTCCAATATAAAATAAAAATTAAATTAAAAAAACATGAAACAATATTGCAGAACTAAGACTAAATCCATCAGTCGTATCAGTAATGTGAGCTTATTACACAAATTACAAGAAAAATTTTTTTTAGTTTGGCTAACAAAGCAAAATCCAACTCAAGACTATGTAAAGAAATATACTTAAAGAAATTTAGATGGTTAAAGTGAAAAGAACTGGCAAAGAAATAACAGGCAAGTATAAGTACAAAGAAAACATGAGTCATGATGTTAATAACAGATAAAATAGAATTCAGCCCAAAAAAAGCAGCTTTCTTTGGAGCATTATGCCAATTTTATATGTAGAATGAAGTCGACTCATTTCAGAATTTCAACTATTTGGGAAGAATCCAAATCTCTATGAAGAAAGCAGAATGACTAAATGAATTTCCTTGCAGCCATCTCTCAGCGTCAACAATTATCAACATCTGTCATTTTTATTTTATTTGTCCTTATATCCACTCCCCAAATCTCATTTCATTATTATTTATTGTATTATTTTAGTTAATACATGTATTACATTTAAATTCACAAATCTTGACTATATAATTTTGACAAATGGATGCACTTCTTTAACTCACATCACATCAAGATATAAAATATTTCTATCATTCCAGAAAGTTCTCCTATGCCTTTTTAAATCCATACCCCCCCACCCCCCATAGACAACCACTATTTCAATTAAAAAAAACATATAGTTAGGTTTGCCTGTTCTAGAACTTCACATACATCAAATCATACAGTATATGTTACCTTACATCCAGCTTCTTTCACTCAGCGTTATCTGGATATCTCATCTACAATAATGGACATGCTAGCAATGTGTTCCTTTTGATGGCTTAGAATCATTTCACAGAATAAATATTCTTTGTATATCCTTTTTTTCTGTGAATGTATATTTGAACTGTTTCCAGCTTCTGGTTATCATGAATAAAGCTGGTATAAATATTCTTCTACAAATACCATTTTAATGGACATTTGTTTAAATTTCTATTGGATAAGTATCCAGAAGTAGAATTTCTGTGTCTAAGGAACATGTATGTTTATCTTTATAGGAAACTACCGAACTTTTTTCCAAAGTGGTTGGATCATTTACATTCACACCAGCAATGTATGAGAGTCAGGATGTTCCATCCTCCCAGTATTTGGAGTTGTGTGTCTTCAAATTTTAGCCAACCTAATGTGTGTGTAGTGGTATCTGGTTGAGATTTGAACTTTTATTTTCCTGCTAACTAATGATTCTGGGTACTTTTTCATGTGCCAGATTAAAAATTATTTTTCATACTTGTTCTGTCTACAACTATATTTTCTTCACTGCTTCAACCATGTATGTATCCCATCTTCCAAATGCATCTTTATTTTTGTTTCTATTTTTTTAATTTCACTTCTTTCTGAAGTTCTACTAACTCATATTTTACATCCTCTTCTTTTATTGGCATATTCTCCTTAAGCTATTACATCTCTTCTTTGTATTCTTATTTTGCAAAAAAAAAAATACTTCAGTATCTTTTTTAACGATGGCAAAATACCTAGTCTCAATTAAAAAAAATTTTTTTATTGAAGTATAGTTGATTTACAATATCATGTAAGTTTCAGGTGTACAGCACTGCGATTCAGTTATACATATATATATGTATATATACACACACACACACACACATATAAAATCTTCTTCAGAATCTTTTTCAGATTCTTTTCCCATGCAGCTTATTACATAATATTGAGTATAGTTCCCTGTGCTATACCGTAGGTCCTTGTTGATTATCTTTTTTTCTTAAACATCTTTATTGGAGTATAATTGCTTTACAATGGTGTGTTAGGTTCTGCTTTATAACAAAGTGAATCAGCTTTACATATACATATATCCTACCTCTTTCCTCTTGCGTCTTCCTCCCATCCTCCCTATCCCACCCCTCTAGGTGGTCACAAAGCACTGACTGGATCTCCCTGTGCTATGCAGCTGCTTCCCACTAGCTATCTATTTTACGTTTGGTAGTGTATATATGTCCATGCCACTCTCTCACTCTGTCCCAGCTTACCCTTTCCCTTCCTGTGTCCTCAAGTCCATTCTCTACGTCTGCATCTTTATTCCTGTCCTGCCCCAGGTTCTTCAGAACCTTTTGTTTTTTTTTTTAGATTCCATATATATGTGTTAGCATAGGGTATTTGTTTTTCTCTTTCTGACTTACTTCACTCTGTATGACAGTCTCTAGGTCCTTCCACCTCACTACAAATAACTCAATTTCATTTCTTTTTATGGCTGGGTAATATTCCATTGTATATATGTGCCATGTCTTCTTTATCCATTCATCTGTCGATGGCTTTCATGTCCTGGCTATTGTAAACAGAGCTGCAATGAACATTGGGGTACATGACTCTTCTTGAATTATGGTTTTCGCAGGGTATATGCCCAGTAGTGGGATTGCTGGGTTGTATGGTAGTTCTACTTTTAGTTTTTTAAGGAACCTCCATACTCTTCTCCACAGTGGCTGTATCAATTTACATTCCCACCAACAGTGCAAGAGGGTTCCCTTTCCTCCACACCCTCTCCAGCATTTATTGTTTGTAGATGTTTTGATGATGGCCATTCTGACTGGTGTGAGATGATACCTCACTGTAGTTTTGATTTGCATTTCTCTAATGATCAGTGATGTTGAGCATCGTTTCATGTGTTTGTTGGCAATCTGTATAATCTTCTTTGGAGAAATGGCTATTTACGTCTTCTGCCCATTTTTGGATTGGGTTGTTTTACTGATATTGAGCTGCATGAGCTGCTTGTAAATTTTGGAGATTAATCCTTTGTCAGTTGCTTCATTTGCAAATATTTTCTCCCATTCTGAGGGTTGTCTTTTTGTCTTGTTTATGTTTTCCTTTGCTGTCCTGGTTATCTATTTTATATATAGTAGTGTGTATATGTTAATCGCAGCCTCCTAATTTATCCTTCCTAGTCTCAATTTTAATATATTCCATGAAAACAATTTTCTTGTGAGCGTTAACCTGTTTTTCTGTTACTTTTTTTGATTTTTGTAGCATATTTTTTTAATCAATCATTTCTGGGTTATATTTTGAGTACTTAACTTTGAAGTTATTGTGTATTTTCTGTACCATTTATTTTTAGGGGTTCATGATGGGAAACTGGAATTTGCCTAAGTTTTTCTAAGACCCAGGATTTTGGGTGAAAGTTTGTTTACTCTATACTTGACCCAATGGGGATGATAACTGTGGTATTTCTCTTTCTCTCTCTCTCTCTCTATATATATATATATTTTCTCTTTTGTTTCCAGGATACAGACTATTTCTTTCAACTACAGCATTATCATTTAGCCTCCCTCTACTTCTTAAAACAAAACTGAGATCATGTGAGCTAGTACTGTTGTTATGTACACCCACTTCTGATGCTGCAAACAGAAGTTTACTTCAGAAAGTGGCTCCATAAAAGTACTCTGATATTCCGAGAGGTGTGGCTTCTGTGTTCTCTGTCACACCTCTGTTCCATTGCCACTGTTCTTGGAAACTCTTCATCTACTCCAAAATTTGGGGTTCCAGCTATCTCCTGGTTTTATTGAAAGCATATTTTGTGCTGTCGTCTCCTGGTCTCCTTTCTGCTTTCAATGAGTTTTAACAAAAAAGAGGAAGATGCTAATTTAAGCTGTCATTTTCAAACTGGCAGTGGTATTTGTTAAAATGTTTTTTCACTATATAAAAATCCTATGTCAGTATCCGCCCTCTTTCTCCCTAGTTATTTTGTTTTCTAAAAAATTTATTTATATTTTTAAATGTTGCTGGTTCATGAAATTCAAAGGTCTGAAAAGCACTGGGTGGACAATCTATAGAATTCTTTCCAGTTTTAATTTTTAATTTTTCCAGTGGTGAGGACGATCTGTTTCCCTTCCCACCAGTAGTGGGGATAAATGAATACAAGCTGCCATTTGTCATAACAAAGATGCTTTCTGGGGGCTGAGCCATGGCTTGGTGAAGAATTCCTTCTGCTTGGCTCTTAAAGTCTCAAGGCCTGGCAGTGTCTATAGTCAAGAGACAGTGTTGATATTGTTTGTCTGCTACAGTCCCTGGCAGGCATTTAGTTGTGTTTATTTGAAGTAGCAGAATGAGCTTCTTTACCAGTGGCCACACAAACTGCCTGAGCTTTAAATTCATTCATGAGGCTAATTATATATGGGTATTTTGGGAGAGTGAATGAGTGTGTGTGCGTGTGTATGTGTGTGTGTGCACACATACTGATGGTCACTAGAGAGCCCCTCTCCCTCTAATATTAGGTTTTATAGATTCACATATAGCATGAATTATGTATTTTAGCACACCCAATATTTTAAAAAATCAATATTTACAAGCATCATTTGACAAAGCGCTATTTTTGTGGGTGGCTTCAAATGATAAACTTCCCCAGTGCATTTTAAAAGAGTTGATTTATCGCCTGCACCTCCCCAACACAATTTTACTACCAAAAATTTAAGTACACATCAGCTGTGTACTGTGCGTACACACATATGCATATTTGGGTACCTCTAGTACTTAGGAATCCCTGCAATATTGCTTACAACTAACTATTTGAAAGAAGTCAAATTACTTTGACTTGAGCGAAGAACAATCAGAATACATACTAAAGAGCTACCTTCCTTAACTTTCAAGTGATCTCATCAATGGTTGAAATGAATAAATGATCCAGGAGTGGGAATGCCTCTTGATACATGGACAGTGTCATATTAAAAGGTGTTTAAAGATGGGTAGTACCTTGCTGCTTGTTTTATCAGCAATACCTTTCTGCAACCATGAAAGATGAGGGATGATCTTAGTTGTGCTAAGCATCCAGAAATTAATTGCTCAGACTATACTACAAAGCTACAGTAATCAAAACAGTTTGGAATTGGCACAAAAAGAGAAATATAGATCAATGGAACAGGATAGAAACTCCAGAGATAAACCCACGCACCTATGGTCAACTAATCTATGACAAAGGAGGCAAGAATATAAAATGGAGAAATGACAGTCTCTTCAATAAGTGGTGCTAGGAAAACTGGACAGCTACCTGTAAATGAATGAAATTAGAACACAGTCTAACACCATACACAAAAATAAACTCAAAACGGATTAAAGACTCAAATGTAAGTCTGGACACTATAAAACTCTTAGAGGAAAACATAGGCAGAACACTCTCTGACATAAATCGCAACAATATCTTTTTTGATCCACCTCCTAGAGTAATGGAAATAAAAACAAAAATAAACAAATGGGACCTAATGAAACTTAAAAGCTTTTGCACAGCAAAGGAAACTATAAACAAAATGAAAAGACAACCCACAGAATGGGAGAAAATATTTGCAAATGAAGCAACCAACAAGGGATTAATCTCCAAAATATACAAACAGCTCACACAGATCAATATCAGAAAAAAAACCACCAAAAACCAAACAACCCAATCAAAAAATGGGTGGAAGATCTAAATAGACATTTCTCCAAAGAAGACACACAGGTGGCCAACAAAAATATGAAAAAAATGCTCAACATCATTAATTATTAGAGAAATGCAAATCAAAACTACAATGAGGTATCACCACACACCAGTCAGAATGGCCATCATCAAATAAATCTACAAACAATAAATACTGGAGAGGGTGTGGAGAAAAGGGAACCCTCCTACACTGCTGGTGGGAATGTAAATTGGTACAACCATTATGGAGAACAGTGTGGAGGTATATATATATATATATATATATATATATATACAATGCAATATTATTCAGCCATAAAAAGGAATAAAATAATGCCATTTGCAGCAACATGGATGGACCTAGACATTGTCATACTGAGTGAAGTAAGTCAGACAAAGACAAATATCATATGATATGGCTTATATGTGGAATCTAAAAAAAAATGATATAAATGAACTTATTTACAAGACAGAAATAGAGTCACAAATGTAGAAAACAAACTTATGGTTACCAGGGGGAAAGCACGGGGGAGGGATAAATTGGGAGATTGGGATTGACATATACACACTACTATATATAAAACAGATAACTAATAAGGACCTATTGTATAGCACAGAGAACTCTACTCAATACTCTGTAATGACCTATATGGGAAAAGAATTTAAAAAAGAGTGTATATATGTATATGTATAACTGATTCACTTTACTGTACACCTGAAACTAACACAACACTGTAAATCAACTGTACTCCAATAAAAATTTTTAAAAAAAGAAATTAATTGCTCAGATATTCTTTAAGACTGACCCACAGTAAGCAAATTCTGGAAAGATTTCCCTATAAACTTACCTCCAGATTTGCTAGTATACAATAGACCATGTACCTTTCCAGATAGAGAATACTAGTATCTGTTCTCCTGGCATCTCTTTCACAGTACCAGGGGAAAGTCAAGGAAAAGAAAATTTTACATGCTGAGAACCTGCTCTGTTTCCAGAATTTCTGCATTTGTTATCTCATTGAATCCTCAAGCAATTAATACAATTCAGAGCAGAATTCATCTGGTGTGTATTAAAAGGCCCTTGTCTCTATTCTGCAAGAGAGAGAAAACTAGTCATTTGATGTTTTGAGGTCTACATAGGAATACAACAAAGAGATCCAGATGATCATGAGGGATGATGCAACCAAGATGTCTGTAAAATCCCTGTGGCTTGCTCTATGTCTTAAGCTGTTGTCCACATAAGCATAATTAAATCAGAAACTTTCAGTTTATTAAATCCCAGATTGATTCAAAGCCTCTGATACATCCTGTGCCTTTCTTTTACCTCTGCCTACACTCAAAGACTAAGGTTGTTTTCCTTTCCTCATTAAACACTTTTCTATAATTTGTATACCTTCTCCGCTCATGAACGCCTATGGAGTAAGTTATGATCAACCCAGGGTGTCTCTATTCATTTGTGACATGAAGACCAGCACATGAGCATTTTAATTTTCCCTTTCAGTGGGAAAGCAGGGGGTGGCAGGGTGCTGTTCCTTTCTAACTGGTTTTGCAACCCATCCAGCCATCTACCACTTTGCTCAGGCTTCCCAGATATAACATAGGATTGTTCTGGCCAAATGTACGTTCTTTCTTTATTTTTTAAATCAAATCTTATCCCTTGGAATCTAAGCCATTTTGGCCCTGTTTACAATTTCTCACCTATGCAAACATCCCTGATGCCCAAAGGTAGGTCCAAAGTGACTGTGACTTCCATCTATAGCTGTAAGGCGAAGGAAGTTCTTTCTCCCAAGAATTTAGAATCTTGAATGGAAAAGCAACAACTAATCTGTCTTAATGCCAGCTCCCTAGAGGGGAGTTTCACAACATTCCATTACTGAGACCTCTTGAACTATATTAGTTTATACTCTCCCAGTGATTTAGTTCAGTATTTGTTTAAATTCCATGGGCTATCTAAAATTGCTTCCAATATATTCCTTTTCGTGGTTTAAGTTAGTCATCATCTCTTTTAATTACTTGGAAACAAATACATCTAAAATAATGCATCAACTGATTCTTGATATAGTTTCCTATCCTGCTGTGTGGAACCAAACAGAAAGGCAACCTCCTTTCCTTTTTACTGTCTTCCTTTAAAGCCCCAGGTCTACAGTAAATCCTAAACCCCAGGTCCATGATACTCTGGCCCCTATTGTGTCTCAAAGACCATGTCCCTCCCAAGAAGAAGGCTCCATACCCCAAATGGCAGATTTGATAGTGCTGCCTCTTTAATGCTGCCCACAATTGCAGAGGTCCTAGGGCAAGAAGGGCTTTTATAACCCCTCCCTACCTCCTTCCTCCTGGGAGGTTCAGCTCCTTCAGGCTCTGCTACAGCTTAGACAGGAAGAAAGATGGTGAAACTGTATTATCCCTTCCGAGCTTTTTTATTTCTTTGACAGCTTCATTATATGGCATTTAAGGGGGTCCTGCCTGTGGAGGAAGGTTTAGGTGTAAAAGGATAGAAACAATACTAATTATTTCCCAGTCCCTTAAAAAAATCAGTCACCTCATCATTATGTCACACCCGATATGCACTGAGGCATTAAGATATATATTGACTCCAACCCAGTCAGTGATACAGTTCTGAACCACCTCTCACCAATGGCATGTAAATGGTCCATATTATTTGCATTGTATTGGCTTGATAACCTTCCATTCCTGATTGTGACTTCTCCCCTCACTTGTCTGTGGGCACCCACTCTAAAGTCTATGCACTGGCACCTTGGATCTCTCCAGTCCTTGGCTCGGCTTTCCTCTACACTGATGCCATTTCCAGTTTCTTTCTTTGTGGAGGAAAAATGGCTTCAGGAAGCTCCAGGTTTGTATTTTCATAGTTAAAGACAAGCACAAAGAGGCATTCTCTGATATCAATACTTTGACCTAAATCTTGGGCTTGAAATTCTTTGTCCAACCAAGTGGGATTCTAGGCCCATCTTTGAGCCAATCACTGTTGCTAATGACACAGACTATGCCTTACGTCGTATTATCTTCCCAGAAGTTAGGATTAGGGTCCAAATCACATGTGCTGAATGGGGGATATTTCCATCAGAAGAGGGGAAATAGATGCCAAACAGGACAAAAAAAAAAAAAAAAAAGAATCAAGCAAGTGGTGATGGTAAGTAGAGCAAATTCTTTGGGAAAAAAAATGTTCTTGATGCACTAAATTGAAATTCCAAGGATAGAGGTTTTGTTTGCCATGGTTGTTAAAACTGCCTTTACTAATAACATGCCTCTGTGTGTGTATAAACACATAGACACACACATATATCCAGTTTTATATATGTGTGTTATATGTATACATGCATACATGATATGTACACATGTACATTATATGTAAACACAGAAACATGAATAATATCTATGGCTTATTTAAGTGATTAATTCATCTTCTACCTGTTTCTCCAGTGTAAGACTTGTACATTTCTCAGGCAAGAGACTAAATTTTAGTTTGTTGTTACAACTCAGATACATCACATGTTAAATTCTTTTTTTACCCACTCTAAGAAATCATCACCAGATATAGCAGCACTGTATTGTTTACATGATCTGTGTTTAAAGTATCTACAAAAAGGTATACACTCAAGTACGTAACAAATACAAACACAGATGTACATATATACATACACACTACGTGTATATACATGTGTATAGATGCACAAACATACATATGTGTATATATATCCTTTATGTATGTGTCTATGTAGCCAAAGAAATCAAATTATGGGACAACTACTGGAGGAAAATGTTTGGCGTTTCCTTTCCCTATGGGGGAGCATTTGCAAACCATTGCTTGGCTAGATCACTCTCTTAACTTCATCTCGGAACATTTTGTTTACCTGGAGCTAACCACATTGTTAAGAATCTACCAGACATATCTACAAGCTCTAGATAATTTGCTTCTCAATCATTCATTTACCAACATGTCAAGCAATTCTGAGATATTTTTGGGATCACCACTTAGGACAAACTAAACTCTACTTCAGCTTTTGTGTCACTTACTCCCAGGAATTAAAAAGAACATTTTCCCCAGAGACAAGGAAAGATAGTTTCATTTCTTCCCTCCACTTCTGGGAAGAATTATACTTACTTCTCTCTTTTCATAAATCTATAGAGCTATTGAACTGCACTTCCCTCACCTTCAAAACTGATTCCCAGACCTCCATTTTTACAGGAAGCTTCCTTTGAGGAGGAGCTGTAACACCAGACACAACAGACTTCACTCACTTCACAAAGGCAGCAATTTATAGCTCTCTGTGAGCTCAGCTGGCTGCCTTGGAGCCAACAGATTAGGGATTTCTTGAGGGCCTAACTCTTTTCCTTTTTCTGGTCATTACTTATCCCTCAATCATGAAATCATGTTGCCAACTAAATATTCATCAAAAAGGAGTTTATGTCAAAAGACAAAAAGGTGAGGTTTTGTAATTGTTCTGCCCTAGGAGTCTTTTTTAGCATACTCAATTACCCTTAGAATCTTTACCCCCTCTGGTTCTCAAAATTTTGTTTTCTGCTAAGGAAAAGGATAGTGGCTTAATGCTTGATGCTGAGCCAATGTACAGTACTTTGAAGGTAAAAGACACCAACCAGGTCATTCTCTCCCTTCTGGAGCATAGAGATACATCTTTCTCCTTTTGTTTTCCACAGCCCTGTGAGTCAAAGAGGAAGTATGAGGCAAACTTTTGCCAAGTCCCATGAGGGCTCTCTCAGAGTTGATTTCAATCCTCATCTTTCACAGGAGATGATTGTTATTTAATCTGAAAATTACTCTCAACTCTCAAATTCCTCCCTGGCTTGCTGTGTGTGCGTGGGCTCTCCTGCCTGCCAGAAGAGTCTCATAAAGTCCAGTCAGGTTGCTGAAGCAGACCACACGTTTCCTTGAGCACCTGCACAACACAATATGCCCTTTGGCTCTGACCCTACGGGAGGTGGTTTTAACACTTTCCTAAGTCCCTGCAACCAAAAAGGAACAGCTGGTAAGGAAGCTGTAGTGTTTTTAACCATCAGCTTTAAGTCTAATCTTTCAAAATTCAGAAAAGGAAGGAAAAATTGCAATAATCTTGACCATTTCAGATTAATGAATAGAATGAATTTAAATGAACAGAAAGATACCTGGAACTGAATATTTGGCTAACTCCTCCCCAAACTATTTTGGGTTCAGTTTTTCCTCACATCTGGTTAGTTTAGAAATTTTGCAATAAGGACAGAGTGGGGGAGAACTGATAGAATTTTCCAGATAAGTTTTTACATTTTCTTATCATCACAGAGATAAAAAACTCATAGTTCACTAATCATTTACTCTAAATTACAATTTGCTTCTTAATAGTTGACACTTAAAATATTTACATTCTTTATTTTAGCTGAAGAAAAAAGGGAAAATATACATGTAGTATGTACTAATATGTTTGCACACATAGATATACATATTTAATATACTCTGTATAGAAACACTGTAATATTCAAATTCGACAAATATTCATGGTATTAAAAGCTTGCTTTCTGCATGGTGCTGCTGGAGGTAGAATGCACAATTCCACACGGTCTTACTGAAAATCATAAGAAGCAAATGATATCATACTGGGAACAACAGCAACATTTATGATTTCTATTACCACCACTATTTGTACTGGGTGTTACAACATTCAGAGACATATGCATTTAAACTTTAGAAAAACTCATTGAAATAAATAGTTTTGGTGCTTCTTTTAACTCCATCTTACAGATGTGGAAACCAGAGTGATTTTCCCAAGGCCATGTGGTTAGGAAGTGGTAGAGCCAAGATGCAAAAGCGTATTTTCTGAATGAAGATTGTATGTTTTTTTCCATGACATCACACAACTGATCAAATAACAGTACAAAGTCAAGGTTATCAAGTGCCAAAGACAATCATACATTCTAAAGCTGTTTACAGATGAGAAAATAATCACTGTCCAATAGAATTTTCTACCATGACAGAAATATTCTATATCGCACTGTGTAATATGGTAGCCATTAGTCACACGTGACTATGGTGTACTTGAAATGTGGTTACTAGTGCAACTGAGGAACTGAATTAATTGTACTTAATTTTAATTAATTTAAATAATCACCTGTGACCAATGGCTTCCATATTAGATAGCACAAGTTGTAGATTATTCTCAGAGGAGAGTCACTAAATACTTTTCCATTTGGAGTGGTCAAATGAAGATTGCATTTTAGGATATTAAAGTGACTGCACTAGAATTTTCTCCCAGGAGATACAGAGAAAAGTTTGGTTGAGACTGTTCATATCAATTCAGATTTGAATGCACAAAGACCTCAAACAGGAGGGGTGGCAGTAAAAGTGGAAATAAGAGAAATTATGAAGAAGCAGTTTCTAGGACTTGAGTACTCATTAGCTGTGAGACACAAGTTTTTCTTCTTTAGTGCCTGAGAGACAATGAAATAATTGAAAAAGAAAATAGGTTAATAAGTACAGGCAGCTGGTTTTGAGGTAAAGACAATTTGATCTTTTTAAAGCATCCTCATAGGATGCAGGGAAGAATTCATTAAATGTCAATGAGAAGGGTGTATCACCTCTAGAGTGCTTTAGAAATGCAAGATATTGAATTTAAAGTATCTAGTTGGAACTGTCAGCTCCTGGTCAGGAACAAAGCTAACATCCAATACAGACTTTTCTTACTTCAAGTAAAGTGCTTGTTTAATTGCACTATCATTGTCTATATTCTAAAGAATATGAGAAAAAATAAGGAAAAGGAAAGGAAAGAAGAGACTTTACAAAAGAATTGGGGCAGGGGGCTCAGCTCACAGTCAATGGAATGATATAAATCCAATCTTGAGGCTAATGGCTTTCTATCTTGGTCTCCTTAATTAGTTTTGAAGTCTTGACTGAGTGATATTTATCTTTATTTCCTGCAGTGTTAAATTCAGATAGCATTGGTTGAACAATAGCTTTGTCCTAGGTACTGTGGCAGCTTCCTCTGCCCTAAAGAAATCTAGTCTTACTGAGGCTCAAGGCAGGAACACAAATCACTGCACTACAATAAAGAATGTATTGAACTACATTGTCCTGTTTGAGTTTAAAGGAAGAAGGGAAACATGACCATTCATGAAGGACATCAGAAATGGATTTTTGGATAAAATGGTAATTTCATAAGTTGACATACAAGGATAGTTAGAGCACTTTCAGACCTAGACAAAATGTCAAGAATATTCCAAGGACTAGATTAATTATGAGTCACATTATTATAGTAGAACTGTGAAGTGGGTTCGAGAAAACTTAACTAGTCTTTTGAAATACTAAGCTGGTAATGTAGGTTGGGGGTCATACTGTGGGGAATCTTGAAGGTTAGGTACATTCATTCAACAAGTATTTGGTGAACATCTACTAAATGCTGGGTATTCTCTTGAGTTGTGAGGGAAACAGTGAATGAATAAAACAGATCAATTCTCTACCATCATGAAGCTACATTTTAGTGGAAAAGAAACAGTAAACAAAAAATCATACAAGTGATTAGTTTTAGTTGTGATATGTTCCTTTAGTGTATAACAGAGAAGCCTGACGTCTTTTAAGGAGTCAAAGAAGGTGTTTCTGAGAAAGTTAACATTTAAGCGGAGAATGGGGGACACAGTGGTTGTGCCAGACAGGTATTAGTATGTTCAAAGGTCCCGGGGCAGGTATAGTTTAAACAGAAAAATTTCTATGAAGATAAAACTAAATTTTAACAGAAAAATTGAATAAAAGGTATGAAGTAGTTTAAAGAGAAACTGAAATTATTGAAAAAGATTAGGATAAGAGAATTAGCATACACAGCCAGAGGCTACAGGGTTGCTCCATTACAGACCCTACTGCCACCCTTGCTGCTAGGAAAAGGGGCCTCAGATTTCACCACTTATGCTGGCTACAGGATGCTGCTAGTAAGACTTCAACAGGAGCTGCCTCTGCCTGCCTCCCCTGTTCTTCTTTCTCTTCAGAATGAATCTTCCTTCTTTATGTCACTGCTTTCTAAATTAAAATCTCCAGGGGTGTGTCTGATTGGTCACATATCTTAGGGAAACATGAATTTTTAAGATGGGAAATTCCTCAGATACAAAGAAAGCATTTGAAGTTCTTGGATAACCAAAAGGATGTAAATGTCCATTAAAAGGGCTATATTCAATTTTGTAGAAGTCATTAAAATCTGTGAGCAAAAGAAACCCACAATTAAGAGCTATATTTTAGGAAAATAAATTTTGGCAATCATATGTAGGTTAATGCATGTGCAGGAGAAACTTGATAGGAGGCTTTTGCAAAGTTTTAATGAGGTAGTGTCATGACTAGAGAACTGGAAGTAGAAAAAACATGACATACATGAGAAACAATTTGGGCTACAGTATCTACATCAAACTTTTAAAATGGGAAAGATCATAGTTGGCTCTAAGTTTCCAAGCTTGGGTGACTATGAGAATGGGGGAACCAGTAACAGAAATTTTGAACATTTTTGAGATGCTCTTGGGATGTTCAAATGAAGATATCCACCAAGTAGGTGGAAATTACTTTCTTGAGGTCAGGAGAACATAAGGGCTAGGGAAACAGACACTGCTATTGTTTTAAAGGGAGGGGAACCACTTCTTATTCTTAAATGTTGTTTACTTCCATATGATGGGAGCTCAAATACTAAAACTCTTAGGCTCTGCCACCCTTTCACTCACTCAGTACCAAGGGATGTGAGTAGTTTATCTGATTGTTAAATGTGAAAGGAAGAAACATGGCTGTGTCTTGCCCTTTTTCATCCTTAGAAGTCAGTACATGCTTTCCATTATTTTCCCATATACTGGTACTTGTGCTGAGGTAGCCTCTGTTGCTACAGGGGAGGGATTGGGAACTACACCTTTTGAAGGAACATCATCAAGATCCTGCATTTTTTTTCATGTTGTCTGGGAACACTAGAAAATTAAACAAGAGAAATTCAGGGGAGCAAAATACACACGTGAAGTGATGGAGTGTCTGATGTGGCCAGGGCATATGGTTCTAGGCTTTGAATTTTATGTGTGAGTTAAATGTTTTCACCTCGGTCACTTTTGGAAGCTTAATATTGAGCCAGATTTGAACAAAAGCTTAAAACTTTGGGTCAAAGGTATTTTGACATTGGTGTGTGACCTCAGACTATGTTGGCTTTGTGAACAGGCATGTTTCTACTGAGTGTTTCCATAGAGGCAGGGATCTAAGAAAACATGGGCCTTAAAAAAAAAAAAAAAAGGCATTTACACCACAGCATAGGCCCTTGGGTCCTGGCAGACCCAAGTGGTAGTGAAGGTGTATACAGGAGGCTTTGGTAGTGAAGGTGTATACAGGAGGCTCAATAAAGGTCAGAGGATGTTTTAGACAGTGTCAGAGGACTCCAGCCAAGCAGACTCTGGCAAACTGCTGGCTGTTTTAAGAGTCACAAGCAGTTTCAGTGTGTGCGCCACTGCAGATTGCTATCCAGCACCGGATAACCTGGCACTGAAGAGATGCTACTGAGTCTCAATCCATTTTCTCTTCTTCCAGAGAACAACTAGATCTCATTTTCCAGTCTTGTAGTTCATTATGCCTGTGTGATTGAGTTTTAGCCAATAGAATATGAGTGGAAATGATGGTGTACCATTTTTAGGCTTGCCTCTTGTAAACCTTCCTCATATCATCCTCTCTGCTTTATTTACCTTCCCCAGCTTGGCCAGATGAACAAGAAACCTTGGAAACCACCTGGTGAAGATGCCGGGACTAAAGAGTAAAATTAAAATTAAGATGTAACATATGTGTAGATCCTGCCTCTCCAGAAACAATAAATGCTCAGGACTTTAACTTCTTGCTGATAGATTTCTTCCAGTTGAGATTAAATCGATAGTTTATGGGTTATGGGTAGATTAGACTGGCATCCTAACGAGGTTAAAAACAAGCAGAATTTCTGCATCTACCTTTTCCTCCACTCAAATACCAAAAAGTTTATGCTATTTTTTAAAAATATTGCTGAACACTGGGTTTATAATTTTGCCTAGGAAAAAAACTGGAGCTGTGGACTGAATTATCTGAAGAAAAACATTGGTGTGAGGCCAGTTCTGTAATAATCTTGGATGTCTGGACTCCATTACTGTGAGGCAAAAAATTAAAACCACAATAAAACACCTAAAAATGGATAAAATGAAAAAAGACTGTCTAATGTTGGAGGGTTGTGGAGAAACCAGAACTCTCAAATACTGCCATGGAATTATACAATGATATATCTACTTTGGAAAAAAATTGGTAGTTTCTTATAAAATTAAATATTCTTCTAACCTACAGCCTAGGAATTCTCCTAGGTAGTTATCCAAGAAAAATGAAGATATATCCACAAAACTCTTTGTGTAATAATGTCCATATGTCATTCATAACATCCCAAAAGCTGGAAATAGCTCATGTATCCATCAATAGGAAAACAGACTTAAAAAAAAAAACTGTGGCATATTCCTACATTTAACACACCCTCTCCCACAGTAATAAAAAGGAATGCACTATTGATACACAACATAGGTGAATTTCAAAAATATGCTGAGTGAAAGAAGCCGGACACTAGAGAGTACATCCTTTATGATTCTTTGTATATGCACCTGTAGATCAGGCAAAACTGATGTATGATGAGAGAAATCAGTACGATTCGTTCTTGAGGGACAGGAATTTACTGGGAAGTTGCACAAGGGCAATTCCTGGAGTGACAAGAAATATTCCATTTCTTGATAGAGGTATGGTGTATATATTTATCAAAACGAATTGAACTGTATGCTGAAGATTTGTACATTTCACTATTTGTCAATTATGCCTCAATAAAAGCATGAATAATAAATTTTAAAACCTCTGCTTTAAAATTGAGGCATAAAGTTCTGAGCTTTGAAAGAACTAGAAACATTCTAGCAAACAACAGGTTAGGTTTGAGCTGCTGAAGGAGCCTCAACTCTGCCCAGGTATCAAGAACTTCTCTAGCCAATGCTGAGAAGATTAAGAAATGCTGAAAATGAATTTTTGACTCTTTTCTCTGCAAACTTGTAATTCATGTGGAATTTTATTTTGAATTCAATGCCATTGATTGTTAGAATTCAACTTGAAAGTCCATATAATTTTTAACTTTTATCTGGAAATTTGATAATGTTGGGGAGTTTATATTCACATTTGGGACATCGATCTATTGTGATTTTTTAAAACTGGAGAATCTTTATTATATGAGTATTCTAATGTTGTATTTTAATTTTATTGGAGAACCTCTGCCATACTATGTTAGACAATATAGCTGTACATAATTTAGGATGGAAAAGGAATAGGGAGAAAATTTCAGTTTTACCTACAGAACCTTCTGATCAAACTTTACACAGGGCTTCCCTGGTGGTGCAGTGGTTGAGAATCTGCCTGCCGATGCAGGGGACACGGGTTCGTGCACCGGTCCGGGAAGATCCCACATGCCGCGGAGCGGATAGGCCCGTGAGCCATGGCCGCTGAGCCTGTGCTCCGCAACGGGAGAGGCCACAACAGTGAGAGGCCCGCGTAACGCAAAAAAAAAAAAAAAAATACACGGCCTACAAAAGTCCCAGGAAGATACTCAAAGTGAGGAGCGTTTCCATGGTCTACAGCTGTGAAGAGTGGCGTAAGGATTATTTTGGGCTAAAGGCACTTGAGAAATAGCAGGTGCGAGAAGGATTGATTATCTGACCTCCCCTTTTCTTCCTGAAATCAGGAGATAAAACTCCCAAGTGAAAGATGCTCTCCTTACACAAGGAAGAAAGAAACGGTCTTATCACCAGAGGTGCGGCATCAGGCCAAGAGAATGCTGTTCACACAGAACTTGTTAAAATAACTCATTTTCCTTTAGTCTCCCCATTTATTTTAGTTATTTTCCACAACTGTCTCTCTTTGTTCAACTTGGTATATAAGCATTTAGGTTTCTGCCACTTCTTTGGGTTTTCATTTTCCTATCGGGACCCCCCACATGTACATGTAAAAATCTGTATGCTTTTCTCCTATTAATATATCTATGTCAGTTTTAATTTTCAGGACAAGCAGATATCCTAAGAGGGTAGAAGTAAAGTTTTGCCTTGCCTACTGGCAAGGAATTATGAAGTTCAGTTAGCCAGCCCACTGGGTTCCCATGTAAAGCTGCATCTTTTTTCTTAGCCTTAAGCCATAAAAAAGTTCTTTTGTTCTCCTTCTGCAGACTCCTGTTTTATATCTCAGCTCAGAATGTGGGTAAGGCAGAGAGGGAAATGTTTCTTTAGAAGTGATATTTAAAATCAGTAATATTTAAATTGTCCATGAAAAGAACGAATAGATAAAAACAAAGAGGACTGAGAAAGAATTCTTAAAAACATATTATTTATAAAGAATCTGAAAAAAGAAAAGGAGTCAGTTAATTAAATGGAGAATGAGCGATTGAGAGGTATGAGAAGCTACAGGAGAGTAGAGAGTTAGAGACAGCAAAGGAGAGGCTTCAGCAAGATGGATGATGCAGAGGTCTAAGAGGATGACACATGAGAAAGGCAATTCTGTTTTTCAGTTTCTATTCAATTACAGAATACATGGCAATCTCCAAAAAGCTCTGAAATACACTGTCACTGTTCACTGCTAGAATATAAACATTATTAGAATGCAGGTTCCTCCAGGGCTCAAGATTACGTGCTGTTCACTTTGAGTGCCTACCCCCCAGTTGGCACTGAACGATGTATTTGTGAAATAAATGGTCTTACTTTTCCTCACCACAATCCTGTGTAGATATTTTCCCTATTTTTACTTTATAGGTAAAGAAGCAAGATACTTGGCCATGAACACGAAGTTAAATAACCGATAGAGACAGATTCCTGATACTTGGTACTATGCTCTGTTCTATGACAGTAAGGCACTGAATTCTCACTCCCTCACCTCCTTCACATCTTTGTTCAAATGACAATTTCTCAATACGGCTAACCCTGACCACTTCATTCAAAACCACACTTCCTTCTCTGAACATCCCCCTGTTCTATTGCTTTCCACAGCACTTATTACCACCTAATATGTTATAGAATTAGATGTAATTGTTTTATTTTAGTTTACTGTTGATTCAGAATATGAGCTATAGTAGAGATATATTTTCTGCTTTGTTCACAGATATATTCCAGATGCTTTGCAGAGTGACTGGCATTAAGTAAATGTTTAAAAAATTATGTGTTGAATGAATTAAAAGTTACAGCTCTTTGGAAGCATAAGAAAATAAAACAAAACACACAATTAGTCACCAAGTTTGAGTTTTAGAAAATAAGTTAGTCTAGCTTTCTTCACTTTTCAACATTATAAAATCCCTGAACCCAGTCAATGGGTAAAAAAATAATGGTACTACCACTTCATTGTAAGTTATGTAGCACACTGAGCTATTTGGCAGAAAATGACTCTAAAACATAATATATGTTAACATATGTAAAGTGGATAGTAACTGATTTTCAAAACATTATTCATACATGTGTGACTTTAATTAGGAAGCTATAATAGATACATTATGAATTTTCATGAAGAAAAAAGCCAGCATCTGGACTTGAGATTCTACACAAAGGAAAAAGCTGGGTTTCCTCCTCCTTTTCCAGAGCCTATGAAACCTAAATTTTCTTCAGTTAAAATCTCCTCAGAAACAGCAAAATAAAACCCTAAACTGTAAAGTCAATAAGCCTTCACCAACAATTTTTACATTCATGATTCAAAGCTTATACAGAAGGACCACAATTCCATAGTTTTTAAAAAATTCTCTTACATAGCTATAACATGACAATATTTCAATAAACCTCAAAATTCTTACTTTGTATATGTATTTTTAAAAGATATACACTTGTTACAACTATATTTATCTGAGATGTTCATTTTTTAAAAAAATTTTAAAGTATTATCGGCAGTAAACCTTCCTAGATTTGAATTCTTTAACACTGGCCAAAAACACTACTTCAAGAAATATTTTTTCTCCAAAAATTTGTGGAAATATTTGAAGAGATCATAATTCTGTATTAAACTCTTGTGAAGAATTTTCTTCCACGTGTAAAGATATTTTGCCATCTAGGAAATACATATGAATGCAATAACTTTTTAATTCACTAAAATATCCACTTAGCTTCTAGAGCACTTATATCTTATGTAATATAACAATTACATAATGTCTTCTAATTGTTCCTTTAATTTATCATCTCCCCAAGAATTTTGAAACCTCCTGAAAGACAATAAACTACCGAAAAAATTTATCATTACTCACTTCTATTATTAAACATAAAATAGATATTCAAAATACATTTGATTGGTTCAACAATTATAAATTAACTTAAATACTACTCATTCAATGTAAATTGTTGTGCCTACTTACCCAAAAAGTATGAACCATTATCATTCTTTAAGTCAAGTAAGTAAATAATTGTTCTAAGTAGTCAAAAATCTTATTTTTTCATTTCTTGGTAAATATGAAATAATTTTATCTTGTTTCTTTGTGAAAATACTGAATGAATACCTCTGACTTTGATCATTCATATACATTCAAAGATACATACATATGTATATACAATTATTTGCTATGCACTGTTTTGGATATTTTGGTACATTTTTCTTTCTTATTCCTTACAATACCCCTTAAAAGCATCAATATCTTCACATCTTAGATGATAAAGCTAAGGATTAGAAAACTATAACTAATTGTCTAAAGTCTTACTGGCAGTAAAAATCAAAGTTGATAGTTCAGTGCAAATCTTTAGAATACAAATTCAATTATCTTTCCAAAGTAACACAGTTGACTTATTACATACATACTCTCCATTCAAACAAGCAAGTATCACTAGTGTATATTGTGTATATACTAGGCTAGTGCATATTATATAAGACAGAGTAGCCTCCAGGCATAGGTAAGGACCTCTAAATGGTTACACAGTAATGCCCACACCGGCTTGCTTTCTGATTTGACATTAGATATCAGCACTGAGTAAAAGAGAGTTTCATTTTGGCCCTTTCCAACATGGCTTGTCCTTAGGACAGATAAATGGTGATTATTTTTATGACAGGAACAATCAGCTAATCTTAATTCATTATCCACTCTTTTACCTTCTCTTTAAATGATCTTCCTCTCTTGAACTATGTTTACATCTATTGCTTAGCAATACAGAAAAAAAACTCATAGTCTAAATTCAACTCTATACTGTTTCTGTTATTCAATATTTGTCCTGTGATAAGCATATGATAGATATTCAAATATTTACTTTACTGAGCGAAAACTATGTGATGATTTTTTCTGAAACTAAGACCACTAGGTCAGTTGATGGGGCCCCTATAAATCACTGTGAATTATACTGCTGATTTCAAATGAGCTTTCATCCAGGCTGTTCAAGTACATGTTTCCTTCAGCTCTTTGGCATCTCTAATTTTATTGTACCTTCAGGAATTAGGAAAATCAAGTTGAATGCTCAGTTTCATATATTCACTCCATAAGTAGCCTCTACAATAAATGCCAAAGCTTACAGATTCATAAACCCCTCCCTACAAAACAGGAAATGTGACAGAAAACTCCAGAATTTTTGTAAATTATTAAAAATTACAATTGAAAATTCTTTCTGCTGTGTGTGCTCTTTTGAGTATAAAGGCCACTAATGTAGGGATTCATCTTGTTCGTTAGGCTCATAATCTTTGATTCACCTTCAATTTTGAGAAAACAAGCCCTGAAGAGGGTCTGTTTTCCATCACTGGAATAAGACAATAGCTCTAATCTGCAATCTTCTATTTTGTTACAGCTATTTGAAGACTAATTTCAATTTTAACTTGTCTGTTTTCCCTCCTCTCTCAGTACAAAGCTGTTTTGATTACAAGAGGGGTGGAGGTGATGGAGACAATGATGATGGTGGTGGTGGAGGTGGTGATAGAGAAGGAGAAGATGATGGTGATGGTGATGGTGATGGTGTGTGTGTGTGTGTGTGTGTGTGTGTGTGTGTGTGTGTGTATAAAAGAGGTAGGGTGGGTGAGGGGGAGTGGGAGGCAGCATACATAGACTGTATTTGTTAATCTGCTTATAAATTTAACAGATTTTTTAGCTGAAATTTTGCCAGTGTTAATTGTACATGCAGAATTCATGCTGGGAAAATCTCCTTGGGAAAAAAAAGAAGAAGTGCACAGCCGGCCTGTTATGTAAGATGTTTATTTTCATCCAATCCAACCCACCGTAGGCAGAACAGAAAATAGGCCAGCACTTCTGACCAGTGACATCACCTCATCATCAGGAGAAAGCAGGAAAGGCTGATCACCATGTTGTTCGCAAAGAGGATAATTTTCTTCCACAATTGTTTCTCTTGTGGAAACCTTTATTTCTGAAGATAGTGATCTCACTTCCCTTTGATGTTTATTTCTTCAGATTCTGTAATAACAGTGAAGCTACCTGGATTTCAGTTCTTGTACAATGCACATAAACACTTATTTCAGTACTTTTTCTATGGGTCTCCAAATTTTAAAAGATTGGATCATTTTAGCAAAACATTGACATCCTAAGGAAATTGTCAGAGGAGGAGGGATAAGCATCTCGATATTTAATTTTATGCTGTATTTTTTTATAGCATTGGGTAATTTGCTTTGCAGGATGCCTTCTTTCTCAGACTGCTTTGCTTTGTAATATTTAAGTAGATGAATTTGTATTTATTTCATGAATACTAAGAGATGTACAGTTTTTAAAATATATTTTAAGCAGCTCATCATCTCTTTTATAATATAGATATTGTTGCAATTTATAAAGAGTTAAGTGATTGAAATTATGTGTGTGTGTGTGCATGCAGTTTTTTCTATTAATTCAAAATTAAAAGGAAACTAAAAATATGATCCATTTTATTTTAGAGGTTGATTCAGCTAAACTTAGAAAATACACCACAATGAAACCAACCACTCTGGTTTTGCTATGACAGCTTTAGCAAAATGTCTTCTCTGTTAAGGGGCAATCTTCAGGTTCATTCTACGTTATCCACTTTTTAACACTCTGTCTATTCTTGTTTCATTCTCCCTCTAGAGGAAATTAGTGGTATTACAATTCAAACTTTAAAATCTAATATAGCAGCAGGCTTAAATGAAACACGATCGTAAGAATAATTCCTTGACTTCATTTATATTTAACTTAGTCCTAGAAGTCATTATCTTAAGTAGCTCTAAGTCTTCAGCATCTCTTTCTTTAAGGCAGAGTGTCAGTATCTTAAGGTTTTTTGATTTGGGTTTGTTTGTTTGCTTTTTAATAGCAAAACCAAACTCTTAACCCTGGTCAAGAGTAGTTTCATGAGGAAAGGTGGATGCACTGTAAATGTTAGAATTTCAGTGTCTGATCCAATGAGTGTTGTGCATTTGTGATTCCATCCGTCTGATTATTGTGTTCTGGGATTCACATTACATCTTTGAGGGCACTGGCTGCCATTTAATGGCAGTTGTATAAATTGAATATAACAATTAAAAGTGGCCCAGTACCCTGACTATAGGACAGTAAAATATTAGGATTTAGACAAAAATACCCGTCTTTCAACTGAAGATGAGTATAGAAAAGGGCTCCTTTCTCTTCTTTCTAGAGACATGAATAGCTTGATTTGGGGAAACCTATTTTTTCTATCTGTAAACTGGGTTTAATTATATCTATCTCCTGTAGTGTGAGGATCAAAAAATATATGTTCATTGCCTAGTATGTGACTGACTCAGAGAAAATTCCTTTTCTCTTCCATTTTTTTTTTAAATAAAAATTCTGACTCAGTCTGTGAAGTAAAAACATAAAAATTGTAAAACTTTTTAGGAGAGTTTCCTCATTTTTGATATACCCTCTTCTATGCTCTTACTTTAAATTTCAGAGTAATGGCGTGATTTTGTCTTCAAAATGTTGCTGCCTTGTTCTTGCAGAAATGCCAGTCATGCGAGGGCAGTCTGGAAAGACAGAAATCTGTGATGTATGTGTTTCATATGGGGCTGTGTTTGTGGTGGAATATAGAAGGAAAAGGAGGAACAGGTAGCTCCGTATATTCTGCCCTAGAAAGAAGTTCAGCACATAAAGTTTTAAAAAGCAAGCTACAGTAGAATATGATCATGTATATTATATTTGCATTTTAAAAGCCTAGAAAATTATTTATGAAACTGTTTTCAGGAAAGTGGAATTATGCAGAACTTTGGGAACCTTTTTATTTTCCCTTCTGTACTGCATGCATGAAAATATTTCAATAGATAATATACGTGGTAAAATTCCATAAGGAGATAAGTAAGTCTTTCTCCCACTTCTGAACTCCAGTATCTTAGTTTCACTCCCCCAAACAACCACTGTACACAGTTTATTTTATGATCTTTTAAAGATTTTTTTCCACGCATGATACATAAATAAGCACACATATGCACATATATATGTATATAATTGATTCTTGTTATTCACAGTAGTCATGTTCCATATCTCTCTGTGAATATTGAATTAGCACCTACTGTATCATTACTCCTAGGGGAAGTACAGAGTTAGGTTCCTGTGAGCCTCTGGTCACAATATTGTCATCAGTCGATCAATATGTAACTTTGTCTTATGTGTGTTTCTATTTGAAGACATCTTACTTATTCAAACTTACAGCCAACAGCACTATAACTCATGCCTGAACAAAAGTTATCTAACACACATATTTTCTCAGTAAAGCACATCACAGCATTTTTCTGCTTAGGAATACTAGACAGAATTTCAGCATTATGCTTGGGGACATTTTAAACAGCAAAATCACCAACAAAAGGCACAAAAATGAGAAAAACCAGGCATTTAACAGATCACAAAAGAGACACTTTTTTTACAGTATGGGAGCAGAAACAAGAAGGCAGAGCATTGTCTTGTTTAATCTACGAAGTTATGTGAGTACTGAGTTTGGGGTTATAAACAAATTTTAGCAAGTAGACAAATCTACAAATAATGAGGATTGACTGTTATATGTGTCTGTGTGCTGTGTATGCACATATATGGATATATGCATATATCTCCTTTATCACACACTAGCAATATATTACATATGTTTTTCTGAACATTGCTTTGTAGTATTGCTCAGTATTTAATAGCACAGACCCTGAAGTTAGACTGTCTGGGATCAAATCCTGACATTAAGTTTTACTAGCTGTGTGACCTTGAGCAGGTTACCTAACCTTTCTGTGCCTCTGTTAAGCTAATCTATAATATGGGAATTATAAGGAGTCCTACATAAGGTGGTAGCTATGAGGATCAGATAAGTTAATATGCAAAAAGCACTTAGGACATGCCTATTTGCTCTGTCATCATTTAAGAGTATATTTGGGGGATTATTCATTATTGGCCCATACAGTGTGACCTCATTCTTTTTAAAAACAAAATAGTAATACACTGCATGGCTATACCATCATTTTTTAACCTCTTGCCCACAGAATACTTTTAGATAACTTCCTATCTTTTGCTTCACTAAGAATCTTGGAACGTAATTCCACGTGCATATGTGGAAATCTATCTCTAGGCAAAGGAATTATGCATTTTTAATTTTGATGTATATTACCACATTTCTCTCCAGGATTTGTTATAATAATCATTTATAGCCAGGAGGGAAAAAGATATTTCCTTTCCATAAAGAGAGAGAAAATAATGACTCTTAGTTCTTACCTTTCGCTCAGATGCAAAGAAAAAAAAGTTTTTCCTACATTAGGTTGAATAAATGATCCCTTTATTGTTCACTATGTCAGTGTAAGTGACATTAGAATGACATTTTATGCCACCCAATGTTTAGGTTTACAAAGCACTAACAGGTTTGCAAATATTTTGCAGATTATATGAATTCTCTCCTAGCCCACCAATACAGAGTAAATTATCACCCCAATAAGATTTTACCCTCTCAGTTAAGTAGGAATAAAACTATCATTTCCTCTATTTGATGCTCCTCTTTACATTAGCCTCCAATAAAGTCACTTGATTATTACATTATTTAGGAAATGAAATAGGAAAATCAGAATAATTGATACACATACACATTGTGCTTTACAGGCACGAGTACTGGCAACAGAAACTTAGAAAAAAATATCAAATCTTGCTTAAAAGGATTTTTTTTCCAAGGCAGAGAGCATTAAGAGCTTCCAAAAAAATAATTCTAACATAAAGTAGTCTTCTGGCTTCTTCAGTGTTTCCACCTTACTGCTGCCTGCCTCCCAAATCATTATAGGACAAACATGATTGAATTTTTGCTTCCTCTTACAACTTCTTTAGAGCAGAGTATGTTTCACTTTTGTATTTATTTATTTTTTTAAGAACATTCATTCATCTCTTTACAAGCAATCACAAAGATATCTGGAATTCTGATTATGGGCTGTGAAGACAATAACCACAAAGAACTGAGCTGAGGTACATTTTTAACAAGGGGAAGACGTCACTGGAAGCTTTCTATGGGACTGGGAAAAGGTTCTAGAAAATAGTCTGAGTCACTCTTATTAGGAGAGGCAGTGTGGAGAGCAGCTGTGCAAAATTAGTACCAGTATCCTCCTACCCTCCATTTTAAACTTTTCAAAAGATTTTTTTCTGGTCATTCTTCCTGAGAAGGGCAACCTAATCAGACATAATCTTTGCTTTTAGAGGTTACCATGGTGACTGGCCAGGACAGACTATCTTCTCTCAGCATCAAAAACACATTTTGTATGGCGCTAAATAAGCCTTGTATCCTTGTATACCATCAGTTTTTCTTTGAGCGATAAAACAAATAGGGTACATTGAAATTGTTCACAGCAATCATAAATGATATTTCCCCATATTGATTTTTTTCCTTTCTTTTTGTCCTTTCTTATCTGTGCCATATCTCTTTGAAGTATACATCAAGGCCCCATGCTTATTACAAGAAGCAAAGATACAGTGAATCTTAAAAAGAAAAAAAAAAAAGGACCGGGATAGTGAAAGATTCACCTAAGACTTATGTTCTGTTAAACTGAAAGACAGTTTCACTCACCGAGGCTGACAAACAATGAGACTAGTACAGACAATCAGAAGACACTTCTGTGGCTCAATGAACATAAGAGCAGTCCCTAATTGGTGGGACAGAGGAAACAATACATACTATTTTTTTAACATCTTTATTGGAGTATAATTGCTTTACAACTGTGTGTTAGTTTCTGCTTTATAACAAAGTGAATCAGCTATACATATACATATATCCCCATATCTCCTCCCTCTTGCATCTCCCTCTGTCAGTCCCTCCCTATCCCACCCCTCTAGGTGGTCACAAAGCACGGAGCTGACCTCCCGGTGCTATGTGGCTGCTTCCCACTAGCTATTTATTTTACGTTTGGTAGTATATATAAGTCCATGCCACTCTCTCACTTCATCCCAGCTTACCCTTCCCCCTTCCCGTGTCCTTAAGTCCATTCTCTACATCTGTGTCTTTATTCCTGTGGATGGACCTAGAGTCTGTCATACAGAGTGAAGTAAGTCAGAAATAGAAAAACAAATACCAATATGCTAACACATATATATGGAATCTAAAAAAAAAAAAAAAATTGTTCTGAAGAACCTAGGGGCAGGACAGGCATAGTATTTTTTTTAATGGACTTTATTTTTTAGAACAGTTTTAGGTTCAGAACAAAAATGAGTAGAAAGTACAGAGAATTCCTATATACCCCCAGGCCCCACAAATGCAGAGACTCCCCCACTACCAATATCCCCTACCAAAGTGATATTTTTATAATAATTAATGAACTTACACTGACACATCCTTATCCCTGAAAGTCCATATATTAGTGTTCACTCTCGGTGTTGTACACTCAGTGGGTTTGGACAAATGTATAATGACTTATATCCACCACAGTAGTACCATACAGAGTATTTTCACTGCCCTAAAAATCCTCTGTGTTCTGCCTCTTCATCCCTCCCACCACCCTCCCAACCTCTAGCAGCCACTGATCTCTTTACTGTCTCCATAGTTTTGCCTTTTCCATAATGTCAATTGCTGGAATCGTATAATATGTAGCATTTCCAGATTGGCTTCTTTCACTTAGTAATATGCTTTTTAAACTTTTAGCATTTCTTAAAGAAAAGGAAATTCCATTTTTCTCTTCTGCCATATTGATCACTTCATTTTCCTAAAGCTTCTGATTCTTCTAGTTTAGCTAGTTAGAAAATGCCAAGCACAAAGTAGTTCAGAATTTGAAATCAACTTCTCAAGTGAAAAAAAAAGAGAAAGGAAATATTACAAAAAAACAGAGAAAACTCACAAACACTGCCACCGTCGCCACCACAACCAAACGACAAGGAGGCCAGAGAATGACTGACCCAGAATGCATAAGCTTTAGAAAAGTAGAAGCAGAGAGACGGCTCTAGCACTGAGTGAGGATGGGTGTGAAGAATCCCTTAACAAAAAGTTCTGGACCCTCCAAGACACACAAATAAGCTTGTCCAGGGGCTGAAGAAGCAGTGAGTAATCCTCTGCACCTCCACCCCAAATTGCCCAGAGAGTTGTTAACATTCTGTTTACTGGTAGGCTATAAGTCAGTGCTACGTCTGAAGTTTTCTCCAATCCCCTGATTAAAATTAATCATCTTCTCAGTACTCCCAAAACTCTTTGTTTATGACTCATGCAGGCAGATTAACCAAGTTAGGTTTTTGCATTACTGTTATTTATGTTCTAGTCTTCCTTCTTCACTAGACTGCAAATTCCTCTAGGACAGGAATCTTGTTTTTCTTCAACTTCATGTTATGCAAAGTACCTTACAAACAGCAAATGTGCAGTAAACATTGGTTAAATAAAACTGAACTTGAATCCATAGGTGTATGATATGATTTTTTTTCCTCCCCTACCAAAAGGATATTTATGGATGACAAAGCCCAACTTTGCCAATTTTACTGTTGTCTAACAGAAGGAATGACTACGATATATAAAAACATGGTGGGTAAACATTTTGAGATATTATCTTTTTCTCTTCCTATAATTTCCCACAAGTCTTTCTGGGTTTTGGATTACAAAATGTCTAATGCAAGAAGGAATTTTAAAGGATAGATGGATAATTTTGCAATAAACTAGCACACAAAAAATAATCCTCACCAAATATCCTTATTAAAAGACCTCTGAGTTAACGGTGGGGGAGAAAGGGTAAGCTAAATAGAGAGGTCTATGTGTTCCCAAAGCAGAGGGAAACTACACACTGTAGTGCTGCTGGGAAGGCCACAAAACCCAAGAAGGAAATAGCTATGGGGCACACAAGACAGATAGCCCCATACAGTCTGAAAAAAAAATTCCATGCCAGAATCATGGCTCAGAACAGCAGAGTATCCCTGGATCTCAAGGGAACCAGGCAGCTGGGGATAACGAATGTTTCAGTGAAAATCAATGTGGACAAGTGACTAAAAAACAGATTGCTTCCCTCCTCCACCTGCATTTTCCACCCTTCCCTCTACCTGGCCTGTGTGATATCCTGGACCTAAAGTTGTAATATGACCAAGGAAGAAATCCTAAAAGTTTAGGAGGTTAAGGTTCCCATCGGTGGTGTAATGTAGGTTCTGTGTAAGAAATTAAGTCAAATTATAGAAAAGAAGCCACAATTTGTTACTTAGACAATTGTATTTATGGACTGGGATTCATACTTGTTTCAGAAATTCCACTGTTGAATCTTAATACCTCTAAACAAATATAAGGAATGAGGAGGTAGTTGAACCAACAGTTTACTTTGAAATGAAAAGAGAGAAATAATTCAACACCATTCACTAAGTTTCTCATCTCTCAACCTGAAACTCTAAAGTCAATAGAATTTAGCCCTAGATTATCAGTGTCAAAGTATGTCCCATTTGGAGTTAGGTGAAAGTTTCTAAGATAAATAAAAATGAATTCTGGATACTACTATTTGCAAGTTCATGTTGACTCATGAGAGTGGCTTATAGGAAACAGTTTCCAATTCAATGGAAAGGGTGAGGCTGTTTATAATACAAGCCTGAAGTTCAGAGAGGGAGTCATGACATTGCTTTGTCAGGCAATAGCTGTATCACTCCCTTCATGATGAGACAACATGATAAGGATATTTGGGGTTGACTTTTTTGGTATCACCTCTTGAAGACCCAAGAGAATCATATAATGAATATAGTAATAACAAATCCTTTCTATTCTCTTCAAGCATCCTAACTTATGCTATCCCCACATTTATTCATTGGTAGAGGTCCCTCCTCCTATCTTTTATTTCACTATTTCATAGAAAAAGTGTGACTAATTTTAGTCCCCACATACACAATCAGAGAAATACTCTTTTGTCTCTGAGGCCCCTCCTCCTGTGCTCTCTCTGATCTCCTTAACTCCAATCTAAATTCTTTATCATGGCAAATGACGCTATTTCTTACCCCTCTTACTGCTTTATTTCCAAACCCAACCATCTATTTTTTTTTTTTTTTTTTTGCGGTACGCGGGCCTCTCACTGTTGTGGCCTCTCCCGTTGCGGAGCACAGGCTCTGGACACGCAGGCTCAGCGGCCATGGCTCACGGGCCCAGCCGCTCCGCGGCATGTGGGATCTTCCCAGACCGGGACACAAACCCATGTCCCCTGCATCGGCAGGCGGACTCTCAACCACTGCACCACCAGGGAAGCCCCAACCATCTCTCTTTACTGTGGGCAGCAGTTGTGTTGAGTAACATCCATTCCTTAATTATGCCATGTGTTTCTCACCTTTTCATATGCATCTTGCTTTGTCTGCAACTTCCTACCTCTATTCCTTAGCAGTCTTGCAACTCAGAAAGGCTAACTTAAACATCGCCTGTATGTGTTCTTACTTTCTCCTCTCCCACTCCAGCTAGAATTGTTCACTTTCTTTGTGTGCCCTGCTGTACCACACAAATCATTCATTCATTTTTCTCACTGAACACTTATTAAGTAACATTTATTATGTGCCAGACACTGTGCTAGGTGCTGTCATGCTGAGGGAGGAGATTCATGCTCTCAATGACAACGAAAGCTAGTAATATGTGTAGTTAAGACATGAACTTAATTCCTTACTGTCCTTCTCACTCTATTATATTAAGGATCACTGAGACTGATACCGTGTTCGTATTTTACTTTTTTCATTGTTAGGTCGCCAGTACCACACATGGGGGCTGGGACCTAGTAGGCATTAAATAGATGTGCTGATTTCAAATTTCCCTTTTGCCATAAATAACAAAGTGGAGTACCTTGAGGGTTTCTTTTTTAAAAAGTTACATTCTTTTTTCTTTGCTTTAAATGTTATTATTTATTTATAAAGAGATTGCAGAGCAGGTGGTTTATATTAATACCCAAGGTAATAACTAATAGTTAATAAAGCAAAACTATGTACCAAGCCTTATTCTGAGTACTTTATATATCTTACACCTGTCAAAAAAGTTACATTTTTTAATTTAAAAAAACCACAAAAACTAGTGTATACTATAAAATTTAAGCAATACAGAGATTAAAACTCAACAATTTCCTCACCACGGTAATCTCCCCACATTAACCGAGTTAACAATATTGTTTTACTCTCTTCTCTATCCCTCACACAAAGCTATACAAATATATATATATGTATAAAATACATATATGGGTTTTATTTGCATATTTTATAAAAATGCATCACATATTTTCATGAGGGAAATCTATCTGCAGTATTTTTGTAATATCTTTGGGTAAGTTTTAAACTCTAGACTCAATTTCTTAAATAAATATAGGGATATTTAGGTTATCATTTTAAAATGAGTTTTGGTAGTTTGTGTCTTTTAAAAACTGTGATCATTTCACTTAGGTGTTGAATTTATTAGCATAAAATTGTTCTTCATATTTTCACATAGCTCCCTATCCTATGTAAAGTTTGACTGTGTTCCTCAAAATGTTAAAAACAGAATTACCATATGATCTAGCGATTCCACTTCTGGGTATATACCTAAAAGATTGAAAGTAGGGTCTTGAAGAGATATCTGTACACCCATGTTTATAGCAGCATTATTCATGAAAACAACTTAAGTGTCCATCAATGGATGAATGGTTAAGGAAAATGTGGTATATACATACAATGGAATATTACTCAGGCTTAAAAAGGAAGGAAATTCTGACCCATGCTACAACATGGATGAACATTGAGGACATTATGCTAAGTGAAATAAGACAGTCACAAAAAGACAAATACTGTATGATTCTACTTATACAAGGTACTTAGAGCAGTCAAAATCATAAAGACAGAAAGTACAACGGTAGTTACCGGAGGTTGGGGAGAGGGAAGAATGGTGAATTATTAATGGATATAGGGTTTCAGTTTTACAAGATGAAAAAAGTTACAGGAATGGGTGGTGGTTGCTCAACGATGTGAATGTATTTAATACCTGTACACTTAAAAATGTACAGTTAAAAGTGGTTAAGATGGTAAATTTTATGTTACTTAAAAATGAACTGTACACTTAAAAATGGTTAAAATATGGGCTTCCCTGGTGGCGCAGTGGTTGAGAGTCCGCCTGCCGATGCAGGGGACACAGGTTCGTGACCCGGTCTGGGAAGATCCCATATGCCGCGGAGCGGCTGGGCCCTGAGCCATGGCTGCTGAGCCTGCGCGTCTGGAGCCTGTGCTCTGCAACGGGAGAGGCCGCAACACCGAGAGGCCCGCGTACCGCGAAAAAAAAAAAAAAAAAAAAAAGGCTAAAATAGTAAATTTTATGTTACACGTATTTTATCACCATAAAATTTTTAAAAGAATTATCAACATCTGGGAGCCAGGAACTGCCTTTATTTTTAAGCTTTGTATTCACAAACCTAGAAAAATGTCTAGGACATTGTAGTACCTTGAAAAGCACTAATAGTCACAAATAGTCAACCATCTTCAAGATACCAATAGACATTTTCTCTATCAAAAGCCAAATTAAAGTCCTAAATCAGAAAAGGTGGGGGTGGGGATGCAGCAGTAGAAATGGGCTGAGCAGGAGATGCTCATAACGATAGTGACCTGTACTCTTCCAGGTGACAGGTTTAAATTTTTAATTTACTCTTATTTATGTGGGAAATCCTATATAGTAACCAGGGGGAAATACTATTCTTTCTAGTAAGACAAGCAAACAGCAACATCAGGAGAACCCCTTTTAGGCCAACAAATATACCTCACATCAAAGCCTGAAACATCAGAGAGTGTCTGGTGCCTGGAAATCAAACAGCACCCAAGTTATGATAGAGAGAAGCGTTCTCATAGTGGCAGGTGGTCCATGAAGGCAACCAAGGAGAATCAACACACTGTGTTTATGAGCAAACATCAGAACTGAATAGACTCCTCCTTAAAGGAGGAGAATACAGAAAAAAAATTTTTTTAATCTACAACATAAAAAATACTGAAAATATAACACTCAATGCAGAAGAGAAACTATTTATGTGTGTGCACATATATACATAGGTACATAAATATGTATGTATATGTGTATTTTCCCATATAAATATAGATATTTACTATGGAGAAATGAACCAATTTAAAAAATGATAGTTACTTATTGACAGTTATTGTTCAACAGAGTTCTAAATATTTAATGTATATTGCTTCTTACAATTCACATAAACATTATGATATCATTCCCTTTTTACAAAAGGTTGGTAACATGCTCACAGCCATGTGGCTTTGTAAAAGGCAAAGCTGGGGTTCAAACTCAGGTAGCCTGATTCCAGAGTCTGAGCTCTTAGCAAAGTTGAAAACAATTGCTATATGCTCTCAATTAAATTCTAAGATAATGAATTATAATAGAAGAGTTAAAATAAGATAATATAAAAGGAGTCAGTTGAAAAATATTAGCTGAAAAATTGGCAGACTCCAACAAAAATCTTAAAGTTTTGTGAGGTAAGGAAACGTTATAAGGACTTTTAAAGCAGCAGAATTAAAATTAGCATTCGAAAAAATAAAGCATAACATTAAATTCTCAGAAATATGTGAAATATAGGAAAAACAAAACTTAAAAAGAAAGGAGTTCTGAGTCTATAAATAAAAGAAAACATGAAAACTATAAGAGAGAATTTGTTAGCTATGAAGTCTGGAAAATGGAGAATTCACACACAACACATAAATACATAACATCCACCTCCACACCAGCTGAACTAGATGTATACAACCAGACCTTGCACTGTGCCAGCATAATTTCAATTCTCGAGCATAAAATTTTTGAGATACTCTGAGCATTTTGCAACAGAATTTGTTAGTAAATATTTTGCAGCAAAGGAATTTAAATTTATGAACAGTTGTGAACAGTTAAAATGGAAATCTAAACATGCATATTGAGTTTGCGTCTTCACGTTTGCAGGACTCATTTTTATATAGATTTCTGTATATGAATTTTCTATAGATTAAATATGAGCTAGGCACTATTCTAAAAACTTTCAATGTATTATCTCATTAATTTTTCACAAACCCCTCCATTGATGGATGAGGAAACTAAGAGTAGGAAGGTTAAATAACGTGTCAAAGATTATAGTTAGTAAGTGGTAAAGTCAGAATTCAAAAAGACCAGGTAGTGAGCATCTAAAGGCTGCCTTATGAACGTTAGATTAAAATCAGTACTTTTATTCTAGCTCTATTTGACAAATAGTAACAATACTTAATATAGGCAAAGGGTCTTGTTCCTTTCATAGCACTTTCACATATTTTATCTCATTTAATACTCAGACTATTTTTCTGGATGGACTGTTGCTATCCCTATTTTATAAATAAATAAATCGAGGCCCAGAGAAGTTTAAATGACGTTTTTAAGAAGAGGAAACAAGCCTACGCCTTCTCATATCCCAAATATCATCCTATCCTTTATGCAACCAGTGTCCTTTGTCATAATTCACCCAGAGCAGCCTGAATCAGATCAGCAAACACGTGAGAAAAAGTATTCAAATTGATGCCAGGAGAGTACTGGGTTGACAATGATCTGATTGGTACAATTGATCTGCCACATTTTCAGCTCATTATATAGCCACCCAAGTTTTAGAAATTGAATCTTGGGGCCATGATCAGGAAATTCAATTTTGGGAACTTTTAAGAGTAGTCTTTTCTGTAAACTCCCTTCATTTGAACCATCTGTTTCCACCATGATCTGGACTGACACCAATGTATGAGTCATCTAGAACTTTTGTCCATGAGGTCCTATAGTACAGGGAGAAATACTGTTTTGTAATGTGATGCCTCAAGTCAAGGGAGTTATTTTTTAGCCTCAAAGGTGTTGAGGAAGGGAGGAAGGAAGAAAGGAAGCAAAGAAGGAAGGAAGGAAAGAAGGAAAAAAAGGTGGGAAGGGAAGAAGGGAAAAATAAAAGGAAGAGAACCAATTTCCTACCCTGCTGTGACCACTGGGGAACTGAAGGTTTTAAAACATTTCTCCATGCCCTTCCTTTAAGGGAAAAGCATACACACAAGGGAGATTTTAAACAGAAGCAGCTGAGTATTACCTTTACTCCATCCCTGTAGGAACTCTTCCCTTATTCCAAAAGAACTCTCGCATTTTTCAGTTCAATATTGTTTTTCAATTCTATTTGAGAATTTGAAATATTGGGGTTTGTTTTTCAATGAACTATTTTGTATGCTTATATCCACTCTGAGGTCTGTGTTGGTCGGCCAACATTTGCACACTTTCAGTCTACTGAAGCTCTCTTGTGTACTTCATTCCTTGGTTTGCTTCAAGCCTGCTTTGTGCTGACTGCTGAACATACAGAGTTGTATGTTATTAATTCCACAGCTTATTTTGAAACTTGCCCCTGAGACCATCTCTTCAACTGCCCTTCAGTCTGAGACACAAAGATTTTAATCTCTAATATTTCTCTATCAAAATAGTTTATATTATCATTATATTTCCACTTTCCTTCCAGAGCAATATCATCTATGAGTTTTTATTAGACTTGTGTGGCCAAAGGAATCTGGGCCAGAGTAATTAAATGAAGCAAATGAAACATTTTATCGACAGCAATATGTTATTGAGTGAAGGGGAGCATTTTAGAAGTAAAGATTTTTTTCCCCCACAAGTAACACATTGCCATCTGTTCTTATTTCACACAAATCAGTACTGAGGGAGCAACATGAAAGAGGAAACTGGGTCAACATTTACATTTCAAGTCAGGTTAGATCTTGCTTTGTCAATTTCTTTGGACTGGAAATCTAAAGGTTAAAAGATTATTGCAGGCATGGGGTAAGCCAGCCAAGAAATGGATCCTTCTAGGTAGCCCCATGAAACTGTGAGACCCAAATAGAGAAAAAAAATAATAGGGAAGGCATAATGTTTTCTGGGATCTAAGTCTGCCCTTAAATTTACAAGACCAAAAGGATAATAAAATTCACTTGAACTTGTCATTGTTAAATCTCTGTGTTCAGCCCTTATTTTCTAACTGTACTTGGTCCAAATATGTGCCTCTAGGTTAGGTAGTGGCCTGCGAGGTTATCCATCTGACTGGTGGCCTAGAAACACTGAGTTCTTAAAAAGAGATATCTCAAAGCACATGTAATGCCTGAAATACACTGTCTCTACAGTTCTTTACTCTCAAGATGACTAAAATTTCGCAAAATCATGAGACTGAATTGTGGAGCTTGTGGTCAAGGGAGACCAAAAAAAATAGGAAACTTCATCTATCCTACAAGAATATCTTAGAAGATTCTGAGGCAGGACAAGTTCTTCCTGCTGACTCAGCTGTGTGTGTGTGTGCACGCACAAGCATGCCTGTACACATGTGTTTGGGGAGTGACACTAAGCTTGAATCTCTTTCCTTATTGCTCATTCATTCTTGGGTTTAATGGATATCTTAGCATTATCAGAAATCTCCTTCATTCTATGAATTTCATTTTTACATGTTAAAAATAATTTGGTGTTGATAACATACTTTTTGTTTCCTTTTGTTTTTCAACTCTTCTTCTTTATGGCCCAAACCTGTTTAAATGTTCTGCTTAACACTCACATGAGGATGTTTGGGGTGGATGTGAGTGAACAGACAATACACAGTTTGTTTATTTCATTCACATCCCTGCTAAAATTCTTCAATGTCTTCTTATTGTCCTTTGGGTTAAATACAAGTACTTTATCTTGATGTAAACTATATGTTCAGTCTCTTAAGACTTTCCCCATTTTAGGGTTTTCTTCCACATTTATTACTTGCAATCATGTATTCTTCAGTTAAGTGTTGTGTTCTCAAAATGTCTATTAGGCCAGTTTTTTTTTTTTTTTTTTTGTGGTACGCGGGCCTCTCACTGTTGTGGCCTCTCCCATTGCGGAGCACAGGCTCTGGACGCGCAGGCTCCACAGCATGTGGGATCTTCCCCAACCGGGGCACGAACCCATGTCCCCTGCATCGGCAGGCGGACTCTCAACCACTGCGCCACCAGGGAAGCCCAGGCCAGTTTTTAATTTTTTAAATATTTTTGCTGATATTTTTTCTAAAAATTACTTATAAAGGGTTACTAAAATCTCCAACTATCATGCTCCATATATTTTGAAGCTCTTTTATTAGGTGCATACACATTTAGGTTTTTCGTAACTTCTTGACTATTACTCTTTTATCATTACAAAATATCCCTTTTTATCTCTGGTAATATTCCTTTCCATATTTTTTGTCCAGTATGAATTTAGCTACACTAGCTTTCTTGTGCTTATTGTTGTTATCATTTCCATTTTAACCTACATGTGTGTTATATTTAAAATGTGTTTCTAGTAAGCAGCACATAGTTGGGTTTGGTTCTTCTAACCAATTTTATCCAATCACTATATAATTGCATCTCTGACCATTTCTCCTATGCAAAGTGAACAAGCAGATACTCTGCACACTGGGAGGATTCCCCTTCACCGCTGTCCACCAGGGATTCCTGAGAGGGGCTGTAGTGCTGCAGCTGTCCACTCTTGGGTAGTGCCTGCATCATGTACCAGACCATCTGTAAACCAGATTCGAGGGTTCTCTTCCTCTGCCAACTGATTACGTGAGGCCATAGTTGCAGGCTGAGAGAGAGAAGGTAGTGAAGCAGGAGTGGGGACCATGGGCATTTGGGCCACACCTTCATATAACTTACTTGTGCCTTCAGGGCCTGCTCAGGCCCCTTCCATTTGATGGTGGAGCATTGCCATGCACACCCAACTTTATAGTTTGGTGGGTCAGATAATAACCAGCTCATGATGGCAGCTCAGGCTGCATGGTAACTTGGTGGCACATGGTTAAGCATTTGGTCTCCACTAAGGCACAGCAGTAGACCAAGACTATTTCTTAAGAAGAAAGTAGTTATCTGCAGATGATGGCAGGGCCTTGTTCCAAAATTCTAAAGGCCTGCGTGGTGTGATTCACGTGTAGGGGCCTACCAAAGGGTCCAACCACCATCCCTGCCTGCCACTGCCACTTCAAGTATTGTTGGATCTGTTGGATCACACAGCCCAAGTGGCAGAGCATCCTGCACAGCAACATGAACCTGGTGCAGAGGCTTCTCTTTTTCTGGGTCCCACACAAACCCAGCAGCTTTTTTTTTTTTTTTTCGGTATGCAGGCCTCTTAATGTTGTGGCCTCTCCTGTTGTGGAGCACAGGCTCTGGACACGCAGGCTCAGCGGCCATGGCTCACGGGCCCAGCCGCCCCGCGGCATGTGGGATCCTCCAGAACCGGGGCACGAACCCATGTCCCCTGCATCGGCAGGCGGACTCTCAACCACTGCTCCACCAGGGAAGCCCCCCAGCAGCTTTTAGGGTCACTTGGTAAATAGGCTGAAGTAACACACCTAAATGGCGAATGTGTTGACTCTAAAATCCAAAGAGGCTCACTAGGCATTGTGCCTCTTTCTGGGTTGTAGGAGGGGCCAGACACAATATCTTGCTCTTCACATCAGAAAAAAAGTCAACATGCCCCCCACCACAGACCACTAGAAATTTCACTGCAGTAGAAGCCCCTGAATTTTAGTCAGATGCATTTCTCTTTTCTGACACACAAATGCCTTCCCGACAAATCTAGAGTAGCTGTTAGTTCTTGCTCACTAGGTCCAGTTAGCATAGTGCCATCAATGTAATGGACCAGTGTTATATCTTGTGGAAGGGAAAGGTGACCAAGATCCCTGCAAAGTAAATTATGATGTATGACTGGACAGTTGATACACCCCTGAGGTAGGACAGTGAAGGTATATTACTGGCCTTGCCAGCTGAAAGCAAACTGCTTCTGGTGGGCTGGCTCTATGGACAGGATATATTTCTCTTCTGGAAACACCCTCACAGACACACCTAGAAATAATGTCTAATCTGAACATCCCATGGTCAGTCAAGTTAATACATAAAATTAACTGTCACAACAGGTTCTACAGAGTAGAACACAGACATCTTTAGAGGGGGGTAGCTGTCACAATGGGATTGACATATAATCTATATGTGGCTTTGCCTTGCTTGCTTACAACTCTTCACACAGCACAACTATCCAAGGCCTCGGAATATCTTAGCCATTGACATGGGATTCTTTCCAACATCATTTCAAATTAAGGTAGCCACCTTACAGCCAAAGAATTGTGAGAGTGGGCATATAAACACAGGATCCGTTCATCCTACCACACGTTGTACTATCCAGAAGCAGAAGCTACTGGCCTGATAGAGTGATGAAATGACCCCTGAAGGAGCAGCTGAAGCTTCGTTTTGGAGATGAGGTAGTGCAGAGATGGAGCTCTATCCTTCATAGAGCAGTACACATCCTAACCAACACTGTATTGCTGTGCCACCAACAGACAGAATATACGGGTCTGGGGGCAAGGGAGTGCCAACATTCACTTTCACTTCTCTCTGCTACTCTAAGTTCTGTGGGTCTAGAACTTTTGGATCACAAAGAAAATAGGATTCCACCAGGTGACACAGAAAGAGTCACAGTAAATAAAAATTTTTGACTATTACCTGATTACTTCGGGATCTTTGTGCCAGCAGACCAGGAAGCAAAGAAAATAGCTGCTGCATTGGCATAGGTAATTGACCATGATCATGATGGAGAAGTGGAAGCGTTCTTCATAAAGAGGGCAAAGACAACTAAGTATCTATAGCACTTAGGTGATACACTGGTGGGTTCATGGTATTCCCTGGCCCAGTGACAATTTGAAATGTATAAGCACATCAACCATGGTGTTTTGGGGTGCAGTAAATAGGAAGTCAGGGCTCTGAGGGATAAGGATATGTGTAAACCCAATAGGCAAGATATCCAGACCAACAGAAATCCTAGATGAGGAGGAGGGCAATTCAGAATGGGTGATAAAGGAGGGATATAATGAGTAGTGTCCGTTATGGCCTGAGGATCAACTGTAGCAGTACAGTCTGGAATTTGTCCCAGTAAGTCTTCTCTTGAAAAACTTCCTAGAATTGTGACCAAAAAATAGCTCAAAGAAGCTGAGCCTGGATGGAGTGAACTCACTGTGCAAAGTAGTAAATCTGAGTGGTGGAAGTGGTGAACTAGAACTGCTGCTGTGGGTGCCCCATCCTGGTCCTCCATTAACAGCCTGTACACTGTTCCCTATTGTTGAATTGACCGATGACAACTCACAGCTTTCCCCTTTGCTACAGATTTGCCTTCAGCCAAATGAAGGTACCTTGCCCAGAAGGCACTGCTGTCCACTTCTACATCCCTGAACTCAGAGCGTGCCTATGATTGACTGGAATGGGATACAAAAAATTGGCCCCCTTCTCTCAAAGTGGGAACAATTCTGTAGTGCAATCTTTTTCCAAAACTTGCCCCTGTGATCAGACTAAAACTAGTCTCCATCTGAGACTGTATCCTTGCTTTGTTTTCCCCCTGCTCTATGCTGCTTCTATCACCTTTCTCCTGAGAGAGGTTCCCAATAAATTAACTGAATAAAAATCCATGTATTAGCTTCTGCTTCTGGGGAACCTGAACTAAGACATTCAATACCAGATTATTAAATAATATGTATATGTTTATATTTAACATACATGTACGTTAAGTAAGATATGTTTATATATCTTTTATTCCCCACTTACCAATCCTGGCAGGCAATCTATGTTCTTCCTTATCTTTGTAGTCTTTTTATAACCCCTTGCATTATACGACAAACATAGTAGGCCTTCAGTAAACACTTCTGTATATAAAGACAGAAACAAGCTAACCATGTGCTGATCTTCTCTCAGCAAAGTACCCAATTATGACAGTTCTGAGCTATATTCCTCCTAAATAAATTTTAAATATATTTTATAATGGAAAGTTGGCTAATAAAAGACAAGCTCAAAGATGTAACACTAAACTGTCATGGTCTCAATTTCTCACCGAACAGCATCATTTTTATTGTTGTTTCCAAAATGAGATCATCCTTCTCTTCTGCTTTCACATTAACTAGATTTGTTCAAAGATCTGATGTTAATGTTATCAGTCTGGCCTATTGCATAAGTTCTGCTAACTGAGTTTTAAAATATAGCCATCAACATGCCATGGAGGAAGATTTGATCTCATCATGCTATAAATCACTTGTTTTTCTGAGAAGACTGGAAATATGACAGGCAGCTATGCTTTATCAATTGTTTTCATTTATACATTATATCTTTCCCACTTCAAAGTTTGCAGAAGGGAAGTGAGATAATGTGATTAGGTAGCTAAGCATATTCAACGTTCTGAAAACTAGGTCATTTTTGAGATTAAGTGATGGATTAAAAGGATTTAGAAAGGTGGTAAATTTTTGATTTGCATATTTCTCTAAAGAGTCTTGACTCTTGTCAACTCTCCCTCCCACCTTTTACAGAGCAGCAAGCCAAAGCACTACATCTAGTAGTTTAGTAGTTGCAAATTACTCTTGCCTGTTTTTTTTTTTTTGACCTTGAGCAAATTATCAGTATTTCCACACTAGATTTATTTTCCATAATCCATCAACTGCATTGCTTTGGGGGCACTGGAAATGAGACAGGAGAGTGCTAATGTGACAGATGAGGACTGGAATAATTAAATAGTGCTCAGCATAAGGCTACTATACATCTCTTTGACGAAATGCCAATTAAATAAAGACTGCTTAGTGGTGAGCATTGTTCAATGCCACTCTTCCTTTTGGCATTTTTGGCCTTATCAATGGCCAAAAAGATAAATTAATAGCCTTCTACCAGATAGGTGAACATAATTTATTCTATTTGGTTCTGTAGTTCACCAACTAGTGTTTTATTGTATGAACAGTACATATTATATACATGCAAATGAGAACTGGATTGTTTTAAGAATTTGAAATATGCAAAAAGTTGAAATAAATATTCTTCTACTCACTTATTCATTCATTCATTCATTCAATAAACCATCTCATGTTTAGTGAAAAGAGGCACATAGATGATTAGAATAGAATGGGTACATGTAATAATAGATATAAGCTTATGATGCACACAAGGGAGCATAAAGAAAGGACACCTAACCCAAGGGGCTGATATCAGGAAAGTCTCCCTGGCAGAGATGATGCCAGCAGCTATATCTTGGTGAATAAATTAGAGTCAGCCAGGCAAAGGGTAAAATGAAGAATAGCCTGGGTAGGCTGAGATATGGTGAGATAGATCAAGAAAACAGACTTTAAGAAGAGAGAAAAACACAAGTGAAACTGGTGGGACAGGCCTAGATGAAGACTTTGAGAAAGAAATTAAAAATAAAGTGCTATTTTTAAAAATGACACAAGATATGCATGCATGCTGAGATTAAAATAGCTTCTTTCTAGATTTTCTGATGGCAAAATTCTGGATATATTTACCCAAACTCATCTCCTATCACTTAAGGGATGTGGAATGGGATGGGTGTAGGCTTGATTTATTTTTCTGGGACCCTAATTCCTAGGGGAATAATATGGCAAATCAGCAGGGTAGAAGGCAGCTAGGATGATGTGGATATGAAGTGAGTCCAAGGGTTTGGCAAGTCCACACCATGAATGTATTCTGGTTAATAGGCCAAGGATTTTGACTTTATGCATGACAGAAGGAAGTCAATGAAAATTTAGAAATTACAAGCAGAAAAGAGATATGAGACATTGATGATATAAAGTCCTGATATACTACTCATTTAATGTTTTTTGAGTTCTATGTAATAGTTATGAGAGATTAGGTGAGGACAGAATAAATCTAAATCAGTTCCCATAATCTTGTGTCTTAACACAAGCAGAGGTTTCTATTTTTATTATTTTGAACATAATGCTTTATTTTCTCTAATGAAGTAGGTTTTTGTTAATACAAAGATGTCAAAAGGCACTTTCCTATTGATGGTCAATAAAAATGAATAAATCAAGAAATATTTATTCAGAGTCTACAATGTGCCTGGTACTGTGCTTTCTTCTGGGTAAATGCCAGTGAATATATCATGAAACATCTGTTATAAAGAACTTAATGCAAATATTTTATAAGCTAAAACTAAAGCCTAAACCCATGTGGTTTGATTATTTCACTAAATAATTGCTTGATCTTACATTAAAGGACAATTTCATAATGTTTTTTTAAAATCCTATCTAAACAATTATAAATTTGATAATATTCAAAAGTATTATTTGTACTTATAATTTAAAGATTTGAAACACCTGTAGCTACCTGAAAACAGACAAACTATAAATATGGCTTTTAACTGATTTTTGAGGACTATCAATCAACATCAACCACTTCACTTGAAAAAAGAAAAATTGCATAATTGACCAGACAAATTAGTTTTTCATATAAATTGTGGCTGAGGGAGGAGAGTAAAATATCTCAGGGACATTACTTATGTTGAAACATCAGTACTTAATTACAAAGCCAGATGAAATCAATCACATGACCCTATTGAATCTATAAACTTTACCATTTACAATTGGAAACTACACATAGAAACCATATATATAATTATTAAATACATATTTTAAATTACAAAAGGCATACATTCTAGCTGTAAAAAGTCAAACAGTATTGGAGTGTATAATTTGAAAAGTGAAATTCCTCATTTTCCTTCCTCTCCTTCCGAAGTCCCACATGGGATATGACCACTGTTTCCTGCTTAGAGTGATTCTTCCTGTTTTTATTCTCTACATTTGCAAATAAATGCAGTTGCAACATTTTAAGTACATGAGGTCATGCTATGCATTCTTTTCTGTATCTTGCTTTGATTCACACATGTACTTGAAAAACTTTTCATGTCAGTACCAATAGATGTTCCTTTTCCCTTATAATGATTGCAAAGTATTTAAGTCTTTATGATTGCAAGGCATTTACTCATAGAGATACATGATAACTTTTTAAATATTTGCTCTTTTGATAAGTTTTTATCTAACAGCTTTTTATAAATTACAGTGTTGTAATGATCATCTTTACATGTATTACATCAGAAGTGCAAACAGTTCGCTAGGATAAAATTGTTGGAGTAAAACCCATATATCCTTTTAATGTTTTAAATGTTGTTAAATCGAAAAAAATATTTCTTCCAATATATGACATGTCACTTTTCATTTCCCCATGACATTGCCAAGACTGAGTTTTACAAATCTTAAAAATTTTACCTAATCTTATGAAAGAAATATAGTATTGCCCATATGCCATTTGAAAGAATTGCCCATATGCAATTTTCTTAACTTTCTAGTTAACATTTCTATGTTATTCATTGAAATCAAGTGAGCAAAGGCAGGGCAAATGGCAATTAAAAATATTTTGCTAACACTTCTGACTCTAATATTAGATATAATTACAGACAAAAGACTCCACTACTACACAGAGATCTATGCCTTCTTCCAAATTATAACACATAGAATATGCTAAAAAATAACTATATACCCACATATTTGTTTTGTACTAAAATTTAACTTGAAAAGGAATATTTTATTGTTCTAAAGAGTCCTTATTTTGCATAGAAAATCATCATCATGCTGAAAATTTATGTACAGCTTCTTGATTAATCAAGTCTTACAAGAAAAGTTTGCTGATTCAGACAGGAACAGGAGTAGAGATACAGATTTGCCTCCTCTGGAAAGAGCTGTTACTGTGAATGTTACTTCTATACATGCTATTGAGTAATATAAAAGTTACACTTTATTCTACAAGTGGGTTTTTACTTAAAACAATAAACCAACCTTAACAATATTTTATTGTATTTGGAAACAAAAACCAATGTAAAAAAGATCACTTAAGCTCCATGATTTTACCTCCTTGTTAAATCTATCATATTCTGTATAACTGCATGCTAATGTCCACAGAAAGTTAGAGAAGCAAAGTCATGTAGAAGACCAAATCATGTAGATATTACCATCATAAAATATAATAATTTGTTAACCTGAGGGAGTTACCTAAATCTTCCCTGGAATAAAATGGTAAAATAATATTAATCATGATCCTGATCATCATCAGCCCATGACTGAAGCAGGAGGCCAAAATCTACCAGGTACTTTAGGCCAGTATAATTGGAATTCTGAACTTCTAAATGACACATGGTACAAGGTAATTATAGATTTATATAAAAGAGTTTTACCATTTATGATTATTTTTCCTATTAAGTTTCCCATTTGTTTTCATTACTGGGTTGTACATGAGCAAGCTAATGTAGCTAAAACTACATTTAAAATATAAGAATTTGAAAGACAATTATACATATGAAAATTCATTAAGAAGAGTTTCATGAAAGATACAAGTATTCTTAGTAGAAGGAGGCCATATGTTTCCTTTAAAACAGGAAAGATGGTTTATATTAATCATGACTCATGAAGTCAAATAATGATTCTCAATGGTTGTTGTAGTTAGCTATTTGGTGCTATTTAAATAGCCACAGTCAAAATACTAACTTACTGTAGAAATGGGGAACATATACCATTCATTCAAAAACTTTTATTCAACATCAATTTGTCAATGTATTGACTTCCTTTTTTTATATTGAAAGTTATTTTAAATAATTTTCTCTTGGATTAAACTATTCAAAATTTACACATCTGAAGTTTCCCTTCAATGACCTTCATGGGTTTAATAACCCTCCTTTGCAGGCTTTCCACCATGACCTTATTTTTATAAACATTTTACTGCTAAGTAGAATCCTCATTATCTGCATCTTCATTAATCTCTCCTTGCCCCCAAAGAGATCCCAAGTGCAATCTAGTTCTTTTCTAGGACTCTTCACAATTTACACAGATTGTTTCTACCTCTTCTCAAATCCTCCTTCATATTCACCATTCTCTGCCTAATAACCAGCTGCCGTAGAGACTAATTGTTGTGCCTCTTGCTAGTAGAGCGCTCTAATCTTATTTTAAGGAACAATTCTCAAATGTTGATTACTCTACAGGGATGGGTGAGTGGGAGGTACAAACTATTGGGTGTAAGACAGGTTACAAGGGTGTATTGTACAACATGGGGAATATAGCCAATATTTTGTAGTAACTGTAATTGGAGTGTAACCTTTAAAATTGTATAAAAAATTAAAAATAGGTGAAGGGGATTAAGAGATATAAACTTTCTCTTATAAAATGAATGTCATGAAGGTGTAATATACAGCATAAAAAATATAATCAATAACACTGTACTAACTTTGTATGGTGACAGATGGTTACTAGATTTATCATGGTGATCATTTTTTAATGTATTTAAATGTCAAATCACTATGTTGTACACCTGAAACTAACATAATACTGTATATCAACTATATTTCAATTAAAAAAGGCAATGGGTTTAATATTTAAAAATAAATTAATTCATTCATTTAAAAAATGTTGATTACTCTAGAGAGTTTTCCATTCTAAGATCTGAAATATACTCTACTTAGTAAGACAGTAGCTATAAAACAAATGTTTTGAAAAATAAAAACTGTGGTATACATGGAGTGGTGATTGAGAAGCCTAAAATGTTTTCATTAAAAAAGAATGCTGACTACCATATTGAGAAAGATGAGTTGATTTTATTTTTTCTTCTGTTTTAGGCCTTCATGTTTTCTATGTAATTGGTTATTGTTAAGAATTTAAAGAGTTTTGAATTCAGATAATTTCTACTCTGCCACTTACTACTTTGGGCAAATTGTCAAATGTTTCTAATCTGTTTTTCATTTGTTACATCAGAATGATAATACTTTTATGGTTTCGGAGAGGAAAACTTTGAGCACCATCCGTGGTACAGAATGATAGTCATTCAGTAGCAGCTACCCTTATAGTACCTGGACCAAGAACTAAGTACCAACAACTCCAGGCTACTGAGCAGTTTCCTCAGAATCCAAGGAGGAAAGAATCCAATTTCTGATGTAAAGGAGAAAATGTTTTTAACAGTTTGTAAGATAAAAATTCTTGCAGTAGCAACTCTTTACAGATACACCATAAGAAATGTAAAAGATATAGAGAGAATATTATTTATTTTAGCTTTATTTCCATAGTAGCACTTGCCTGTTGAGATGTCTATACTATTTTAGTCAAATGAGAAATTTCAGTTCGATATCAGATTCTCATGACATAGTAATTATAAGAAATTTGGAAATAGGAGAGAGAGTTCAAAATATCCACACAGAAAATGTGATTTAAAAGGACTCAAATATCTTCTCACTAAATTATCAAAATGAAAACAATAAAATGTAGTTGGCATAATAATTTTTTTTTTTTTTTTTTTTTTTTTGCGGTACGTGGGCCTCTCACTGTTGCAGCCTCTCCCGTTGTGGAGCACAGGCTCCGGACATGCAGGCTCAGCGGCCATGGCTCACGGGCCCAGCCGCTCTGTGGCATGTGGGATCTTCCCAGACCGGGGCACGAACCCGTGTCCCCTGCATCGGCAGGCGGACTCTCAACCACTGTGGCACCAGGGAAGCCCGGCATAATAATTTTTATGAAGTAAAATTAGAAATTTACATGGAAGTATTTCTAATTTGTCTGAAATTTTCTTATTCTTTCAAGGTAATCTTACAGTGCTAGAGTACTACGTTCTTGCATCTTTAAATTGTACTTATCACATGTTGCTTTTTTCAAATTTATTATTTTGAACTGCCAGTTACTTCTGGCTATTTACTCTTTTCCAGCACATTTAACATTGAGTCAAGATGGTGTCATTTCACATGCAAGCTCCAACACCATTTCAGGCCCTCTGACCCTTCTTCAAATAGCTACTTCCCTAGTGTGCAGAGGTGGTTGCAGAGATGGCAGCAAATGACAAGGTGCTGAAAATTCTGTTGCATGAATTAGCTCTTTAGCTGTCAAGGTCTTTATATGAGACTGTAAAGCTAGTATGATTTAAATATGTTGAAAACATTTTATAAACAAAAATAAAAAAGAAGTTGATTCTTCCAGTAGGCCGACACCAGCCCTGGTTCCCCCTGGATACTGCAGGTAGCTACCCTGGGATTTAGTGCCACCAGTGGGCTAGAATCAGCCTTGCCCCCACCCACTGTTGCACAGCCAGTACACCAGGACCTGGCTCCATCCACCAGTGGGCTGGCAGCCACTGCACATGACAGGGCCTGGTGGCCAACTGGTCTGGGGGCCAGCCTGGCCTACCAGTGCACCCACAGTACTCAGCCTCACCACAATAGAACCCCAAGCAACCCATATAGGGGACTCCTAGAGCATATAGGTCTGAGGTCCAAAGGAGAGTGTTCTGCTACGCCCTATAGGATGTCTTCTACATAAGGCTACTTCTCCAAGTTTGGGAAATGTAACTAAGCAACCTACCTAATACATATAAACACAGAGAATTAGCAAAATGAGGGGACAGAGGAATATGTTCCAAATGAAAAAAGAAGATAAAACCCCAGAAGAAAAGCTAAGTGAAGGGGAAATAAGCAACCTACTGGTAAATAGTTCAAGGTAGTGATCTTAAAGATGCTCAACAAACTCATGAGAAGAATATAGAAACACAATGAGAAGTTTAATAAAGAGTTAGAAAATACAAAGAAGAACCAAACAGAGCTGAAGAATACAATAACTGAAATAAAAATACACTACAAAGAATCAACAGTTGATTGGATGATACAGAGGAATGGATCAACAAACTGGAAGACAGAGTAGTAGAAATCACTGAAGCTGAACAGGAAAAAAAATAGGATAGTTTAAGAGACCTCTGAGACAACATCAACAATACTAACATTCACATTATAGGGGGTCCCAGAAGTAGAAGACAGAGAAAAAGGAGCAGAGAACTTATTTGAAAAATGATAGCTGAAACTTCCCTACCTTGGGAAAGGAAACAGACATCTAGGTTCAGGAAGCACAGAGAGTCCTAAACAAGATGAACCCAGAGGTCCACACCAAGACATATTATAATTAAAATGGCAAATTAAAGATAGAGAGAGTCTTAAAAGCAGCAAGTGAAAAGCAACTAGTTACATACAAAGGAACTCCCATAAGACAATCAGCTGACTTTTCAGCAGAAACTTTATAGGACAGAAGGGGGGTGGCATGATATATTCAAAATGATAAAAGGAAAAAAACCCTACATCCAATAATACTCTACCCAGCAAGGCTATCATTCATATTTGAAGGAGAGATAAAGGGTTTTACAAAGCAAAACCCAGAAGAGTTCAGCACCACTGAATCGGCTTTACCAGAAATATTAAAAGACTATCTCTAAGCAGAAAGGACTACAAAAATATGAAAATTCCAAAAGGAAATATCTCATTGGTAAAGGCAAACATGCAGTAAAGGTAGTAGAACAACAACTTATAAAGCTGGTAGGAAGGTTAAAAGACAAAATTATCTATATCCACAAAACAAAGGATGTAAAATATAATATCAAAAACATTGAACATGCAGGGGGTAAAAGTGTAGGGTTGTTAGAATGCATTCAAACTTAAAAGATCATCAACTTAAAATGATCATATATAGAGACATATATATATAGACATATATATATTTATGATGTTATATATGAATGTCACTGTAACCACAAACCTATAATAGATACACACATGAAAAAGAGAAAGGAATACAAACATAACACTTAAGATAGTCATCAAATTACAAGGAGAGAGAGAAAAAAGAAGAAAAAAGGAACAAAAAAGAACTGCCAATAAAGCTTAAAAAGAATGAACAAAATGGCAATAAGTTCATACCTATCAATAACTAATTTAAATGTAAATGGACTAAATGCTCCAATCAAAAGACATAGAGTGGCTGAATGGATTAAAAACAAAAACAACAAGACCCGTATATATGCTGCCTACAAGAGAATCACTTCAGATCTAAAGACACACACAGACTGAAAGTGAGGGGATAGAAAAAGATATTCCATGCAAATGGAAACAAAAAGAAAGCTAAGGGAGTAACACTTATACCAGACAAAATAGACTTTAAAACAAAGACTGTAACAAGAGAAAAAGAATGGCATTACATAATGATCAAAGGATGAATTTGAGAAGAAGATATAGCAATTCTAAATATATATGTACCCAACATAGGAGCACCTAAGTACAAAAAGAAAATATTAACAAACATAAAGTGAAATTGCCAGTAACACAATAATAGCAGAGAATTTTAACACCCCACTTACATCTATTGACAGATTATCCAGACAGAAAATCAATAAGGAAACACTAGCTATAAATGACATATTGGACCAGATAGACTTAATGGATACATGTAAAACATTCCATCCAAAAGCAGGAGAACACACATTCTTTTGGAGTGCATATGAAACATTCTCCAGAACAGATCACATTCTAGGCCACAAGACAAGTCTCCATAAATTTAAGAACACTGAAATCATACCAAAAATCTTTTCTGACCACAAAGGTATGAGACTAAATCAACTACAAGAAAAAGAAAGTGCAAAAATCACAAACACATGGATGCTAAACCATATGCCACTAACCAACCAATGGGTCACTGAAGAAATCAAAGAGGAAATAAAAAATACCTGGAGATAAATGAAAAGTAAAATACAATATTCCAAAATCTATGGGATGAAGCAAAGTCAGTTTAAGAGCAATGTTTGTAGAGATATAGGCCTACCTCAGGAAATAAGAAAAATCTTAAAAAAAAACCCCACCAATCTAACCTTACACCTAAAAGAACTAAAACAAGAAGAACAATCAAAATTGACAGTTAGTAGAAAAAAATAAATAATAAAGATCAGAGCAGAAATAAATGAAATAGTAAAAATATAGTAGAAAAGATTGATGAAACTAAGAGCTGGTTTTTTGAAAACATAATACAAATTAATAAACCTTTAGCCAAGAAAAAAAAAGAGAGAGAGCCCACATAAAATCAGTAAAAAAAGAAAAGTTACAACTGACACCAGAGAAATACAAGGGATCATAAGAGATTACCATGAACAACTGTATGCCAATAAAATGGACAACCTAGAAGAAATGGATCAACTCCTAGAAAAGTACAATCTCCCAAGACTGAATTAGGAAGAAATAGAAATATATGAACAGACCAATTACCAGCAATGAAACTGAATCAGTAATCAAAAAACTCCCAAAAAACAAAAGTCCATAACCAGACAGCATCATTGGTGAATTCTACCAAACTTTTAAAGAACTGTTAACACCTATACTTCTCAAACTATTCCAAAACTTTGTGTAGCAAGGGATCCCTTCTTTCTACAAGGCCAGCATCATCTTTATACCAAAACCAAACCAAGCCACTACAAAAAAGAAAATTACAGGCTAATATCACTGATGAGCATAGATGCAAAATGTTCAACAAAATATTAGTAAAGTGAATTCTACAATACCTTAAAAGAATCATATATCATGATCACGTGGGATGTATTCCAGTGATGCAAGCATGGTTTGATATCCACAACTCAATCAATGTGATACACTATATTGACAAATTGAATAATAAGAACCATATTATAGGGCTTCCCTGGTGGCGCAGTGGTTGAGAGTCCGCCTGCCAATGCAGGGGACACGGGTTTGTGCCCCGGTCCGGGAAGATCCCACGTGCCGTGGAGCAGTTGGGCCTGTAAGCCATGGCCACTGAGCCTGTGCGTCCAGAGCCTGTGCTCTGCAACGGGAGAGGCCACAACAGTGAGAGGCCCGCGTACCACAAAAAAATAAAAATTAAAAAAAAAAGGAACCATATTATCATCTCAATAGATGTGAAAAAGCTTTTGACAAAATTCAACATCCATTTATTATAAAAACTCTCAACAAAGTGGATATAGAGGCAACATTCTTCAACATAATAAAGGTGACAAACCTACAACCAACATCATACTCAACTGTGAGAAGCTGAAAGCATATTTTCTAAAATCAGGAATAAGACAAGGATGCCCACACTGACCACTTTTATTCAACATAGCATTGGAAGTCCTGGCCACAGTAATAAGACAAGAAAAAGAAATAAAAGGAATTCAAACTAGAAAGGAAGAAGTAGAACTGTCACTGTTTGTAGATTACATGATATTATATATAGAAAATCTTAAAGATGACACAAAAAACTATTAAAACTCATCAATGAATTCAGTAAAGTTGCAGAATACAAAATTAACATATAAATCTGTTGCATTTCTATATATAACAACAAACCATCAGAAAGAGAAATTAAGAAAACAATCCCACTTGTAACTGCATCAAAAAGAGTAAAATACCTAGGAATAAATCTAACCAAGGGGTAAAAGATGTGTGCTTGGAAAAGTATAAGATATTGATGAAAAAAACTGAAGATGACACAAATGGAAAGCTATACTGTGGGAGAATTAATTTTGCTAAAATGACCATACTACCCAAGCAATCTACCAATTCAGTGCAATCCCTATTAAAATACTAATGCCTTTTTGACAGAACTAGAACAAATCATTCTCAAATTTGTATGGAAACACAAAAGACCCCAAATAACCAAAACAATGTTGAGAAAGAACAAAGCTGGAGTTAGCCAAAACAATGCTGAGAAAGAACAAGGCTGGAGTTATCATGCTCCCTGATTTCAAACTATACTACAAAGCTACAGTAATCAAAACAGTATGGTACTGGCACAAAAATAGACATATAAATAAATGGAACAGAATAGAGAACCCACAAATGAACCCACATTTATATGTTCAATTAATCTACAGCAAAGGAGGCAAGAATATACAATGAGGAAAAGACAGCTTCTTAAATAAATAGTGTTGGAAAAACTGGACAGCTACTCACAAAAGAATCAAATTGATCTACTTTCCCACATCATATACCAAAATAAGTCCAAGTGATTACAAAATTAAATGTAAGCCCTGAAACCATAAAACTCCAAGAAGAAAACACAGGCAGTACGCTCTTTGCCATCGATCTTAGCAATATTTTTTTGGATACACCTCCTCAGACAAGGGAAACAAAAGCAAAAATAAACAAATGGGACTTAATTAAACTGAAAGGCTTTTGCACAAATGAAGGAAGCTATCAATAAAATGAAAAAAAAAAACCACACAAAAAAAGAACAAAAAACACACACAAAAAATGAAAAGGCAGCCTACTGAATGGGACAAGATATTTGCAAATGACTTATCAGATAAGGGTTAATATGCAAATTATACAAAGAACACATATAACTCAACATGAAAAACAACCCAACCAAAAACTGGACAGAGGACCTGAATAGTCATTCTTCCAAAGACAAATAGATGGCTAACAGACATGAAAAGATGTTCAACATCACTAATCATAGGGGGAATACAAATCAAACCACAGTGAGACACCATCTCATATCTCTCAGAATGGCTATCATCAAGAAGACAACAAATAACAAGTGCACTACAAATTGGTGCAACCACTATAAAAAACAGTATGGTGGTTTCTCAAAATATTAAAAATACAACTACCATACCATCCAGCAATTTCTCTTCTGGGTATTTACCTGAAGAAAACAAAAACACTAATTCAAAAAGATATATGAACTCCAATGTTTTTTGTAGCTTTATTTACAGTAGCCAAAATATGGAAGCAACTTAAGTGTTTATCAATAGACGAATGGATAAAGATGTGGTATATAAATACACACATATATATACACAATGAAATATCACTGAGACATTAAAAAAAAGAAAACCCATCTACTTGCAACAACATGGATGAATCTAGAGTGTATTATGCTAAGTGAAATAAGTCAGACAGAGAAAGACAAATACCATATGATCTCGCTTATATGTAGAATCTAAAAAACAAGACAAATAAAAGAAAATGAAAATACACTCCTAGATACACACAATAAATGGGTTTATCCAAAGGGAGGAGTCTGGGACGTGGGCGATATAGGTGAAGGGGATTAAGAGGTACAAACCTCCAGTTATATATTAACTAAGTCATAGGGATGTAATATAAAGCATAAGGAATATGGTCAATAATACTGTAATAACTTTGTATGGGAACAGACAGTTGCTAGACTTATTGTGGTAATCATTTTGTATTGTATGCAAATGTCAAATCATTATGTAATACACCTAAAACTAATGTAATATTTGTATATAAACTATGTTTCAATTAAAAAAAAAGAAATTCCATACCCATTAGCAGTCACTTCCATATTCCTTCCTCCCAGCTTCTGACATCCCAATAATCTGCTTTCTATCTCTTCCGTATAGTTTATGTAAATGGAATCATTCAAGAAAAAAATTAAAATAAATAAATAGATAATAAAACAAAAATAAGTTGATTCTTGAGATCTATTTTGGCAACACATCTATGAATATTTTTGTGAATTTGATTTTTACTTCAATTACATAACAAAATAAAACAAAAATTTCACGTTAGTTTTCAATAGCCATGTAAATTTCTGTATTATCCAATAATGCTTTGTATTAAATAATCACTTTGGCATTGCCTAAAAAATCTAGTTGAAAGCGGAAAATTTCAGTAAGCTTCATCAAATTAATACAATGCCCCCTATGGTAGGCAGAATTCTAAGATGACTTCCAACGACACTAGATCTTGTATAATCTCTCTTTGAGTGTGTGTGGAACCTGTGGTTATTAGATATAATTCCCATAGTTATTTTACATTATATGTCAAATGGGATTCTGCAGATGTAATTAAGTTTCCAAATCAGTTGATCTTAAGATAGCAAGATTATCCAGGTAGACCTTATCTGATCACATTAGCCTTTTAAATCTGGGTCTCAAGGACAGAGACGGAGGAACTCAGAGATTTAAAGCACAAGAAGAATTCAACATGTAATTGCTGATTTGAAGACAGAGAGGACCACATACCAAAGAATGAATGTGGGAGGCCTCTATGATCTGAAAGCAGCACTTGGATGACAGCCAGCAAGGAAACACGGACCTCAGCCTTAGAAACTGAAAAAAACTGAATTATGCCAACAGCAAGAATGAATTTGAAAGCAGATTTTCCTAGAGAGCATCTACACAAGAAATCAGCCCTGTAACATCATCATGAGTTTAGCTTTGCGATACCCTGAAAATAGTACTAGCTATATCATATCATATTTCTGAACTACAGAGCTGTGAGGTGCTGTTTTACACTGCTAAATTTGAAGTACTTTATTACACAGCAATAGAAAACTAATATACCCCTTTTCCTCCAAAAAAAGGCCTGAGCTAATTAGCACTGAATATTCTAAATTAACTACTTGTTTTGTATGTTAAAAATCGTCTTTTTCTGTTTTTTGGGTAGCATCAATTTTGAGGAGTATTTTTTATTTTAATACCAGTTTAAAATGTTTTAACTTTTAGCTAATGTGGGAAACTTTTCTGAATGCTCATACATCATTCTCTTTTACATATTCAAGCCAGGTTTGAAATGTTCATTGATGGGGATGAAGGTAGGAAGAAATATGGGCCATGAAAATTTCTGTTAAAAAAAAAATCCAGATAGCAAAAGTAATAAAGCTACATAGCTTGCTGGAACACATCACATTAATGCTAAATTTAATTCAGAAGATGAGACAAAAAGCAAACAGGAATGTAATTAAAAGCAATTTAGGCAATGAGAAATCACAGGGAAGATTTTCCAGATTGGAAAAGGAATTTCATGGAGTATGATGCTTTTGAAGATACTATCTATCATCTTCTAAACAGGGGAGTTTCCAGAAAGAGGCTTCAGGGAGAAACACTGCTTAATTTACAATAAGCATTTTCATATTTATTTGATATAAAAAAAGAACGCTAGTATAGGGAACTAGAGTGCTTTGCTTTATTGGTTTCAGATGAAGTGAAATGAAAGATTAATTCCCCTTTATCACTAAATAGCTAGGACAAGCCCAGGCAACCTTCCAAGAAATGTTATAAGAGATTGACCTAAGTCTGGTTGGTTGGTTAGCCTTCTCCCAGTTCATAGTGCATGCGTCTATTTTGTAGAAAAGGGAGCAGTGAAAGTATTATTCTTTATAGTTCAGTTTTAATTTAATTTAGTAAAAGAGCTACGTGGAAAAATAGAAACTTTGCAACATCTTTTATCTAAGCAGTTCCAAGTTAAAATGTATAGCAACTGACTAAATGAGGTCAAGGTTTACTTTCTGCAGATCTTAGCTTTGGGAAAAATTGCAGCATCTTACAGGGAGCAGAAGGAGCTAAAAAGAGCATCTTAATATATAATCCAAAGAAGTTGTTCAATGTACGCTACTTACATCTTGGAGTGTGCATCAGAAAACTTGTTTAAGGACACTCTCAACAGAAAGGCTCTTGCTTGAGAATATGTCATTCTAATTTTTAGATCTATTGCTCTGAATACCAATATTGCATTTATTTAGATACTTATAATGCTACATTTTTAAAGAAAATTATTGCTTAATCTACTTCTCACAGAGAACAAAAGCCATGGGGAGTAAAACTAACAAATAGAATGGCTGAGCAACCTCTACTAATAAGAAAAGCTATATTATACATATTCTAGGTGACAACTAGGATTCAACACAAAAAGAATTCAGCATATAAATTCTGCAAAGTGCTAACACCTTGCAGTGTCTCTTTAAGTGTGCTGAAGGAGGAGTCAACTTTCCTCTTATCCTACCACCTGTCATTACTTCCAGATCTGTGAATGAAAATATTAATCTATTATTTCATTCATTAAATATTCAGTAAATACCATCTTCGCTCAGCAATGAATAGGACAAAGGTCCTATTTTTATGTGGCTTATATTTTAGTTGGAGGAAAATATCAGCATGACCTGAAAGACAAATGACAAATTTAAACCCAGAAAAAGAAGGCATGTATACACAGGGCTTTGAGTTCACTAATTTTACTGGTAAAAATTTCAGTAATGGATGTGGGAATGGATTTCTAGGATTCTAAGCTAAGGATCTGGCTAAATTTACCGATACCTGATGAACTTATTAGAGATTCTGAATTTGATTTTGAGATTCTAAATGATAGAAATGGTGATTCAGTGGTAACCCAACCTAGATGAAGTTAAAATTAAAGAAATTCTTCTAGAATAATATGCCAGATGAAATACAAGGATTTATCATGCTTGACCATCACGCACTTATATTTTCTTAGGGAGTCCAACTCACTCTCTTCACCATAACCTTGAGATCTACATTGGTAAGGGAAGCACTGCCACGCAGGTAAGAGGTGGGAGACTCTACAAGTAAAATTCTACTGCAGCTAGGAGGATTCTGAGATGGCTAAGACCATGTCATGGCATTTAGCTGACTAAAGCAAATTGGGCATGTTTCCTATAATAATCAACAAAGCCTATGTGGTAGGCTGAATATAGTCTTCAGAGAGATTTGTTGATGATTAGTGATTATGACATTCCCAGGAGATGAATATGTAGGCAGCCTGCTAAGGTCCTGCTTGACATGTAAAATGGACAACCACCCTGACTTGAAGAGAGGCTAGTTTATGTCACAATTTTAGAGAATCATGGCCCTTCCCCAAATCTAAGACCTGAGTCTCAAATTGAGGTATGAATGGGCATACTTCATGAAGGGCCTTTGAAATAACATCACAAATATGTCTGGGAAGTAGCCTTTCCCAAAGGAATGTGCAAGTACTTATTTAGGACACTGCACTCTAGGAAAGGAGATCCACACAGACCTTGGGGGATTGTTAGACATTGGCTCCAGACTAAAACAATAACTATAAATACATTATAACCACTGGGATCCACTGACAGAGGGGATTCCTAAGGGTGTTAATTGATGACTTTTAAAAATGATTATTGTTTCCAGTTTAGATAAATTGATTTCAGGACTGAACTTTACTTTTGGGCTACAGATGGGAAACATCAACTTGCCCAACTCTCTCTTTTAGAGGTAGAAGTTCAGGGAAGTTAAATCACTGCTTTTAAGTATAAAATAAGAACCTAAGTCTTTTAAATTCTTACCAGGTTGCTATACCAGCCCAGATGCCTGGCTGGGTCCCTTGGTTAGGGGGATGGGATGGAAGGAACTGGAGGTTATCCAGTTTCCAAGAAAGAACTGAGGGGGGGAAGGATCATATTTTCTTCATTCTTCACTTTGGTTTAAAAATTTTATTTTATTCAAATTGGAAAAAATAAAAAACCACAAATTCTTGCCTTTTTTTGTGGTGGCAGGGGTTGGGGTTGGGGGAGTCTGAGAGGAAAAATGTGTGAAAAGATAATAGATGAAAATTTCCCCGAAATGGTGAAAACTATAAAGCCACAGTTACTAGAAGCACAAGAAATATGAAGAAAACATCAAAGCATAAAATAATCAAATTGTTTATAATCGTAAAAGAGAAAATCTTAAAAAAAGAGGAAAAAAGACACTATGTGGAGGAACAAAGGTAAGGAATACTGAATATTTCTTTTGGAAATATGCAAGCTAGAATACAGAAGAGCAACTGAATGTACTTTAAAGTACCGAAAGATAGAAACGATCAAGCTAATCCTTAACTCGGAAAAAAATTACTTTCAAACATAAAAGTGAAATGAAGAGTTTTTCAGACATGCAAAAGCTGAAAGAATTCAATACTAGAAGACCTGAGGTACAAGAAAATATTAAAAGGAAAGCCTTTAAATGAAACCACTATCTCAAAGACATCTGCATGCTTATATTCACTGTAGCATTATTTACAATAGCCAAGAGGTGGAAACAACAGATGGTTCCATGATAGATGAATGGATAGAGAAAATATGGAAGATGTATAGTCAATGGAATATTATTCAGCCATTAAAAAAAGGAAATCCTACTATTTGTGAGAACATGGATGAAACTTGAAGGCATTATGCTAAGTGAAATAAATCAGAGAAGGACAAATTCTGTATAATCTCACTTATATGTAGAATCTAAATAAAGCCAAACTCACAGAAACAAAATGCAGATTGGTGGTTGGCAGGGGTTGGGGTGTGGGAGAAATGGGGAGATATTGATTAAAAGGTGCAAACTTCCAGGTATCAGATGAATAAGTTCTGGGGATCTAATATACAGCATGGTGCCTCAAATGTCTCCAGCCTCAGGAGGCAACTTAAAAACACCTCTATATCTTCTGCTTGTCTACTTAGCTTCTTAGCAGCTGCTTTCTGTTTTTTTCCTCAGTGTCTCACTCTGCACATTTGCAACTTAAGAGCCAGGACTTGAGGGAAAATTGCCCATGAGAATATTGAGCTTATCTCAGTGAATTTTACTTCCCTCTAAGATCTTGGCTTTTCAAATCCCTGCAATTTTAGTTTCACTGATGTTTTCAATCTGTTCTATTAAGGGTTTAATCTAACATACATAGTCGTTCTCTGTGGGTATGTTAGTTTAAACTAGACACTTCACAATGGTCACTCGTAGATGTATCATATACACTTATACATTTTAAGTAATTGCCTCTCCAAATACAGTGTGCAGGACATGTTGGCATTAGTGCTTGTATTAACTATTTCATTTAGTCTGGAGTAGTGCTGCCCAATATAAATATATGAATCACATATGGAATTTTAAAATTTCAAGTACTCACATTAGGAAAGTAAAAAGTAACAGGCAGAATTACAATAATATACTTTACTTAATTAAAATTAAATATATTTAAAATATTACCATTTTAAGGTACATGAATTCAAACTCCATTGTATATTTTATGTTTACAGCTCATCTCAATACACACTAGGCCCATTTCAAATGCTTAAGAGCTAGCCTCATGGGACTAGTGGTTACCATATTGGAAAAGGCAGGTCTAGAGGTTTCAGAATATTCAGAGGAGATGTGAAAGACTAAAGGACAAACATATATTATGTGGTAATATTGACTTAAAGACTTGGATTATCTCCCTTGAGAAACCAGTGGGTCTCTATTTAGCTATACAAAGAATATTTTCATCATGTTAGGTGGAAAAATTGCAGATTGTTTTTAACTTCTCAGCATCAAATGCTCCTTCCTCTTTTAGAGAAATAACACAAATTATTCAATAGAAGGTAGGATTCAGCTTCCCATGACTGAATCCCAAATGATGAAAAACTTTCTGAAAGCCTGAGAAAGCCAAGAATCAGATGTGTAACTCAGGCTCAGATAATCATAATATGTCTTCCAAGGACTCAATACATTAAATACAGAAATGTAGAGAAGGCTTTCAAATATTCCTAGAAATTGCCTTGAGTGAGGCAGAAAAGAGTCCTAGCAGTGATTTTGGTCTTGTAGGTCATTCTCACAGGACATTTTCTGGGTTATGAAAGTCACTGTGTTGTTTCCTAGGCTTATTTGTTCCTGCAGGTATTCAGTCCATTACATGAATCCCTGATTTCTAGGAGTTTGTGGACCCATGATTTTACTTTTTAGTACAACACAGTTGCTAAGTGCATAAACTTGGGGGTCAAATGGCCTGAGTTTGAATCCTGCTTTTCCTACTCATTAGCTATCTGGACTTAGACACATTATTTTACCCTTTTTTCCCTCTCCATTTCTTTATCAAGTAGTGATGATAATTGTACCTACCTCATGGATTGTTACAAAAGTTCGATGAGATAACCCATACACAGTTAAGTATACTTACATGTCCTTATTATGTACTGAATATTTACCTTTTAATAATTGAGCTTTTACTATTATTTTAAAAGTTTATGGAAAGTCTTCTGTGTAGTAGGTGCACATAAAACAATACTCCTCATTTTTTCCACCTAAAATTACCTTAATAAGAAAGAATACTTATTCCACATCCCTAAAGATTTGTGAAGGGGTTATGTGTAGCCTGACAAGACCACTGCAAGCCTAATATCTTTATACTTTCAGGCTTTATCTTGAATATTACTCCAACTATACATGCTTCAAATGTATTTCAAATTATTTACCATTGAATAATGTGCCACGTTTATTTGGTGGCTGTAAGTAGTGCCAAATACATAGCTCACTACCATACTTTAAGAACTGTGTGTGTATATATATATATATACATACACACACACACACATACACACACACATAGATATCTATATAGATATATATAGATATATGGATATATACAATGGAATATTACTCAGCCATAAAAAAGAATGAAATAATGCCGTTTGCAGCAACATGGATGGACATAGAGATTGTCATACTGAGTGAAGTAAGTCAAACAGAAAGACAATTATCATAAGATATCCATTATATGTGGAATCTAAAAAAAATGGTACAAATGAACTTATTTACAAAATAGAAATAGAGTCACAGATATAGAAAACAAACTTATGGTTACCAAGGGGGAAAGGGAGAGGGAGGGATAAATTGGGAGATTGGAATTGACATATACACACTACTATATATAAAATAGCTAACTAATAAGAACCTACTATATAGCAAAGGGAACTCTACTCAATACTCTGTAATGACCTGTATTAGAAAAGAATCTAAAAAAAAGTGAATATATGTATATGTATAACTGATTCACTTTGCTGTACAGCAGAAACTAACACAATATTGTAAAGCAACTACACTCCAATAAAAATTAATTTAAAAAAAAGAAGTGTAGACAAAATGATTAAATTAATACTGGCAATAACCCTGTGATGCAGGCATTACTACTTCCATTTTTAAGGTGAGGAAATTGATTCAGAGAAGTTAGATATTTTGCCTACAATTACAGAGCTGGTGTGTGCACAATTACACATTTTATTTTGATCATGAGTTCCATTTTCCTAGACAAGGACTTCAATACAATATTTGAAGGTATTTAATTTCTTGGCCTACAGCTCATAAAAGAGTTCTGTCATTATCTGGAGCATCCTTGGTATTTTTAGAAAGGTAAGCCAAGCCTCAACGAATGCACGTCTCATAAATCTATTTCATTTCACTGACATCACCACTTTCTTAATCCCTCTTCACCTTCTCTATTTTTTTCTGTTTCTTTCCTAAAGTCTAGGATCATAAATATTTCTTTAGTTGTAAACAGCTCATTATTTAAATAGCTTTCATCTAAAAGAACTCTGGAAATTTACTTTAGGTGAAATTTCAAGGGGAGAATTGTGATTAATCATTTGTGAGAATGACATTCTAAGTTCTCATACTTCCTGTACCTGCTAAATCAAATAAGATAAGCTTTGACATAAGGCACTTTTCCAAATGTCACTCTTAGAATTTTCCAGGGGGCTCACTGATAGAACCAGTTCAATGATACTGATAACTGTATGAGGGCAGAACAAAATTCTCCCAGCAATTAAAATCAAAGGCTGTACATCTAAATTTCTGTATCTGCTAATACAATATATGTTACTTTTTCTTCTTCAAGTGTTTTAAAAACTGGCGGAGGCATTGAACCAGCTATGTAACTTTGTTGTCCAAGGCTCCTTGCTATGACACTGACTTCTAACCATGAACATGTGTGAATTCTCTTCTCCCCTCTCTAAATCATCCTAGAAGCTTCTCATTTCACCTCTACTTAGATGTTACTCTTTGCAATTTTTTGGTAAATAATTCATTTTAAACACAAGGAATGAACTTTATTTTCCTCACTCATGAAAAGTGTCTCTGTGCTACAGAAATGTCTTAGTCAGCCAATTTTCTTCACCTGCAGTTTGTCCTTGCAAATGATCTCATCGTGAAAAACAAACTGCCAACTTGATTACAGCAAAGCTTCGGTTATTGAAAAACACCCCACATATCTTCTAGGTAGGATTGCTGACCTTACATCTGCATTGTCTATAATGTTACTCCAAACTGGTTCAAATACTAGATGATTAACAATGATGAACAAGAAGTTTTGCCAACTGAGAATCAACTTGCTCAAACAATTCATTCGCCCATTATTTAAAATGAGTTACATTTAAGAATTTAAAAATAAGGAACCAAGTTTTTTTTTTTTTGATTACTTTGAAAAATTTCCATATATATTCTGGTTCTGAAATACACAGGTTAAATAAAAGATAAGGTAAACTATCAACACTTGTCAGCTGAAAATCTGATTTGGAGGCTGTGTTTAGAAGTGAGGTCCACAGGCTTTGAATTACACAACTCATGCAAGAAGAGAAAAAGTTCATTTGAATATCCAGATATTGGGACTCTCTAATGCCAATTTTAAAATAAATGATCATCAGAAGAAAACATCTGGATAACTGAGTAAATGTTTTCCACTTCTTGGGGCCAAATCTTTTCCTGAAAGCCAGACCACTGTAATCAATTGCACGCAGGACACCTACACTTGGATGTCCTCAGATTCAAAAATAAATTAGTCATCGTATCCTGGACACCCATTTCTCCTCTGTTGCTTCTATATTCAGTATCTCATGAAATAATGTCACTATTTGTATAGTTGCTCAAGCCTGAAATTTGATTTTTTCTGTCTCTGTTATGCCTCACATCTAATTAAGCAACAAGTTCTATGGTGTCTACATTATAAATAACTCACTAATCCATCCACCTTTCCGTGTCTCCACTCAGTGCCTTAAAGGGAGCCCTGGTGTAGGACCCTCAATTAGAACCCGAGGCAGATTCTTAGTAGAGCTCCCAATTCCCAGGTTTTTCTTTTGCTTCTCCTCCAAACCATTCTCCACCCCGCAGAGTGATTACTTAAAGATATATTTACCTGCTCAAAATCCATTAGGAGGTCCAGATAAAGACGGGGCTTCATGATAAGGTTTATAAGGCTTTTTGTGATTTAGCCTTCAGGAATCTCTGCAATTGTTTCTTTGGCCACAGAGATGTCTCTTCTTCACCTACATGTCAGATGTGCTGTGCCTCCTTGCCTCTGGTGGATTCTTTTTGTACATTTCCTTTTCACCATGTCCAATAGCTTCTCTTCTTTGCTTGCTCTTATTCATCCTATAGCTCTCACGTGGGTTACACTTTCCCTGATACCCATGTTGGAGTCATATGCCTTTTCTTTGCACTTCAATAGCAACATATAGTTCCCCTTTTGCAACACATATAACACTGTATAATAATTTCCTATTCATTCCTCTGTTTTCCTAACTAAAGTAAAAATTCCCAGATGACAAGAACCACATCTTTCATATTGTGGAAATACTAATGTATTTTCACATCTAACATAGAGACGGGAATGTAAGAAGCATTTAACACATATTTGTTAGATGAATCATCTAAGAATAAATATTAAGATTTCAGATAAACAACTATATTCCCAAGAAAAAAAATCTAAAAATGTGAAAGCAAAATGGAAAATTCTAAAAATTTTATTAAAAATTAGAAATGGATGAAAGGCAATAAATTAAACTGTTTCTGATCCCTCCCACCCACCCCCCTAAGTTTTTCACATCAGTGTACATATGCCCAAGACAAATAATCATCGTATGTTTCACATCTTTAGTTCAAACCATTGTAAACCCATCTGATAATTGTCTGGCCCTTCCAATGTTAACAGCAAATATATCTCTTTTGCTAGACGCTTAGGGGGAGCCAGAGCACCCCATTAGCAGGTCTACCCTCCGAATTGCTCTTGTAGGATCAGCAGTGGGGTTACCACTATGCCTTTATACTTTTGTCTAAGAGCCCACAACTGGGCTCTTCTGGACCTGGCTGGATGTCTGATCTCACTGAACCCCATTCTTGAAGGCAAATCATTGTCTTAGAACTAATAGCTGACATGCACTAAGCATTACTATATGCCAGAAATAATCTCATTTATTCTTCAAGGCACCCTGAGAAACAAATATTATTATTATAGAGATGAGGAAACTGAAGCTCTGAGAAGTAACCTCTTCAATAACAAGCAATTGTTTGAATTCAAACTATTGTGTCCAATAGTTCTGAGTTTTCTTAAAATTGCCTCAATCTCTCTAGATGCTAAGTCTGAGGTTCTCAACAAGATTTCAATGACTGACATTCTCATGGTTACTTCTGCTGTTGAATTCCTCTTCCCACTGAACTGTTATTCTCGTGAGTGTCTCACATCTTCTATTTGTTCATGACTCTGCCCATGCTAACCTAAAGCTGGAATATCCATCTCTAATTTCTCCAAAAGGCCATCCACACAAGACATTTGTAGGTTCAGCAGATTTAACCAAGAATTAGGGCAACAGAAGACGGTTGCATAGTAGCAAAAATTCCCAAACTGTTTAATACTGAATATTAGATAGCCTTATTTTTTTGTCTTTGGGCTACCAGCTCAAAGGTAGGTATCAGGGATTTCTTAGTAATAACAGAGTTTCAATATCTCTAGCTTCCTACCATGTTACTTTGTTTCTCTCGCTCACTCTCTGACTCACTCTCTCTCTGTCTCTCTCTCTCCTTCAGAGGAATAAGGTCTGCTTTTCTGCCTTCCCCTATTTCTTGTTTTCTTCTAAAATTCTATTAAATTTTTAGACAGAGAAATTTATCTTTTTTTTCTTCTGGGATCCTTCCAGAACATGCCCTTAGGGCTTACACATCTAAAGCAGAATATCAAGGTGTTTTCCTAAACAAAGATACTTTTCTCCCTAAGGGGAACTCTGAGCCAGCTGTTAACATTACAATCTTATTTATCTTGCCACCTTTACTTAAAGAGTAAATCAATGAAGATGTTTTGGGAATTAACTTCTCCAGGGAAAGGCATACCTAACATGACAGAAATATTATCATAATATAATTTTTCTCAAAGGTTTTGATTACACTGATATACGTAATTCAGTGGTCCCAGTGCACAGCACCCCATTAGAGAAAACTAGATTGACTGAGGTGGTAACACACATTTACTTCTATTCAACATATATTCATGCTGTATTCACAAACACTCTGCTCCCCCCAAACGTGGATCACTCCTTGAAGCAAGCTTTCATACCTTTTTAAAATTTTTTTTCCCTTAAGGTATGTTCTCTACTTATTATCCTAAATGTATTCATTTGCTTCTACAAACAAGTTAGGTGGTACTGCAAATAATGAACTAATGAATAGTAAATGTGAGGATGATGTGAGCACCCACCCACGTCCTTGACCCCTTGTAGGAGTCTTGGCTAATTGTAAATGTGTCTGATTGGAGTTGTCAAGAACTCTGATTTGTCTTTAACAATTTGTTGTGCCTCTGAATGTCAACTGCATTGTTGTCCTCAAAGTTGAAATCCAAAATATTTGGAAACACATTGGTCACAGGGCGAGTAAACATATCTTGATGGAGAGCCCACTGTGGGCAAAATATTATGCAAAGAGCTTGAAAGAAATGCTAAAGAGTAAGTAAATTACGCAGCTCTTGTGCTTGGAGAGACGAGGATGCAAGAGAAAGTGAAAACAAAAATAAAGGTTTATAGGAGCTATGTTTACTTGTATATGCACACATATGTGAGTCTCTCATATGTATAGACATGTAACCATGCATTTTTATAAATATACATATGATAGCTAATCAGACTTCTGACTCTCCAGCTTAATCTCTTGCCACACCCAGGCAGTAACACTGAACTGCTTGTTGCTCTATTTCCTGCCTCGGTGACACACATCCCATTCACTCTAACTCCAAAGCCCTTCACAATGACCCATTCCTCTCAGAGTAACTCTCTCCTATCCTTTAATACTCCTCCCTGGACTCAAACCCTCCAAGAAGCCTAGCTGAGGAAATACACTGACACACAGTCACATAAGTCCTTGAGTTTTATTTTGTTCCTCTCTTCAGAGTGAGCTAGTCATACCCAGAGATGTTGGGTTAGATTTTTTTTTTTAATTGGAGTATAGTTGCTTTACAATGTTGGGTTAGTTTCTGCTGTACAACAAAGTGAATCAGCTACATGTATACATATATCCCTTCCCTCTTGGAACTCCCACTCCTCTCCCCCATGCCACCCATCTAGGTCATCACAGAGCACTGAGCTGAGCTCCCTGTGCTATACAGCAGGTTCCCACTAGCTATCTATTTTACACATGGTAGTGTATATATGTCAATCCTAATCTCCCAATTCATCCCACCTTCTCCTTCCCCTCCGTGTCTACATGTCTGTTCTCTACGTCTGCGTCTCTATTCCTGCCCTGCAAACTGGTTCATCTGTACCATTTTTCTAGTTTCCACATTTATGCATTAATAAACAATATTTGTGTTTCTCTTTATGACTTACTTCACTCTGTATGACAGTCTCTAGGTCCATCCACATCTCTACAAATGACCCAATTTCATTCCTTTTTATGGCTGAATAATATTCCATTAGATATATGTACCATATCTTTATCCATTCACCTGTCAATGGACATTTAGGTTGTTTCCATGTCCTGGCTATTGTAAATAGTGCTGCAGTGAAAACTGGGGTACATGTGTCTTTCTGAATTATGGTTTTCTCAGGGTATATACCCAGTAGTGAGATTGCTGGGTCATATGGTAGTTCTATTTTTAATTTTTTAAGGAACCTCCACACTGTTCTCCATAGTGGCTGTATCAATTTACATTCCCACCAACAGTGCAAGAGGGTTCCCTTTTCTCCACACCCTCTCCAGCATTTGTTGTTTGTAGATTTTTTGATGATGGCCATTCTGACCCATGTGAGGTGATACCACATTGTAGTTTTGATTTTCATTTCTCTAGTAATTAGTGATGTTGAGCATCTTTTCATGTGCCTCTTGGCCATCTGTATGTCTTCTTTGGAGAAATGTCTATTTAGGTCTTCTGCCCATTTTTGGATTGGGTTGTTTTTTGTTGATATTGGGCTGCATGAGCTGTTTGTATACTTTGGAGATTAATCCTTTGCCAGTTGCTTCGTTTGCAAATATTTTCTCCCATTCTGAGGGTTGTCTTCTCATCTTGTTTATGGTTTTCTTTGCTGTGCAAAAGCTTTTAAGTCCCAGTTGTTAATTTTGTTTTTATTTTCTTTACTCTAGGAGGTGGGTCAAAGAAGATCTTGCTGTGGTTTATGTCAAAGAGTGTTCTTCCTATGTTTTCCTCTAAGAGTTTTATAGTGTCTGGTCTTACATTTAGGTCTTTAATTCATTTTAAGTTTATTTTTGTGTATGGTGTTAGGGAGTGGTCTAATTTCATTCTTTAACATGTAGCTGTTCAGTTTTCCCAGCATCACTTATTGAAGAGACTGCCTTTTCTCTATTGTATATTCTTGCCTCCTTTGTCATAGATTAGGTGACAATGGGTGTATGGGTTTATCTCTGGGCTTGCTATCCTGTACCATTGATCTATATTTCTGTTTTTGTGCAAGCACCATACTGTCTTGATTACTGTAGCTTTGTAGTATAGTTGGAAGTCAGGGAGCCTGATTCCTCCAGTTCTGTTCTTTCTCAAGGTTGCTTTGGCTATTCAGGATCTTTTGTGCTTCCATACAAATTGTAAATTATTTTGCTCTAATTCTGCAAAAAATGCCATTGGTAATTTGATAGGGATTGCACTGAATCTGTAGATGGCTTTGGGTAGTATAGTCATTTTCATAATATTGATTCTTCCAATCCAAGAACACAGTATATCTCTCCATCTGTTTGTATCATCTTTAATTTCTTTCATCAGTGTTTTATAGTTTACTGAGTACAGGTCTTTTGTCTCCTTAGGTAGGGTTTATTCCTAGGTATTTTATTCTTTTTGTTGCAATGGTGAGTGGGATTGTTCCTTTAACTTCTCTTTCTGATATTTCATTGTTAGTGTATAGGAATGCAAGAGATTTCTGTCCATTAATTTTGTATCCTGAAACTTTACTAAATTCACTGATGAGCTCTAGTAGTTTTCTGGTGGCATCTTTAGGATTTTCTACATATAGTATCATGTCATCTGCAAACAGTGACAGTTTTACATCTTCTTCTCCAATTTGTGTTCCTTTTATTTCTTTTTCTTCTCTGATTGCTGTGGCTAGGACTTCCAAAACTATGTTGAATAATAGTGGTGAGAGTGGACATCCTTGTCTTGTTCCTGATCTTAGAGGAAATGCTTTCAGTTTTTCACCATTGAGAATGATGTTTGCTGTCAGTTTGTCATATATGGCCTTTATTACTTTGAGGTAGCTTCCCTCTATGCCCACTTTCTGGAGAGTTTTTAATCATAAATGGGTGTTGAATTTTGCTAAAAACGTTTTTTGCATCTATTAAGATGATCATATGGTTTTTATTCTTTAATTTGTTAATATGGTGTATCACATTGATTGATTTGCATATATTGAAGAATCCTTGCATCCCTGGGATAAATCCCACTTGATTATGGTGTATGAATCTTTTAATGTGTTGCTGGATTCTGTTTGCTAGAATTTTTTTGAGGATTTTTGTGTCTGTGTTCATCAGTGATATTGGTCTGTAATTTTCTTATTTTGTGATATCTTTGTCTGGTTTTGGTATCAGGGTGATGGTGGCCTCATAAAATGAATTTGGGAGTGTTCCTCCCTCTGCAATTTTTTGGAAGAGTGTGAGAAGGACAGTTGTTACCTCTTCTCTAAATGTTTGATAGAATTTGCCTGTGAAGCCATCTGGTCCTGGACTTTTATTTGCTGGAAGATTTTTAATTACAGTTTCAATTTCATTACTTGTAATTGGTCTGTTTATATTTTCTGATTCTTCCTGGTTCAGTCTTGGGAAGTTGTACCTTTCTAAGAATTTGTCCATTACTTCCAGGTAGTCCATTTTGTTGGCATATAGTTGCTTGTAGTAGTATCTTATGATCCTTTGTATTTCTGTGTTGTCAGTTGCACTTTATCCTTTTTCGTTTCTAATATTATTAATTTGAATCCTCTCCCTTTTTTCTTGATGAGTCTGGTTAAACGTTTATCAATTTTCTTTATCTTCGATCTTCAGTTTTCTAATCTGATTAGTGAAGACCTACACGTTTTCCTCCTCATAGCTGCCTTTGTTAGCTCTGTTCATAGGCATCTATGAAAATGTCTCTTCTACAATTCTTTCCCAGAGTCTGTCTTGCTGATTACAGCTCCCTCAATAACTTACCCTTTGGAGCTGTTCCACTGCTATTACTAAACTGGTTCCAAGAAGGAAATGGACAGGAAGGGTTACACACTTTTGTGAAAGTCGACTGATCCAATGTGGAATGCAAGACTGAAATAGTGTGTTCTCATCTTTTCTATGACATGTCAAATTACTGAGGGAGTTTCAAAAATTGTTTTTCTCTTTCCTTCCTGCCATGCAGTAAAAGGAGAATTACATTGTGTGGACTCTTAATATCTTCTCTCAACTTAGCTACTGCTGGAAGTTTGAGGTATGAGATGAACAACATGTCCTGGTTTCTTCCTAATACATGGTATTCCTTATTTTTGCTTCAGTTTAGGTTCTTAAAATCTTGTCTTGAATATCTTCTTTTGATATATCAGTTGCTTCCAATGAGAACCATACCATAAACTAACATAAACAAACCATACTTTGAGGATAAAAATACACACAAGCATACAGAGAGCTTACTCTGAGTCTGTTCTTAATGGGCATCAGGTTTGATATTTATGCAAAATTATGTGCATACAGGTATTGTATAAATAAATGCTGAGAGTCTTACTGAATTATTGAAGTTTTTGAAGCAATGTAATAGCTCAAAAGCACATTTCCCACAATGTGTCCTGTACACACACACAGCCACCCACACCAAAACTAGAATTCAAATAACAAAGTTGGCATTGTGTGTGTCTGCCTTATTCAAATACTATCTGCAGCCTAGTTTCTCAAATTACTCTGCTTCCTACAGAACTAATTTTAAAATGAATCTCCCACTGACTTCAAGGGGCTTTCATCTCTTTAGGATGGTGATGAAGGCTAAAAATGTGTGCTTAGTACCCCAGAACACTGAAGAATGAAGTCTGTGCCAGCCAAGCTCAGAAGTGCTGAAACAGACCCAATTCCTCCCTGGGTGCTGCCCATTAATCCCTGTGAAATCTTTCAAAGGGTTTTAAGTGATAAGCTAAGAGAAAATGGGCCCTAGGAAAAACACCCATCTTTGGATTGACTTCATATCAGAATTCTATAGTCATATCAGAAATGAGACTGCTCACTATACAGCTCCTTTTGTGCTATGACTACAGACTCGTTTTCCCTTATTTTTAGAAAAATCTTAAATACATTTTGTACAAGGAATGCAATTCAACTGCAGCATTATAAGAAACAACAAAGGAAGTTACTCTAAACAGCATCTCAGCATCCTGGTGTATAATAAACTCTAAACAACTTCCAGGAAATTAAGGTTCTTTTAAATTGTTGAATAAAATGAAGAAAAAATCCTGAGAACACACACACACACATATGCACGCACACACACAGACAATGGAAATTAATTATGTTATAATTACTGCACACCTGCTCCAGAAACTTGAAGGTACACAGCTATCTTCTTTGTTGATCAGATATAATCTGATTTTGCTCCTTGCTTGAAGTATCTCTGGTCCTCCATCTCCAAAAATAAATTCTCATTGAAGTATGACATTTCCACATCTACTGGATAATTACTTTAAGAATGGGATTTGTCTTGTATAGTTTTAACCTAATCCTTTTAGTCATGTAGATAAGGTCACAGCTGGGGGTATCGACAGAATAAATTTCTGCCAGAGAGTAATCTATCAGGGTTCTTTACTGTGCCACAGTCTTTCCTCTCCCGTGTTAATATTCTGACAAGGCATCAGTAGAAAAGGTTTTATTCATTTGCTCAAATATCTTTCCTTAAGCATGCTCTTCCATTTTTGCTTCACTGGCTCTTTCTCCAATTTGCTTCTCCATTCATCTCTTCTATTCCTCTTCAGAAATTTGTTGTCATTGTTCTTCCTTTCTGCCATTGACACAAGCTTTTCTTCATCTCATTCCTCATACCTCTAAGAAAATTAACTCGAAGACAGTCACTTGGGTCAGATTCTAACCTAAAGTCTTCTAGTTTACCTTGCCTCCTCTTGTCCCAATCTGGATATATCATACTAATTAATATTTGCTTGGACTTTAAAATATTTGAATTATTTTCACATCTATAATTGTAATCTTTACAACTCTTTAAAGGCTTATTACGAATTATTTTCATTTTATATGTGAAAAATAAGATTGAGATATACCCAAACAGACACAAATAACAAAGAGTAAAGGAGAGATTTGAACCCTTGTGTATTTTGGTTCCAAAGTTTATTGGTATCCATTGCATCACAGTGCCTGATTCAACCAAAAACTTCTTAAACCACCACTCCTACAGAAATATTAATGGGCATAATAATCCTAGATAATAGAAAAATTCTATCATATCAGTAGGGAGACATTAGTAGATAGTAGACAGAGGATTCAGAAACTTGTGGTTTTGAATGTTATTGTCTATCAAATCATATAAGGAATTAAAATTTAATCATGACAGATTGAAATACTATTCATAGCTATTGTTTATTAAAATCAATTAGGTAGTCTGTCCTTCTTGCCAAAAGCAGATAATTCAGATGATACAACACTTCTTTTAGGGTGACTTGTCATATCAGTAGGAAGTCTTATTACATTAGATTTAAAACACACTTTCCTTGAGATAGCTGTGGAATGAACTGCTTTCCAAAGGGTTTTGCATAATTTTAATTTGCCCTTTTATTGCTATTAATGGACCATCTGCACCTGTGCTTTTCTATGAAATTTAAAAAGAACATACTGAGAAAATCTTGCAATTTTAAATGCTGAAACATAATTAAATAAACCATGTCAACTAGAATGAAAATTATATTGATAACTTCTAAATATCAGTAAAAACAAAGAATTTAATACCTAGAGTATACGTTCAAAATTTGAACTAGCAAAAACTAATTTGGGTCTGCTACCAAATTGTTAGCATGCCTTTTTTCTAATTTATGCTCAATTTGCAAAGCATGAAGAAACAAAAAGAATAAAAATGCTTAATTCCAAATAAAATACTTTTCCTTCTAATTGGATTAAAGTTAGAAATCAGTAATAACTCAAATTATATGAACTAATCTAAATTATCAACCGATTGTTAGTTCACTGGGGAGATGTGATGACATTTTAGAGAGAATTTTATGGTATAATTCAAAGCTTAAGTGGGGAACTATGATTCTTCTCATTATATCATAATTCTAATTCATACACTTTCCTTTTTTTAGTTTTAGCATTTCCCCTCTGTATTTAGGGGAAGTTTTCAATGTTCATTCATTCATTCATATCTAATATTCATTCATATTCCATTGGCGCAAACTTAATCACATGGCTACCCTAGTTGCTAACACTGTTAGGAAGCATAATCTCTGGGTATCCTTCTGTCTGCCCCTGTGCCTTAAACATACATCAACTGCTAAAGGAGATAAAAGCAGAATAGATATTTGGGGATTGTTGACAGAAGTCTGCCCCTTTTTCTGGACACACAGAACATATTCATCATCCTCAGTGGAGTCACCACATGGCACTTTCTGTGTCCAGTTTGAAGCCCACAATCTCTTACTAATGTGCCATTCTCTTCTTGTGATACCTCATCTATAAACTAAGAGATAAGCCTCACTCAGGCCCATCATCTAATACACAATAATGGAGTAAAAAATAACTCATTCATGGAGATAAAAATAGAAAACATAAAGCACTTAGTGGTCTATAACTGCTAGATCCTGGTGTGTAGGAACTTTGAAATATCCCATTCCTTGCTTAGCTCTCCCTGCTTTTGTTCCTTCGGATCATTCTCTTGGCCATTTTCTTTCATAACAATCTGGATCCCTCTGAAGTTTTCCCTTTAATATTATACATTGTGGCCAAAACCAAAGTGAGTTTTGGAGAGTATGCTTTCTTTGGAGGCTATATAATTTTCACTTCTGGCTGATACACATTTGGAAACCTAAGGTCTTGCTTGTTGGCCAGACTTGTGGCTTTTATATTTTTAAGCCATATTCATCCCCTCAAAACTTTAGTGAAGCTTCTATTTGCTTTCCAATCAGATTCCATATAAAAATTCTCATACTTGATGATCTTTCTTAAACAGTTCTTAGACCTGAAGATTCCTCACTTCTATTTTCCAGTTTCTGTTCTAAGGACTATCTTTCTGAGACTATAAGTTTTGGTGAGAAGTTACTGTGATTTTATCTGATCTTTTTAAGTGGGCAGAGCTGCTGTTGTCTGACTGTGGAATACAAATGGGAGGTTTTTGAGAAGGGCTCTGAGCAAGTTTTAGACTGCTCAGGCTACCATAACAAAAATGTCATAGATTAGATGGCTTAAACCAAAAACATCTATTTCTCACAGTTCTGGAAGGTGGAAAGTCCAAGATCAAGGCACCAGCAGATTCGGTGTCTGGTGAGAGCTTACTGGTTCATAGACAGCCATCTTCTCACTGAGTCATCACATGATGGAAGAAGCAAGGGAGCTCTCTGGGGGTCTCTCTTTTCACTGTCTAGGGCTCCACCCTCATGATCTAATCATTTCCCAAAGACCCTCCTCCCCCCTCATGATACCATCACATTGAGGGTTAGGTTTCAACATATGGATTTCTGATGGACACAAACATTCAGTCTATAGCAAAGTCTTATCTTCTGCTAATTGGGACATACAAGCAAGGGATTTCCCTTTTATAAAAGATACCGATATATGGTCGAGTTAATGTTTAGACTTTGGTCAGACACTCTTAGCAAGGTCTATTCCTTTTTTATCTCTACACAAACACTGGCAATCCTTACACAAGCTTTTCTCTCTTGTATTTGGCTAAAAGTATCAAGAGGCAGCTAACACAGACAAATATTTAGCCTTTTCTTAATCTCACTTACTATAACCAAATTTGTAGATATGACCTTTTTTTTCTTTACAATTGACAGTTTTAGTAAATAGGTTGCCATGCCATAAGAAAGGTCATTAGCTTTCCAACCTGCAGTATTTGTATAAGTTGTAGCCTACAACTCAATGGCTAAAACAATGCCACATATTTTTTATGGCAGCACACCTCGTATGACACCAAGTTCTTTATTAGCTAAGGCATAGGCTGAAAATTTATTACAAAGAAACCTCAAAATACAAGGTCTTGAATTAGATAGAAGAATATTCTCTCTTGTGATAAGAGTGTGATCCATAAGAACTCTGATTGGTCAGGTGGCTATATCATCATCAAAATGTGGCTTCCATCTTCAGGTCTAAGATCTGCTCTAGCTGCTGTTCTTGGCCAAGAATAAGAGAAACAAGGATGTATTGGGAGAGCAGCTTTATCTTCAAGGCAATAATCTAGAAGGTGCACATATTTTTGCAGTTCCCCACTGGCCCAAACACAGTCACTGACTGCCAAGAGAGAATAGAAAATACAGTCTCTAGCTAAATGGCCATGTGTCCTGGTCACCAAATTAAATTAAAAAGAAAAATAAAAAAACTTAGAAAAAAGGAGAATGGATACTATGGAACACAGCTTCTCTTCCACCATTTTCTTTTTTGGAGAAAAGAAACATAATAAAGATCTTCCTAAGACCTAAATATATGGGCTAATAATATGCCAATACCCTGACCAATCTACTAAGTATATTAATAATTTCCATTAATATAACTCATTCCTAATGTGGAAAAGACTTCAGGAAGGACTTCATACTTCCCTCAATGATTTAATATGGATGTTAAGATTGATTCTTCATTGATACATATTATTTTTAGTTTTATATCTTGGTCTTTTATTGGTCTACAAAGTATTGGCCAATGTTAAGAGCTTAGGCTTTTATTTTATTTTTTGTCCTGGACAATTATTTTCAGACACAGAAATTTCCAAACACATAAATAATTTTTAAAAGGATGTATATTATTTGATTACTAGAGGAACAGCTGTTAAAGTAGCTAGTGATTCCTATTCTCATTAATCATTCTTTCTAAACTTAATCCAGCTATGATATGTACTACTTCATTTAGAATGTTTCTTGCAAGTTCATTTTCATTTCTAGGTTTAGTCAAAAGCTCTAGGCCATTTGAGCTCAAATTTCTATCTCTATGCATCAGACTTCCAGAGGACTTATTTCTCTACCATAAATAACCTTTATTAGCCTCACAAAGAAATGACACTTGCAGACTAAGTCCTTCACTTGTTCTCTTAGTCTTTTGTATGATTCTAAACCACACTTTTAAAGCTGCATTCTGCAGAGCCCTGGGATTCTGCAAAGATGCCAATGTCGGACAGAGACAAGGGGTTAGCTTTTCCTGGACTCTGAGCTCTCCCAATCCACTTCAGAGAAAAAAGCTCAACACTTACCTTTTTATATATCAGAGCTCTGCTTAAGATTTTCTTTGGGAAAAAAGTTCAACAGCTTAAAATGCATTTAAAAATCAGAAATCTCTGAAGTTCTGTGCCACTATTTTCAACTTCCTACAATTATCCCCAGTTCATGAAAAAATTAGAAGAAAATAAAAAAGTCAAATGGAGCTTCCTCTGTTAAGGGCTCCAATCATTCTCTGTTAGTCCTCTCCAAACAAAAACACAAAGTTAATTTTCCATTTTATTCTTTGAGAGTGAAATATAAAAACAAGTAATATCCCATATCTCTCCCTCTGAAAGCTTTATGTGTAGCTAAGCCATTGTTACTTGATCAGATAGGTAATAGAGCAGAGGATATAGGGTAATATTTGTATTGGCATGACAACCACTGACAAATGTCTAATTGCAATAGAAAAGTCTCACTAATTATAATGGAATAGTTATGACCACTAAGTAATTTCCTAGGTCCTCTATTGAGTTAGTTACCTTGACTTATTTCCTATCTAGTTTCCTAAAAACATTGTTGAAATATTATAGTTCCCTATATGAACAAGAACAACTTCATATTTTCTAGCCTTGAAATATCAATTTAATGCATCCCACCGAGGAGCCTTTTATGGAAATGTTACCATTTTGACCTCTATTATTTCAGTACATCATTGTAATGAATAAAGAGTTAAAAGCAGATTGGTGCCTTATTGAGTTTTGTCTTGAACTCAAATCCTGAAAAGAAACAATGCATATTTTACTCACTTTTGGTCTATAACATGCCTAATGAGCATGCATTACAAAATTTTCTTTTTGGCTCATAGCTACTGGGCAAGGAGGGAGGTGTTAAGGAAACAAACAAAAAGCTTACCCTTTTGAAGTTTTAGAACATTTACTTTAAAAAAAGGGAGTCAAGTTAAATAAATAATATTTTCTTTAGTATTTATTGCGTAGGTGGAGGCAATGTGGGAGAGCGGAAAGAGTACTAGGTGGAGAGGTAGGACCTTGGTGTCACATTCTCAGAATTGTCAATAATGGAGCATCAGTTTAATCATCTCTAAAGCACTGGGTTAGACTAGGATAATCCATTTTGGATTTCCTGGTCCAAATCATTTCCACTCATAATTTTATTGGGAAAGGTTATCACAGTTATTCAAAACTTTACAGTCAGTTCTCAAATAAATATATTTTAAATCTAATTTTTAAAAATTATTGAAATATAAAATTGGAAAAAATATCTGAGAACATTAAGGTAACTCATTTTTTATTTATATTGAGCATTTAAAATTTTAGTTATATTACTCCTTAAATACCAAAATATCATCATTTGTACTTATCTAAATGAACAGAATTCCATCAAAGGGAAGCAACCTTTCTACAGCTTTCCTTTCTAAACTATAGCTTTGGAAAAAGAAGCTAGTTGAGATGGGTTATGTTTTGCTTTGTTTTGTTCTATTAAAAGAGTATTAAAGGAGAACTGGAGACTTAATTTTACTTATTCATAATGCTATTTGTGCCAAATTATATTTTAAAGTAATGCATAATGATTTTAAATCTACAAGCGTCATTTTCTGTTTTAGAATAGGTTTTGATGATTAAATAACCCTAAATTTGTTTTTCAATCTTCAGAGGAGGGTTATTTAGCATAGTTCAACCGTAGTTTTTCTAGCCGCTCACATTAAAGAGATATATTCTCCATCTCAGCCAATGCATCTCTCCGTAATGCTCTGAAGAGCAGGCACGTGGCTTTAATTTTCTGGGACAGAGTTTTGAAAAGCCTTATGGCATTTGTTTTCATTGTAATTCCTGAGGCCTTTAATATAACATTCTGGAGTAGTTGGAGAAGGATGTCAACTATAGCAATAGTTGACAGCTCAGTGTTGCTATTCAGCATTAATTAAAATAGTGGATTGAGACTTAGCAGCTCTTTAATGTGCTGTATATTCAAGTATTTAGTACAAAAAAAAAAAAAGAACTGAGTTTTCAACAACAACAAATCAGCAAGCAGGGATTTTGCTGTGATTTTTCCAAAATGATAAATACAGCTTTGAATTGCTACCTTGAAAGAGTCCCACTGTGTATTGAAAAATAGGCAGATCTCTTCAAAGCATATTTCTAACAGATGGAATAAAATCTTCCCCTTTGCTGTCAATCTTGTGTTTCATTTCTCTTTGAATCTAGTGGTATAGAATTTATCTGTATTTTTATCATAAATTTGTGGGCATAAATAGATAAAAATAAACAATATCTGTATATAGTTTTATATTAAGGGCTATCTGGATTTACAGAGGTAAAATGCAATAGGTTTGAGTAATTACTGATTTAAGTCTAAATATATTTTACTTTTATTTTTGTGTATGAAACAAAAGAAAGTGCAGTGTGAGCCTGCCTGTATTCATTCAAGAATGAGTTAGTTCAGAAACTTTTCTATTATATATGCAAATTTAATGACACAGGCTATGTTCTCCATCTAGAGTGTGAGGACTATCTTAGAAAAGCATAGGTTGGCCCAATTTTACTTTATAGGTGTGTCTGTCAGTTCAATTTCTCTCTAAAATTATACACCAGGACAATTATATTTCTGATATCAAGTACAAATACAGCTTAAATGCTATGGAAAATTCTGTTAAGGCAGTACCGCAGTATATTAGTAGAAACAATACAGCCTTCTAATTCTGCCTCTCACTCACCATGCTTATACAGGCAAATTACATAGTCTCCAAGAGCTTCAGCTTTCTAATCTGTAAAATGAGTTATTGCGCTGCTTAAAAGAATAATGTATGTAAGATATTTCTATATTTCTCTCAAACTAGAAACTCAGGAAATGTTCTCTTAGAACCACTCTGCCCAGTGCATTAGCTCCACTGAGATACAATTAAGTATTGTATACTTAATTTAAGTAATCTAAAATTGTTGTCAGATAAATGAGAAAAAAAATAATCATCACACTTTCTGTAGCATCACTTCCTTTAGAAGTTCTCCAAACAGAGGCATGTGCAAAGTGCTCAGGCACCACCTGAATGGCATAAAGCAATGCCACTGAATGTGGATATGAGCAGCTATATCCACATGGCGATGTGCATTTATGGTGGGTGCTGTTGTTTTTTTTTGGGAATCATCCTATTGAGGTCTCCATTCTAACCCCTAAGGGCACCTCCTCCCCAAAACTTATCTATTTTTAAAGATAATTTATTTTTGTTAAAAATTCAATACTTAATCCCCCAATTTCTTTGAAATAAAAACAAAGAAGAAAATAAAATGTGTTAGAGATGAGCACTATTAATATTTGGGAATTTTTTTCCATTTTCTCTATGAGCAAGTGTACATATGGGTTCATACTGTAGGTACTCTTATAATTTACTCTTAATCATACCATCAAACATTTTTGAAAATATAATTTTCAATTTTTCTATAATTATCCATAATATGAAGCTAGCATAATTTTTAGCCATTTTCTTATCATGGGACATAAAACTGTTTCCAACATTTTGCTATATAAAATAATACCACAATCAGAAATTGTACATAGTTTTGTCTGCACCTTTGATTATTTTTATTCTAAGAGATTTCTAGAAATTCAATTATGTGGTCAAAAATTTTTAATATTTTAAGACAACTGGCAAATATTTTTAAGCACACGTATATATAGTGAAGCAACATACTTTCTTATTGACACGGAAGCAACAATTATTCTTGCTGACAGTATTTAAAATATTCATCTTACTATTCCCTTACCAGAGATGATATTTTCATCTTACATACACACGTACATGCGTGCAAACACACACATGCTCTAATGAGAATAATTTTGGGGCTAATTTACTCAAGTTACTACATCACTCTTATTTTCCCTTCTAATATTTAGCCTCCACAACACAATTGATATTTCCTATCAATAAATGAACAAAGCCTCTTACCGTCCTTCACTATGATATACATCGTAGATTTTATATCTAATATTTGTTTAAAGCTATGCTTCAACATATCAGTGGATGCCTAAGACTATCAATAGGGTGAGTTGTATTCCTAGATGAATTCTAAAGTAAATTTTACTAGTTACTAGAATTTTTTTGTCAAATAAGCAAAATAGAAATTGGAATAAAATTGCTATGTAAATTAGTATAATGTGAATTAAATTAAAGTTTTGGAATATTGACAGTGAAAATACTCTCATTTATTGTAAAACAGAACCCCTTAATAAAGGATTCAAGGGACAAGACTAATATGTTCCTACCCACAGGCTAATTATTTTAATTGCATTTATAAATATCAGAAGATTATTTCTGGACACCTAATTCAAAGTATGCTTGCTCTCATAGAGTGGGAGTGAGATAAATTCATTGGGACTTGAATTGTGGTTTGGTCACTCATTGTCTTTATAACCATCATCAAGGCAAATTACATAGTTAATTACATACTTAATTTCTATTATCCTGCAATTTCTCATCCTTTAAATGAATAAGAGAATACCTACTTCCCAGAGCTATTTGAAGGGTAAGATAAAAAAATCCATGTATATGTTTCTCAGACATAGTAAGTATTCACAATAGTGATTTTGTATATGAAACAATTTTTATGAGGTAATAAAAGCACGGTTTTTCATGATAAAACACTAAGGAAACCTTCTTTAAGGAAAATTATGTTTATTATTTCATAGATTAAAAAATTTAGAAACATTTGTTCTCCAAAAATTCTAATTCCTGAAACATTCTTAAAGACAGTAGGTTAATTTTGCCTGTTATATGATCAAAACCCTTAATTCCTGTTCTGTTTAATTCCTCGGTCTCTGAAGATTTCAGTACTTGTCCAAGTTCCAACTAGATTTAGGAAGCACAATATGAGACATACAAAAAACTCCCAAATCTTAAGAATGCTGAAGACACCAGAAAGGTAAATCCTTCCCTGGTAAGCTGTAGAATCTCAATCACTTCTGCTTTCAAAGAGCCTTTAGGGCTTCCCTGGTGGCAAAGTGGTTAAGAGTCCGCCTGCTGATGCAGGGCACACGGGTTTGTGCCCCAGTCTGGGAGGATCCCGCATCCCTCATCCCGCATCCCGCATGCTGCAGAGCGGCTGGGCCCGTGAGCCAAAGCCGCTGAGCCTGCACGTCCGGAGCCTGTGCTCCGCAACGGGAGAGGCCTGCGTACCGCAAAAAAAAAAAAAAAAAAAGCCTATAAAAAAATACTGTATTTGGAAGCTCAGCATTTTTCAGATTTTATCCATAGACACAAAATTTTAAATTGTTCCCTTTGCTAAGATATAATGGAGAAAAATAGAAAACATTTTATGCAAAGTTCAAAAGGAATGTTATGATTCTCCCATCAGATGTTTATGTTTATTTGTTCTTCTTTCTGATCATCTTGTAATCCAAATGCAATCTTGCTGTTTTTACTGTTGCTTTCGAGTTCTCCTTTAACATTCAGGCCTTGAAACTTGGCCTCCAAACTTTCTTAAGTGGAACTTTGGTTCCTTGAAAATCCATGTTAAGAATATCCTTTGTGAGAACCAATTAAAATATGAGAAAGAACAGGCTGACTAAAAGAAGCTTAAATAGCTGGAGGAAATTAGACGAGACAAAGAAAACATCCTTTAACATTAAGTTTGGTTAGTCTTTATAATAGGTTTTAAAGGATGTGTCACTTTCTGAACAGTATTCCAGCAAATCTTGGGAAAATGGCCTAGATATTCCACATTTTCATCAGGAAATAATAAATATTGATGAAGGAATGCCCCAATTACTTTCGTTTATTCAAAGCCCACTTTAATTTGCACCCAGTTACTGTGAATGCTATTACAAACTGTCATTGCATCACTACTGGGAGCAGTAACATGTTTGGAACCATAACAATATGGTCTGTATAAACCTTGCTCATTCTACCTTTGAAAGTTACAACTGATTTTGTATTATCAATCTTACTCTCACATAGAAACCCTTCTATGGTAGTTACATCTTGAACACTTCATCCTTAGAAAATTACATATCTACCACACAGTGTACTATGTGATGTCATTTTGTATACTACACAGTTCTAAATAGTTAAACAACTCAGTATACTAGACACCCATAAATGAAGATATTTCCAGATTTAAAAAAAAGACTACGAGAATTTCGGGTTCAGTGGGTAAAGGAGTAAGATCAATGACCAGAAAAATGAATTATGAGGTCAGATCCAGAAAAGTGAAAAGACTGTTTACCTCATATGGAATTGGTCAAGCAAGTATCTCAGAAATAAATCTGTAAGTAATACAAAGTTATAGATGCATTTCTGTGGTGCTGAACAAGTCAGATAGTAGAACATGTTTTTACATTCTCAACATGCCCTCATGTAAGAAGGACTACAGTATTGATATTATGATTTAAAGTTTGCTAATTTCTCTCTCTCCTCGAGTTGTGAAACCTCTTTTCTAGATAACAAGTCATAGAAATGTCTAGTATATAACTAATGTGTATAGGCTAGTCATATGAAATTGCCATTATTTGACTACCTTTGATTTAAAAAATGGCATTTAATATGGATCCACCTAATCAAACAAATCTTGACAGGGTCATTGTATTAGTTTTCTAGGACAGCTGTAACAAAGTACTCCTGGAACAGGAGTAGGAGAGGAAATGTGAAGGGACATGTGTATGTTCATATGAGTTTGAGTACTTTAAAAATATGATATATGAAAAAATGTTCTCATTAAAAATGTAATTATTGTCAGAAACATTTTCTAATTACTTGAAACATTCCAGAAGAGACTAAAAACTTTAAATTGTTACAATCCTTGAATTTTTGGAATACTTTGATTATGAAAAACCTAACCCTTGGGAACTGCTACGGGATCATCTGCTGGGCAATTGTTATTTAGCATGTGTCCTGGATGGTGAAAGGACCAATGACAAAAGTCTTCAGCTAGGCAGTGGCTTTTCCACTAGAGAAGAGGCAGGGTTACTAATATGTAGATACCATCTCAAAGCTTTTTTGTGCAGAGTACCAGGAGGAAACTTCAGAATATATAATACACATTGATTATTGCATTGGTTCACTGAAGACATTGTCCTTATGTCTCAAATTGAAGGAACAGTCAGATAAATTCTTAATATATTTTATACATTCTCTCTCATGCTAAAGCATTTTAGAAAAATATGCTACCTCCAACTGATTTATGCAGGGCCATGTAGTGTATTAGGAGAGCACCAGGCTGTGTCAGGAGGCAGAATTTTTATTACTGACCCTGCCACTAATAAGCTGTGTGATGTTGTGTTAGTTAAAACACTGGTATAAAAAAAAGGCATTTCATCTCTTAAGTAAATCCTGCTTCACCATGCTGCTTTCCCTTATTTATTTTCAAACCATAAAGGAGGGGGCTCAGTTGAAGAGTTTTTCAACTTTGCTTCATTCAGGATGTTTTTAAAAACTCTAGATCTAAACACTTCTAATGATTAATCATGATGAAACATGGTACTGGAGCTGTATTATTATCACTCCTTTCTCTGAAGGAGATCTTACCAGCGTGGCTGGTGTGACCTGAAATCTAGAGCGCACCCTTAAAATGGGCATCTTACTTTAGTCTGAGCACAGTGGCTCCACAGTATAATAAAACTCAGGAGCAGATCTTGGGAGGGAAGCCAGGTATTGATTAGTTCTTATGTGCTGACTGCTATGGGAATTTCTGAGTTTCACACAAATGAAAGTACAAATTGTTTTTTGGAAATCGTTGCAAGACCTTTTACAGATGATTTATCTATTGATCGATCGATCAGATGTCTCTCTCACACACATATATACATGTACATGCACACACACCATACACAAACAAAAATATAAAAACTGAAACACTTGGGCAACTTTATCCTCAGCTTATGTACAAGAATACTCTCCCACCACAGGTAACAAAAATGGGGAGTAAGTATAAACAGAAAATGGAGCAGCCTGTCCTTAAGTGCTCCACACACTGAGTGAAAGTGTTCCCTTGAACATAAACCTTGTCATTTCCCTTCTACTATGGATTTCATATAACTAGTTCAACACAACCAACAAAATAAATATTACATAATAGTTTTTAGCATTTGGATTTACCAGAAGGAATGGATGAATTAATTTACTTGTGAGTTGAGAATCAAATGGGGTCTCTACCATTTAGACACTAAATATTTAGTCCTTCACTTAATAGTGTATGTATATATGTATGTATAAATGTAGTGTATGTATAAATATGTATAAATTGCCTATTATATGCGAGCATATCAATAGGTATTAGGGATAAAATAATGAGAAAAATATATGTGGACTTACTCTTAAGGAATTTATTATTTTGTAGGAGAAACTGGCATTAATAAGCATAAAAATAAGTGCTAGCAAGAAACATATGGAACAGCATGAGAGAAGAGGAGAATCCAGCCAAATTTGGAGGGATAGGGATAGTTTCAATGAAGTGACTTTGAGATAAAATGAGAATAAGTCAGAGTTAGGTAAAGCATAGGAGGAAGAACATGGTAGACAGAGTGCTCAAAGTCTCTGGAAAACAAAAAGAGTATAGTACACGAAGAGGCTGAGTGTAGGCCCTTGTGGCTGGAATTAAGAGAGAAAAGGTGACATTGATGTGTGATGACAATTGGGCAAGAACAGAGATGAGACCCAATGGGATCTTGTGGGTCATAATGAGAATTTTACATAGGTGGAATGCAGTGGGTTAATGCTGTGGGTCAAGGGGTTTCAATCACATCTTGCTTTCTTTGAAATGTGTAATTAATATGCCAACCAATTCAACTAGCTTTAATTAAATTGCTGTCATTGTTGTTCTTATTACTATTATTATTATTATAAATTTCTCTACAATCTGCCAGATGGTCCTTGCAGTTAATTCTGCTGTTCGTGGTTGTCAAGACCACTTGTTCTACTGATTTTCATCTTGGGACATACTGATTATCTAAGATATGGTCTGGTTAAAAAAAAAGTGCAACTTTGGCAAACATATACATTTTTAAAATATGATGCTTTCCTTCATATCCAAAATATACAAAAATCTGTTGAAATGTAAAAGTTGAAATGTAAATGTAACTTTAAGTGTTAATAGGATTTTAAAGTTTCGTGTGAAAAGTCAAAAATTAAATACATCTCAGATTTTTAAAAAATGTATTTATAACTCCCTTTCATGATTATATTTTGGCTCAATAATTGAGACATTTCGTCTTTGATTTGCCTATGGATGCCTGGTGTAAACACTTTTCCTAACTTTACCTTTCTCTTCTTTCTAGCGATCCCTTTAACAGGAACAATGTTTGTAACTGTTATAGGAAACATCAGTTATAGTATATTATCTGAGATTAAGCTTCTTGAATATTCTCTGGGCTTTGCAGTGACAATCCTAGAATTTGCTAGTCTCACTAAATACAGTTTATAGGAAAAGAAATACTATAAGAACATTTTAGAATAATATCAATAATTAATGTTTTATCTCACATTAAGACTGAGAAAAAAAATTTTAAATATGTGATTTCATTTGAGTAGTTAACAACTCTTGTCAGATATAGTGTCATTATTTCCATTTTATAGCCCAAGATATTAAAGGTCAGAGGTAAAGTTCTTTGCCAAAGGACATCCGATAGTTGATCTATGGTGAAATCTTTGTCTTCTGTTCCATTTCTTATTTTCCTTCCATCACTCCACTACTCTTCATATATACACTAGAGCCTGTTATACTGAATTTGTAGAAGAGTGTGCTATATATTTAACTACATGTGTAATTACATATTTGGCAAATTGGAGACATTTTTCGCCAACTTTCTAGTATCAAGATTTGTGGCAGCAAAAAGTATCCAAGGAATCAAGCTCATCATTTCAAAGTAATACCTTTTCCCTTTGACATCCCTCCCTGTGTTTTCAATTATCTCCTTGACTTATGGATGTTTTAAGCCTCAATACTCATGATTTTTTTTCAAAAGCTAAAATTATATTATTTTTCTCCAAGCATCCTTTCTTCTTTGTGCCATCTTAGTATTAATAATGGACCTATTCTTCCTGTCACTGAAGATGCCAGCCTCAGTGTGATTTTGAGATACTTTCTTAATTCCCTTTGACATACAGAATGGATTAATCCAATCTTTTTTTTTTTTTTTTTACAGAGTTGTCTGATGCTGTCTCTCCCTCTTACCTTTCTGAAGTGCTAATCTGCAGACAGATACCCAGCTTGCATATATTTATGCTCTCAGGAAAAGACACATCCCTTCCTCTCCCATTAGTGTAATCTCCAACAAGCTGACTGTTAAGAGTTTCTCTTGTAATGGCCACACTTTCGCATCTCATTGAAAAAGTCCGGATGAATTAATTGAAACATTTAACCAATTGCATTTATCCTCAGAACATCGTCATAAAATGAGACATTTTACGTAAGGGGGTTTTCTGGTTACCTTAAGTATATTCTTTTTAACATCAACATTTTTGTTTTAACTATTTGTAACCCACATTTCCCCAAGATAATGAGATACCTGAGTTTTACAGACTCCTTTATCCCCTTCTGCTGATGTCCTGTAGTTCTAACCTCCACTCCCTTAGTTTTTGCCAATTATTTCTAGGTATCTGCAGAGACATTTAACATAGTTTTCATACTGCTCCAGTGGACGCTGCATTCTCCCTTGAACTCTACTGGAAAGTCCCATTTCTCCTGCCCCTGGATGCATGGCCCCTGACCCTGCTCCACTGGGCTCCAACATTTTTGCCAGATGGCGACACCACTATGCCATTGTCCCTACGGCACAAAACGAACTTTGCCTTCTCCCCTCTCCTTAGCCCCAGCCCCTGCTAGATATTCCCACTCCACTAGGTTCTGAGGGTCCTGCTGGTTATTCCATTCTGGTTTTTTGAGTATTAAAATCTTTAATGCCGCTCTTCCAGGGGCTCATGGATAGCTGCCCGAGTACTCATTGTGCCAAAGCCCCAGGTTATCCTACAACAGAGAGGGAAACCCTAAAACAATGATATTTGGGTTGAGATTTGTACATGGTTTAGTTGAAATAACTTCCTCAAGTTTTATTTGTTTGCTTTGCTTGTTTATTTTGTTTTGTTGTATCTTAATTCCAGGTCATTGATGTAATCACTTCCATCACAAAGTCCCTTTCCAATTTATTCATGTCTATATATACTCTTTTATCTCCATTACTCATATTCCCTCTTCATAGTCAATAACTCTAATGTATTTAATGAACAACTTTTTGATCTTATAACTATGATTTTGAAATATATGTTGTGTTTTTGAACAAATGTCATTCTGGACCATATATTACAACTATTTTTTTTCTCTCGTTACTATGCTTTCAAGTTTGCTATATGTACATCTAGTCTGTGGTTTCTGACTGTTGCATGGTACCCCAGCATGTGCAGCCATAGCATGTTGACTATCCAGTTCCAGTGATAGATACCCAGATTGTAGCATGGGTACAATCTGGGTTGTATGGTACCCCAGCATGTGCAGCCATAGCATGTTGACTATCCAGTTCCAGTGATAGATACCCAGATTGTAGCCAACTCATCACCATCTCAACTAATGCTGCAATTTACAGGAGGGATCATATCCCCTTGTGGTCCTGTGTGAGGATTTGTTTGAGCCACATACCTAGAAGCACTGCTGGACAATATACACACTGAATTTAAGTATGTGTTTCCAGGTTGTCCTACAGAATAGCAGCACCAGTCTACATTCCCGCCACCACATGAGGATTTCTCTCTACATCTACACTATGCTAACACTTGGAATTATCTGGCAAAGTACAGATGTTCACCAATACTTCTTATTCTCCTCTTTCTGGACATAAGGTAGTGTTGTACTTTCATACCATTTCAAGTTAGATGTAGCTATGTGACTTGCACTGAGCAATGGAACATGCACAGAAGTGACATGAGCGTTGGTACCTGAGTGGCCATGTGAGGCTTATTATTGAGTCAATGTATTGTACTTGGCTACATCTTCCTTTGTTTAGAGCTCCCTTACATGAGATCTTTTAGTGGGTTGACACTGTGGGATCCCTCTAGCATTCCCCAGACATAATCAAATATCCTTGAACCTCTATATTTAGACTCAGACCTGGCTCAAGATGAGATCCCTGTTAGAGACGTCTACCACATGCCCACATTTTTCTGCCTTTTCAGAGGACAGTTTATTGTGTATTTTCTTGATGGCCAAGTCCATCATTTAAGTCAAATACTACAAAACATTGTATTGGAAAATGTGCTCAGGAACTTCTGAAACGTACAAGGCAGTGTTAAATTAAACCAAAAGAGCCCAGAAAATGATGCTACTTGGGATCTTGCATCTACTTTTCTACAATTTTCTTTTCTCATTCATCCTGTCATTCTGCAGGTACTCTACATCCTGTTAGTGTCCTTTCTCTTTCAGATGTTCTCAATTCCTCCATAAAAGCAGAAGCAATAGCTTTTTAAAAAAAAAAATCACCTCCACACACTCACTGAATGACTTTCTTATAGTATATGTTTAATTAGTATTTTTGTATTTGTTGTTTTGAATTTGATATGATTGCAAAATATGAGAAATGAGATTATTGTAACGGCCTGAAACAATGGCAAATATTTCTTGAGGGAATGACGGAGGGATCACCTATGGATAAAGTGAAGAAGTTTAATGTCAGTATTTAATGAGCTCATTTTGGTTCATTAAGGATCCTTTGTTCTACTTTTTTTTGAGGTATAGTTGACATATAACATTATATTTGTTTCAGGTGTAAATCATAATGATCAATATTTGTATATATTGCCAAATGATCATTACAATAAGTCTAATTAACATCAGCCACCATTCATAGTTACAATTTTTCTTCTTGTGATGAAAATTTTTATGATCTACTCATTTAGTAACTTTCAAGTATGCAATACAGTATTATAAACTGTAGTCATCATTCTTACATTACATGCCCAGGACTGACTTATTTTATAATTGGAAGTTTGTACTTTTCGACTCCAGATTTTAAATTACCAATTCTCAATTCTGTTTCAGTTAGTTGAGGTTACACAACAAATGTTCTTTGAAATAACTGCAATTATTATGTTAAGCTTAAAAAAATACGTTTGGTAAGTCAAAAGACCAACACTTTTTAGGTATTTAGTATAAAAAACTTTCAGGGAGGACATCAGAATTTTTTTTTCTCATCTGTGTTTGCTCATTTATAAGATCAAATATCTATAAGATCATCTTTTAGTCCCTTCTTCCTCAGATATGCACTATTGAGTCTATATATATGTATGTCAAAGAGTTTTAAATTTTTATTGACAGCCTAAAATTTAAATATTTATAAACAGATGTTTTAAAATATGCAGATATCTAACTTTTAGTTTTATAGATAAAATATATCCAAATATGTTGTTATCCAGGGTCTACTTGGGGAAAAAGTCTTTATTTTAGAAAAACAAAAATTGTTTTTACATAGCACACAGCTGAATGCATTTTAAAGTGCAAGCAAAAATATTTTAAGATAATACTTGTTTACCCATTTTGGAACCACTACTAATTCCATAGTCTTAGAATATGAATAATCATTTCAACAGTGTCCTTTTCAAAGTGTCACCAGTGTGTTTCTACCTGAAATGCTTTTTAACAATTTCAAATCAGTCATCAGGAGACCAGCTAAAGACTCAAAGGTGCTATATGAATAATGTTTTACTTTTAAAAGTGTATCTTACCTTGTTTTCCCTCATATGGGGTGGTGCTCAGTGGAAGACTGAGGTAGGATGGTATTAGTCAAGAGCAGCTTACTGAATTAGCTCAGCTCTGACAGCAGTGTGGGGGTCATCTGTGCACAATGGGGAAGAATTGGTCCCCAGATGCCAATGACGATGAAAACGGTCTACAGTATGGCTTTTAAGGTGAAAAGAGGGCTTTATAAGCTTGCAGTAGTGGTCTGTTCTGACTTATAAGGGGTAAACGAGGATTCACTCTGGGTTTAGGAATTTAACCAAAGCCAAAGAACTAGTTAGAGATAAGCCAAGACTAGAACTCATTTTTTGTCTTCCTTGCAGATTTTCTTTCTCCACAGCGCACTCCCTTTGTGTAATACCTTATGTAACTTTTCTTTTTGGCTTTATAGAATAATTTTACATTTGCTGCTTCTTCAGACTCTTTGCAAAACAGTTTTTTTCTGACCTATATTCAATTAAAACATGACATATTCAGAGAGAAAGAAGCCTCATTCAGACAGAATTCTTTAAGGGGCACTGTTTAACTCCACCCATACTAATATTGACTAGAAATTTCCATAGTTCCATTCAGTATATATTTATAATAATAACCAGAGGTGTTTGTCAGCTGTTATATATTTACAATAATAACCAAAGGTATTCATTGCCTTAGGGCTTTATGCAGGCAATGAAAGGATTCATTAAGAAAAATGAACTTGTACGCTGTAATGAGGAATATATGTAGTTTACAATATGGAATGCTCTAAAATACATGCCTGGTTTTCTGAGACCATCCTCCAATTCCTCTTCAATAAATAGAGGAGGATAACATGTGACCAGATTGGCTATGGGTATTTTCTTTGTTTTTGTTTTTTTTTTTTTTTTTTTTGCGGTACGCGGGCCTCTCACTGTTGCGGCCTCTCCCGCTGCGGAGCACAGGCTCCAGACGCACAGGCTCCGGACGCACAGGCTCAGCAGCCATGGCTCACGGGCCCAGCCGCTCCGCGGCATGTGGGATCCTCCCGGTCCGGGGCACGAACCCCCGTCCCCTAGCATTGACAGGCGGACTCCCAACCACTGTGCCACCAGGGAAGCCCTGGATATTTTTATTTAAGTTGGGAGAATCTGCCTGTGAATGAAGCTTACTTTGTCCCAACTTACTTTTTCTTGGGATGTCTACTTGCTGTTTCAGTCTAATTTTTTTTTATGCCTAGTCTCAAAGTACCTACTTTAAATGCAAAAGTTGTATGTTTTGTTGTCTACTGGAAGCTTCAGTTCCTTCCAATATATTCTGCAAAATGTTGCAAAGACTGTGAGGCTTCAGCTTTCTGTTTCTCTGAGAATTCTGAGTATGTTTCCTTCGCCGGCTGCATTCTCTTGTAGGTTTATTACTTCTGTTGAGAATGCTATTTTAAATCTACTTTGCCTGGAAGAGTTCCCTCCAAAAATAAATCCCCCCATTGTGCAAAATATAGCCACCATAATATTTCCTTTGTATCCCTATAGCAGCAGTAGCTCAGAAGTAGCTCCAGGGAATTGATGGCTTAATCATTCCTTGTCCAATATCATGTGAGTTACACTAATATAATTGTTTTTCTATCAGATGGCCTTATAATATAATACTAGTGCTTTCAGTATCTGCTTTTAAGGCAGTGTCTACACAACATCATACATTTGATTAAAGAGTAGGAAAATTATTATAAAACAAAAACTAACCAGTTTTATGTTTTGGAATCATGTATGAGTTTATATACCTTCCTAAGTAATTTGAGGTTAGGTATAAAATATACATGGTAGCAATTAATTTAAGATAATTGGGTTTAGTGAGCATAATATGGCCAAAAGGAGTCAATTCAACAATCATTTTTTAAGTGTGTTCTATGTGCAAGGAATCCTTGGAGATACAGTGATGAATAAAACCAAGTTCTTTTTTCTAAAGAATATAAAGCTAAAAAGGATAAAAAGTTATGTATGTAAAAAACCAAAATAAGAGTACCAGCTATGGCCTAGCCTCTGTTTACTGATGTGGTTCGGACTTCCTTTGACAGAATGAATCAACATAACTTATTTTGCACCATTTGACTTGAGGGATTGGGATCAAAGGGGTAGGAAGGAACCAACATAGGTTCTCACATTGTATTAGGTGGAGATGAAGGAGGATGGGCTGGGAAGAGCAGCTTGGACTCTATTTCAAAGATTTGTCTCCTAGACTGGCCCCATGGACTTTAAGACAAAATCCAATAAGTGACCATTTTACTTTATTAATATTCAAATGATTTCATATGCATTCTACTAAATCCTCTCAATACAGGGAAGTCTTTCTGGTTTAGGTTCTTCCACAGTTGTTCTCAAATTAGGTAAGAAAAATGAAATAATTTGCCTGACACACGAACATACTAGATTTAAAAGATAAACAGACCACTTGTAACCAAAGTACAGAATAACTTTAAAGAAAATATCTCCATTTAATATTGTTCAAACAGAATCAGAAATGTAGGTTTCTTGTGAAAATATCTTCATTACTTACTGTTAAAAGGTAATCACTTCAGCTATATGGAGACAAGGAGCTATAAGCAGGAAAGGAAGAAGCTGTATTTTATGAGAGATTCTATGAGATGCGTGTTGGCAAGCCACCTACTTTCGTGCCTATGTGGAAAAGTGTGACCTGGGCAATAGGGACGTTATCCTGCTTCTGTTTGGACCACGAATGATTTGGGGAAATCAGTGCTGTTTTGGCACGTGAATGATTTACAGCTTTGGAGGAGTCAACAATGGATCCAAAACAGAATATGGTCAGTGCCATATGATAGTGAAAATGACAATTTGTGAGTTCAAGTGAGAAACTTCTGGAACTTCTCAGATAGAACTAGGCAAGACTGAAGGGATCACAACAGTCTGCTAGTTAGAGGAATGCGTGATGTGATTATTACTGCTACTGGTGTGGTCCCTTCTATATGCACAGGCTGTGAAGCCTTGTAAGAACTGCTTTATATACCCAGAAGATTAAAGGTAAGTTCCAAAAGAGCAAGGTCCCAGACATTCTTGTTTATAATCACATACCCAGAAGATACAGGGATTTTTGGGAAATAAATATTTCCATTTAGGTGTATACTAGATACATGGAAAATTGCAGTGGGGATAATATTAGAATGAACAGATGGAGACAAAACATGGAAAATGGTAAATGTCAAGGTAAGGAGTTGAGCTTTATTCTGCAGTAATTGCTAACTCTTGAAGGTGTTGAACTGGCAGATGATGGAGGAGGGCTGGTTTCCGTCCATCTACCACCTCTTAGAGAATATGTCTTGTTTCATTCCACATTGAAATGTAAATAAATGCACAGGAGAAGGAATTGAGTATTTCAGTCATTATGAATATACTACATTGAGAGATACTACCTTTTCCTTCGAGTCATAGGTATGCGCCCCGGGAAGAACTAATGTCAATGAGCCTACTTTGTCTTGGTGAACAGAATGGAGCTTTAGAAAGAGAGTCAAGCAGAGAATTGACTCTGCAGGGAATGTGAGGTTCTCTACAGTCCAGAGAACCTCAAATTCCCACGTCTTTCTAGGTATGTGTCCCTGAAGTCTGGAATTTGCTAAATGCTAGGATGTCTTAGGCAACAAGATCAGGCTGTTTGGCTACTTCCAGGATGACTGTAGTCAATCAACATCTGCAGAGAACAATCGCAGAACAACCTCAATAGGTACAGAAAGTGTACCTATGCAACTTCTATTCTCAAAATGAATTGTCTCAAAAATTTTCAAAAAATGAAATAGTAAATACAACCATCATCCAAGTTTCCATTTTGTACCAGCTGACTTTGTTGACAAATTATATCTATACTAAACACTGTTGTGGACAAAACAAAAATGGACTGCTGTTCTAGATTCTTCTGTTAGTTTTATGTATTTATGTAAAATCTGAATATGTATTAATTAAGTTACATTTATATGAAAGTGCATCAACTTTATGTCAGACATTCAGCTTAAATGTGAAAATTAGGTGAATTAATCACTAGGTTATATTCATTATGGCACAGTGTCATGGGAAGAAAATAAGTGTTAGAGTTCAGCCTTTCAATCTGATTTTGAGCACCTATGAGTTGTGGGTCTCTGGGAAACTCATTTAATTTATTTGGGCTTTAGAATATCTCTTATAAAAACTGAGAAAAAAATGCCAAATAACCAAATTTCTATGATGAATAAATAAAATATAGAAAAATACTCTGCATAGAGCCTTGCTCATAGAGGCTCTAGACAAATTTAGTTGTTATTTTGTTCCCATTCTATTCTACATCAGATGTTTTAAATTATATTTTTAAAAATTAATGTTATTGGAGTCTTTTTTCCTTACCAACATATATACATTGTGTTGTTTATGTTTTGCTACCATCAAAATGAATTTGAGGCAACTTAAATTATTAAAAACAGGAAACACAATTACGAAGAAAAATTTAAATTAACATACAGAATACATCTCACTGGAAAGATAAGAAAATGAATGATACGAATTAATAACTGAAATTCTTCACCGTAGCTTTCATAGCCATACTCCATAAAAAGAAAAACCTATCTTTCCATGTTTCGTTCACATTTTGTAATATCAAGCATCATTTGCTCCAATAAAATAAGACTTCTTAATAATTCCTATTATAGCTCATTTACTTTTTTTCTACCTGAAATACTTTTTCCTCTTCTCCAAACCTTCAATAAAAGCCAAGGCAAATGCTAATCTTCTCCATACAGACTGCAGAGTCCCTGATCCAAATATTTTCTTTTCCTCCTTGGCCTCCTCTAATTCAGTCTTTAAGAACCACCAGTAATATCATCCTACTCAACCTTATTTGTTCACTAGTCTTAGCTTCTCTTTTCCTGCTGACAAGTATGCTGGGCAGTAATCCTGGCTAAAATGTGGATGGGGCCATTTACTCTGTCTCCTCTGAAACACCCATTATAGCTTCTTCCCTTTTTTGTTGTTCATTATCTATTAGTTATGTTGTACTAAATGGAAATATAATACAAAATTATTCTCTAAGTTTCCTGACAACTGAGGGGAAAAACAGAATTAAATAATTTAGTTGTCCATTAAATAAAGCACGGTAAAGTCATTTGGAATAACTATATATTTTATTCTGATCTCTAGGATTAATGTATCTCATAGATCATGATATTAAGTTATTTACATGGTAAGGGGACAATAAGTGGAAACAGTTCTCCAAAAGATTAAAAAATCTTTGTTAAAACTAGACATCCACAAGCAAAAAAATGAATCTAGACACAGACCTTATACTCTTCACAAAACTTAAAATGAATCACAGACCTAAATGTAAAATGTAAAACTTCTAAAAAGATAACATAGGAGAAAACCTAGATGACCATGTGTATGGTGATGACTTTTTAGATACAACACCAAAGGCACAACCCATGAAAGAAATAATTGATAAGCTGGACTTGATTAAAATTTTCTTCTCTGCTAAAGATAGTGTCAAGAGAATAAGAAAACAAAACACAGACTGAGAGAAAATATTTACAAAAGACCCATTTGATAAAAGACTATTATCCAAAATATATAAAGAACTCTTAAAAGTCAACTGTAAGAAAGCAACCTGATTGAAGAATGAGCCAAAGATCTTAACAAACACCTCACCAAAGAAGATATACAGATGGCAGACACGTAAAAATAAAGATGTTCCATATCATATGTCAGCAAAGAAATTCAAATCAAAACACACACCACTACACACCTATTAGAATGGTCAAAATCCAGAATGCTGATAGCACCAAATGCTGGTGAGGAGCTAGAGCAACAGCAACTCTCATTCATTGCTGGTGGGAATGCAAAATGGTACAGACATTTTGGAAGACAGTATGGTGTTTTCTTATAAAACTAAATATACTCTTACTGTATGATCCAAAAACAGTGCTTCTTGATATTTACCCAAAGGGTTGAAAACTTATGTTCACACAAAAACCTGCACATGGATGTTTATAGCAGATTTATTATTAATTGCCAAAACTTGGAAGCAACCAATATGTTCTCCAGTAGCTGAATGGATAAATCAACTGGTACATCCAGACAATGAGATATTATTCAGTGTTAAAAAGAAATGACAAAGCCCTAAAAGGACATGGGGGAACCTTAAACACCCAAGTGCAAGAAGCCAGTTTGAAAAGGTTTCATATTATTACAAATGGACCACTCTTGTGGGGGATGTTGAAAACGCAGGAGGCTGTGCATGGGAGAGGGGGAGGGGTACACGGGGAATCTGTGTACCTTACCCTCAATTGTTCTGAACCCCAAACAACTTATATATACATGGGGAAGCTACCGACAACCACAAAGAATCTTTGTTGAGCTGAATTTCTCTTATATTACACATATTCCAATTTTAACTTCAGGAAGATGAATGACATTATTCAGCCATGTTGTGTCCTGATTATATTTCTTAACATAGGTCAGAGCTTGTTTGGTGAACAGGTAAGAGTGGCTGGTTAGCTTGCCCAAGTTCAAGTAAATTTTGACAAGACCTGGCTATTTGCAGTCAATTTGTGGTGTAACTCTGACAAGTGCCCGAAGCACAGATATCTGTGTTGCTGATTAAAGAGCACTATGGATATCTTACATACCAGATGTGCAAATGGCAGAGTTTATAAAATCTTCTGGAATGTTTGGAGTCTGTTTTGCCTTCTCACCCAGATAGAAAGCTATATAACTTCCAGAAGCATAATGGTGAGACACAGGAAGATAGGTATGTGTCTGTGTGTGGGCAGGGTGGAGGGATTTGAGGAGGAAGCAGGAAAGGGGGAGTAAAATAGGACCTTCAAGTTTGTCCAAATGTTTGTATAAAACACTCAGATATCTGAGCATTCCATGCTATAAAGTATGGAAGAGGAAATTAAGTTCTGAAATACTGCTTTTATTATATAACTTGAAAGAATACAAATTAGTAATTTATTGCCATGACCAGAAAACTACCACAGAGTAACCCTGAAGTAATAGAATAGCTGCTTTTGAAACAAACAAAAATATCTTATTAGTAATAGGCAAAATGCATTTAACTGAACTGAACACTTTAACAAGAACAAAGACCTGCAATTCACAGATTCTCTTTTCATTTGTCCTTTCCCAGAAATAAATGTTAGATCAGATGCTTTAAATTTAGTGGAACCCCTGAACACACAAACTTTCCTTTGCTCCCTCTTTCCTTTCTTCTTTCTTTAGTACCTACTACAACGGGCACAGTGCATGGCACAGTTCCTTTGTGAGCAAAGTCAGGCATGACCCTTCTCCCCTCATTAGAGCTTATCATTTACTTCTTTTATAGTATGTATCCATTTGCATTATTGTTAAAAGTTTTGTCCCAGCCCACTAGCTCAGCAAAGGATAATAGAGCAGATGTGGGTATCCCTTTTACCGCAACAAAATCAATAGGTATGACTGACCCCTCCCCACCATAATTCCTTCCATTCTCACCAGTTACTTCTAGACATCCATAGAGGACCACAGGGCTCACTAATGCTCTTTGTTACTCCAGTTTCTGAGCCCTCCCACCTCCTATGATCCTCTCTTGTAAGGTAACCCCGAACTGCTAACAGAATCACCAGCCTTAAAACGCAAACATCTTTGGGAAGATTACTGTATTTATCGGTGTATTTAAACATAAGTTTCCTGGGGAATTCCCTGGCGGTCCAGTCGTTAGGACTCTGTGCTTTCCTAACTGCCGAAGTTTCCTAACTAATGGGAAAAGCCATTAGCTTAACCACCCATTTCTAAAATACAGGCAGAATTTGATGCTACATCTCAACAGTTCACCATCACTTCCCATCCTCCCCACAAAATATTCCAGGGACACAGCAAGGGCAGTCTCCTCTGCCCCTGAGAAGGCAGAATATATTATATCTTAATATATTAAGTAAGTTGTTACAGTTGCTCCTGATTCTTGTTCTGAAGCCCCAACATCTTCCTATGAATTGTGTAATCTATGCCGTCACCTCAAACATTGCTAGGACCTACATTCTGCCACCTTCTCTGCAAGGCCGCCTATGTGTTCCACTGACAAAGTCAAATTTTGTCCATTTTCCCTGCTTAAGGCATCATGAACTTTTACATAATAATTCCCCATCTCACATAATTCTAAGAAAGAAGCTAGCAGGAGGCAGAAGTAGAAACTAGTGTCCATCAATCAGGGACTTTCTCACTAATGAGGTGGAAGTATCTGTTCACACCTGAACTCAGAACAACAATTATTTTCAAGGAGAAACTTGGTTTGTTTGGAAAAATATCTCTTAAGTGCTTGAGAATAATGTTTGTTTCCAGTAATTACGGAATAATTCAAAACAATCCTCCTATCGAGGAAACACTAGAAAACCTAGAAAAAAATGAACAAACTCATCTGTATGAAGGTTTAGAAGAATTAAACAGTTATTGATAGGTGGAGAGAAAAGGTCGACAACCAGTGGGTATCCAAAAGCAAATTCAGGAGTCCAGAGCCAAAGATTTAATTCTTACACATGCTTTTTGCCTGCCAATCTGAAAGGAACGGACAACGTGAAGGTTTCCCTCCCTCTCGCGCCCAGGCACCACAGATAGAGGCCTAGGAGAGCTGACTTTGATAAGAATTCTTACCCTTTGCCGGCTTCTTCCAGTTTCCCCAGGATTCTGCAGGCTCCGGAGCGCGCGGGGCGTCCCAGCGGGTCTTATGCTTGTCACAAGGAGCTGAAGAGGAGGGAAAATGGTTTTCCCTCTACGCTTTATAGTGAGCGCTTGGCTGAGACCCATTTTCTTTGAGGCGCCTCCTAAATGGATAAACTAATCTAGGTTAAAGGTTCTCTCCTGTGGCCACAGTAATTCAGGATTATCTTGGGTAAGATTAACCTGCTTGTTCAGCCTTAAAAGAAAATTGTATTCACCTGACACCTCATGCCAGGCCCAGTCCGGCTTAAATCGTTCAGAGCCAGTCCGGCCCGGAACCAGTCCTGTTTCCAACTCCTTGGTTGTCCGACCCTCCACGCGGTCCGCCTTCTAAATGGGACGCAGTCCAACCTTAGACCCGGAAGGGTTTCTAAGTCGCACCTGGTTCAACTCCGGTTGTTTCTAGGCCCGGTCGGGAAAAGCCTGAAAGCGCCTCAGGCAGAAGCTGCAGAGGCTCCGCGAGGGACGGACACGGCACCTCCTGAGGCGGGAGAGGCAGCGAACTCAGGGCTCAGCAGGTACCACGTGTGGTTGCTTGTTGCTCCTGGGGCCGTGGGGGGGTCTCCTTCGGTCCCCGCTTCTTACTGTTAGTAACAGAACTGTTAAAAGATAAGCTGAGGTTTGTTAAAATGTTTAAGATTTTATTTGAGCAAAACTCGCTTCAAATTGGGCAGCATCCAGTCTAAAGATAGAAAGGAGCTCGAGGAGCTGTTCGAAATGAAAGACTTAAAAGTCTTTTACTGGCAGAAGGGATCAGGAATGAGGAAAAATAAAGTAGGGAGAGAAGCGGTGGGGTTAATGCAAAGTCACTTTGCTTCGGGGGATGGCAGGGGCCTGTGAGACAGACGACCCCACTAGTGCTGATCAGAAGATTCTGACTGACTGGTTTAAGGTTACATTTCTGGGAGAACTGAAACTGTAATTAGGTCTCAGTTTGGTGAGGGGGGACTTAGCATAAGCAACTCCATTTTGGGACTATGGTTTTTAACAAGATTTATAAAGTTTATCAATACAGTATGATACTGGTGCCAAAAATACAACTGACCAAAGGAAGAAAAAAAATCCAGAAACACAACCACACATATTCAGACACGATTTGTTACAAAGCTAACATTACATTTCTCTTTTCAATAAACGCTGCTGAAGCCTTTAGATATCTGTATTTTTATAAATTAGCACTTACAGCATCACAAAAATTTATATCAGGTATATTTAGATTTCTAAATATAGAAGGCAGAATAATAATGCGTCTAGAAAAAAAGACATAAGACACTACGTTAAAGGCCTTGAAGAGAAAAATTCTTAAACAGGATACTGTGATATTGTGATTTATAATAAGAAACATATATTTGGTCTTCCACCACTCCCTGGCACATAGATCCCCAAACCCTCATAATTTCCTAAGTGATTAGAGCAACAGTGGTGTCGTTCCTTAAAATATTTTGTTTCTGTTCTTAGCTCCCGAAATGGCTTTAGAGAGATAAAGATGAAAGGAGCATCTTTTGTGATTCCTAACAGTTCCCTTTCCACCACACCTGAGTTTGTTATTGAGGTGACTTTTAGAAAGCCTCTAAGGATGTGGACTGGTTGCCAGGGGAACCAAACATGATTAGAGAGTTGGAACTTTCAGTTTTACCCGCCCCTCCCCTCACCTCCCAAAAGTGGAGAGGGGCTGGGGTTGAATTTAATCACCAGTGGTCATTGGTTTACTCAATTATGCCTATGTAATGAACCCTCCATAAAAACCCCAAAGAGCGGGGTGTGGTGAGCTTCTGATTTGGTGGAGGTGCTGGTTGTGTGCTCTGCCCTAAGACGGCATGGAAACCCTACACCCCTTCCCAAGTCCCTTGCCCCACGCACCTTTTACATCTGGCTGTTCCTGAATTACATCCTTTTATAATAAACCAGTAATTAGTAAGTAAAATGTTTTCATGAATTCTTTGAGTTGCTGTAGCAAATTAATTGAACTCAAGGAGGTGGCTGTGCGAATCTATAGCCAGTGGTCAGAACCACAGGTAACAACCTGGACTTGCAGTTGGTATCTGAAGTGGGAGCAGAGGCAGTCTTGTAGGACTGAATCCTTAATGTGCAGAATATGACTCTATTTCCACACAGTATTATCTAATTTCTGATTAGATAGAATCAGAATGGAGTTAAATCCTAGGACACCCAGTTGGTGTCGTAGAATTGTCTTGTATGTGAACCCCCCTGCCCTCCCCCCACACACATATGTGGTGATGGGAGTACTATACAGCAGTGTTCAGAGTATTGTGTGTAGTGTAAAGAAAAACAATATAGTGTGTTTTTACAGATATAAAAAGAATAACAAAAGAAAATAGTTTCAATTGTCCATCAAAATTAAGGGTTTCAGCTTAGTAAAGATATTATTTAGAAAGCAAAATAGTAAACTCAAGAGCAGACAAAGATATTGCAAAATATTTAGCTTTCAAAGATCTTGTATTTGGGAATCATAAAGAACTCCTACATATCAATAGGAGAAAGATAACCAAATGGAAAAATATGTAAGTATTTGTATTAGAACAAATACTTTAAGAGAGAAGGTAGTAAAATAAGCAGATAAAAAGGACCTCAATTTCTTCAGTAATCAAGGAAGTGCAAATTAAAGCCATAATGAAATATTGCTACAAACTCACCAGAAAGACTAGATTTGAAGTATAATTCCAAATGTTGACGAAAGTAGAGCCACTTGGACTATAAATTTGAGATATTTGTTCTTTGTTGCCTCTTGCTGAAGGCAAATATGATACTGTCTCCAAATACCAATTTGTTTTTGAGTCTAATGGCTACGCCATGATCTTTCAATAGTTTTCTAACAGGCATCTTTTTTAATGGACAACTTGTTAACAGTATATTTATTCCATAACCATGATTGTGATTTCATCTAAATTCTGTACAAGTCTTATCTTATGAACAACTCCAGGTTTATTTGATTATTTTTGTTCATTTGCTTCTTTCTGGCTCCTATTAGACTTTACAAAACTAGAGGCAGAGTTTCCACATTGCTCCATAATGGTTTTAGTCTGACAATTTGTTGTTATATATTTAGATGAAAAGCATGTCCCCAAAATACAAATTGTGTAGAGTAGAGAGATTTTGACTTAACCTTCTTATCCCTACAATCTCATTAGTCAGCAACATTCAACAGAGTTTTTTTTTAACATCTTTATTGGAGTATAATTGCTTTACAATATTGTGTTAGTTTCTGCTGTATAACGAAGTGAATCAGCTATATGTATACATATATCCCCATATCCCCTCCCTCTTGCATCTCCCTCCCACCCTCCCTATCCCACCGCTCTAGGTGGACACAAAGCACCGAGTTGATCTCCCGGTGCTATGCGGCTGCTTCCTACTAGCTATCTATTTTACGTTTGGTAGTGTATATATGTCCATGCCACTCTCTCACTTTGTCCCAGCTTACCCTTCCCCCTCCCTGTGTCCTCAAGTCCATTCTCTACGTCTGGGTCTTTATTCCTGTCCTGCCCCTAGGTTCATCAGAACCTTTTTTTTTTTTTTTTAGATTCCATATATATGTGTTAGCATACGGTATTTGTTTTCCTCTTTCTGACTTACTTCACTCTGAATAACAGACTCTAGGTCTATCCACCTCACTACAAATAGTTCAGTTTTGTTTCCTTTTACGGCTGGGTAATATTCCATTGTATATATGTGCCATGTCTTCCTTATCCATTCATCTGTTGATGGACTCTTAAGTTGCTTCCATGTCCTGGCTACTGTAAATAGTTCTGCAATGAACATTGTGGTACATGTCTCTTTTTGATCTATGGTTTTCTCAGGGTATATGCCCAGTAGTGGGATTGCTGGGTCATATGGTAGTTCTACTTTTAATTTTTTAAGGAACCTCCATACTGTTCTCCATAGTGGCTGTATCAGTTTACATTCCTACCAACAGTGCAAGACGGTTCCCTTTTCTCCACACCCTCTCCAGTATTTACTGTTTCTAGATTTTTTGATGATGGCCATTCTCACCAGTGTGAGGTGGTACCTCATTGTAGTTTTGATTTGCATCTCTCTAAGAGTACTGGATGTTCACTTCCTTTTCCTCCTTAGGATGGGTACGAGTAAAGCAAAATGGATTATTTAATAATCAATGACATTAATTTTTGGTTAGATACATAAATGAGATTTCCCCTAGACTTATCCTACAGATGGCATTTAGCATCGTTATTACATATCTACTAGTTTAGTTCAATAAACACTAACTGGCTATTTGTGTGGTTTTAAAAATAACAAAGAGGGCAGTTTCATCCTTTTATTCTTTTTTTAATTTTTTAATTTTATTTTTTATACAACAAGTTCTTATTACCTATTTTATACATATTAGTGTATATATGTCAATCCCAATCTCCCAATTCATCCCACCACCACCACCACCTGCCACTTTCCCCCTGTGGTGTCCATACATTTGTTCTCTACATCTGTGTCTCTATTTCTGCCTTGCAAACTGGTTCATCTGTACCATTTTTTAGATTCCACATATATGTGTTAGTATACGATATTTGTTTTTCTCTTTCTGACTTACTTCACTCTGTATGACAGTCTTTAGGTCCATCCGCGTCTCTACAAATGACCCAGTTTTGTTCTTTTTAATGTCTGAGTAATATTTCATTGTATAGATGTACTACACAGATGTAGAGAACAAGCGTATGGATACCAAGGGGGAAGGGGGGGTGTCAATATATATTGACATATATACACTATTGATAGTATGTATAAAATAGAAGACTAATGAGAACCTACTGTATAGCACCAGGAATGTTCTATAGTAACTTAAACGGGAAGGAAATCCAAAAAAGAGGGGATATATGTATACATATAGCTGATGCACTTTGCTGTACAGTAGAAACTAATACAACATTGTAAAGCAACTATACTCCAATAAAAAAATAAAAAATAAATGAAAAAAAAAGCCGTTTCTAGTTTTCTAAAGCACCACTGATGATGTTTCCAGCAGTAACTTCCAGGGCAAATATCTATGATATCAAAGGAACCAGCAGTAGTATCTCTGCTGAGAGATGTCAGCAGTGGTGTCTTCATGGGAGCAATTCTACATATGATTTTTGAAACTCTGCCTAGAAGATATCCCCCATCCCTACCCCTCTAGCCCCCTGGATTCTGTGAGCCATCTACGCACTTTAATCCATTCTGTTTCTCTTAAATTAGACAGAAATAGGCCTTGGTTAGGGTTCTGGAGTAAGTATGGTCACGTTAAGTCCAACTCTTGACCTATTTATGCTTGTACCTGTGGAGTAAACGTGACTGGAAGAAGATACACACACACATACACATGCACTGCTTGGTCACACTTGAATTTATCACCTCAGTTGTGCCCCTGATGGTGTGAGCAATTCTGTTTTACAGTGGATAAATTATAATTGATTTAAATAATTTCATATTGTCAGACCTATAGATTGTTTCCAATTTTTTACCAATAGAAAAGTTGTTGTTATAGGTTATCCAAGTAGCTGAATCTTTGCCACATTTATAATTATTTCCTTCAGTTAATTTATTTTCTAGAAGTAGAGTTCTGATTCCAATTATGAATAAGTGACTTGAATTGGCTAACTTTTCTGTTGTTATAATTATTAAAGCTGAGCAAGTTGTAAAATACAACTGTTTGAAGGCACTGGAATACAACCAAAGTAGTTAGAGACAGGAGGGACTACAATTATTTTAAGAAGGAAAGAACGTAAGGTGAGTTCCACATTTAGCTGGCTTCTCTTCTGAAGGTACTTAGAAATTTTCTGCTCTGAGAGGCAATAGAACCAAAGCGGGAAACAAGAATCTTATAGGACTAAGGAGACAGAAATCAAAGTTTAAGATTGTGAGAGAGGGTACAAATAGAGTGGCAGTATCTCAAAGTGTCTCAGGTTGGAGACTTCAGAGGAGTACCAAAATCTCCTACTGATTCTCTTCAGGATATTGATGGACTCCTGATTATGCAGGCAAGAAAACCAAAGGAAAGCAGCAGCTGGGAGGGGAAAAAAAACAGAGCAGATTTCAGTATCTGCCTGCTTCTAAGGAACAAGATTGAACTTCAAGTTCCACCAAATCAGAAGAACCTACTAAATACCCAGGGCTTTTCACTGAGTTTCCAGGAAAGCCATGATGAAATAACAAGGACAAAATGGAAACAAAATAATCTTAAAAAAAAAACAAAACTAAGAACTCATGAAAGGATTAAAGTTATCCTCTGATATCTGATACTCTATCTGTGTTCCACAAAAAAACAACAACAAAAGAGAGATATTGTCTTTGGAAGAAGATATATCATTCATAGAGTATATAATTTTTTAATGTTTCATTTCCAATATCAAATTAAAATTAAAGGTATGTTAAAAAATACAACCACTTGAACAAAACCAAGAAAAAAACCAAACAGGGGACTTACCTGGTGGCACAGTGGTTAAGAATCTGCCTGCCAGTGCAGGGGACACAGGTTCGAGCCCTAGTCTGGGAAGATCTCACATGCCGTGGAGCAACTAAGCCCATGCTCCACAATTACTGAGCCTGCGCTCTAGAGCCTGCAAGCCACAATTACTGAGTCTGCACACCTAGAGCCCATGCTCCACAACAAGAGAAGCCACTGCAGTGAGAAGCCTGTGCACCGCAACAAAGAGCAACCCCTGCTCACTGCAACTAGAGAAAGCCTGCATACAGCAATGAAGACCCAATGCAGCCAAAACTATATAAAGAAAGAAAGAAAGAAAAAAAAACAATTGAAATAGATCTATGGGTGAATCTGATATTGGAATTATCAGAGATGATTGATATAATTCAAGAAAATAGAGGAAAGAATGGGAAACTTCAGTAAATGCCTAGAGTACGAACGCACACACACATAAAACCTGTCAAATGGAAATTCTACATCTGAAGAATATAGTGACTAATATGAAAAATTTACCAGAGTAGTTTGTTAGCAGTTTAGAAATAGCCAAAAAAAAAAAAAATCAGTAAATCAGATCATAGGGCAGTAGAGAGTATTGAGAGCAATGCACAGGGAGAAAAAACATATACAGTAAAAAGCATACGAGACTGTTAAGACATAGGGAAAATGTTTAACATGTCTAATCAGAGGGGCAATAGTTGAAGAAATAGTGGCTGAGAATTTCCTAGACATGACTAGACACCAAGCCACAGACAAGAAGGTCTACAAACCCCACAGAGTATAAACAGAAAGAAAATTACACTTAGAGACATCCTAATTAAACTACTGAAAACCAAAGATAAAGTGAAATCTGTAGAGTGAAAAGGTACAAACTTCCAGTTTAAAGATCAGTAATTACTAGGGATGTAATGTAAAACATGATAGATATAATTAACACTGTTGTATGTTATATAGGAAAGTTGTTGAGAGTAAATTCTGAGTTCTCATCACAAAGTTTTTTCTATTTTTTAAATTTTGTATCTGTATGAGATGATGAATGTTCACTAAAATTATTGTGATAATCATTTCATAATATATGTGAGTCATATTATTATGTTGTATACATTATACAGCGCTGCATATCAATTATATCTCAATAAAAGTGGAAGAAAAAACAGAAAAACAAAGAGTGAAATCTTAAAAGGTTGCCGGGCATGGGGGGAGTTCAAGAAGTACAATTAGGGCTTCCCTGGTGGCGCAGTGGTTGAGAGTCCGCCTGCCGATGCAGGGGACACGGGTTCGTGCCCCGGTCCGGGAAGATCCTGCATGCCGCGGAGCGACTAGGCCCGTGAGCCATGGCCGCTGAGCCTGCGTGCCCGGAGCCTGTGCTCCACAACGGGAGAGGCCACAACAGTGAGAGGCCCATGTACAGCAAAAAAAAAAAAAAAAAAAGAAGTACAATTATAGAGTCAAAATTTTTTGAGATTTTTTTTAAAGGTTTTGTTGTGAGCTTTCAATCTGCTCTCTAGAAATTGTGCACCTTTTCCCCACATCCTTGACAATACTATCACAAATCTTGGTATGACTTTGGCATTCTAAGTAGTAAAGTCTTTAAAACTCTTTAATCTGTTGTGGTTTCTGAATGATGAATGAAGTTGTTGGAAGTTTTGGAGAGATTCAGCTCTTCTGAAACTATTTGTGAACTTTGGTCTTTTTGGATTAAAGTGCAGTTTATAATTTAGATATGACTAAGATAGTGTTTCCATGCATACTTATGCCAAATTTTTCCTACACATATGTACATAAGTTTGATGTTTTATAGGTTTTATAGTTTTCCAATATTCACTCTTTTCGGTCTCAAATAACAAAACTGCAGGGGCTCTTAGTGTTTGCATTACTTACATATTGTTGTTTTAAAAAAATTTGAGTTATACTCACTCATAGAATAGTTTATACATTGCAGTTATTTTCCTAAGTAATTTTGATTTTATTGCGGTTCTTGGTTTCATAACATGCCTTCAGGTGTCCTTGAAAGAAGTGCTTTCATCTCTGTGGGTTCAAATGCCCTCCCTTGGCTTCCATGGGCAGCAATTATGGTGTCTTGTATCATCTGGTCTCTTTATACGGTTATCCCTATGAAGCTGAGATGCAAAGATCCTACCCCAGTGATTTAGGTCTGGCCTCATTCCAAGCCTTAATTGATGGAGACTTTGTCCTGTATTTAGTATTCAGCATAGAGCAAAGCGTTTTTCATGAAATGGTTCCAGGGAATGAAAAGGCCCTAGTTATTGCAAGCCCCACAGCGAAGCAGAATTACCTCTGGACCAGACCTGAGGCTCAGTGCCATGCTGATCACTTTCTGTTACCAAGTAATTCCCTAAAATACAAACGAGACTCATTTTGATAATACAAAATTTTATTAAATATATACAATAAAGTGAAAAGACAGCATGCAAAATGTTACGTGCACACATTAGAATTGTAAACAAAAAAATTAATAAAAGCATATGAAGAAAGCCTGGAAGGAACTCCACCAAAATAATAATAATGGTAGTTTGAGTACAGGAATAATAGGCAATTATTTTTCTTTTTACCGTTTTACATATTTCCTAGATTGTAGTTATATTACTTTTATAATTAAACAATAAATTTCCTTTAAAAATGATGTTAAAATAACTCCTCTGATAAAGATTTTGACAACCTACTTTTATAACCTCCTCTCTTTAGCAATAGACCTGGGATTATAATACTGGAATGTCATAATTAAGATCATAACATGTTAATAACCCAAGTGGAGTTCTTAACATTATGGTTTGCTTATTTTGTAATACACTTCTTTTTAGCACCTGTACAATTTAAACCTTTTAATTACATTTTGCATCACTGTCAGGCAAAGTAATTGCAAGCAAGTTTCATATATGCATTTTTCTTAAGCTTGACTTATTATAGCAATCCAAGTGTAGTGGGAACACTGCATTTAACCAAGCAGAAAACAAAGCGGTAATTGTAATTTCACTCTTAAGTCATCAGGAATGGAATTTCGAGTCATCTTTTTAACCTTCCAGATGCCTTAACTGCCAAAATTAAGATTAATTTGTCAAAAGTATGTGAAGATGTTACATACTCTCTAACAAATCTTCTAGACTACAAATAGGGAAAAATATGAAAATATGAGAATTAAAAACTAAGTACTTTTTCTTGCACGTCTTACTTGACTACAGAATAGGTCTATACATAGAATTAAAGATTTTATATGCATTTAATCTTTGTTTTTCCTAATATTGTCCTCTAATATTAACTCTATTTAGTTTGAATGACTATAGAAAATATCCATAGCACTTTAAGTTAGCGTAACTTTTATTTTTACCTGCATTACTAAAAACAATCCAGTTATCTTTAAACTAAAATAAATTTATTTAGAAATAAATTACACAATAACATCCCTTTCTTAAAGGTGCTGAGATCAGGAACCGTGGAGATAGCTCCCATTAAAACACGATAGCTATATGGTTACATAATGGCTGACTTCTTTCTATGTCTTCCTGTGGTAAGGTCTGTTTGCCCTTTTGGCAAGTTTATAACAATTTCCAAGTTGATTTTGAACCCCATGATATACATTTCAAATGAAGACTTTTCTTGCCTGCATGACTATGGCAAGCAAACTTCCTGTTTTATGCTATTATTTGCTCACTGTCACAAATCTTGTGACACTTCAGTAAACAAAATTGAGCAGGTGATGTCAAGCTGAGTATCAGAGCAATTTCATATGACTCCAACCTCACCATATGCTGTGGAAGGGAATGTGAATTAACTTTTGCTGCTCTGGGTTTTTACAATCATGAACTATTTCATGTGGAGTCAGAAGGAAATTCTAATCCAGTGGCTTTAGAGTTTAACCCCTTTTTCAAATATCAATCTTGTGTAGAAGCCAAATACATAGAATGATATAAGCAGAATTCCTCCACTGAGTGAGAGGCTGCTGTGGAGCCCTTACAATTCACTTGTCTTATCCCTTCTTTCTATGTGGGAGCTGCTGAGCATCCCAGCAGAACACAAGAGGTCGTCAGGACAGATGGCAAACCACAGATCTAATTCCAATCTCTCTCATGTTACAGACAAGTCAACAAAAGCCTAAAGAAATGAAGTTACTTGTCCGAGGTTAGAAAACACAAAGCCTTGCACACATTAGGTCTCAAAATATAAGTTACCATGGTGGGTGCTATATTAGTCAGTGAAAGAGGCAGACGTAAAAATCGGGAGTATTTTTTCCACCAAAATTACTGCTGTTTAATAGAAAGGTTTTGTGGTTTGTTTTTCTTTTTCATTTTTCTGAAAGTTCTTCATTTGTCTGGAAGTGTTCAAAGGAAAGTGTAAAAGGAAAATGTTCATTATGAAAATCAACCCCAAAAAGTCTATGGGTAGGTCAAGGAATATACAAAAAATATGGAAGAGATCTCAGCATGTTATCCTGAGGGAACAACAAAATATTCAGTTCAAGTACCACTGCTGCACAGGTCTGGTGGGACCCAGTTGCTACTGGAACCATGAATGCTTCATTCTGTTCAGAGAGGTATTTACAGGGAAGTAATTTCCTAAGAACGGGAACTCTGGCCAACTCTGGATAGGGTTGAAGGCATGTTGGATTCTCAGTGTAGAGGATCTAAAATGTAGATTATAGATGAGTTTTATTATGTCACAGAAATCATAAGGCACGGGAAGCTCTAGGACTCCTAGATATTCTGATTGCTTAAAATGTGTGTTGTGACATACATTCTCACTTTATATTAGTTAAAATATTTGATTTAACCAAAGCACTAATTTTTTGCATCAGAAGAAGGCACTTCCCCTCTCTACACTTCAGGTGCCCCATAACTCAGGAGTTATATCAGCATTTCATAGAAATACAAAATAAATTATCACAATATCAAACAGTTATGCTTATTACAACAAACATGAGAAATCTGTAGAGAATGCATTGAGACTTTTGCTGGGTCTCAGAATTTCATCTAAAGTCTGAAAGCCGAGACAATGAAGGGCAAGTTTTGTTACTTCTCTAAAAAGAAGCAACAAACTCATGCCCACATGGCCAGACTGGTCCAACCATCATCATTCCCAATAGCTAGTGTAAGAGAAGTTCAGAGATTTGCTGGAGAGCAAAATCAATGAAGACATTTTATAGGTATATATAAGACTATCACATTCCCTCTTCCCTCGAGTCAAGTAAGGGTACCTCCTAGTAACCACTCAGAGATTGGAATGTCTGTCAAAAGAGACACACTAACACACTCCCAAATCCTTGCCAAATGCTTGTTAGCCACTAAAAATGCATAGGTTTGCTCATGCTGGTATGGAACAGGCATCTCCAGCTTGGCATGTGTTTGCTGGAGTTTGTGCACACAAGTTTGTGCTTGTCTCTTGCCTGAAGAATTCCAAATACTGGAGGTTGCCTAGAGCAGGTCCCATTGCAGAGCAAGGATAAAGCGTGCAGTGAATTGGCCTCACTCCTGGAGCATGCCAGGGCCAGGTGGTATGCATTTTCACATGGACCACCTGGATACCCAGAAAAGTAGCCAGGCTTGAATATTTTTGAAAGGACTCGGGTGTCTGCCAAGAGAAAAATGGACCATTTTGCTTTACCGCCACCAGGAATGGAAGGCAAGTTGTTAAGAAGTCATCCAAAGAGTCTATTACCAATGCCATGAAATCGTGTGGTGCAGAGATACCCAGCAAGGGATTAGAGTCTTTGCCATTTTATTGTGCACCCCTCCCTAGCTCCTGACCATAGAATAGTTAGAAGCAGAGTGAGGAGGAGGTGAAAGAAAGTTCTATTTGAAGTCAGTAGGGAGAAGAAAGAATAATGTGATCATCTTATTTACCCTATTTAAGATAGACTGTTTAGTACACCACTTATACATTTCTAAATTTGTTTTACAGTAGAGGAAACTGAAAATCAGAAAGATAATTTGCCCAAAAGCACAGAGGTTGGAAGTGACAAAACCAGTAACCTTAAATTCCTTGAGAGAATGCCACCTTCCTTTATTAGAGAGGTTGCAAAGAAATTGAGCATAATACTCTGTGATACTTTTCTCTTTGGCATTTTCAACTTACATCTTAGAAAAATCAGACTGAAAAATTGTGAATAAGTATTCTGGCACTACCTAGGTGATGTGGATAAGTTGCTTCATTTACCTAAGCCATTTTTCTCATTTACAGAATGCAGAGTTTGGATCAATTTAGCTCTAAATTCCCTTTTAGATTTTATAATATAATTATAGCTCAGAAAGACAGAGAGGAGAAGAGAGGAGAGGAAGGGAGGAGAGAGGAGGGAAGCGGAGGGGAGGGGAAAGATGTGGAAGAGTAAGATTCTGTATTAGTTGTATTAGTTAAATATTTTACACCTTAAATTTGTATTTTTTCAGGAGAGTCAGGGAATTAGAACTCCAAAAAGTGTCTTTATATTCTTCCTCCTCTTTCCCATCACTTCTTTCAGAGGTATTAATAGGATGATTTCATAATAAAAAAAAGAAAACATAATTTTAGGAGATGGAATCATTTAATCCTCTCTGAAATGCTTTCAGCTGTAGATAGTAAAGAAAATTCTGCAGCCTCTGAAAGCTACCCTGTAACTGGATTCTCAGGAGAAATGGTGGTATGGAGGTTTGTTTTGTTTGGTTTTGTTTGTTTGTTGTTGCTTTTTAAACATGATGGGAATAAGACTGGGAAATTGTAACTTCGGATAGGTTTGTTGCTGCAGCTTTCAATCCTGTCACAATTGGTGTCATGAAGATGAATAAAGGTGGTGCCATCTTCTGTTTTCATTATCATCCAAGGGGCTGGGATCGGAAGGGATTCATTTTGTGCCACTGTCATTTCTCATTACTATCTTTGTCATGAGAGTGAATTATAACAGCCCTCTGATGCCAGCTATGGCTTTGCTCTCATTACAGACTTTCATTCTTGGGACGAAGATGGTAATAAGAATGGAATGTCGTGTAAAAACAGAGCTCACTTTCATGACAGTTGGAAATTGGTGATGAAAATGGAGAATGGCAGAAAAAAATTAATCTTTTTTTTTGTGGCAAAAATTGTCCTGCAAACAACATCGTGCACCAAGGGTATCCCTCACCGTGGCAATGACAAAGCAATGAAAAGGCAAACAATGAAGAGCTTTTGGAGCAAATGAGGGATTCTGAGGCATCCATCTTGCTTGGTGCTTTGGAAATATCTCTCTTAATCCTGAATAATGTAACATCCATTTAGCTCCAAAAGTAATGTGATAGGCAATTAGGAGCTTCTCTGTTCTCCCTTCAAGTGATATGAGTATCTCTATTACATACTGCCAGAAAGGCACTACCAAATTTATGGAAGCCATTAGAATTTCTATATAGGATACTTTTCACACACATACACACGCACACACACTCTCATACACTCACACACATGTAAATATATGCCTATGTATATGTGTTCATATATATACAATTCTAGAAAAGTACTTAGCTGACTCAAAAATAGTGGTATTGAAAGGAAAAACGTTCACTTTCTGTTTTATACATTCCAGTATTGATTGATTTTTTTTAAGCCAAGAGCATTTACCGCCCTTAAAATTATGGAAATGATAGCCTTCTCTCCCACCAAAATAAATGGCTCTGTATACCACTGAATTACCTTTACTACTAGAGTCTACCATCACCTTTTGATACATATTCTCTAATTTTAAAATGGCAAGGGAGAAAAGTACCATTTATATATACATTTTTAAATGAATGCCCTCAATCTCTTTCTTTACAGATTCTTTTTCCCATCATATTCCAACTGTGATGTTTTTCTTTTATACCCAGAGGTTGTATCTTTACAGAATGAGGGTTAGAGCATGCTGATGGTGGAAAGAACTTGTTGTGAAATGGTCCTTTCATTAGATTTTATTTAAAGCATTCTATTTAACATTTTATTAAAGCATTCTATTTAACATTTTATCATTTGCCAACATACGTAACAGATATTCAGTATTTATCTATTTTTCAACACATCATTGTTGGGAGAGAAAATAGACATTTAATATGCACATTGAACACAGAACCATTTATAAGTTGGTTATTGAGTACAGAAACATTTATTATGTGCATGTTAGTGTCTGGCTTAATTTAAGGTTGCTAGATGTTGACAGATTTGATTATATTATATGGACTAACCAGCGAAAGTCGGCATGAGAGACCACTTGTATTGGTATGAAAAGAAGGCAATTACTCTGTAAAACATCACCTGAGTTCACTTGATTTCTTATACTTTGAAGTGGTTCATGGCAAGGGCACATGTTAAATCCTGAAATCTTTTATACTTTAAGGGGCTGTGGAGAGGGGAATAAAATGGTAATTGTTAGAAAAAAAGAAAAAAAAAGATTATTTTAAACTAGTATAATTTTTACACAGGAAATATGCTGGAACAATTTTATGTAGTCCTACCAAGTCATTGACAGAGTGTTCTCAATTAAAACTCTAAAAAGTAGATTATCCTGAAGCTTTCTCTATGGAGTGTTTCATATAACTGCTAAGGTTGAAAGTGTAGAACTCTTCAGGTCATATAAGGAAAGCTCATTTTAGGGCAAGGTTATTAACCGTGATAGAAAAGCCATGAGGCATTTGTTCTTTGTTTTGTTTTGTTTCTGGTTTTTATGCTTTTGACTTCTGTACTGTATTTTTATTGAAGTATAATTGACTTACAATGTTATTTTAGTTTCAGGTGTACAACATAGTGATTTAATATTTTTATAGATTATACTCCATGTAAAGTTATTATAGAATATTGGATGTATTCCCTGTGCTGTACATTATGCCCTTGTATCTAGAAGAGATATCTTTACTGCCATGCTCATTGCAGCATTATTCACAACAGGCAAAACATGGAGACAACCTCAGTGTCTGTTGACAGATGACTAGATAAAGAAGATGTATACACAGTTGATCCTTGAACAACATGCGTTTCAACTGTGCAGGTTCACTCATACAAAGATTTTTTTCAATTAATACTACAGTAGTACAGCATCCATGTTTGGTTGAATCCACTGATGTGGAGCTACAGATATGGAGGGCTGGCAGTAAATTTATACTCAGATTTTCTACTGCTCAGGGGTTGGTGCCTCTAACTCCATTGTTGTTCAGGGGTCAACTGTAGACACAATGAAATATTTTTTAGCCTTAAAAATGAAGGAAATCCTCCCATTTGCAACAACATGGATGAACCTGAAGAGCACTATGCTAAGTCAAATAAGCCAGACAGAGAGACAAATAGTGCATGGTATCACTTATATGTGGAATCTAAAAAAAAATATTGAACTCCTAGAAACAGAGAGTAGAATGGTGGTTGCGAGGAACTGAGGGAAAATAGGGAGAGATTGGAAAAGCGTTCAAAGTTTCAGTTATGAGATGAATAAGGTCTGAGGCTCTGACGTATAGCAAGGTGACTATAGTTGAGAATACTGTATTATAATTAGAACTTGCTGAGAGTAGAACTTAAGTGTTTTCACCAAAAGAAAAAAAAAGGTAAATATAAAAGGTAATAAATTTGTAAATTAACTCAATCATGGGACTTGTTTCACAATGTATGTGGTATATCAAATGATCATATTGTAAACACTACCAAATGTAAAATAGATAGCTAGTGGGAAGCAGCCGCATAGCACAGGGAGATCAGCTCGGTGGTTTGTGACCACCTAGAGGGGTGGGATAGGGAGGGTGAGAGGGAGGGAGACGCAAGAGGGAAGAAATATGGGGATATATGTATATGTATAGCTGATTAACTTTGTTATAAAGCAGAAACTAACACGCCATTGTGAAGCAATTATACTCCAATAAAGATGTTAAAAAATGATCATATTGTAAACTTTAAATATCTTACAATTCTATTTGTCAATTATACCTCAATAAAGTTGAAAAGAAAAGGAATTGGTTTGGAATTCTAAGTGTTTTTTGGTACTCCAGTTATTTAATCCTTAAAATACAATGTTTACAACAAAAAGACAACTTTCCCCTTGAAAATCATTTCTTTAATTTAAATTCAAAATGACATTTTATTTAAGGTGCATGTATACATACTTACTACATCAACAATTTTTAGTCATTTTTTTTAATAGACGTTTTTTGGAGTATAATTGCTTCACAATACTGTGTTAGTCTCTGTTGCACAACAAAGCGAATCAGCCACATGCATACACATGTCCCCATATCCCCTCCCTGTTGAGCCTCCCTCCCATTCTCCCTGTCCCACCCCTCTAGGTCATCGCAAAGCACTGAGCCGATCTCCCTGTGCTATGCTGCTGCTTCCCACCAGCCAACTATTTTACATTGTATATATGTTGATGCTACTCTCACTTCACCCTCTCACCCCATGTCCTGAAGTCCAATGTCCTGAAGTCCATTCTCTATCTTTACCTCTTTATTCCTGTCCTGCCCCTAGATTCTTCAGAACCTTTTTTTTTTTTTAAGATTCCACATATATGTGTTAGCATACAGTATTTGTTTTTCTCTTTCTGACTTACTTCACTCTGTATGACAGACTCTAGGTGCATCCACCTCACTACAAATAACTCGATTTCATTTCTTTTTATGGCTGAGTAATATTTCATTGTATATATGTGCCACATCTTCTTTATCCATTCATCTGTTGATGGACATTTAGGTTGGTTCCATGTCCTGGCTATTGTAAATAGTGCTGCAGTGAACATTGTGGTACATGTCTCTTTTTGAATTATGGTTTTCTCAGGGTATATGCCCAGTAGTGGGATTGCTTAGTCATTTTTAATTATCAATAGCTGATCAATTTATATCAAATCAAATCAATGTAACAATCAGAGAGATCTTTTTATTCATGATAAAATTACTTTTAACCCAATTGAGCATTTTTGTGTTTGTGTTTGTTTGGCTCATTATTGTGTGTTGGCTAATTTTTTTTTGTATGGTTCATTTGTATAGCCATGACCTTAGACATTATTTAAATTTACAACAGACAAAAAAAAGAACTGAGGAAAATATTTTACTCTGGTGATTTTAAAACTCGGTTCATAGAATGTTGGTTTGTGAGTGGATGCCTCAAATGTGGAACAGGCATTGGGAAGTAGGTTGAAGCAGAAAAAAGAATCAATAAAAGTGGGAGACCATTTACATAAGATTTTATTCCTAATTCCATACTTTCAACTATACCAACTTCTGGGGACTGGGCAGTACGTGTATGTTTGGTCAGCCATTATTTAATAGAATAACTTAAATAAAATTGGGTATTACTTCCCAATTCCTTTAATTTACATTATATCAGGACCTTTTTTATTGTATTTGGTAAGTTTCATATTTATTTAAAGTCTGAATCAAGATGTTGACTAAATCTTAATCATTCATAGGTTGTTAGATCTTCTATGCTTTCACTATTATAAATAATTCTGTAGTAAATATCTTTATGGGTATAATTTTTTTAATGTTAGATTATTTTCTTTGGATGCTAGAATGGGGTTGTGTGGGTGAAATGTAGGCACATATTTAAGACTCTTGACACATATTGCCAAATTATTTCCCCCAAAGTTTCTGGCAGTCATAGCTGAAGTCTGTAAACCCAATAGCATTATCATGTTGATTTTCCTCTTTTTTTTGTTGTTTATTTTTTTCATTATTGTTAGTTGAAATATAATTAATATACAGCAGAAATTACCTTTTGTAGTTGTACAATTTGTTAACTTTGACAAATGTATACTCTGTGTAACCACAACAATCAATTTATATAGTAGATATTTCTATCACCCTAAGAAGTTATCTTGTGAATCTATGTAGTGAGGTAGGTTCCACCTATCTTCACCCCTACAAACCACTAATTTGATTTTTGTTGCTATAGTTTTCTTTTTCCAGTATATCATATAAATGGAAATATAGGATATGTGACCTTTTTTGACTGGCTTCTTTTACTTAGTTTAATCCTAAGAACATCACGTTGTTGATGTATCATTAGTTTGTTCCTTTTTTGTTTAGTAGTGTTCTATAAGAGGATGAACCACAATTTGTGCATCCATTCACCAGTTGATAGAATTTGAATTGTTTGCCATTTTTGGTGATTATGAACATTCAGGTACAAGTATTTGTGTGGAGATATTTTCAACACTTGTAAAAATACTTTGGAGTAGGATAGTTGGTTCATATGGTAAGTATATATTTAACTTTGTACCTCATTGCCAAATTGTTTACTGAATGGGCTATACAATTTTCCATTCCCTTTGCATCCTTACCAGTAATTTTCTTTTCTTTTTTTCTTTTTTTTAGTGGTAGGGGAGGTGTGAAATTTTAGCCAATCTAGTAGATATATAGTGATATCTCATTGTGATTTAAATTAGAATTTTCCCAATGATTAACGATACCAAACATCTTTTCATACGTTTAACATCTATAGTTTCTTTGTGTGTATATGAAGTTTATCTTTAAAACTTTCATCCACTTATATTGGATTGTGTGTCTTATGAATATTGTGGTTTAAGAGCTCCTTTGAGAGCAGAAAATTTTAATTTTGGAGTATAAATTATCCATGTTTGTTTTGTGGTTTGCACTTTTGTGTGCTAGATAAGAATATTCGCCTGCCCCAAGATCACAAAGATTTTCTCCTATATTTTCTTCTAGGAGTTTTATATTTCTAAATTTCACATGTATGTCTATGATCAATTTTATGTTGTTTTCTTTGTATATGACATGAGTGAAGAGAAGAGATGAAGTTTTTTTCCCCCCCAGCACACAATTTGTTGAAAAGAGTATACTTTCTACAATTCCCTTGGGACACTACATTTGTCAAATATAAATTGACATAGACATGTGGGTCTATTTTTGGACTCTCTATTCTGTTCCATCAGTCAATATCACTAAAATCACATTCTCTTGACTACTGAGAATTTATAGTAAGCCTTGAAATCAGACTTTGGGTGTCTTCGAAATTTGTTCTTCTGCTTCAAAATTTGTTGGGGTATCTAGGCTATTACCTCTCCATATAAATTATAGAGTCATCTCAATTTCTAAAACTAAGCTTCCTTGGATTGTGATTAGTTTTTTTTTGAATCTATATATCAATTTAGAAGGAATTGATAACAATGTTGAGTTTTCCAATCCATGAACATAATATACTTCTCAATTTATTAAATCATTTTAAGGTTCTTTCATCAGTGTTTTTTTATTCTCAGCATAAATTATTGCACATATTAGAATAGTTAGCTCTAGATGTTTCATGTTTCTTTTCTTAAGCTATTATAAATAATGAAGATTTAAAATTTTATATCAATATCCAAATTTTCAGTATTACTATATAAAAATATAATTGATTTTTATAAGTTGACCATGTATCCAGTGACATTTCTAAACTCATTAACAGTTTCTATGAGGTATTTTGCAGATTCTTTGGGGTTGTATTCATAGATGACTATGGTTCTCTGAAGGTAATTATAGTCCTATTTTTTCCTTTCAAGTCTGTAATGCCTTTTAATTTATTTGTCTATCACACTGGCTGTGACCTCCTATACAATGTTGCCTAGAAGTGGTGAGATTGGACATCCTATTATTCACTATATTATGGAGAAAGTACTATTATTTTACAGTTAAATATGCTGTCAGTTATGGGTTCTGTAGATGTCCTTTATCAGGTTAAGGAAGTTCCTTTCTATTAGATGGCTGAGATATTTTTTATTTTAAATAGATGTCACTGATTCTTATTGTATCATTCTTTTTTGTTATTGTTTCTAAATTTGATATGCTAGTAATTTTTTAAAGAATTTTGCATCTATTTTCAGGTGAAAATATTGGATAATGCTAAGGTTTTTTTTTAAATACTGTTTTTGTGTTGGTCTATTTTTGTTTTTCTCTGGTTTTGGTACCAGCAGGCCTTGTAAAATGAGCTGGAAAGTATTCTCTCATCTTCTGTTTTCTAAAGGAGTTTGTGTATGATTGGCATAATTCTTTAAAAGTTTCATAAAACTTACAATGCTGTCACCTGGGCTTGGAGTTTACTTTTGGGGAAGATTTTAAGCTCTAAATTAATATTACTTAATAGAAACCAGGCTGTTTTGGTTGTCTCCTTCTTCATGAGTGATCTTCAGTAGTTTGTGTATTTCCAGAAATGTATCCATTTTACCTAAGTTTTAAAATGTATTGGCATAATGCTGTTCATAATATTCTATTATTATCCTTTTGAAATCTGTAGTTATGTACTCTCTTTCATTCTTGATATTTGTAATTTTACCTACATACTTTTTTTCTTCAGCACTCTGGGTAAAACTTTAATAATTTGATTGAACTTCTGAAAGAACCAGTTTTTAGATTCATTGATTTTATTTTTTACTTCTTTTTTTAATTGAAATGTAGTTGCTGTACAATATTATACAAGTGGACAACACAGTGATTCACAAACTTTATAGGTTATACTTCACTTTAGTTATTATAAAATATTGGCTGTATTCCTCATGTTGTACAACACTTCCTTGTACCTTATTTATATGTAATAGTTTATACCTTCCTCTCCCCACTGGTAACCACCAGTTTGTTTCTCCATATCTGTGAATCTGCTTCTTTTTTGTTATATTCACAAGTTTGTTGTATCTTTTAAATTACACATATAAATGATATCATACAGTATTTGTCTTTCTTTGCCTGACTCATTTCACTCAGCATAATGCCCTCCAAGTCCACCCATGTTGCTGCAAATGGCAAATTTTCATTCTTTTTTTATGGCTGAGTAGTGTGTTCCATTACATATGTATGTACTACATCTTGTTTATCCATTCATCTGTTGATGGACAGTTGGGTGGCTTTCATGTCTTGGAAATTGTAAATAATGCTGCCATGAATATTGGATGTATGTATCATTTTGAGTTAGTGTTTTTCTTTTTTTTCGGATATATGCCCAGGAGTGGAATTGCTGGGTCAAAGGGTAGTTCTATTTTTAGTTTTTTGAGAAGCCTCCATACTGTTTCCCACAGTAGCTGTACCAATTTACATTCCCACCAACAGTGTACGAGGGTTCCCTTTTTTCCACATCCTCACCAATATTTGTTATTTGTGTTCTTTTTTATTACAGTCGTTCTGACAAATGTGAGGTGATGTCTCATTGTGCTTTTGATTTGCATTTCCCTGATGATTAGTGATGTTGAGCATCATTTCATGTGCCTGTTGGCCATCTGCACTTCCTCTTTCAAAAAATATCTATTCAGTTCTTTTGCCCATTTTTTAATCAGGTTGTTTGTTTTTTTGTTGTTGAGTTGTTTGAGCTATTTATATATGTTGAATATTAATCATATTCATATCATCTGCAAATATTTTCTCCCATTAAGTAGGTTGTCTTTTCACTTTGTCAATGGTGTCTTGCTTTGCAAAAGCTCTTAACTTTAATTAGGTCTCATTTGTTTATTTTTGTTTTTATTTCCTTTGCTTTGGGAGATGAATCCAAAAAAATATTGCTACGATTTATGTCAAAGAGTGTTCTGCCTATGTTTTCCTCTAGGAGTTTTATAGTATCTGGTCTTACATTTAGGTCTTTAATTCATTTTGAGTTTATTTATGTATATGGTGTTAGAGAATGTTCTAATTTCATTCTCTTACATGTAGTTGTCCAATTTTCCCAGCACCACTTATTGAAGAGACTGTCTTTTCTTCATTGTATTCTTGTCTCCTTTGTCATATATTAATTGACCATAGTGCATGGGTTTATTTCTTGCCTTTCTATCCTGTTCCATTGATCTGTTTCTGTGTCAGTACCATACTGTTTTGATTACTGTAACTTTGTAGTATAGTCTGAAGTCAGGGAGCATGATTCTTCCAGCTCTCTTGTTCTTTCTCAAGATTGCTTTGGCTCTTCAGGGTCTTATGTGTTTCCATAGTTCTGAAAAATGCTATCAGTATTTTGATAGGGGTTGCATTGAATTTTTTTATTAATCTCTTTATTATTTTCTTCCTTTTGATTGTATTGGTTATAATTTTCTCTTCTTTTTATAGTTTTTAAGGTGATGGCTTAGTTTATTGATTTGAAACATTTACTGTAATTATTTGTTATAATTTTCTCCAAGTACCGCTTCAGCTATGTCCCCCAAATTCAAAATATTGTATTTTCATTTTTATTGAAAAAATATTTTATCATTCCTCCCTTTGAATCATGGGTTATTTAGAATTATATTGCTTAAATCTAAATATTTGGGGATTTTCCAAATTTTCCTACATCAGTATCTATTTTGATTCCACTGTAGCTGGATAAATTACTTTGTTTGATTTAATTCATTTAATATGTAGATGTTTGTTTTATGAACCAGAATATAGACTCTCTTGGTGACTATTCTCTGTGTACATTAAAAGCATGTATATTCTGTTGTTTTGTGGTGTAGTGTTCTATGAATGACAATTAGATAAAATTGTGTGATACTGTTATTCTTTTATATCCTATCCTTACTTATTTTCTGTCTTGTTTTATTGGTAAAAATTTTTTTGATTTTTATTTTTCTTATACAGTAGGTTCTTATTAGTTATCTCTTTTATACTTATTAGTGTACATATGTCAATCCCAATATCCCAATTCATCCCAACCTCCCCCCACCACCACCACTTTGCCCCCTTGGTGTCCATACGTTTGTTCTCTACATCGGTGTCTCTATTTCTGCCTTGCAAACCGGTCCATCTGTACCATTTTGCCAGATTCCATATATATGTGTTAATATATATTTGTTTTTCTCTTTCTGACTTACTTCCACATCTCTACAAATGACCCAATTTCGTTTCTTTTTATGGCTGAGTAATATTCCATTGTATATATGTAACACATCTTTATCCATTTGTATGTCAATGAACATTTAGGTTGCTTCCATGACCTGGCTGTTGTAAATAGTGCTTCAGTGAACATTGGAGTGCAAGTGTCTTTTTGAATTATGGTTTTCTCTGGAAATATGCCCAGTAGTAGGATTGCTGGGTCATGTGGTAATTCTATTTTTAGTTTTTTAAGGAACCTCCATACTATTCTCTATAGTGGCTGTATCAATTTACATTCCCACCAGCAGTACAAGAGGGTTCCCTTTTCTCCACACCCTCACCAACATTTGTTGTTTGTAGATTTTCTGATGATTCCCCTTCTAACCGGTGTCAGGTGATACCTCATTGTAGTTTTGATTTGTGTTTCTCTCATGATTAGTGATACTGAGCAGCTTTTCATGTGCCTCTTGGCATCTGTATGTCTTCTTTGGAGAAATGTCTATTTAGGTCTTCTGCCAATATTTGGATTGGGTTGTTTGTTTTTTTAATATTAAGCTGCATTAGCTGTTTATACATTTTGGAGATTGATCCGTTGTCCGTTGATTTGTTTGCAAATATTTTCTCCCATTCTGAGGGTTGTCTTTTCATCTTGTTTATAGTGTCCTTTGCTGTGCAAAAGCTTTTAAGTTTCATTAGGTCCCATTTGTATATTTCTGTTTTTATTTTATTTTTGTTTTGTTTTGTTTCCATTACTCTGGGAGGTGGGTCAAAAAAGATCTTTGTGTGCTTTATGTCAAAGAGTGTCTTCCTGTGTTTTATTCTAAGAGTTTTATAGTGTCCAGTCTTACATTTAGGTCTTTAATCCATTTTGAGTTTATTTTTGTGTATGGTGTTAGGGAGTGTTCTAACTTCATTCTTTTCCGTGTAGCTGTCCAGCTTTCCCAGAACCACTTATTGAAGAGACTGTCTTTTCTCCATTGTATATCCTTTCCTCCTTTGTCATAGACTAGTTGACCGTAGGTATGTGGGTTTATCCCTGGACTTTCTATCCTATTCCATTGATCTATATTTCTGTTTCTGTGCCAGAACCATACTGTCTTGATTACTGTAGCTTTGTAGTATAGTCTGAAGTCAGGGAGTCTGATTCCTTCAGCTCTGTTTTTTCTCCCTCAAGACTGCTTTGGCTATTCGGGGTCTTTTGTGTCTCCATACAAATTTTAAGATTTATTGTTCTAGTTCTGTAAAATATACCATTGGTAATTTGATAAGGATTGCATTGAATCTGTAGATTGCTTTGGGTAGAATAGTCATTTTCACAGTATTGATTCTTCCAATTGAAGAACATGGTATATCTCTCCATCTGTTTGTGTCATCTTTGATTTCTTTCATCAGTGTCTTATAGTTTTCTCAGTACAGGTCTTTTACCCCGTTAAGTAGACTTATTCCTAGGTATTTTATTCTTTTTGTTGCAGTGGTGAATGGGATTGTTTCCTTAATTTCACTTTCTGATTTTTCGTTGTTAGTGTATATGAATGCAAGAGATTTATGTGCATCAATTTTGTATCCTGCAACTTTACCAAATTCACTGATTAGCTCTAGTAGTTTTCTGGTGGCATCTTTAGGATTCTTTATGTATAGTATCATGTCATCTCCAAACAGTGACAGTTTTACTTCTTCCTTTCCAATTATATTCCTTTTATTTCTTTTTCTTCTCTGATTGCCGTCACTAAGACTTCCAAAACTATGTTGAATGATGGTAGTGAGAGGAGACATCCTTTTCTTTTTCCTGATCTTAGAGGAAATGCTTTCAGTTTTTCACCATTGAGAATAACGTTTTCTGTGGGTTTGTCATATATGGCCTTTATTATGTTGAGATAGGTTCCCTCTGTGCCCACTCTCTGGAGAGTTCTTATCATAAATGGGTGTTGAATTTGGTCAAAACCTTTTTATGCATCCATTGAGATGCTCATATAGTTTTTATTCTTCAATTTGTTAATATGGTGTATCACATTGATTGATTTGCATATCTTGAAGAATCCTTGCATCCCTGGGATAAATCCCATTTGATCATGGTGTATGATCTTTTTAATGTGTTGCTGGATTCTGTTTGCTAGTATTTTGTTGAGGATTTTTGTATCTATATTCAACAGTGATATTGTGCTGTAATTTACTTTTTTTAGTAGTTTATTTGTCTGGTTTTGGCATCAGGGTGATGGTGGCCTCATAGAATGAGTTTCGGAGTGTTCCCTCCTCTGCAATTTTTTGGAAGAGTTTGAGAAGGGTGGGTGTTAGCTCTTCTCTAAATGTTTGATAGAATTCACCTCTGAAGCCATCTGGTCCTGGACTTCTGTTTTTTGGAAGATTTTTTATCACAGTTTGAATTTCATTACCTGTGATTGGTCTGTTCATATTTTCTATTTCTTCCTGGTTCAGTCTTGGAAGGTTATACCTTTCTAAAAATTTGTCCATATCTTCCAGGTTGTCCATTTTATTGTCATAGATTTGCTTCTAGGAGTGTCTTATGATGCTCTGTATTTTTGTGGTGTCCTCTGTAACTTCTCCTGTTTCATTTTTAATTTTATTGATTTGAGTCCTCTCCCTCTTTTTCTTGATGAGTCTGGCTAAAAGTTTATCAATCTTGTTTATCTTCTCAAAGAACCAGTTCTAGTTTTATTGATTGTTGCTATTGTTTTCTTTATTTCTATTTCATTTATTTCTACTCTGATCTTTATGATTTCTTTCCTTCTACTGACTTTGGTTTTGTTTGTTTTTCTTTCTCTAGTTTCTTTAGGTGTAAGGTTAGATTGTTTATGAGATTTTTCATCTTTCTTGAGGTAGAATTGTATTGCCATAATCTTCCCTCGTAGAACTACTTTTGCTGCATTCCATAGATTTTGGATCGTCGTGGTTTGGTTGTCATTTGTCTCTAGGTATTTTGTGATTTCCTCTTTAATTTCTTCAGTGATCTCTTGGTCATTTAGTAACGTATTGTTTAGCCTCCATGTGTTTGTGTTTTTTACCTTTTTTTCCCTGTAATTGATTTCTAATCTCATAGCATTGTGGTTGGAAAAGATGCTTGACATGATTTCAATTTTCTTAAATTTACCAAGGCTTGATTTGTTACCCAAGATGTGTTATATCCCGGAGAATGTTCCATGTGCCCTTGAGAAGAAAGTGTAATCTGCTGTTTTTGGATGGAATGTCCTATAAATATCAACTAAATCTATCTGGTCTATTGTGTCATTTAAAGCTTGTGTTTCCTTATTAATTTTCTGTCTGGATGATCTGTCCATTGGTGTAAGTGAGGTGTTAAAGTCCCCCACTATTATTGTGTTACTGTTGATTTCCTCTTTTATAGCTGTTAGCATTTGCCTTATGCATTGAGGTGCTCCTTTGTTGGATGCATATATATTTTTAATTTTTATATCCTCTTCTTGGATTGATCCTTTGATCATTATGTAGTGTCCTTCCTTGTCTCTTGTGACATTCTTTATTTTAAAGTCTATTTTATCTGAGATGAGTATTGCTACTCCAGCTTTTAGATTTCCATTTGCATGGAATATTTTTTCCATCCCCTCACTTTCAGTCTGTATGTGACCCTAGGTCTGAAGTGGATCTCTTGTAGACAGCATATATACAGGTCTTGTTTTGCATCCATTCAGTGAGCCTGTGTCTTTTGGTTGGAGCATTTAATCCATTCACATTTAAAGTAGTTATCGATATGTGTATTCCTATTACCATTTTCTTAATTCTTTTGGGTTTGTTTTTGTAGGTCCTTTTCTTCTCTTGTGTTTCCCACTTAGAGAACTTCCTTTAGCATTTGTTGTAGAGCTGGTTTTGTGGTGCTGAATTCTCTTAGCTTTTGCTTGTCTGTAAAACTTTTGATTTCTCCATCGAATCTGAATGAGATCCTTGCTGTGTAGAGTAATCTTGGTTGTAGGTTCTTCCCCTTCATCACTTTAAATATATCATGCCACTCCATTCTGGCTTGTAGAGTTTCTGATGAGAAATCAGCTCTTACCCTTATGGGAGTTCCCTTGTATGGTATTTGTCACTTTTCTCTTGTTGCTTTTAATAATTTTTCTTTGTCTTTAATTTTTGCCAGTTTGATTACTATGTGTCTCAGCATGTTTCTCATTGGGTTTATTCTGTCTGGGACTCTCTGCACATCCTGGACTTGGGTGGCTATTCCCTTTCCCGTGTTATGGAAATTTTCCACTATAATCTCTTCAAATGTTTTCTCAGGTCCATTCTCTCTCTCTTCTCTTTCTGGGACCTCTGTAATATGAATGTTGGTGTGTTTAATGTTGTCCCAGAGGTCTTTTAGGCTGTCTTCACTTCTTTTCATTCTTTTTTCTTTATTCTGTTCCATGGTAGTGAATTCCACCATTCTGTCTTCCAGGTCACTTATCTGTTCTTCTGCTTCAGTTATTCTGCTATTGATTCCTTCTAGTGTATTTTTCATTTCAGTTATTGTATTGTTCATCTCTGTTCTTTAATTCTTCTAGATCTTTCTTAAACATTTCTTGCATTGTCTCAATCTTTGGCTCCATTCTTTTTCCGAGATCCTGGATCATCTTCTGCATCATTGTTCTGAATTCTTTTTCTGGAAGGTTGCCTATCTCTGCTTCATTTACTTCTTTTTCTGTGGTTTTATCTTATTTCTTCATCTAGTACATAGTCCTCTGCCTTTTCATTTTGTCTGTGAATGTGATTTTCATTCTACAGGCTGCAGGACTGTAGTTCTTCTTGCTTCTGCTGTCTGCTCTGTGGTGAATGAGGCTATCTAAGAGGCTTGTGCAGGCTTCCTGATGGGAGGGAGTGGTGGTGAGTAGAGCTGGGTGTTGCTTTCATTATTGATAAAGAAATTTTGTAGTCTCCAACTATAATGGTTGGCTTGTCTCCTCCTTTTAGGTCTGTCATTTTCTGTTTCATATATTTTGATAATCTGTAATGTGAATATATGTTTTGTATTGTTATATCTTCTTGACAAATTCATTCCTTTACCAGCACAGTGCCATAGTTTCATAGATTCTGGAAGAAGACACAATACCCCTGGGTCAGAGAGAAAGCCTTTTATTACTCACAGCACAGAAAATAGCTGAACTTCATGTTTATATCAACTCTTCCTTTCCCCTAACTCTTGTGAATGCAGAATAAAGTGTAAGCCCAGATAGATGCTGTACACACAGTGGGTTTATGTCCAGTTGAGAAACCCTGAACTTAGTCAACCGCAGTCCTATGAAGAAAGCTACTAGGAAGCCTGCCCAGCATTTTCCCTAGAGGACATTATTATCCTAGACAGCAAACAAATATACCCTATGCCCTAGATATGAAGGAAGATACAATATCTTTCTAGGCTCTTCACTACACATTCTTAAAAGGATTATCCATAATAAATGAAATCACAATATGTGAGGATATGTTAGAGACACATGGAGAATTGTTTCCCAGATATATCCTTTCTTATGCCTGGAGGTCTTTCTCTTTCTATATTCTACTTTGTGTATGTATATAGCCACTCGCCCTTCCTTTTGATCAGTATTTTCTTGTCATACATTTTTCCATTTTTTTTACTTTTAACCTACCAGTATCTTTATATTTAAAAGGGCTTTTTTGTGGGAGGCATTTGATCTTAATTTTTTATCCAATCTTACACTCTCTGCCTTTTGGTTGAGGGGTTTAGACCATATATATTAAATGTAACTATTAAAATTTAAATCTACTAATTGCTGTTATTTTCTGTTTGTATCACCTGTTCTGTTACATTTCCCCCTTTGTTATTTTTCTGTGGTTTACAATATATTCTACCTTCAGATTATATTGCCTCACTGCAAATTATATTATTCCACTTCATTTTACGACTGTATACGTCCAGATACTTCCATTTCCTCACTTCCAACCATTTTGCTATTTTTGTGCTACATTTGCTACTATATAAGTTAAACATGCCATGATATTTTGTTACTATTTTTTACATAAACAGATACTTATCTTGTTAATCTAATAAAATAAGAAAAACCCTTACACTTAATTTAATTTATATGATTTCTGGGCTTAATTTTTTATGTAATTTCAAATTTTCATATAGTATTCTAATTTTATTCTGCCTGAAGTGCATGCTTTAACGTTTTTCATAGTATAAATATGCTGGCAATGAGTTCTGTAAGCTTTTGTTTGTTTGAATAAGTCTTTGTCTTTAATATTAGCTTTCTTCTACTTGTCTTAAGCTTAATTTACTCTTCTCTTTCCAGTTTACTAGAGTGGATGCTTTGGTTATTGCATTGAGATTTTTCTTCATTTCTAATCTGTGAATTCTATGTGTTAAATTTCTCTTAAACACTGCTTTTGCTGCATCCCACAAATTTTGATAATTTTTTGTTTTGTTTTCATTTGATTTTTAAATATCTCTTAAGGCGTCTTTGTCCCTTGTATTACTTAGAAAGGTGTTGATTAATTTTCAAGGGTCAATGATTCAATGAAATAGACTAGTTAATAAATATATAGAAAAGATTCAACTTTTCTAGGAGGAATAAAATACAGGCAAATAATAGTTAAACCAATGTTCTGCTTTCACTTAATATGTTAAAAAAAAGTGTCCACTTCATTGACTCTAAGCCATTTTTTTATTCTTATTTTAACATTGAAATTAAGTTGTGTTTTACAACTAATCTCCTTTTTTTTTTTCTTTGCGGTACGCAGACCTCTCACTGTTGTGGCCTCTCCCGTTGTGGAGCACAGGCTCCAGACGCGCAGGCTCGGTGGCCATGGCTCACGGGCCTAGCCGCTCCACAGCATGTGGGATATTCCCGGACCGGGGCACGAACCCGTGTCCCCTGCATTGGCAGGCAGACTCTCAACCACTGCGCCACCAGGGAAGCCCTAATCTCCTTTTTCAATCATGTTTGGTCAGGCAATCTTTTTTATTATTGCCTCAGTAAAGATGTAATTATCATTGCCTGAGCATGGTCAAGCATTAAAACTACTGTTAGGAAAACCAGAATCAATGTCAGTGATTTTGAAAAAACAAAAAAAAAAACTAAACCCCAAACCTGGGTACAACATACTAGTGGAACATTTTTTAAACACTTAGTACATAATGTGGTGGGAGCAGTGGGAGGGATAAAACAGAAGTGTGTAGCAGCATTCTGAAATTGAAATCAGAAGCAAAGCAATCCTACATAATTGCAATATGGCTTAGAAACCAAACACCAATAGCTTTAATTTTCTACATAGACTCTGTTAAGAAATGCTGCATCACCAATATTCTTTTGTATAGAAGATGATATTGTGTGGGGAAACATGGACAATAATGTCTCTGACTCAAAAAATGCTTCAGAAGACTCAGACTCTGAAAGGAAAGACATTTTAGGAATACCATAATGAATATCATTTCCTGATTTATTATATGTAGATGTAAGACAAATATCAAAATTTATGTTTAAATGTCTAAAAAAGCACTTTAGTATTTGAAGTTAAAAAGTCTAAGTGATAAGACATTATGTCACTTGATTGGCTGAATTTTTTTCTTTTTTTACTGTACAGAAAATAAGATGCAACATATAAGCAATGGTATGAGATTCACTAAAATATGATCATTGATAAATGTTCGTTTATATGTAATAATTTTTAACAATTAGTTTTTAAACTCATTTGTTTACCTTTTGTGAATTCTCTTTTTCTTCTAAACAAATATTTTACTACAATTTTTAAAAATGTGTTAATTCCCTCATTCCCCATGTAAATATTCACTTAAATCTTTAAATATGTTGTTTTACTTATAGTCATCTAGGTATTTTGCCTATGTTACAAAATAAAATTTAATCATTTAGGGCAGATTTCATTATTTAGACATTGCCATAGAAATGATATTTATCAACTATTCAAAACTTTGTTTGATACCAAGATATAAAAATTATACAAATGGATTATTGTGGCTTTAGCAGAAAGAGTAACTTCATAGATAAATTTCTGACATAAGTATAATTGCACTGTGCTCCCAAACTGTTATAAAGACTTTCATGGTCAGCGTAAAACCTTTTGACATTATTTATTTTCATTTAGAATTTTGTTCAATCTTCACCATTTTTTTTAAGAAAAGTATTTCTTTGTCTAACTTGTCACAGTCATTCTTTTGACTTTTCATTGCCACTCTTGTCAAGAACTGTGGAGACTGAAAGGCAGTATTGGTATGGCCGTGTCTATGGAGCCATAACTGGGAGTTTGTTTCCAGCTTCTGTTACTTAGCAGCTGAGTGACCTTTGGTGAACCATCTAACCTCTCTGTTCCTATTTCTTCAGATGTAAGATGGGGATTAAAATAATCATTATATCTATAGCTAACATTTATAGAATACTTCTTATTCAAGTAATATATTAGGAACTTTATGCATATCATTCCATTTAGTCTTCACAAGAAGTCTATGGAGAAGGTGGTATTATTACCTCCATTTCACAGATGAGATGCTAATGACACAATAGAATAAAATGAAATAGTGCTTATAGTACTCTGTGTGGAGAGTAGGCAATATGGTAATGATGATGATGATGTCAAAGATGATGACAAGTGGTGATGTTGACAGCAATGACAAAGATAAAATTTCCATGCATCAGCATTATGCCATCATCTTAGATAAATATGCTTTTAACTCTTAGAAATATAGCATCAACAGTTTATTTCATAAATATTTATTGATAGCCTTTCATGGCCAGACCCTGAATGTATAAATGTATATAATGCTATTTTCAAGGAGTTTCTAGACTAGTAGAAAAGGGAAAAATATGGTCAAAAGAAGAAAATATTAAGGGAAGGAATGATGAGGCAGAAAAGAAGGAAAGAAGAAAATAGGGAAGAGAAAGTGGAGAGATGGTAAAATGAGAAAAGAAAACAAGGCAGGATAATCTTGTAGGAAATGCAGTTGGCTTCATTTGGATTGCACAATAGGTGGTATATTCCAATCTCTAATACACGCCATGCATCAGAGCCCAAATTCAGAAATCAGCTGCTGGGAAGACACATGTAAACACAGCAGAGAATTTTTCTTAAGGATGTGTGATGATGCATAGCACCTGTCAAGCTGGAATCTAGTTTTATGCAAAACGACTGCTGGATCAATGGTCCTGATTCGGTGTGCCATTCTTTAAAAAAAAAAGCGCTGTAGCACATGTGTGTACAATTGATATTATGAAATGATGTTAAATTACAAAATCTAGTGAGAACAAGATGGATCTTTTTTTTTATTCATGCTGTGACCAGTTTTCTTTTCAAACATGCATATCTAAGGATTATGGAAAGGGTGGAGAGGGATATGGAGAGACAGACAAGAAGAGGGGAAAAAGGGCAGAAATATCATAGTTTCCAGCTGCTTCAACTCCCTTGGAAAGAGGTTTGGTATAAATTATATCAAGAAAAATAGGTGCATTCAATAGCTTTAGATACATTTTCTGCCTATCCAGTTAATATGTCAAAATGTTCTGCTTTAAGCAAGAAGACAGAAAAGCTTTGCCACACCACAAAGGGGCGTCTTAATCCCATCACTCCCTCATTACCCTCCAAGGAAGTAACATTAGGTAAGCATCTGATTTGCATCAGGGGGCAGCCTTGATTTCAGCGAAAGCTGTTTGCAATTCAATAAGCTCCATGCACTGTGTTGCCTTTTATATGATTCCTTATGGTGTGGTTGATCATGATCTTAATACATTTTTTTCCTTAATGGAGAACACTGAGGCAATGCTGAAGAATTAAACTTGGTCTCTGTGCGAGTTAGAGGATATATGAAGATTAAGAGAGATGAGCCTTCATATTTTATGATCTCTGACCTGGATTAAGAAAATTTGCATAAGGCACTAGGTTAGGTGGAAGCAAGGCTGAATTGATGGCCTTAGAAATGAAGACTGGGACAGTTTGAAAAGTGAGGGAGGGAGAAAAATTGGAAGAGAAAGAGAGGGAGAAGAAGAGAGAAAAAGAGAAACAGAGAAGAACTGAAAAAATAGAAGTTGCTTGGGAGACTGGATCATGGGATAAAAGCAATTTTGCAACCCTTGAAAAGGTTAGAAGTTCATATGAAATTCATCAAATGCTCTGCTCATTTCCCTAATTCATTCCTCTTAGCTTTTTGAGTGTGCTGGTTATGCCACAGCATCTTTATAAAGCCTGAGGTTTTCTTTCTATTTCCCATTTTGAATAGTTAAATAACAACCACCTCCTTTATTGTCCTATAAATATTAATTGTTTCCATCTGAGCTGAGTTGTTAAAAAGTTAATAATTTAGAGCTATTTCCTGCTTTGCCTGGGTTACTGTTTGACAGAAAACATTTGAGGTAAGGTACTTCTTAATGTGATGGGCATGGCTATGGGTCACTAACTTGGACTTTCCAAGTGAGATGGCCATGGTGTTGAAAGCAACAGTCAAACACAGACATCTCTGCAAATGTGACAGAAATGAGTAGAGATACCGCTGATATTAGGGGAGAATAAGAAAGGAGAAATATAAAAAGCAATGGCTGTCAATGGCAAGGACCTTGAGAACAGGGTCCATGCATTTTGTAGCAATCGCCACAGAGTCTGGTACACAGCATTGCACAGAAAAGATGCTCCATGTTCATCATCATTCATCCAAAAGCATGAATTGTTTGCCCTGGTGCCTGTAATGAAAACAAGAACAAGATTTCTAATTTCAAATTGCTTAAAGTCAAGTAGAGTTGAGACAAGTAAACCAGCAGAAGAAACATGAGTATCTCTAACACATTATCCTCATATAAATTTTGTGTTGCCAATTTATTCCAAATGGCATGCAATATTTTGGAGATATGAAGATTATTATATGAAGTGGAGTTTCTCAACTTGACATTTTGAGCCAGATAATTTTTTGTGATGTAGACTCTTCCCTTATGTATTGTGGGATGATTAGTAGCATCCTTGGACTCTTATGCAATAAATGCCAGTAGCAACCCACCCCCATTTGTAACAACTGAAAATATCCCTAGACATTGTCAGGTGTTCCCTGGGGGGACAAAATGTGCCTAGTTGAGGAACACTGCCATAGAGCATTCAGGTTCTTTTTTTTCTTCTCAGCTACTCTGGATTTTTGCTATATCAGCCTTTGTTATTTTATGTTGTATATGCAGTAAAACTGGCAAATTGATGGACTTCCCCTGAAAACCATTCTCTCCTTTCTCCATGGCAGTGGGTGCACATGGCCACTCCATTAGAGACTACATATCACAGCTTCCTTTGCAGATTGCTGTGGATGTGTGACTAAACGTAGTAACTAAATTACTGGAGTGATTAGTGGTACTTCTAAGCATTGGCATTAAAGGACAAATTTGTATACTTTTCCTTTCCATTTTACTGTGAGCTGGATCGTGGACAGAGGTGAGCTAGCTTCAGCAATGTAAGAAAGGCAATGCCCTAGAGGACAGGAAAACAAGAGGATGGAATAACTTGGTCAGTGACAGTTTCGCTGAATTTGTGGAACAGAACAGTGTCATCAGCCTCAACCCCCCGCCTGGAGATGCTTAAAGACTTCTTCTTTATTTAAGCCACTGTGTTCTGGCGTCTCTTTGCTATAGAAACTTAGCCTCTCAGATCCTATCTGTTAGAATTGTAACAGATATAGAATATATATATGAGTCAATGCACATTAATATTTATACATATGCATACACACGTATGATCAGTGTGCAACATTCTGGTCAGGCAAAAAGTTAATAAAGAGGGAATATATAAGTATGTACATGTACATATTAGAATATAAATATAAAAAGCTATAGGAACCTTAGCTAATGGAGTAATTAATTCTGCCAATGTGGTTTCTGGGCCTTAAATGATGAATAAGAGTTTGTCAGAAAGATTAATGAACCAATGAAGGGCTGTTCTCTAATTTCACAACTTGAAAGGCTCTCATCCAGAAAGAGCTAATGGTAGCTCTACATAAAGCAGCAGTGTTCAGCCAAGTCACTGATGGATGCTCTCTTTTAGTCGAATCACTTAGCTGCACTCCTACCTCACACCAGGTTGATCACCACACTTGGAGGAGCTTCAAGATGGCAGAGGACTAGGACGTGGAGATCACCTTCCTCCCCACAGATACATCAGAAATACATCTACACGTGGAACAACTCCTACAGAACACCTACTGAACGCTGGCAGAAGACCTCAGACCTCCCAAAAGGCAAGAAACGCCCCACATACCTGGGCAGGGCAAAAGAAAAATGAATAAACAGAGACAAAAAATAGGGATGGGACCTGCACCAGTGGGAGGGAGCTGTGAAGTAGGAAAGGTTTCCACACACTAGGAAGCCCATTCGCGGGCGGAGACTGTGGGTGGCGGTGGGGAAGCTTCAGAGCCGCGGAGGAGAGCGCAGCAACAGGGGTGCAGAGGGCAAAGCGGAGAGATTCCCACACAGAGGATCGGTGCCGACCGGCACTCACCAGCCCAAGAGGCTTGTCTGCTCACCCACCGGGGTGGGCGGGGGCTGGCAGCTGAGTCTCGGGCTTTGGTCAGAGCGCAGGGAGAGGACTGGGGTTGGCGGCGTGAACACAGCCTGCCGGGGGTTAGTGCACCACGGCTAGCCAGGAGGGAGACCGGGAAAATGTCTGGACCTGCCGAAGAGACAAGAGACTTTTTCTTGCCTCTTTGTTTCCTGGTGCGCAAGGAGAAGGGATTAAGAGCGCTGCTTAAAGGAGCTCCAGAGACCGGTGTGAGCCACGGCTAACAGCGTGGACCCCAGAGACAGGCGTGAGATGCTAAGGCTGCTGCTGCAGCCACCAAGAAGCCTGTGTGCAAGCACAGGTCACTATCCACACCTCCCGTCCTGGGAGCCTGTGCAGCCCGTCACTGCCAGGGTCCCGTGATCCAAGGACAACTTCCCTGGGAGAACATATGGCGCGCCTCAGGCTGGTGCAACATCACGCTGGCCTCTGCCACCACAGGCTTGCCCCACATCCGTATGCCTTCCTCCCCTCCGGACTGAGTGAGCCAGAGCCCCCTAATCAGCTGCTCATTTAACCCGGTCCTGTCTGAACGAAGAACAGACGCCCTCAGGCGATCTACACACAGAGGCAGGGCCAAATCCAAAGCTGAACCCCAGGAGCTGTGCGAACAAAGAAGAGAAAGGGAAATTTCTCCCAGCAGCCTCAAGAGCAGCGGATTAAATCTCCACAATCAACTTGATGTACCCTGCATCTGTGGAACACCTGAATAGACAAGGAATCATCCCAAATTGAGGAGGTGGACTTTGGGAGCAAAGATATATATTTTTTCCCCCTTTTTCTCTTTTTGTGAGTGTGTATGTGTATGTTTCTGTGTGTGATTTTGTCTGTATACCTTTGCTTCTACCATTTGTCCTAGGGTTCTGTCTGTCCATTTTTTTTATTACTTAAAATAATTATTTTTTCTTAATACTTGTTTTTTATTTCAATAGCTTTATTTTATTTTACTTTATTTTATTCCTTCCTTCCTTCCTTTCTTTCCTTTTCTCTTTTCTTTTCTTTTCTTTTCTCCCTTTTATTCTGAGCTGTGTGGAGGACAGGCTGTTGGTGCTCCAGCCAGGGGACAGGGCTGTGCCACTGAGGTGGGAGACCCAAGTTCAGGACACTGGTCCACAAGAGACCTCCCAGCTCCATGTAATATCAAATGGTGAAAATCTCCCAGAGATCTCCATCTCAACACCCTATGCAGGACATAGGACATAGTGCAGGACACCCTATGCCAAACAACTAGCAAGACAGGAACACAACCCATCCACTAGCACAGAGGCTGCCCAAAATCATACTAAGGCCACAGACACCCCAAAACACACCAACAGACGTGGATCTCCCCACCAGAAAGACAAGATCCAGCCTCATCCACCAGAACACAGGCAGTAGTCCCCTCCACCAAGAAGCCTACACAACCCACTGAACCAACCTTAGCCACTGGGGACAGACACCAAAAACAACAGAAACTATGAATGTGCAGCCTGCGAAAAGGAGACCCCAAACACAGTAAGTTAAGCAAAATGAGAAGACAGAGAAACACACAGCAGATGAAGGAGCAAGATAAAAACCCACCAGACCTAACAAATGAAGAGGAAATAGGCAGTCTATCTGAAAAAGAATTCAGAATAATGATAGTAAAGATGATCCAAAATCTTGGAAATAGAATGGAGAAAATACAAGAAACGTTTAATAAGGACCTAGAAGAACTAAAGAGCAAACAAGCACAGATGAACAACACAATAAATGAAATTAAAAATACTCTAGAAGGGAGCAATAGCAGAATAACTAAGGCAGAAGAACAGATAAGTGACCTGGAAGATAAAATAGTGGAAATAACTACTGCAGAGCAGAATAAAGAAAAAAGAATGAAAAGAATTGAGGACACTCTCAGAGACCTCTGGGAAAACATTAAACACACCAACATTCAAATTATAGGGGTCCCAGAAGAAGAAGAGAAAAAGAAAGGGACTGAGAAAATACTTGAAGAGATTATAGTTGAAAACTTCCCTAATATGGGAAAGGAAATAGTTAATCAAGTCCAGGAAGCACAGAAGGTCCCATACAGGATAAATTCGAGGAGAAACATGCCAAGACACATATTAATCAAACTATCAAAAAATAAATACAAAGAACAAATATTGTTCTTTTGTTTAAAATATTGCAGAAACTCTGCAAGCCATAAGGGAGTGGCAGGACATATTTAAAGTGATGAAAGAGAAAAAGCTACAACCAAGATTACTCTACCCAGCAAGGATCTCATTCAGATTCGACGGCGAAATTAAAACCTTTACAGACAAGCAAAAGAGAATTCAGCACCACCAAACCAGCTTTACAACAAACGCTAAAAGAACTTCTCTAGGCAGGAAACACAAGGGAAGGAAAAGACCTACAATAATAAACCCAAAACAATTAAGAAAAATGTGATAGGAACATACATATTGATAATTACCTTAAATGTGAATGGAATAAATGCTCCAACCAAAAGAAATAGACTGGCTGAATGGATACAAAAACAAGACCTGTATATATGCTGTCTACAAGAGACCCACTTCAGACCTAGGGACACATACAGACTGATAGTGAGGGGATGGAAAAAGATATTCCATGCAAATGGAAATCAAAAGAAAGCTGGAGTAGCAATCCTCATATCAGAATTTAAAACATATCAGTCTTTAAAACAAAGACTATTACAAGACACATATCAGTCTTTAAAACAAAGACTATTACAAGACACAAAGAAGGACGCTACATAGTGATCAAGGAGTCAACCCAAGAAGAAGATATAACAATTGTAAATATTTATGCACCCAACATAGGAGCACCTCAATACATAAGGCAAACACTAACAGCCATAAAAGGGGAAATCAACAGTAACACAATCATAGTAGGTGACTTTAACACCCTACTTTCACAAATGGACAGATCATCCAAAATGAAAATAAATAAGGAAACACAAACTTTAAATGATACATTAAACAAGGTGGACTTAATTGATATTTATAGGACATTCCATCCAAAAACAAGAGAATACACATTCTTCTCAAGTATTCATGGAACATTCTCCAAGCCAAATCATGTCTTGGGTCACAAATCAAGCCTTGGTAAATTTAAGAAAATTGTAATTGTATCAAATATCTTTTCTCATCACAATGCTATGAGACTAGATATCAATTACAGGAAAAAATCTGTAAGAAATACAAACACATGGAGGCTAAACAACACAGTACTTAATAACCAAGAGATTACTGAAGAAATCAAAGAGGAAATCAAAAAATACCTAGAAACAAATGACAACGAAAACACAACGACCCAAAACCTGTGGGATGCAGCAAAGACAGTTCTAAGAGGGAAGTTTATAGCAATACAAGACTACTTTAAGAAACAAGAAACATCTGAAATAAACAACCTAACCCTACACCTAAAGCAATTAGAGAAAGAAGAACCAAAAAACCCATAGTTAGCAGAAGGAAAGAAATCATAAATACCAGATCAGAAATAAATGAAAAAGAAATGAAGGAAACAATAGCAAAGATCAATAAAACTAAAAGCTGGTTCTTTGAGAAGATAAACAAAATTGATAAACCATTAGCCAGACTCATCAAGAAAAAAGGGGGAAGATTCAAATCAATAGAATTAGAAATGAAAAAGGAGAAGTAACAACTGACACTGCAGAAATACAAAGGTTCATGAGAGATTACTACAAGCAACTCTATACCAATAAAAATGGACAACCTGGAAGAAATGGACAAATTCTTAGAAATGCAGAACCTTCCGAGACTGAACCAGGAAGAAATAGAAAATATGAACATACCAATCGCAAGCACTGAAATTGAAACTGATTAAAAATCTTCCAACAAACAAAAGCCCAGGACCCAATGGCTTCACAGGCGAATTCTATCAAACATTTAGAGAAGAGCCAACACCTATCCTTCTCAAACTCTTTCAAAATATAGCACAGGTAGCAACACTCCCAAACTCATTCTACGAGGCCACCATTGCTCTGATACCAAAACCAGAGAAAGATGTCAGAAAGAAAGAAAACTACAGGTCAATATCACTGATAAACATAGATACAAAAATCCTCAACAAAATACTAGCAAACAGAATCCAATAGCACATTAAAAGGATCATACACTATGGTTGAGTGGGGTTTATCCCAGGAATGCAAGGATTCTTCAATATAGGCAAATCAAGCAATGTGATACACCATATTAACAAATTGAAGGAGAAAAACCATATGATCATCTCAATAGATGCAGAGAAAGCTTTCAACAAAATTCAACACCCATTTATGATAAAAACTCTCCAGAAAGTAGGCATAGAGGGAACTTTCCTCAACATAATAAAAGCCATATATGACAAAACGACAGCCAACATTGTTCTCAGTGGTGAATAACTGAAACCATTTCCACTACCATCAGGAACAAGACAAGGTTGCCCACTCTCACCACTATTATTCAACATAGTTTTGGAAGTTTTAGTCACAACAATCAGAGAAGAAAAGGAAATAAAAGGAATCCAAATTGGAAAAGAAGAAGTAAAGCTGTCACTGTTTGCAGATGACATGATACTATACGTAGAGAATCCTAAAGATGCTACCAGAAAACTACTAGAGCTAATCAATGAATTTGGTAAAGTAGCAGGATACAAAATTAATGCACAGAAATCTCTGGCATTCCTATACACTAATGGTGAAAAATCTGAAAGGGAAATCAAGAAAACACTCCCATTAACCATTGCAACAAAAAGAATAAAATATCTAGGAATAAACCTACCTAAGGAGACAAAAGACCTGTATGCAGAAAATTATAAGGCACCGATGAAAGAAATTAAAGATGATACAAATAGATGGAGAGATAAACCATGTTCTTGGATTGGAAGAATCAACATTGTGAAATGACTCTACTACCCAAAGCAATCTACAGATTCAATGCAATCCCTATCAATCTACCACTGGTATTTTTTATAGAACTAGAACAAAAAATTTCACAATTTGTATGGAAACACAAAAGACCCTGAATAGCCAAAGCAATCTTGAGAATGAGAAACGGAGCTGAAGGAATCAGGCTCCCTGACTTCAGACTATACTACAAAGCTACAGTAATCAAGACAGTATGGTACTGGTACAAAAACAGAAAGATAGATCAATGGAACAGGATAGAAAGCCCAGAGATAAACCCACGCACATATGGTCACCTTTTCTTTGATAAAGGAGGCAGGAATGTACAGTGCAGAAAGGACAGCCTCTTCAGTAAGTGGTGCTGGGAAAACTGGACAGGTACATATAAAAGTATGAGATTAGATCACTCCCTAATACCATACACAAAAATAAGCTCAAAATGGATTAAAGACCTAAATGTAAGGCCAGACACTATAAAACTCTTAGAAGAAAACATAGGCAGAACACTCTATGACATAAATCACAGCAAGATCTCTTTTGACCCACCTCCTAGGGAAATGGAAATAAAAACAAAAATAGACAAACAGGACCTAATGAAACTTCAAAGCCTTTGCACAGCAAAGGAAACCATAAACAAAACCAAAAGACAACCCTCAGAATGGGAGAAAATATTTGCAAATGAAGCAACTGACAAAGGATTAATCTCCAAAATTTATAAGCAGCTCATGCAGCTCAATAACAAAAAAAAACAACAACCCAATCCAAAAATGGGCCAAAGACCTAAATAGACATTTCTCCAAAGAAGATATACAGACTGCCAACAAACACATGTAAGAATGCTCAACATCACTATTCATTAGAGAAATGCAAATCAAAACTACAATGAGGTATCACCACACACCAGTCAGAATGGCCATTATCAAAAAATCTAGAAACAATAAATACTGGAGAGGGTGTGGAGGAAAGGGAACACTCTTGCACTGCTGGTGGGAATATAAATTGATACAGCCACTGTGGAGAAGAGTATGGAGGTTCCTTAAAAAACTACAAATAGAACTACCATATGACCCAGCAATCCCACTACTGGGCATATACCCTGAGAAAACCATAATTCAAAAAGAGTCATGTACCAAAATGTTCATTGCAACTCTATTTACAATAGCCCAGAGATGGAAACAACCTAAGTGTCCATCATCGGATGAATGGATAAGGAAGATGTGGCACATATATACAATGGAATATTACTCAGCCATAAAAGGAAACGAAATTGAGCCATTTGTAATGAGGTGGATAGACCTAGAGTCTGTCATACAGAGTGAAGTAAGTCAGAAAGAGAAAGACAAATATCGTATGCTAACACATATATATGGAATTTAAGAAAAAAATATGTCATGAAGAACCTAGGGGTAAGACGGGAATAAAGACACAGACCTACTAGAGAATGGACTTGAGGATATGGGGAGGGGGAAGGGTAAGCTGTGACAAAGTGAGAGAGAGGCACGGACATATACACTACCAAACGTAAGGTAGATAGCTAGTGGGAAGCAGCCGCATAGCGCAGGGAGATCAGCTCGGTGCTTTGTGACCACCTGGAGGGGTGGGATAGGGAGCGGGGGAGGGAGGGAGACGTAAGAGGGAAGAGATATGGGAACATATGTATATGTATAACTGATTCACTTTGTTATAAAGCAGAAACTAACACACCATTGTAAAGCAATTATACTCCAATAAAGATGTTAAAAAAAAAAAAGAAAAAGAAGTAGAGGGAGGCTAAATGATAATGCTGTTGTTGAAAGAAATAGTCTGTATCCTGGAAACAAAAGATAAAATATATATGTATATATATATATATATAGAGAGAGAGAGAGAGAGAGAGAGAGAGAAATACCACAGTTATCATCCCCATTGGGTCAAGTATAAAGTAAACAAACTTTTACCCAAAATCCTGAGTTTTAGAGAAACTTAGGCAAATTACGGTTTCTCATCATGAACCCCTAAAAATAAATGGTACAGAAAATACACAATAACTTCAAAGTTAAGTACTCAAAATATAACCCAGAAATGATTGATAAAAATATGCTACAAAAAATGTAACAGAAAAACAGGATAAACTCTCACAAGAAAATTGTTTTCATGGAATATATTAAAATTGGGACTAGGAAGGATAAATTAGATGGCTGGGATTAACATATACACACTACTATATATAAAATAGATAACCAACACAGCAAAGGAAAACATAAACAAGACGAAAAGACAACCCTCAGAATGGGAGAAAATATTTGCAAATGAAGCAACTGACAAAGGGTTCATCTCCAAAATTTACAAGCAGCTCATGCAGCTCAATATCAAAAAAACAACCCAATCCAAAAATGGGCAGAAGACGTAAATAGCCATTTCTCCAAAGAAGATTATACAGATTGCCAACAAACACATGAAACGATGCTCAACATCACTGATCATTAGAGAAATGCAGATAAAAACTACAGTGAGGTATCATCTCACACCAGTCAGAATGGCCATCATCAAAACATCTACAAAGAATAAATACTGGAAAGGGTGTGGAGAAGAGGGAATCCTCTTGCACTGTTGGTGGGAATGTAAATTGATACAGCCACTGTGGAGAACAGTATGGAGGTTCCTTAAAAAACTAAAGGTAGAACTACCATACGACCCAGCAATCCCACTACTGGGCATATACCCTGAGAAAACCATAATTCAAAAAGAGTCATGTACCCCAGTGTTCACTGCAGCTCTGTTTACAATAGCCAGGATATGAAAGCCATCGACAGATGAATGGATAAAGAAGACATGGCACATATATACAATGGAATATTCCTCAGGCATAAAGAGAAATGAAATTGAGTTATTTGTAGTGAGGTGGAAGGACCTAGAGACTGTCATACAGAGTGAAATAAGTCAGAAAGAGAAAAACAAATACCGTATGCTAACACATATATATGGAATCAAAAAAAAAAAAGAAAGAAAATGGTCAGAAGAACCTAGGGGCAAGAAGACGGGAATAAAGATGCAGACCTACTAGAGAATGGACTTTAGGATACGGTGAGGGGGAAGGGTAAGCTGGGACAAAGTGAGAGAGTGGTATGGACACATATACACTACCAAACGTAAAATAGATAGCTAGTAGGAAGTAGCAGCATAACACAGGGAGATCAGCTTGGTGCTTTGTGACCACCTAGAGGGGTGGGATAGGGAGGGTTGTAGGGAGGGAGATGCAAGAGGGAAGAGATATGGGGACATATGTACATGTATAACTGATTCACTTTGTTATAAAGCAGAAACTAACACACCATTGTAAAGCAATTATACTCCAATAAAGATGTTAAAAAAAAAACAAAAATCACCGGACTTCTAGAAGTGACAGGTGCTTTAGCACAGCTGACTTACGTGAACACTATGTGTTTTGATTAAAAGAGTTCTAGGTTTTCTTTTCTTTTCTGCATCAAAAGTCTCTGAAACAACCTTTAACAGAATATGATGGTGCTTTTAATGATTCATCTAAGTTTTCTTCCTCTGTTTTCCAGTGACTGTGATTGTATATCACATGGATTGCCCTCTCCTCTGAATTAAATGCTGCACTCTAAAACACTGCCATCCAGGAAACAAACTCACATCATAATTGACATGATGATTCAAATCAATTTTCTTAAGTTAAACTGAACTCAGACTGTCTCATGAAAATCAATATGCATGATGTCAGCTTATTTGCATTAATGAAAAAATTATCTGAAAAAGCAATTGAGTTGACCTAGCATCATTTTTTGCTAGAAATTTTTATTCTCTCATATAGGAAAAAGCCATATCACATTTTGAAAGTGGGTCATGATTACATCTCACTATAAATGAATTCCAACATTCTTTATACTAAATCAGTGAAATTTCTCACGAAACCTTACCATGCTTACCTTTTACCAGATTTTTCAAATATAATTGCGTTTTTCCAGTGAGCTGTACTCTAAACTTCTCTCATATTTGACCTTATATAACATGCTGATGAATCCTGGTATCGACTTTTCTTATTTATTTATTTTCTTACTATACACCACTGAGTCTGTTTTTTTTAAAAAAATTGTAAGAAGTTTGATCCCTTGCTTAAAAACTTTATTCTCTGTCCTTTTTTCTTGTTTGATAGTTGCAGAAGATCCTCTCTTCATGTAATCTTTTCATCTAGTAGAAGTTGAATAATGTTACTTCTTTCTTTTCAAGAGGCTACTTCTGTTGCATCCACATTTAATTCTTTCATGGATATTGTACTGAACCAGTGGCACTCCAGAAACTTTAATTGTAATAATATGTCAGTAAATTTTTCTTAAAAATCTAATTTTAAAAATCTGATAAAATATTCAATAAGCCCTTACAATGCAATTTTGATGCTAACTACCCAAATCTAGCACAGAATTCTCAGGTTAAAGAAACAGTCCCCATTAGAACTCCCCTTACATCAGACATCAGCTCCAAGTTTAGGGGTGCCCAGGCCACTTATACTTCTGATGAACTGGCTGCCAAATTTGGGGGCTTCCACTATCCCCTCATATTCAATAATTCACTGAAGCAACTCACAGAACTTAGGAAAATGTGAAATATTTTTGTATATGATTATACTTTTATTTTAGCAAATGGGTACAAATCTGAACCAGCCAAAGAGAGAGACACATAGGGTGAAGCCTGTGAGGGTCCCAAATGTGAAGCTTCCTTGTCCTCAGGACACATCACTCTCCTGGCCCTTGGATGGATGATTATCAACCAGGGATGCTCACCTGAGCACCAGAGTCCAGAGTTTTTATTGGGGTTTTATTACATAGGCATGATTGATTGTTGAATCATTGAATTCAATCTTAAGCTCCTACCCACTCCCTGGAGATAAGAAATCAGGCTTATATCATTCAGCTCAAACCTCAAACCTTTTAATCACCTGACTGATCTTTCTGATGTGGCAAGCTCCCATTTTGAAACTACCTGGGTACCTACCATGAGTCATCTTATTTGCAAAAACTCAGGTGTGGCCCCAGGGGCCCACCGTGAAAAACAAAGATACTCCCATCACTCAGTAAATTCCAAGGACTTAGAAGCTTTCTCCCAGGAATCTGGGACAAAGACCAGACAAGTTCTTTAGTATACAACAATCCTCCCTCTAAATTAAACTCAATTTATACATCACTGAGATATTCACTAAGTGAGTTTGGTGCTTTTTATCTATTACTGTACTTTTCAGGAAGAGCATAAAAGAAGTTTGGGGGGAAAAAAGAACCAAGAATAGAATATACGTGTTAGGAGTAGGCTTCGGTGAAATTGTGAAATATAGATCTTCCTCCACTTATGATGGGGTTATGTCCTGATAAAACTATTGTGAATTGAAAATATTAAGTAGGAAATGCATTTAATACACCTCACCACTGAACATCAGAGCTTAGCCTAACCTGCCTTAAATGTGCTCAGAACACTTACATTATCCTACAGTTGGCAAAGTCATCTAACACAGTCTGTTTTATAATTAAAATATTCAATATCTCATGTAATTTATGGAATACTGTACTGAAAGTGAAAAACAAAATGGCTGTAAGCGTATAGGTTGTTTACCTTCGTGATTGGATGACTGACTGGGAGCTGCAGCTCGCTGCCACTGCCCAGCAACATGAAAGAATATTGTACCACATATAGCTAGCCTGGGAAAAGATCAAAATTCAAAAATTAAAATTGCTACTGAATGCGTATTGCTTTCAAACCACCATAAAATCAAAAAATCTAAGTCAAACCATTGTAAGTCAGGGACTGTCTGTAGTTGAATATTAGAACTTGAAGAGATTTCAGAGATTCTCTACTCTTATGTTATTTTTCTTTCAAAACAAATAGGTCAGGAGAATTAAGTGCTTTACCTGTAGAAAAGAAAATTAACTCTCAAATTGGAATGAAAATTCAAGTTTCTCAGCTTTTCCCACCATACCACTTGAGTATTCCTTTGGAGCCTGCCTCAACTCTTCATTTAGGGCCCACACATTGGAGTTTCTCTACCCTGCCCTCTATCTTTCTCCATCAGTTGGGAGACTTCATGATACCTAACTCTCTTCTTTCCCTACTGTTCTCTTCTACCTCTCCCTCTTCAGCACTTGGCAACTCCAACTCAAAAACTGAACTACAAATTCTGTTCCTTACACATTCAGATCTCTGAGATCTGGCAAGGCCAGAAATGTGCTCATAATTCATTTATAGCTCTTCTAGATATCATGATAGCTTAACTCAGGTTCTGAAAATTAACCTTCTCCATTGGCATTGATGAAGGGGATTTAAGAAAGGAGGGACTTGGCTATTTTGTGTACACAGGTAGTTTTTTATACCACAGAAGGCAGAATCTGAGTAAATAAAAATCTCCTTTGCAGAGTAGGTCATTAACTGAGTGTGCTACTTAATGTGACAGGAGAAGAATCAGAATAACAGAAGTACCTGCTGACTGATCCTCTCATGGTATATCTCCTATTCTTCTCCCAGGATAACCTTTCTAAAAGGCAAATCTTACCTGAAACACAGGGCTGACAGTCTGTCAGTGCTCTCCACAGACTTCAGTCCCCTTAGCTTTGCATGCAATGGCTTCCTTCATTTGGTTTCAGCCTGTCTTTCAGTCTACTCTCTAGCCACTCCAGCTAATGTTACACTGTACCTCCCCAACCATATTATGGCATTCCACACTTCCCGCATGCCATTCCCTCTGGCTGAAATGCCCTCCTGCTAATCCTCCTGGGCCTCTTTAATGCATATGGGTAATCCTTGAAAAACCAGCATAAAAATTACCTTTCTTTGAATATTTCCCAAATACTCAGATTTGATTAAAAGTGTCCCTGTTCTAGTCTCTTTCAGTAATCTTTCGAAAGCCCTGAGTTAGCACTTTTCATGCTGTAATCTTTATAATGGGTTATCTGTCTCTCTCTCAAATGGATTATGAATTCCCCAAAGGCAAGGACCATGTGTGCTTGATTTTGTATCTTCAGAACGTAGCACATAGCATGAGCTAAATTAAGGTTTGATGAATGAATGAATGAATGCATGAATGAACAATGTATATCATTATCATCCCTTCATCTTTCCTAGAGCATTATGGAAAAGGTCTTTAAAATGTTAAATAATTTCCAGTTTAGGCTTTGGAAGAATCAGTAACTTCAATAAAGTTATGAGTGTGTGTGTGTGTGTGTGTGTGTGTGTGTGCATGCGTGCATATAAAATCTTGCTCCCTCTCCCTCCCTGCTCTCTTTAAATTCCTCAGTGTTCACAGGATGTTATTTTGAAATTGCATTACACGTCATGAATTTTTTTCCAAGAGAATATGTTATGATCTTTGTTTTCAAATATAAATAGTAGGATGTCAGAGCTGTGGTGAAAGGTAAATGTTAGAAAATTTCATTCTTTGCAGTGGTAAATATTTCAAATGAACTGAAAGAACGCTATCCCCAGCTGCATCCACGATTGCTATAGCCACTATTATATTTTGACAAAATACACATGGAATTTTGGCAGTGTCTTTTACAAATATCACAAGATTATTTTTTTTTTCCAACTTAAAGGCCAGTGTTTTCTCCTGGCTTCTGCTGTCAGGGCATTGTCTTCTTACCATAAACCCGTTCCATAATTTACTCAGTTTCATACAATTCACAGAATGTGTAAACAAAAGTCTAAGTTCATAACACTGTAAATTCTCAAAAATCAAAGATAAGCATCTATTGACAATGCTGTGGGACAGCAAGCAGGCCTCCTATCTCTTCTAAAATTCACCATTGTTACTTAGTCCTCACTTCCACAAGGCTAGAGCTCTTTGCTTGGAATTTTATTTAAAAGAAGATAAATAATGGATGAGTTAATTGAAGTGAACAAGGTATTATGTAATATCTAGCTCTCACAAAAGTGACATTTTAAAGGCAAGAGCTTATATTCAGACAATTTTTCATGGTATAAAATGTTTGTACATGTGAATGGATTGATTTTTAAAATATAGATCATAAAAATTGACATTTAATAACACAGCAAAATGTGATTATTTGTGTCCACTATTCCTGATTTGCTTACCAGATGTTGGCATCAAAAAATTTATGAAATTTAAGCTGTTTGTCTTCAGATTGATATTTATACTGTTTTTTGAAAGTTTGGGCTTCCATTTTTATATACATATATGTAGGTTCTCTGATTTTGCATCTCTAGCAGACCTCTGTGGCTCCTATAATGTTGTTGACAAAATTTAGTTAGGCTATTGTAAAATTAGCACAGTGGGAAAAATAAAGTAAGACACAAATAAGTTGCATGAAATATTCCATGGAATTAATGAGAGTTGAGGCAGAGTGCTAGTTTCCCTCAGTAGATCTAAGGATCTAAGAACTGTTCTATTTTCCTTGATTAATTAAGTAAAATTTTACCTTTTTTTGGGGGGAGTGGGAGGAGGGAAGCATGTCTGAAAGTAGACTCAGTAGTACAATTTTGGAATGTTTTAGATAGTTAAAAAATTAAACTAAAACAACAATAAACATATTTTCTCTGTTAAGATTAAAATCTCAAATTTTAAAATACTGTAACTAATAGTCTTTTGGCTTAAATACATGTACAATTATGACAACTAAGCATTAAATATATTATGCTTATGTAGAGTATCCATAGTCTTGGGAAAAGTTGCCAAAGCAAAATAGTATGTATTTTTAGATTTACATTGTGTTTTGCTGTATAGTCTAAAAGAAATGATATAGTTTGCAAGATGAGCTCAAAGCTCACTGTGAAAGTTTGCAAGCTTTAGTTACAACCCTGAGGCTTAGGATGCAGCTCTGTAAATGGCTGGTGAACCATCATGTTCTATTGAATCCATTTTTTTTTTGATAACTAAATCCCAACTGTTTCCATAGTCTATTTGAACAATTAAGTAATATATCTGATATAGTCATTAAAATTGCTAAAATTCAGGTAATGTTGACCAGGTATGGCAATAACTTATTATTAACATTATTATTATTTTGGTAGAGGTAATGCATTCTTTTGGGAAAAGAATTTTTTTTTTTTTTCTCAGTGGGTCTTTTTTTTTCTCTCTCGTTCTCCAAACTCTACCCTGACAATTCAATTGAATTAGAGGAAGGGGAGAGAATGTATCCAAAGGAGACTTGAACAATGCATTTTCCTGTTTATGTTGATGCCCAAAAGGCATTTAGAACAGGCATTGGCTGGTTTGCAGAATTTGCAGTAACTTAATTCAAATATCTTGCTGATCCTAAGGGTGGACTCAAAAAAGGCTATAAATGGCAATAAGCACTAAAACAAGTTCTGTGGTTACTGTTGGTAGAATGTTTTGGTAAAAAGTCTCCTCCCCCTGTGAATGTTCTGATGTAAAAAGTTACAGACCACACTGAGATTGTGGAGGTCAATGAGGTTAGGAACACTGAGTTCTGCCAGTGACTTCCTGTGTGGTCTCCAGGAAAGATATTTAAACTTTCAGGGGTTCCACCTTTTCATGTATGGAAGAGAAATAATAACACTTAAATATTTCTCAGTGTATTGCTTTAATTAATTCTTCTGAAATGCTTTGAAATAAGCATCAAAGAGATTCACTTATGTGCTTCAGCTTTGATTTTATTTGTTAGTGAGGAAGAACATATTTTGCATGGGGGAAAAAAAAATCTTGGTAATACAAATGGTAAAATTCTATACATTACATTAAGTTCGAGCTACATGATTTCATTAAGATCATTAAAGACACTGGAAAGTCCCCTTCTGTTTCATGTGGGTGTCCACAGAGATGGTATCCTCCCTCCTGGTAGCCACAACCACCCCAAACTAAGTATTGGGTATTATAGATGCAAGACTATATAGCAGTGTACCTTTGGGAAGTTTGCAGGTTAAAAGGCTTTCCTACTACCACTGAGGGTTAACATTATTCAATTGACTAAAATGGGTTTGTCAGTTAAGATATTTTAAATACAAAATAACAAAAAACTCATACCGGCTTCAGCAATGGAGGACATGCACTGGCTTTTTCAATGGCAAAGATCAGAGATGATAGATAGTAGTAATCATTTTTCACAAGGTTATGCTATAGAAAGAATTCCAAAATTGCAGTAGCTTATATTAAATGTTTCTTTGAAGCAGGCTACTGATATACAAAGGTCTACTTTTATCCTTGTAAGCAGGGCTGAAGGGCAGCCCCTACCTAGTATATCTCATGGAATAATACAAAGAAATGGTGGGATTATATATTGGCTCTAAAGCTTCTTCTCAAAAATCACATGCTTTTGCCAACTCACAAAGTAGGTTGCATGGCAAAGGCTGATGTCAATGGGGTGGATAAATATAATTCTTAGAGGGACAGGCAATGAATATTCTGAAATAATTATGTAACCTGCCACTGAGAATGCAGATCACATGCAGTTTGGTCAGGGCTCAGCTCCATTTCCCTGAGTGACTACCCTCCTTCATTTACTGGTTTGACCTCAGATCATTGTTCTTCGTAGTAGTAAACTGATAATCATTCTCGGTCTCATATCCAGAAATCATCCATCAAAAGAAGAGAACTCTCTTCTTCCAACCATTATCAAAAAGATTTGGGTTTCATTTTCATTGGGGCCACTTGAGTCACATGCTCAAACCAGAAATCATCACTGTGGCCAGGAAAGGCCAAACATTGATTGTCTGAGACCTACAGTTGCAATGAGCTCTGGGTGACTTAGACCAACATGCTGCACCCTGAATCAGAGATTGATGTTGATGCCACCCAAACCATACTGTGGCAGGGCCAGAAGAAATACAAGGAGCCAACCCCAGATCTGGGACCTGGGACTCCAGGTCCCAATCCATCTCATGATTGGTCAACTTTCATGTCACTCCCTCATGAAGTTCCATTGCCCTCCCTGCCCTTAAATTCTGTGATATAACCCCCTATATGGTACTGTCATAACAACCTTAAGTTTGATTTAATTTGGAAGGGATTTCCGTTACTTGCAACTCAAAATGTTTTACTTAGTAAAAAAAAAAAATTACAGGATTCACAACAAATTGTTACATAAAAGAGAATTCAATAAAAATTTTTTTAAATTGACCTTTGTTTGAATCTAAATCCTCTACTTCCTAACTATGGAATTTGCAACAAGTTATTAAATTCTCTAGGCATATTCCCCTATCTTTAAAAAGAGAATAATAGGTGTATAAGGCTTTGGGCAAAAATTCAGTGAGGTAATGTACATGTGTAAAGGTCTTGCCTAGTGTAGGGTAATGACTAACTAATGTGGGGTGTTTTATAAACTGCTAGAAGAGTTTAGAGATGGTAGAGATCATAGCTTGAGGGATTAGAAAATCTTTGTGAGGAATGTGGCATTTAAGCTTGATTTTAACATCTACATAGAATTTCCACATGGGAAATCTCTAGAAGATAATAGGTAAGCATCCAAGGCTCACTGGCTTGTATCCAGCAAAGGTGCAGAGGCGGGATACACGCCACGAGGAATGCTCAGAAAATGGGAAATAGGCAGGTTAGTTATATAAAAGTTCTTATTCACAACTCCCTCCATATTTCATCTCTATTTCCATCTCCAAACCTAAAACAGTCCTTTTGCCTATTTCAGCCAGGTTTTTACATGTGTGATCAGGTTCAGCTCCAGCCTCCTCCTCAGTGGTATTTCCTATCTCTATATTCACACTTTTCATAAATGGTTGCTTATTCAAGCAGGGCATTTTCAATACTTTTATCCATACTTTCATGCTGTTATCCATCTTACTTTTATGTGAATATTTCATAATTCCTAACGTACTCTGGCATGAATAAAAAATATATACCTTCATTAAAATGTGCGTAATTATACTTTCTGCTGACTTGAGGGGAAAAGGAAACTTTCCAAATGGAATTAATTTTATCCCAAAATGAGCAATTAATAATGTATATTATGTACATTACATAGAATATTCCTCATTTAGAGAATGGCACAAAAATCACTTTTTTCCTAATTAAACTGTGCTTTGTTCAAAAGTGTGTGTGCATTATTTATTGCTGGGCCTGATTTCAAGAATGAAAAGAATTAAATATTCTCAGTACCACAGAACTAGTTTTGGTTTTCCTTTACCAGGTTCCATCCTTATATGCTTAACATGAGCTGAAAGCATTAGGGAGCTACCTAATTCCACAGGCCACTTCATCATCAAAGTACCAAATTCAGTGCTTCCAAAATCCCCAGTATAGAATATATCAGTTGCCTGTTCTCAGAGTCTCCTTTTTTTCTTACCTTTATAATAAATTTTTTATTCTTCTGTTTGAAATCTATTTCTCATGGCTTGCTGGTCATCTGAAATGCTTTGAACACTGAATAAAATATGTTGAGCTTCTAATCAGAAGAATTGTGTCACAATTTTTGAAAATAGGCATGCTAATCACACATAAAAATGAGGGAAAATTGAGGCAAAACAAACAAAAGAAGGAAGTAAATTTCTTGGATTTAAAAACGTTGCATCTGACATTCTTAAACTAGATTTTGTTGTCGCCATTCTTGGTATGTTTGTATGTTTGTGTGCTTACTGGCACTTTTTAACCACCATTAAGCATTGTTTTGTTGCAATTGCTGCATCAGCCAGTGGAAAACAAAGAGCATTTCTGGTCCATTTCTGGTAAAATTCTGACAATTGAGAGGAGGACTTTGAAAGGCAGTCCCCAGAGAGAGGGGTATATTTAAGTCCCATCTTTACATAGGTTAATACTCCAGGCATTCCTGTCTCCTGATAAAAACATTCCTGGAGTTATTTTATGCCAAGGAATATCCATTTTTTGTCCTCATAGTATGACAGTTTTGAATAAAAATCAAATGTTTTTAATCAGACCATTTGGTTCCACCTGTACTATACCAATCTGATACAAAAATGAATGTTCAGAGATCATTTAAAACCAAGTAAACAAGAAGTTCAGGCCACCTGCCCAGTCTTGGAAAGTTCTGTTTTGCATTACAGGGTTAATTGGTTTTAATCTCAGTTTGGATCTCATCGCTCAGAATCACCAAAAACAAAATATCAAAATGAATGGATATAATGGAAAATTTTATTACTGGCCATTTTGAATGATCTTTGACAATATAAAGAAATGGATGACCTTAGATATATGGCATTTTATTTGTTTAACTTAAAACTGGAATGGGGGCTTCCCTGGTGGCGCAGTGGTTGAGAGTCCACCTGCCGATGCAGGGGACACGGGTTCGTGCCCCGGTCCGAGAGGATCTCACATGCCGCGGAGCAGCTAGGCCCGTGAGCCATGGCCGCTGAGCCTGCGCGTTCGGAGCCTGTGCTCCGCAACGGGAGGGGCCACAACAGTGAGAGGCCCGCGTACCGCAAAAAAAAAAAAAAAAAACTGGAATGGGAGAGGGAGATGACAATGTTCGTTTCCCAAATACAAATTTCAATCCCCTCCCAAAAAATAGCTGAAAGAATATGTAATCATATACAATAAGAAATTAATTTAGGTTTGTATTTAACAAACTAAAAGTAATTAAAATATCTGCAGGAAGCCCCCAATGACATGGACTTAGGAGAAAAATATTTTTTAAAACAATCCTGTAAAATGACTCAAAGAACTCAAAGATCTAGCTATAAAAAATATTTTCTTGTCTTAGAGGCCTCTGTTTCTCCTCAGAATGCTGTCATTATTGAAGATGCTCCATACTATAAATGGCTGAGAACACACAGAACCCTGCCTGTCAGCCAGTCTTTCATCCCATCAGGAGCTCCTAGCAACTCTTTTGACAATAAATGAGGTAACAGATAAACAATTGCATAGTGAATAGTCACATGCTAGGCATATGTCACCACTTGTTTTGCTTCATGGTAGGTCATTGCTAGGTTTTCTCTGAAAATCAACCTGAAACAAATTCTGTTTATATCATGATTTTGCCTCTAGATAGCTCTTGTGATGATTGTAAGTATATATACACCATTTTAAATGGGAGAGAATTTCAATTTTACAGTCAAATAAATATCTCCTTAAGCAAGTGATTATTTTAGTCATCATTTCCTTGGATTTATTTGTTTGCTTGTTTTTTCGTTACTGTAGTGGTCAGTTTTGCAAATGCTGCCCTAGATGTATAGATACACCATGGTTTTGAATACAGGTAAAAGTAAATTCTTTGGTTGGTTTCCAGGAAACTTGTTGACGCCTATCATTTAATTGTCAGCCGCATTGAGAGCTCATTTCACAGGGGACACTCCCATAACGGCAACCTCTCCACTACTGTTTTGTGAGGGATTGCTTAGAAGAATCATTTCATGGACATCCTATGGTACACTTTTTTTTCCCCTTTCAACTGGTTACCTTTTCCCCTGGAACTCATCCAAGCCCTTTTCCACCCACTCACAGTAACTTTGGGCATCCCCCACCCCCACCCCCGCTCTGGCATTTCACTACTCAGAGAAAGCTTAATGCCATCTGCAAAGTGGGAAATTCAATTTAGAGAAGTTGAGAAAATGTGAAATATAATTGATCTTAGCATATTTCCAGTAGGACCCAGTACTTAACCATTTTATATCTATTTGAATAAATGCTGTGGAAAACCCAAATAATACGGTTTTTTGTCTGCTTGTTTGTTTTTTTCCCACATTACAGTATCAAGTGACCAAACTTTATGCATTTTAAATTGCATAGTTTAAAAATAATTTTAACACATTTAATTCTTTAAAAATTTTTATAATAAAGGCACCATACATTGAAGACTTACTATGAGCTAGGAACAGTATTAAATGTTCTAATTTAACCCTACAACAACCACAGAGGTAACTGTTATTAACTACATTTTACTATTGAGGAAGTAGCTTAGAAATAATCTTTTTTCTTACCCAGGTACACAAAGCTAATAAAAGAGATAGAACAACAATATAAATCAATTGCCTGAGTACTTATCAGTTACAAATTAGCATGACTGTAAGTACAGTTTTAAAATCAGTTCATCTAAAGTAGTGTTTTCAAATACTTTAACAGTGAAATATTCTTTTCCTAAAAAAATCTAATGCAAAAGAGATTGACTGCATTTTGTCATGTAATATTTATTTTTCTTTTTGACAACAATAATGTGTATACATTGTAAACATTCAAACAGCATGGAAATGCACAGCATGAAAAGAAGTGAAAATTCTGTTTGACAAACACAAAACTTTCAGATAGTAATTTAGGTGACTGCTGAAGTCCCATCAACCTTGGCATTCAATTTATTTTTCTAATTTACTGGGTTGTTTAGGAAATAGAACATCTTGACTCTTACAGACCAGCAAGAGGGTATGACCTTGTATTTGTGTGTATATATATATGTGTGTGTGTGTGCGCGCACACACAAGCATGCACAGATATGAGTTACAAAAAAACCCAGTACAGCTATAACCATCTTAATCAAGGACACATGTCTGAAAGTTCAAATATACTCCCAGAGATGGTAAGAAAGATTTTAAGTTAGGGCCTGCACAAAAATGAATTCACCTGGCAGCAGAAATCAGTATGCTTGTGGACTACAGTGTGTTAAAATGTATACATAACACATTTGAATGTGTGTCTTAACAATTTATTAGTTAAAATATTAAATTGGAATCAAATATCAATAAACCTTTCAAGACACCTTTAAGAACTAAGGTTCCATAGAAAACTGTGAAAATCACCTCTCAAAACAGCACGTCCACAACTAACCCCCTTTTTTTGAGCACTGTAATCCTTTCTAAACTCTGCCTAAGCTGTAGATCTTCACATCAGACAGTTGGCAAGCATCAGGGAAGATAAATACACAAAAACACACTTTCACACTCACTCATGTACACGTGTGAGCGCATGCACACACACACACACTTCTCTAAACAATCTGTAGCCAATACCTACCCTAAAGATATCTGTTTGACACATATCAAATATGTTTTGATCCTGGGGTTGTAGAGAAATAACGGAAAGTCCTAAGCCAATAGCTCATAATGGGCCATACCAAAGGTAGGAATATCATTTGGAACAGACAATTTGTATAAAACAAAGAATATGGTTAAAGTTAAAAGTAAAACAACACATAAAACCTATGCTGAGGTTAAGATTGGTGTTTATTTTAATCCTTGGTTATGGTACTCAAGGATGTCAATCTTTTAATTTTTCCATGAATATGTTTTCTTAGGGGAAGAGAATGCTCAATTAGAGATATTATCTTCAACACTCATCCATATACAAATTAGTTATTTTAAGAGGGGTCCAGTCTTGAAAATCATAGACTTAGATTCAGTGGCAAGCAGATTTTCCTGTAAGTTTGTTTGTTTGTTTTATTCCTCATGTGGCTTGAATTCAAAACTATGACTAAGCCCTTGAACCGAGCCTCTAAGTCGTTTTGCCATTTGATTAAGTACCTGTTCTGGCTAAGAAGCTACATTTGTGCAGATGGTAGAACAGGCATGCTAAAATATAAAAGGAAGACCAATTTCTTCATATTTTTTAATGTTGGCCTTACAGCAGTTGAGGGATTTAATTATCTTCTTTTGAATCCTGTTGTGTTTTTTTCTTGTTAGACTTAGTGCAGCTTTTATTATTCATTTCTATGACGGCACAAGATGAACTGAAAAACACCAGGCACATAAGGAACTAATTTAACTTGGGTCCCAGTTAAGAATGAAGGAAGGTCTTGGTTCTGTGCCATATACAAAAGTGAGGGGCAGCATTCTGTGTTGCTTTTGTACTATTTAATATACCATCTAAAATAGTCCTTTCAAATGGTGGTTTTCAACGTGGGTCTTCTGGCTCGCTGGAGTTCCATGAAAGTCCTCCACAGCCATCTGCATAACAGTACCAAATACAAATAACAAAGGTAAAAAGACAGGTGAAAAACAGGACTCGGGCTATAGAAAAAGTAACGTTAAAAAATAAACATTTTAAAACATCATAATGAGGCTTTTCTTTTTTCTGTCTTTTTTTAATTTTTTAGCATTATGAAGTAAACTGTGTAGGAGGTCTGAGGAGTCTTTACTGTTTAAATATAGTCTATAAAACAAAAGATTTGGGATAAATGCTAATAGTTTTATTTACACAGTTGATTTCACATGTCAAAGTGTTTAATAACATTGGAAGAGAGAAATATAGATCCATAATCCCTTATATAAAATTTTCAAAGTCAGATGTGTTTCAGAATTGAGAATGTTTCATAATTTAATGAGGTAATAACAAGATATATGACATATATCATGTAACATCACTAGGAGTGTCTGGGGTAATGCCCAATAATTAAACATGTTAGTATCTACACAGCAAAATGTATGAATATTCCCATTAAATAGAATAAAGAACATAATCTCATTTCCATCATTTCAGGGCAAGTCTTGCCAAAAAACCTGTTTTTGGTGATTTCTGCATTTCAGATGTAGTTAAGGGATTATGCACCTCTATTGCCTAATAGCTCTCCAAGATGGCACACCAGTTCATACTCCCACCAGCATTTATAGATGATTTCTTGGCAGGTCTTTATCATCCTTGAATTAGTATCCAGCATGGTGTCTAACTCATAGTGAGTATTAATTTTTTAATTGAATTATTTAAGCAAAATATTACCATCGAGAAGAAGAACCAAAATAACACCCTCTGGGGAATGTTCAGTGAGCAGTCACTTGGAAGTAAATTGAATAACAAAAATATGGGGTTTTCTCAGATGCTGTAATTTGGTTTTGGTTTGAGTAAGGCTAAACTAAACAAGATCTGCATTTCCCAAGGCATTAGGACCCCCAAGTATTTAAATGACCAAGCTGTATGCAGTCAGTTACAGATCAAACACAGAGTTAGTCCAGTTTAGGAGTTTAAACGGCCAAATATAAAATGTGTTAGAAGTGTTTCTCATACCTTTACAGTGAGCATGCTAGGAGCTTATTGACAGTTCAGGATACAGGATTCTTCTAGCACAGAGGCTGGCAAAGTTTCACTATAAATATAAACCTCATCAGCTGAAATCTAATTATTATTATTTTTTCTTAAGAATACTATGGCGTTTTTCCTATCTCATATCGTCATTAAACCACAGCAATCCTTTCTAATTAGCATTTGAGGGTATTTGTCCAAACAGTATCAGATCTGAAATATACCAAAAGTTATCATAATATGTAATGCAATTCCACCAAGAAAAAGTAATCCTTGGAATGAATCTCAAAGAGTTAAGTCTTTCTTGGTTTAACACAAAACAGATTAGGCATCTAGAATATTCACCATTTACTTGTGAAAACAATTATCTTGCCCTGTTTTTTGACTGACTCTGCAGAGATGCCCCTCTCCTTGGTTCTGGGCTACCAGCACTCTCCAAACCCCATAGCTGCCAGGCATATTCTTTTAGAAAGTGAATATTCCAGAAATGCATTTATCATCAGCTCTGGATCTAGAGAATGCTTCATGAATTTCCTCTGAACATCAAAGCTCTTATATTTTAGAAATTATAAATATTTAGGAGGGGAAATGTTAATTCAGAGATTTGCATTTTTTGTTTGCCCCCTACTGTTTACCACTCCTTCCAGGCCATCTCTCACCCTGTCATAGTAATGTGTCTAAGCCATTCAACTGTTCAATCATGTTGGTTCTTTTCTTAGAAACCGCCTTTGGTTCCCTTTTACCTTTAGTGTAAGAAAAATTATTTTGTATGTGTGTTACTATTATTCTGAATTTACTTCTCTGGCTTCAAGTGTCTTCCTTCCTCACCTGCCCCAAGTATACCTGTGCTTCAACTTCAGCAAACTCCATGCTGTTCTAAAAATACCAAAACCTTGATCTTGTATTATACCATTGTACATTCTTGTCTTTTTGTTTGTGATACACTCCACTGCTTCTCAAGCAAACTCATATACATCTCCCAGGAAGCAGTTTAAATGTCATCTGAGGGAAATTTCCTAACGATCTCCCTTTGCACTTTTATAACACTTTTTACATCCTTCTGTTATAGCACTTTGTCAATGTCATTTTAAGTATTCTGTGTTATTTCTATCTCTTCTTAATCTTTCTGTGTCTTTCCAGAACATCTCATATTGCCAAGCATATTTTGATTTTTTTGTTTTTTTGGGTTTTTTTTTGCGGTATGCGGGCCTCTCACTGCTGTGGCCTCTCCCGCTGAGGAGCACAGGCTCCGGGTGCGCAGGCTCAGCGGCCATGGCTCACGGGCCCAGCCGCTCCACAGCATGTGGGATCCTCCCGGACCGGGGCACGAACCCATGTCCCTGCGTTGGCAGGCGGACTCTCAACCACTGCGCCACCAGGGAAGCCCCACCAAGCATATTTTTGGTGCCCTGTAAATGTACCTTGATTAAATAAAAATGGATGAATGTTTCATGGATTCGTTAACAAATTTCTTTTGAGGAGGGGTCAGTTCATGACATACTTAATAAGAAAACTCCACTCCAATAATACAGAAATCCATGGATTTTTTAACTGAAGAAATAAATATTTTTCATTTTGAACCCAACTTATGCTATGATGAGGCAAAACATCATGCAATGTCTGTGAAAATAACATCATCTGTGTTCATGAGATTTGCAGATCTTTCTCAACAATCAAGTTCCTAAAAATCCTCTGATATGTGATAAAGAATGGAGATGAAGAGTAATCCAAGTTGTAGTAAATGTCGACGATGAAGGATTATGAGAATACCAAACACATGTGCTAAATTGACTTTCTTCAATATTGCACATGATTTTTAGAACATATGATGTCTTAAAAACCAGTGACAAAGAAGCCACCCAGGCCCTGTTTGCATATAGGGCTGAGCCTGATTTCTTTATAGCACATTCTTCCTGGAGCCCAGGACCTTTCTCTAGGCTATTTTTTGCTGTCAAGAGAACAAAATGCAGGACTTCCCTGAACTGCCATCCTTCCCTGCCCAGTTTCACTGCTCTCTGCCAATATCACCAAGCAAAGCCCAAGGGAACTAGGACCTGAAAACGAACCATTTATTTGGTTGCATTTCCTCACAGGGTGATATGCAGTGTTCATCTAACTTAGATACTACAACAGCTGAGCAAAATAGTGTGTCACAAATGAAACACATTATGGCTAATCCAAGATTATTTGTATTTGGAGTAATTGATTTGACTCTCTTCCCATGATGGCTGTACCAGGAGACATCTTTTCTCTGAATTTCCATTTTAACATTCCTACTTGAACCTAGGGATCTTATACTCTTCTACTGAAATTGATATCACCCAACATGAAATCCTCTATTGAATCTTCCCCTTTTATGCGGGGAAAGAGGAAGCACTTAGCTTATCCCCATTTCTCTACACGTCATTAATCCTATATTTTTTTCTGCAGCCCTCAAAGAAAAAGAGTTTTTATTATTTTTGCACTGGTGTTCTTATTTTAAATAATCGTACTTCCTGAAAGGATTTATAGAAAAAATATAGGAAATTTTAGAACCCCCAGATATTATTGTCAAATAGGAATTAGGGTCTGGATGTTGTACTCAGCTATTAGGAATTTGGGTTGAAATATTCTAAAATTTTGCAATTTTTACATAAATGTGGATTATGCTGGATATTCAGGGATATTTCTCAATATAAAGATTCAAATTCTTTACCATCTCTGGAATATTGACTTATTTGCCTTTTATGATACTTACATGGTACTGTCTTGATTACTGTACTTTTATAATAACTCCAGAAATCCCGTAGTGTTATTCCTCCAACTTCGTCCTTTTTCAGAATTTTCTTGACTATTCTAGGTCCTCTGCATTTCCATATGAATTTTAAAATCAGCTTGCCAGTTTTTACAAAAATGTCTGCTCAGATTTTGATGGGGATTGCATTGAATCTATAGATCAATATGAGAAGAACTGACATCTTAACAATAATGAATCTTACAATCCCCATCTTAATAATACTGGATTTTGTAAGAGAAAAGATAAACTCATGTGCTTTTATCTAATCTCTTTACTGGAAGGTTTGTTTATGATCTTTCATTTTTTTTTCCACAATCAGTCTTCCCCTTCTAACTTCTAACATAGAACGTTTCAACTGTTGCTAAAATAAACAAGCTCAATTCACTTAACACAGTTATCTTTTCTCACAAGTTCTCTATTTTCTTTCACAACTAGATCAATGGAGTCAAATTGCTGTTAATACATTTTCATTACTAACATTTCTGAGATCTAGTTTGGCCTACAACTTTACACCACCAAGTCACTAGTGTTCCCATCCTGATCAAACACTAATATTCCTTTTCCTAGTCCTTTTCTTCCTGATCTTTTGGTGTATTTCACCACTGCCTTGCCTCTCTGTAAACCTCCCTTTCCTCATTGAATCCTAGGGACTGTATATTTCTGGTTCTGATCCCCAAATCTTTGACTATACTTTACACCAGCTATTAGATCTAGTGTGTAATATTTTCTAAAACATATTCCAGAAAGCACCAGCTCCTCAGGATATTGAGCAGCAAAAAAAAAGAAACAAAAAGAAATATAATTAAATATAGTCAGCCCTCCATTTACAGTTTCCACATCTGTGGATTCAGACAACCACAGGTAGAAAATATTTTTTTTTAATTCCAGAAAGTTCCAAAAAGTAAAACTTGAACTTGCCACTTGCAGGCAACTATTTACGTAGCATTTACCTTGTATTAGGTATTATAAGTAATCTAGAAGTTATTTAAAGTATATGGGGGAGTATGCATAGGTTATATGCAAATACTACGTCATTTTATACAAGGGACTTGAGCATTTCCGGATTTTGGCATCAGCAGGGTGGAACCAGTCCCCTACGGATACCAAGGGACAACTGTAAGTTTAGGCAACACAAGCTTAGAGTTCTTCAGTTTGAAGCCTTTAATATGCTAATGCGCATCATGTATCACATGGAAGATGTTACAACATATGGCATTTACCAAACCTGCAAGCCTCGTGATATAAGCTCTGAGCAAGTAACAGGGCGTTAAAAATTGCCATGCCTAGCAGGGGAACCTGAGTAATTCAGGTATCTTCCCATTCCTTAGTTTCCTCATCTGTTTTATTCATATACAATTTTCCAGTCTCATCTTCGAAATTTAGCATAGATTTATTTTATTTTATTTTTTAATTTTTTACATCTTTATTGGAGTATAATTGCTTTACCATGGTGTGTTAGTTTCTGCTTTATAACAAAGTGAATCAGTTATACATATACATATGTTCCCATATCTCCTCCCTCTTGCGTCTCCCTCCCTCCCACCCTCCTTATCCCACCCCTCTAGGTGGTCACAAAGCACCGAGCTGGTCTCCCTGTGCTATGCGGCTGCTTCCCACTAGCTATCTATTTTACATTTGGTAGTGTATATATGTCCATGCCACTCTCTTGTGACAAAGCATAGATTTTATTACTCAAAATATCAATTCATGATTTTTTCTTTAACTTTTTATCATTATAACAGTTATAATGATCCTAAAATTTCAGCACAATATTCCTTAACTTGAGAGATAGCTTTCTCCTAGCAGCGAGTAGAATTATTTTAGTTTGACAGGTATTTTAAAAATAATTTTGAGGGAGAGAACAGGGGTGGAAATGGTGTTGAAAAAACAAAATCATCTTGGAGGAGAGCATAGCTCTGAATTATAAAAATATTCCAATCTTCCATTCTGTGGTCAGAGGGAAAAACTGGATCTCAAAGTACCAATTATGGGTTATAGCTAGTATGTTCAAGATGACTAGAAGTACTCTGCATCAGAATACAGAACACTGTGGTCAGACTAGGAGGAAGATATGCACTTAAAAAAGTTTCAACAGTTGGACTAAACCAAGCTCCCTCACGCCCAAAAGAAGAATGATTTCAAACTCTAGTAAAAGCATAAGTTTCCAGTCAATGTGACAGAATGGCCTAATCAGTAATAAACTGCAATGAGCTTAGGGGCTATTTTACCTTCTTTGGTTAATATGGTATCTGCCATCTTTCTGGAGCTCTGCAAAAAGTGATGTTCCCTGACTTCCAGCGGAAAAGTTGGCAAGAAGTACCAAGGTCTGTCCACGTTTATGAAACCAAGAGCTTAGACTATATTCTTTGGAATTTAAGAACCAAGGAGGGGAAAAAAAGGTAAACAAGCATCCATTAATTTAAATTTTTTAATTTCATGTAAAGAAAAAAAAGCACAAGAGCATTCATGCTTGATAAATGAAGAAGGATAAGGATATATATTTTTGAGTTCATTTTACATGTGATTTATTTTAACAGACTTTCTCTACTGATTTTTAACTTGGATTTTCCAACTCACGTTATATAATATTAAGTTGCAAAATAAATGTGCTTTCAATTTTGTTTTAATATGAAGTCGTGGGTATTTGATCAATATTAAATGAATATTAAAAACATATTTATCTAGAATCAAAAATATGAAGTACCACAAGGAAGGAAGTATAGTTTTTGCCATTAATCATTTAAAGATATTTGATAGTTGTGCTGCCTGCTGGGTCTTTTGGAGCAATGAAATCTTTTCTTCTATTTTTTTCATATTTAAGAATAATGAACAGATTAGAATTCACCCTGTTCAGCTGTCATGGTATAGAACCTTACAACAGGGAAGATTGACTAATGTGTTGTCTCATTTCAGAAAATGAAACATCTTTTTTCTTAAAATCCTTATTTACTGTGGTTTTGGTATGAGAGATACTTCTAAAAGCCTTGGGAGAATGATTTTCATTGGAAAGGTGATTGCATATCCAGTTCTCCAAAGTGTACTTTAAGTTAAGCAATTTCTGGCAAAATTAACATCTTAGATCGTGTGATAGTCAATGTTATATCAACTTAGATAGCCTAAAGTCCCCAACTATTCAATTAAATATTAATCTTGGTGTTGGTGTGAAGGTTTTTGGTAAATGTGATTAACTCTACAATCAGTTGCCTTTAAGTAAAGGAGATTATCTTTGATAATTTGGGTGGGCCTGATCCAATCAGTTGAAAATGTATCCCCCCCCAAAACCCCTGAGATTTCACTGAAAAAGAAGAAATTCCACCTGTGACTGCAACTTCAGCTTCTGCTCTAGAGTTTCCAGCCTGCCACATGGGTTTTGGACTTGCCAAGCTAGCCTATCCCATAAGCCAGATCCTTGCAATAAATCATATAGATTATATATGAATATAGATATATATATTCATATAAGCATACATACACACACACACTATGTAAGTGTGTTTTTGGTTAGAGGATTTTGTGTCTAATTGTAAATAATATGTATTTTTTGTTGAGGACTAATTGCACAATATAATTGTACATGTGTGTGCGTGCGTGTGCATGTGTGAGTATGTATGTCCCACTAGTTCTGTTCCGCTGGTGGAACCCTGATTGATACAGAGCACATACTATGCACTGTCCAGCTGTTCCCCAGAGAGACATATCCTGGTCATCCAAAGTTTCGTACCTTCCCTTTCCCATCATTATTTAGCACAGCATCATGCCTATTTTCCTCATAAAAGTTATAATGATCTGCAAATTTTTTAATTGTTTAATTTTTTTTACTGCCTTTCTACACTAAAATAAAATTTTCTGAGGTAAGGCACCCTCTTTCTTCCAGTAATGTGTCCTTTAGACTCAACACAGTGCCTGGCTCATAGTAGGTGCTCATTTTGTTGGATGAATGAAAATAATTGAATTATCTCATTTAATCCTCATAAAGTCTCTGTAATGTGAGGTCTATTATGCCCATTTTACAAACCTCAGAGAAATTAAGTGATTTACCTCAAGTCACACAACTAGTAAGTGAGGAATCTGAGATATAAACCCAAATTGTTCTATTTCCAAATCTATATTATTTCCTTTGTGTAACATTGACTGATTTGGCTTTTTATTAAACTTAGCATCTACAGTATATCAGGCTGTCAGTTAAGCACTGTGGAGAACACAAGAAGGAATTACACACAGTGTGATCAGGTATACAATTCGCTCTATTACTTAGCCACGTGCATACCTGCAGATGAAGCAACTGTTGTGGTACTTCTGCTTGAGATTGGGAAGAGGCCTCAGAGCTAAGGAAGCCATTCAGATGGGCCTTGAGTGGCGGGGTTGGAACTGTGAAGAAGATCAGTTTAAACACAAGAGGCAAAATTGGCAAAGACACAAGCAGTTGAAGGTTGAATGAGGAGTGGTGACAATTCAAGTCACTTTAGAGTAGGAGGTATGTGGGTGTCAGGAACAGATAGGAGACCACATGTGAAATGGACTTGAAGGCTGGACTTAATCCTGTATGTAGTTGTAACAGCCATGCTAGGTCATGCTTTGTGTGTTTGTTTCATTTTGAAAATGTCAACTGTGATTTAAAGATTGTTAACAAGTTTGAGTTTTGATCGTGGAGACATTAATAACTATGGACTAGAAGGAATCTTTCACTGGGCCCTTTTAGGGTGTTATTCCTGTCCCCTAAGAAACAAATAACAAGATATAATTAAATTTGCGAAGATTTTATTAGGGACCACAACTGTGTGAAATAAAATGGAGAGGGAGCTAGAAGAGACTAGAAGAGCTGCCTGAAGATGATGCTGACTGGATCCCGAGTGAAGGAGAGAGAGAGGGGAGATTCAGCAGAAGCATCCCTAACTGTCCAACAATATCAGGAATGTTCAGCAAGGCCATCAGGAGTTTTTGAGTGAAGTAAACTATCGGCCATCAGGAGTTTTTGAGTTAAGTAAACTATCTCAGGAGTTCCTTGTCTCCAGGAATGGCCTGACGTTGTTCTCCCCGTTATGCTCAGTAATTGACTGGGTGTGGCCTGTGGGAGGTGTGGCACAGCTTCTGAACCCTTGATGAGTGGTGCTGCCTATAGCTGGAGTCTGTGAGTCAGTCTTTAGTTACATACTTCAGCTAGCCTGTGCCCTACAGAATTAAAGATTTCTTTTTGTCCTAATTAGGGCTTTAGACTATAGTCTCCCTGAAAAGTATTATTTACTTTAGGGAGAGATGGGTGATGTTTGGTACAATTATTTTTCAACAAAAATAAGAAAAATTTATTTCACAATTAGACACAAAGTCCTCTAAATGTGAACCACTGAGGTCAGGTTTCCACTTAAATGCCTGTAACTGAAGATACATCGCTTCTATTTTAAAAGGAAGACATGAGCTGGCAAATAGCAGGCTATGGGATGGGAAAGAAAAAAATGTATAGTAGAGAACTAACATATTATTTCATATATATGAAAATAAATATTTTTATATTAGCCATTAATTTTATATCCATTTTCCTACTGTAGAAACTGAGGCTTAGTGAACCTCACACAACTACAAAGTCAATCAAGGTTGTATCCATTTCTCTGTTCCATGCTGCTTTTTTCTTTTTTAAAACTTTATTTTTTAGAGCAGTTTTAGGTTCACAGCAAAATTGAGAGGAGGAAGGTACAGAGATTCCCCGTATAGCCCCTGACCCCACACACGCATAGCCTCCCCCATAACCAACATCCCCCACCAGAGTGGTACCCTTGTTACAATTGATGAACCTACACTGACACATTGATAATCCCCCCCAAGTCCATCGTTCACATTAATGTTCACTCTTGGTGTTGTACATTCTATGAGTTTGGATAAATACATAATGACTTATCTCTATCATTATGGTATCATAGAGAGAATTTTCACAGGCCTTAACATTTTCATCTCCCTTCCATACCCATAGCAGCCACTGACAATTTAACTGTCTCCTTTGTTTTGCCTTTCCCAGAATGTTGTATAGTTAAAAGTATACAGTGTGTAGCCTTTTCAGATTGGCTTCTTTCACTTATTAATATGAATTTAAGTTTCCTCCATGTATTTTCATAACCTGATAGCTCATTTCTTTTTCATGCTTAATAATATTTGGTTGTTTGGATATACTACTGTTTATCCATTCAGCTACTGAATGACATCTTGGTTGCTTCCAAGTTTTGGCAATTATGAATAAGTCTTCAGTAAACATCTGTGTACTGGATTTTGTGTGGACATAACTTTTCATTCCTTTGGGTAAATACCAAGAAGTGAAATTGCTGGATCATATCGTTTTATAAGAAATTGACAAACTGTCTTCCAAAGTAGCTATACGATTTTGCAATCCTATCAGTAATGAATGAGAGTTCCTGTTGCTCCACATCTTTGTCAGCATTTGGTGTTGTCAGTGTTCTGGATTTTGGCCATTCTAACAGGCCTGTAGTGCTATGTCATTGCTTTAACTTGAAGTTCCCTGATGACGCATGATGTGGAACATGTTTTCATATGTTTATTTGACATCTGTATATCTTCTTTGGTGAGATGTCTGTTAACCTCTTTGACCCATTTAAAAATTTTTTTTGGTGGTACGCGGGCCTCTCACTGTTGTGGCCTCTCCCGTTGCGGAGCACAGGCTCCAGACGCGCAGGCTCAGTGGCCATGGTTCACGGGCCCAGCCGCTCCGCGGCATGTGGGATCTTCCTGGACCAGGGCACGAACCCGTGTCCCCTGCATCGGCAGGCGGACTCTCAACCACTGTGCCACCGGGGAAGCCCGACCCATTTTTAAAATCAGATAGTTTGTTCTCTTATTGTTGAGTTTTGAGAATTGATTATTTTATATCTTTTACATAGATGATTATGTCATCTGCAAACAAAGACAGTTTTATTTCTTTTTTCCCAATGTGTATACCTTATATCTCCTTTTCTTATTGCATAAACTTGAATTTCCATACAATGTTGAAAAGGAGTGTTAAGAGGGGACATCCTTTGAGCTCATATGCTTTAACTTTTAAATTCCTACACTAACAATCACTCCTTTGCTCTATTTTTGCCACACGATTTAATAAAGATGTTGTTTTCAGGGTCAATATGTCACAACCAGAGGAAAAAAGAGGAGAACTTGGAAGCCCATAAGGTCAATTACATGAATTAAAAATATGATTTTGGAGAACAAATGAAGAAAAACTTGGCAAGGGTCTCAAAAATCTGGTTTTCATATTTTGGAATGTATCTCTAAAAGATAAGATCTCTTTAAAGACTATAACCGCAATACCATTATCACCCACCAAAATAAACATAACAGTTCCTTAATATCATCAAATATCCGTCTGCATTCTCATTTCTTTGATATTCTCATATTATTAAATACATTACTTATTGAATCTTTTCTCCAACATTTTATTATAAAACTTTTCATACAGCAAAGTCAAAATTATTTTATAGTGAACACCTATTTACAGATGCTCTGTCTGAAATTAATATAGTAACTTCTGCTTTCTTTTGATTAGTCTTAACCTTGTATATTTTCTTCTATCCATTTATTTTTAATCTATACTTGTATTTCTATTTGAAGTGGGTTTCTCATAGACAACATTTAGTTTTGTGTTGTTTTTTTAATCCACTCTAACAATTTCTGTCATTTAATTGGTGCATTTAGACCATTGGCATTCAAAGTGATTGTTGACATAGATTACTGTCCGCCATATTTGTTGCTGTTTTCTATTTGTTGCCCTCATTTTTTGTTCTTATTTCTACTTTCTCTGCTTTTGTGGGTTTATTTTTTTATTTTTTCATTTTTTTTAAGGCAGAGATTAGTGGATGGGCAAGAGGGCCAGGGAATTGTTGCCAGTTATAACTGTCTCAGTGATTGCTTTTAGATGCCTGCTTGCAGGGTGGCTTTTCTCTCTTTCTGTCTTTAAATAGGTTTGGGTGTGAGTGCTTGCCTTTTCAGCACAAAACCATAAAAAGATGTGGTGGATAGTAAAAGAAAGCCCTCTCTGTTCCCCAAGCATGCTAACCACTTTTGTGGTTTTAAATGAGCATTTTATATGATTCCATTTTGTCCTTTCTTAGTGTATTAATTATACTTATACTTCTTCTTCTCATTATTACTGTTATTTTATTGTTTTTAGAGGTTGCTCTAGAGTTTGCACTAGACATTTACAGCTAATCTAAGTTCACTTTAAAATAACACCATACCACTTTATGGATGGTGTGAGTACCTTATAATTACAAAATTATTCTAATTTCTTCCTCCTGTTCCTTTTATCATTGCCATTATTCATTTCACTTATATATAAGCATATATAAGCATGTATTTGTATATAAGATATAAACATTCATAATCAAATACATATTGTTGGTATTCTGATTTTTAACAAACTGGTATCTGTTAGATCAATTAAGAAAAAGAAAAGTTTCACTTTACTTTCACTTATTCTTTTTTTATTACTCTTTCTTACTTTGTAGATCTGAGTTCTGACCTATATTATTTTCCATCTTGCCAAAAAATTTCTTTCAACATTTCTTGCAGTGCAAGTCTACTGACAAAAAGTTCTCTCAGTTTTTATTAGCTTGAAAATGTCTTTATCTCTTCCTCACTTTGAAGTGTAATTTTGCAGGGTACAGAATTCTAGGTTGGTGTTTTTTTCCACTGAACACGTTACATATTTCACTTCACTCTCTTCTTGCTTGGATGATTTCTGAGGATAAGTCAGATGTAATCCTTATCTTTGTTTCTCTATAGATAAGGTGTTTCCTTCCTCACCTCACCCCCGGCTTCTTTCAGAATTTTTTCTTTATCTTTGAGTTTTGTAATTTGACAATGAATGCCTAGGTACAGTACTTTTTCTTCTTTTTAAAAATATTTATCTGCATGGTGTTCTCTTAGCTCTCTGGATCTGTTGTTTGAAGAAATTTGAGGAAATTCTCAGTGATATCTTTTTTCAAATATTTCTTCTGTTCCTTTCTATCTTTCTTCTCCTTCTGGTACTAGCATTATACATGTTACACCTTTTGTAGTTGTCCCAGTTCTTGAATATTGTTCTGGTTTTTTTTCGTTCTGTGTGTTCTCTTTGTTTTTCAGCTTTTGAGGATTCTATTGATGTGTCCTCAGAGATTCTTTCCCCAGGTGTGTTCAACCTACTAATAAGTCCATCAAAGGAATTCTTTGCTTCTCTTACAGTGTTCGTTTTATCTCTAGCATTTCTTTTTTGCCTCCTTCTTAGGATTTCCATCTCTTCTTACATTCCCCATCCATTCTAGCATGTTGTTTATCCATTAGAGCCCTTAGCATATTAACCATAATTGTTTTAAATTCCTAGTGTGATAATTCCAACATCCCTGCTATGCCTGATTCTATGCTTGCTCTGTCTCTTCAAACTTTTTTGGGGGGTTGTTTGTTTTTTGTTGTTGTTGATTTTACTTTTGGTATGACTTGTAATTTTTTTCTTGTTGGTGGACATGATGTAAACAGGTCTTTAGTAATGTGGTAGTGATGTGTGGGGATGGGGGAAAATTCTATAGTCCTATGATTAAGTCCCAGTCTTTTAGTGAGTCTGTGCTTCTGAACTGTGAACTTCACAAAAGTTTCTCAGGTCTTTTTCCTCTCCTTGCTAAATGAGCAGGGTGCTGAAAGTGACCACCCTGCCTTTCCATTTGTCACTTATTCATTGTCAAGTTCTTACTGCTCATTTCCTATGTGGAAGGTACTATACTAGCAGCTACGAATTTTGCAGTAAGTAGGCCAGATGTAGTCCCTACCTTCACAGAACCTACTTTTAATTAAGTGACAGGGTAGCAGTTGCACTTGCCAAAACTAGCTATGTTGCAGTAACCAGTATGCATGTTTGGAGACTCCTAACAAGCTTCCCTATTATTGAATAGAGTCTCCCATCCTTCCCTACACTTACACATACACACACACCCAAAATTATCCTCCAGCTATCAGAATTGTCTTTCTCAATGTATCTGACCTTAAAAACCATCCATAGCTGTCCATTAACTCCAAACTTCATAGCATGACACACATAATGTTTTTCTATGTGGCTTAGCCTGACATTCCAGCTTTATCTCTCTTTATTCCCCACCTACCTTATATAGGTATACCTTGTTTTATAGCAGTTTGCTTAATTGTGCTTCACAGATACTGTGTTTCTTACAGATTGGTGGTTTGTTCCAACCCTGAATTAAGCAAGTCTATTTCCCAACAGTATTTGCTCACTTTGTGTCTCTGTGTCACATTTTGGTAATTCTTACAATCTTTCAAACTTTTTCATCATTATTATATTTTTTATGGTGACCTGTGATTAGTGATCTTTGATGTAATGGTTGCAAAACGATTACAGTTTGCTGAAGGCTCAGATGATGGTTAGCATTTCTAGCAATAAAGTATTTTTAATTCAGGTATACACATTTTTTTTTAGACATAATGTTATCACACACTTGATAGACTACAATATAGTGTTAACATAACTTTTATATGCACTGGGAAACCAAAACAATTTGTGTGACTCACTTTATCGTGATACACACTTTATTGTGGTGGTTTGGAACCAAATCCACAATATCTCCGAGGTATGCCTGTACTCCAGCCATGCAGAGATGCTCCAAGTTCTCCCAAAGTATCCTATCTTTTGTATGTGCTGTTTCCTTTACACAGAATGCTTTACTTCCTTTTTTCATCAGGCAAACTCCTATTCACCTGTTATGGGCTCATTTAAATGTCCCTTCACCTAAGACGTCTTTACTTTTTACTCCGGTAAACTGGTCAGCTCTCCTCTGGAGTCATAATGATTTATATTTACATGTGTTACAAAGAACAGTACATTGTATTGTAATAATTTGCCTAACTGCATTTCACCTTTTTTTCCTCTAAGATACCACGTCTTCTTGTTTTTGAGCCTTCAGTGCATAGCAAAGGTCCTGCAACATGGTAGGGAATGAATTAATGGTTAGTTGAAATTGATTTCATTTGAATTAAGACTGTGGTTGAGAAAACTTGGTTTTGATTATTTGTGATGAGCATTAATTCCCATCCAGAAATGTCATTTAGTTAAGAGCACCATGTTCTCATTTTTTGATGACTACATATCTAGGTGTATAGATTTAATCAGAGTAAGTCACCTTATGAGAATTGTGTATAGGTCTTTCTCAACATTTTGTTAATTCTGATTTAGAGCAAAGACATTTGAAAATAAAATATGATGAGTCACAAATGCTTAACATTTTAACATTTCAAATGCTATAATGTGATTTACCTAAAATCCAGGATTTAGGCAAAGGTTACTCTAGAGATACATGAAAATCCCCATGCTCTTCTAAAATAACTGAAGGAGGCTGTTTATTTTTACATGATATACAGTGAAAACACTGTAATTAGGAATGGGTAAACCCAGATGTGCTTTGGGTTTATCAAATTTCTCAACGTTGTTTTTGACTATTTGGGGTCTATGAAGACTAAAGCCTAGATTTCCAAGAATTTTCCCTCAATTTTTAAATCAGTGTTTATTTTAAAAGAAGTACAATCCATATGGTTTTGATTCCTTTACACTTAACTCATCCAAATGCAGTTTTGCAAGAACTATTTGAAGTGAAAAGCATTTTGAAATTTTTATGAGCTTTTTTGCCTTTTTTCCCTCCTTCAGAAAAGGAAGCAATACTTTGCCAAGTGTAAACAAAGCTAATCACCAAACAGTTTTATATTCTAAAATAATGAAACCAGATTGGGTGCTGAATTTAACAAAATAGTTCGTTTGTCCCTAGTGAAGTTTTGTGTAAGCTCATACAGAAACTGCCTTCTCTAAAGCACAGCCCAGGTGACGCCAGCATTGTACTATTCACTTTCAGCTCTCACACAGAACAGCAGCCAACTGAGTTGTTTCCCAGCCAGGGTTTACTTATGATATCTTTATTTTGTCACAGAAGCCACCAAAGTACGATATTAAATGTCATGACAACCCAGAAAAGTTAGTGATAGGGTATGTGAATGGATAAGCAATGCTGCATCTGTGAATCAGTGCCTTTCAGGATTGTCAGACCTGAATAGGAAATCAAGGAAATCAAAAAGCACAGGACTCCATACATGCTTTCAAAGTTGCACCTAGAAGAGCTGTAGACAAGCTATAGCCCATAGACTAAAAAGAGCCCGCCGTTTTTGTAAATAAAATTTTATTAGAACACACCCATTCCTCCATATATGATCTATGGTTGCTTTTGTGCTATGATGGCAAAGTTGAGTAGTCGTGACAGAGACCGTATGAAGGGTAAAGTCTAAAATATTTACTACCTGGATTTTTACAGAAAAATATTGCTGAATCCTGATCTTATAATAATAAGATTATAATATTATTATAAGGTTATTATTAATAATAATAATAACCCTTAGCCTCTCAGCTCTGGCCATAATACAGAAATTCTCTCAGTGTCATATTCTCTCTAGATCAAGGATTAAGAGGATATTTTTTTTTAAAAAGAAGGTATTATTAGAAAACAAACATATGTTATGAATATAAGTTATTTTTCATATGACAGAAATGAACATTTGCTGAAAATTTCCCAACTTCTAGCTTCTCTATGGCCAAACATTCTGGGGATTTGAAAAATGTATACAGTTCTCCCAGCACTAAAGTATTCATGGTAGAGATCTGTTTGGTGAGGTGATTAATTTTTTTTCCTTCTATCATTAATATAACAGAAAAATAAGTCATATTTCATAAACCTTACTTTGTGCTAACACCTATGCTATGCTTTTTCCTGCATTATTATATTTAATCCTCACAAAAGCACTTTCCTAAGTTGTTTAAACTCTTCTTCTTTTGTAAAATATGGATAATAATATTACCTACCTCACAAAGCTATTTGGAAGAATAAAGAATTTAATACATGTATGATATTTAGGAGAAGGCCTAAGTTATCTGTCAGCCCCCATAAGGAGCCCCCAAAAGCCAGTTGAGCCAGCAGAACTCAATTTAACCTACTGTGGTAAAGGGGAGTACCAATCCATAGTCTTAGGAGAGTCTCAGAAGAGGGAAGTCAAGAGGAAAAAAAAAAAAAAAAAAATATATATATATATATATATATATATATATATATAAAATATATAAAAAAATATATATGTAATACCACATATATGTATTTTTATGTGTGTATATATATGTTTATATGTGTGTTGTGTATGGTATTAGAATTTGGACTGATGATTTTGGGAGGAGTCTTGCAGAGCAGGTTAGGCCATTTTTGATGTGAGAGTTATGGATTGGTGGGCACAGTGGGGCAAGGGGTTTGGTTCGAGTATTGATGCAGAAGCAGTTAGTCTTGCTAAATGAGTTGTTTTAGTGTGTCTTCTAGGAACAATTTCCTGGTCCACATAGCTGTTAATTTTTTGCCCAGTCCCAGAACTGTTTAGCACAACAACAGGAAAGTGTGTTGATTTCAGTTTCACATCAGATGTAGTAAGGGCTAAATATGTATTACCAATTTTCATTATTTTTTAAAATTATCATTATTTTATAGATGAGACAGGTTAGATAATTTTCCCACGGCCACACAGTCCAGTTATCATTATTGCCCACGTTTTGTTCATATCCAAATGCATTCATGTAAGTGTAGAATTAACAAGGTCTGTACTTTAAGCATCTCCTTGCTCAAATAAGCCTCATTCTCTTATAGGAGAATTTTTCTTAATTTTAGTGTGTGGGCTTTCAGTTTTGTTTTGTTTGTATTAGTTCAGCTGGAATCAGTTAAGTTTGATGGAGCTGATGGTGGTATGTGAATGGTGTTGGTAGCAGCAGCGGGGAGGGATGGGGTACTATGGATATCCTCATCAACTCCCCCTCAAAACACGAAATATATGTCAGTTAGGCAAAGCTGTTCATCAGACCTATTGCAGTAAGAGGGAACATTACCTGGATAGTTTTAGTTAGGTCTCTGAAGGGAAAGTCAGAGAGGGATATCTATCAGTGTTGAGATCTGGTCACAACTGGTTTGAAGTGGCTTTTTCAAGACAGAAAACTGAATGAGATTAGACACAGTTGGTGGCATAAAACTGGTGGACGCAGTGAGGCAAGAGTTTTGAAGCAGCTCCAGTTAAGTAAAATATTGTTTGATAAGTGAACTGTTGGCCAGGTGAGCAATCTATTGTCCTAATAGGAGAGCTGTTTGCCTAGTTGAGCAAACTATTTGCCCAAATTGGTTTGCACAAATTTCCTAAAGCCAAGAGTGAAATTATTTATTGGTTATATTCTTATCTTCCTGGGTGAGAACTTTTCTGAAACAAACACTTAAGTCATGTTGACACAGGTGGGCTTAGTTCTCATTCCTATTGGATGTAGGTGGGTTCAATTCTGAAATCAGACAGTGATGGATTATACTTGTGCTTATTCTCATTCCCAAGACTATTTCTTTTCTAAAAACCCCCTTTCGTATGTTAATCCTCTAATCAGGTAAGTTGTATGCAGATTGAAAATTTCAAAAATTTATTAGGTTAAACAATGTTACTCAGGCCACCAACTTAACTTATCATTGATTAACTTTATCTGCAGCCTTTGTATAGCATTTTTAATTTGTGGCAACTTTGTTAACACCTCTATCTTATAAAGTGCAAGTGTTTGTTTATTCACCTATGCACTAGAATTTTACTATCTTGTAATGTTGTGTCAGCTGGGCTAAGTCACTTGCCAAAGCTAAATGTCCCCTAGTCTTTTTCCGTTTGGATATATCTGTGCCTTTTATTTATTAATTATTTTTTTCAATTTTCTACCTTTTCACGGTAAATTAGTTGGGAGATAATTCCGTTTTTTTCATGCTGCTGCTGATCTACTTCTTAGGGTTTCACTTTTACTCACCAAATAAAGAAAAGAAAAACAATTATACAATTGTACCTGAGCAAGCAGATAAAGCCCTAAGATGAATAGCCGTAAGGATCCACCTAACTACGTATCAAGTAAAAAAGAATGTAAGCATTCTAGGCAGAAGCTAAATAAATATCGTTAGGGAAGGAGGAAGGAAGGGAGGGAAGGAGGGAGATAAGTAAAATTTTTAAAACTATTAAAAAAGAAAATCATTCTTTAAAAAGATGTGTTGAAACATGATCAACAAAAATAACAAAAAGTTTTTAAATAAAAGGAATGAATCATTTGGAAAGGAGATATTCCAGATTTTAAATATAGATATCCAAGTGCATAAACTGTGTATCACAAATCAAGTTTGCTAAGATGCCATAGTAATTTAAAAATAAGAAACAACTAGGAAATGGTCAATGATCAACATTAAATAGAAGTCTAATAAAACCAGTATGCAAAGGGACAGAGTATGTCAGGCCTATGCGGACTGTGAGCAAAATGCAGAAATATCTCTCTCTAAATTATTATTTTTATAAATTTTATCTCCCTTGGTTAACCAATGAAATTCTACAGGTGAAAGTTACAATTAAATACGCATTTCCTATCCATTATGGAGTGTACAAAAAGAACTATAAAATGAAATGCAAATGAATTACCCTTTCCTGGAGGGGAAAATAAACGTTAACAAGGAAGCTGTACGGTAACAGGAACCATAGACATCTGACAAGCCACTACCAATTATGTATTATAATTCATGTTAATAATCAGCCTGTTTTTTTCAACTTTACATGTATTCATAGCACTTTATATTAAGTACAGAGAAAGCAAAGCCAGCAACCAGCAGCTGAGGCAGATCCTTCCAACATGGCAACCAGTGGCAGTCAGTTAACTGCACCCTTGTGGCAAGCTCTTTCTTGAAGGCAAGTCTCACAGGAGCACATTCATAGCTATCACAGCCTCACCTTGTGCCACGTCTTCCTGTATGCTGGGGAGCAGCTCCTCAGTGGTCTCCATGGGACTCTCTTCCTGAGAGAAAAGCTAGAAGGAGGTTAATGGGGTAAACTGCAATCGCCATCGCCACAGTTGGTCTTGGGGCAGCAACTGATGCTCACCCAGTCTCTCCTCCTCTATCCATTCCAGATTCTAGCAGTTCTAGTTATCTTACCTGGTGGTTTGACCTAAACCTTCATTGCTGATGGATCTGAGCTCTTGGCAACCATTCTTAGCAGGAGTTGTTGCTCCTGTCAATTCATAATTAGAGTGGGACAAGGGAGTATGAGGAAGTGACCAGGTTCCACACATACTCCTCCTTCTACTGTTGAGGGTCAATTCCTCTGGTATGACGGCAACTCTTTCTCTTGCCACAAGGAATCCTAAGTGCCCTGGTAACAGCAGCAGTGTGTAGTTCAATACTACCCTTGCTGTTCCCCTGGTAAATGTGCATCCTTTAAGGCAGGGTTTCTCAACTTTAACACTATTGACATTTGGCAGGGGGGTTGTCCTGCACGTTGTAGAATATTTTAGCATCATCACTGGCTTCTACACAGTAGATGCCAGTATTTCCCTACCCATTAGTTATGGTAAGTGGGGCCACCCTTGTTTCCATCCCTTGGATTTCAGATCCCGTATATTCTTCCTATTTGGGACACAAAGCAGTATAGTGACCTCTGATTTAATGTCAATATCACATTATGAAGGATGGCATGCCATTCTTTCAGACTGTTTATGCTGAGCTGGTGCTTCAGCTGGGTCTTTAGAAGCATGTTCCAGCTCTCTGAGTCCAGTTACTTTTGGATATTGTGATATATGATGCTGCACCTTCTCTGCTGTGAAGTGGGCCCATTGGTTAGATTTTTTTATTGTTTGGGATTTAATGTTTGTGGATCAGGCATTCCATAAACTCTGGACAGTTGAGATGACTGAAGCTCAAAAGGTAAACCAATACTTGTAATAGGTATCTATCCCTATCAGGATGAACCATAGAAAAGGTATGATGTAGTCAACTTACAGCTACGTCCCTGGTTGGTTTCTTCAAGGAACAGTGCCAGATCATGTGCTCAGTGTTGGTCTCTGCTGGCTACACAAAGGTAACAGTAGGTAGAATGGCCTTGGTAAGTTGAAGTCCATGCCCTTGGGACCATATATAATCTTCATCTCTCCCATCATGTCTGTTCCATTCATTTGCCCATTGTGCAAGTTCCAGGGAAGCCAGTGATGAAGGCCATCTAATGTCAACTGGCCGAGTCACTTTGTTTACATGGTTAATGCAGTGCCTTTTCCATGTTGGATGTTTTCTCATAGCCATTACTGTATGATACAAAACTCTTCACATTTTATTTCCACTCCAGTAATGTCCAGCCACCTGCTTCTGTGCCAGACTTCCTTGACTTCAATCTTCTAACCCCTTTCCTTCCAGACCCTTAACCAGATGGCTAAGTAATTGGTCACTGCACAAATCTCTCTCTCTCTCTCTGTCTCTCTGTCTCTCTCTCTCTCTAAATATAGTGTTGGCACTATAACCCTAACAGGCCTATCAGACACTGTGCTATTTTCTTTGTTGTAGGAGACACAAAATGCAGCAATCTGTCTTTCAAATTTGAGGTAATATCCCAGTACAGCCATGACCACTAAACCCCTAAAACTATACTGAAGTGACAGGTCTGAGATTCTTTGTAGGGTTTATCTCCTACTCTCTGAAGCACACGTTGTCTTGCCAAGATTTCCAGTATGCTAGCCACATCTCACTCTTCCTGTCCAATCAGCATGATGCTGTCAGTACAATGGATCCATGTGATGTTCTGTGGGATGTCCCAATGGTCCAGAGCTCTTCACATTATATTATGTCATGGGAGGGAGTGTGATTAATATAACCCTGCTGCAAAACTGTAAATGCATACTGTTGCATGTGAAAACAAACTGTTCGTCATCTTCTTTTCCAATGGGAATACAAAAGAATCCATTTGCCAAATCAGTGGCTCTGTGCCATAGACCTGAGGCCTTATTAATTTGCTCTAGCAATGTTTCCACATTCCACACACCAGCTGTGATAGTACTAGTAATTGGTTGAGCTTGTGATATCTCTAGGATCCATCTTGTTTCTGCTGGGGCCAGACTGTGAATGAAAAGGAAATATGATAATGATCATCATTCTAGTTTTTTATTTATGTCACTAATCTTTGCTACCTTATTCCTACTGCACAATGTGATATGGTTTTTAATTTGCCATCTGGGCCAGTGGAGTCAGATTCAGAGGTTTCCAATTACCTTCTCCCACAATAATAGCTCTTACCATACCAGCCAAGAACCCAGTATGGGGGTTACTCCAATACCCACTGTATCAGTTCCAATTGTATACTCAGAATCTGAGGAAATGATGACTATGTTGGTCCACAGACCCAATGGTGCACTGTGAGCTGGGCTTTAGTCAGGACTTCACTTATTACCTGGCTTCCACAAGCCCCCACTCTAACAGAAGGGCCATGAGAATGCTTCGAATCTCTGGCTATCAGTGTCAGCTCAGACCCTGTGTCCAGTACTTCTTGAATTATCTTTCCCAGTGTGTAGGTGGCCATAAGTCCCTTTAGGAGAGGACTGAGAGAACCATTACATTATTTACTTGCTTCAGTGTTGCAGAGTCCTTCATACGAGAGACCTAGTTATATTTTCAGTCGATGGGTTCCAGATCTGAAAATGATTTCAGCAACTAAACAGGGAATTGTGACTTTTTATCTGGAAGACTGTCCTCAACTTCCTATTCCTCCATTCTTGACTATTTCTTGTTGTAGATATTAGTCAGCCATCTTTTTGGTTGCCTGTGTATTCCGCTCTTAGGGATACCATGCTCAACTGTCTCCATAACTCCCTGGAGGTCATACCCCCTTCACAGCCCTTCTGACCTTGCTGGTATTAATGATCATTGTGGTCCCCAAGCTTCTGGTGGTTAAGAGCTACCACCTGGCCTCTATTTCTTTGCAGTCCCATTGTCCCCAGTGACATTACATGCTCAGAGCTAGTTTGCAGAGAAGGACCTATATTGACCTCATAAGTCATGACGGTGCTATAATCATCAGTACATTTCTTATAGTCATGGTGCATGGTGTTCTCTGGGACCACCCATAAAATATAATCTTCTGATGAGCCTTATGACCACACATAGCCATTCCAGCAGGCCCACTTTCCTTACTCTCTTTATTCCTTCTTCTACTCTCTGCCAAGGCATCAAGAAATCCACTTTGCTCTGTGGATTGGCCATCATTTTCCATGCTTCCTACCTCAGGGGTCATTGGCAAGGTTTTATGCCCTTTGTCCTCAGAGAGTGTCTCCAAGTCAATGAATTCTTGCCCTCCTTGGTCAAACACCCTCAAAATGAAAAGTTAACTCTAAGCCCAGATAGTTTCACTTATGATTTCTACCAAACATTTAGGGAAGAAATGAAAAATACTAATTCAACATTAAATCTTCCAGACAATTGAAGAGGAAGGAATACTTAATGATACATACCCATGATGAAATAATTCTAAAATCCATAGAGAAATGAAAAAAAAAAAGTTCAAAAAACTTATAAAATAGTAAAAAGCTAGAAAAATCTATAGTACATGACTTCAAGACTTATAAATCTGTAGTCAACAAGACTGTGGCATTTACATAAAGGTAGACACATAGATCAATATAATAGGACGGAGTCTAGAAATGGATCCACACTTATATTCTCAAGTGATTTTGAACCAAAGTTCAAAAGCAGTTCAGTGGAGAAAGGATAATCTTTTCAACAAATGATGCTGAAACAATGGATATCCATATGCAAAAGAAAGCACTGTCCATACCTTGCCACTTACACAGAAATTAACACCAAATGAATCATAGACCTAAGTATAAAATCTAAAACCATAAAAGTTCTTTTAGGTAAATATTTCTTAGATACAATGCAAAACGCATGATCAATTTAAACAAACCATAAATTGGACTTTACCAAAATTTAAAAAATATAAGTAAACAACTTTTGCTCTCTGAAAGTCACAGAGGTGACTTTCCTCTGTGGAGAGGATACCAAAGGTATTGAGGTCCAGTCTCTTAAAAGAATGAAAAGACAAGCCATAGACTGGAAGAAAGTACTTGTGAATCACATACATGAGAAAGTACTTATATCCATAATATATAAAGAACTTTCAAAATTCAGTGATTAGGAAGCAAACAATATGATTTTTTTTTTAACAGCAGAAGGTTTGAACAGACTCTTCTCCAAAGAAGATACATGGTAGACAAATAAGCAGAAGAGGAAAATAATAATTATGATAGTGATGAAATAATAATAAATTTAGAAAGTAAAGCCTGTAAGGAAGTTGTTACTGGGTAAGGATTATTTAATTTAGCAATTTGAATTGGCTCTTCCAAGTTGGAACCAGAATTAATTAAACTGTGGGCATATGTGAAATTACAGGTGAGCCCTTCCTGCTACCGTCTTTGGTTGTCTTTATTCATGGTCTTATGTTGGTGGTAGCAACATGCAAAGTCAGGAATTATTTGGTTTAGCTAAGCATAAAGATTGATTCAGTATTTGCTCTGGGAAGATATAAATTTTCTCTGCTGCTTTTGCAGTTTGTTTATAATGTTTCTTAGTTGTAAAACTACAAAGGCCATTCCCATGGTAGAGATAGAGGGGATGGGATGGAGAGGAGTGCTTCTTGAATAACAAATTAGAGGGAGAGTCAAGAAATTATGTTGAGCTGTTAACCTCAAAAGGAAATGGTCTAATTATACATTGGAACCATTTATCTTGGAAATATCATGCAGCCCAGGGCTTAAAGGGAAAGGGCCAAGGATTAGATCCAGAGAGAAACCTGTGAATTTGTTTCTACAGTGTTCTGAAAACCCCATCAATAGAAGCAAAGGGGCCAACTGGCCAACTGAGTTGGTCTTAATACCTACTCTGTCCTTGGCATCAGCAGACAGGGGAGTATGTACAGTCCTTTACAGAACAGACATAGTCTCTGAACTCTGAGTTTACAATCTGTCATCAGCATTTGGGGGTGTAAGGATAAGGCTTCTATACTTAGACGGGTTTTTTTTTTACTCCAAATCAGGTCAGATTGCTGGATATTAAGTTCATATAAGCCAGTATTAACTTTAGGCCATGTCATAAAAATTGAAACTGATCCCACAAGTGACCCAGATACATTGAGGGATCATCCTGATCTCCAGGGACAGAAACTTTGCATCTAGATAATAAGGCCTAATTCTCTCCCAAAGTTCTTCTCTAGGCCAAAGACAAGATCCCTTGGTACCAAGTAAATAACCATGTTATCAAGTAAGAATTGACTGTTCAGGGTGAGCACACTAGCCCACCCCAAACCCTATATGTGTCTTTTAACTGGCCTCTGCTCCAAAACATTTTAAACAAAGTATGCGTGCCATGAATTTCAAACTTGTAAAGCTTCTCATGTACATCTTCACATAGAAAAATAGATAAAAAGATATTCACATGTTTCCAGGACTTTGGGGAGTTTTCTTCTCATTTCCTTTCACTCCATACAATAATGTAGAAATGCCTTTATTCCGTTTGGCTGATCTTAATGTTATTTAATTATCATTTTATTTAAGTTACCAAATAGACCCTAGGATTCTAACATATATATATATATTTGAGCATATTTGTAGTGTGATCTATTTTTAATATCTTTTATAGAATTTGATATATTTTGGTAGGATATTAAAAGCAAGGGTTCCCTTTGTGCCAAATATTTTTGTGTTAATAAATGTAATATTCTGGAGCTGTATGTTATACTATTAATAATTAATAACAATTTACTGAGCACTTACTGTGTGCAAAGCAGTGTGTCAAGTGCTGACATAATTTAATTTGATCTTTAAAACAACTCCATACTGAAGGTATTATTGACACTTTCAACAGTTGAAGTTGAAGTTCAGGAGAGTTAAGTAAACTATACAAAGCCCCACTGTCAATATGACCCCAAAGGTCCTTCATCTTAACTTCTGTTCTATATCACCTCACCACATTTAAAATTCCTTTGTTCTCAAGAAGCTAACATTCCAAACAGATGTTAATGTTATAACTTTTTCTTGCAATTTCCACTCATGGTTTGACCTAAATTTTGGGTCATCTCTTTTTTTTTTTAATTTAATTTATTTTTTTATACAGCAGGTCCTTATTAGTCATCAATTTTATACACATCAGTGTCAATACATGTCAATCCCAATCACCCAATTCATCACACTGGGTCATCTCTTGCTTTGGTTACATGCAAAATTGGCCAAAGAATTAGCACCCATAAAAGGAAGAGAGTCTGATGAAACTTCTACTGACTATTGATCATTTCAGGACTTTAATGGAAGAAGTTTATTTCATATTTCAAAGGGAAGACAAGTTCACTGTGAATAGTCTTTTATTAAGCAGCATTCTAGACAGCAGTCAAACTAGGAGGACCAATGTAATTACACATGTTCTCAACTAAAGCACATTAGTCATGTTCTATTTTAGAAGGAGAGCCAGGTTTGGGGTAGGCGAGAAAAACAAGTGGAGTGATTGAACCACTAATTTGTTCTATGTGATATACATAAAGCAAAGGTGCAAAGTGGAAACAAGGTGAATGAATGTGTTTTCATCTGAAGAACATGTCCTTTGGTTTTTGCATTTTTCATGACCAGCCATATATAATAGCCACCTACATAGTACAAAATTAATTGTTCATTTTTATTCTAAAATATCAGCAGTTTTTAGTTTAGTTGTGTGGTTTTCCTCTTAGAAAGGATGAATGAGTAGCATCTAGTGCATAGTATGGGGACATAGATCCAGTTTATATTTTTGATGTATAAATTTCAGAGTGTTTAGCTTCATGTTTGGCATAAATAACTAAACAAACATATAATTACAAAAATAAATGTATTTCATGATTTGGAGCCATTGCATGTTTGAATAAGAACATTTTGTTAGGAAGCAAGTTGGGGCCCCTAAAATAGCATCATCCACCTAGAAAAAGGTTTTGAGTGTCTATTTAAAAAATTTTAAAACACACACTTGGAATCACTTTCTTGAAAATGTTTAATAACTTCTGATTAAATGTGTTTTAAAATGTTGTGACGTGGTCATTTGAGTTTTGTACTTTGAGATGGGCTATAGAGTTAAGGCTTTAGAAAAGATAAATTCTTTATCATGTTCTATATTTTCTGACTGGAATGCTTACCCTGGTAACAATTGAATGAGTAATTTATTTCACCCAGAAAAAAAATTATGTATCATTAAAGAGAAGCAGGAACCCAGCTAGTAATATGGATAAGAAAACTTTTCCTAATTAGGCAAGAGACTAGCTTTCATGAAGATCAACATCTTCACATCCTGGCAAATTAATCTCTCTTAGCAGGAACTGGAAAGAGGATACTGTCTTTATCTTCCACAAAGGGCAGTGTTATTTTTGTGATATGAGAGATAGAAGGAAGCAAGGGTGAGAAAAGACAACCTAATTCTGCCCTTTGATTAACTAACTATGAGCTTCTTGAAGTAAAACAACAAATAATGAGTTTCTTTTATTTCCTATAATTCAATGCCTTGCAGAAGGTAGAGGTATATGTGTGTTTTGTGTGTGTGTGTGTGTGTGTGTGTGTGTGTATTAAACCTTCTTTCATATTGGCCATTAGGTTTTACTCCCTAAAAAGATGAACAAAAAGCATAGATTTTACATAAAAACAGTATCACAGCTATGAGAAAAAAGGAAATATAATGAATGACAAGTTTTATTTCAAGGAAATATAAAGATGGAAGGCACATTTTTATCATAACGGGATAAAATGAGGAGGATATTAAGAGATAACGAGTAGAAGAAGAGTGAAAAAGGTAGCAAACTGTGCAAAGGAGTTTATTGTAAAACAGGTGTTGGTGGTTTTCTTTAATATTGTAATGTTTGGAGTTATTTTGTGTTGTGATGAAAGTTTTAGCTGTTTGAATCAATTGTCGAAAGGACTTTATGTTAGTCAGAAGTGTTTAGGGTGGCCAGGGAGGTATGATGCACAGACTTCCTTTCAAAAGAAAACCTGTCAAAAGAAGTACAGTTAAATCACAGCCTCCAGGTGCAGGTGCCTTCAAACTATGGCAGACGTGAACATGAGCCAGGGCTTCATGTTTCTTGCACAGTGCTCAGCCAGAGAGCGTGGCAGTGGCAAAAGAGCCTCAGTTCTGAGGCAGAACAGGACTCCTCAAAAAGCAGTCTTTCTACTGAAGCTTCCCATGAGGTCAGCTGAGATTTTCTGAGTTGCACTGCTGTGTGAGGCTTACCCCACCCAATTCTCTGGCCTTCCTTCCCTCTGTCACAGGAGCCAGAACTTTATCACAGTTGGAAGGCTTTCCTTGGATGTTCTTGCCCCCTTTACCTTTTTATGTTTCACAGATATTTTTTTTCCAATACATTTTTTGGGGTTTTGTCTTGTTTTGTTTTGGTTTGGTTTTTTTTTTTTTTTTTTTTTTTTTTGCACTTTTAACTCAGTGGCTTCTGCTTCCCGAAAGAACCAGTTGACATGATTGACAGTGGAAGTGGTTTAGGATATCAGTGAATAAGATAGAGTTTGGCCACTGGATCATTTGCCACCTACCAGAAAATGAGGATCCCTTCCCAAGTGGTGTATGGATCATGGATAGTTTCTGGCACAAAACAGCAGTCCAGCTGATAAACATTTCATCAGTGGTGACTTTGGAGAATGTCTTGTTGAGTGTGAATTCCCTAGCTAGGACAATATTCAGGTATTTGAAAAATATGGAGCAAAGAACCAACAGAAAAACAGTGGAATTACCTGATTATTAGTAAGTTATACTGTAGACCTAAAGACAGTTAATGAGAAACTGAACATGGTTAAGAAGTAGCTTAAATGTAAGTATGAAAGCAGGAAGACTTCTTGGGTAGCTTTTAAACAGTTTCGTATCTTTTGCAAAAGGAGAGTGTACATAGTTGGAGAGAAAATTCAGAATCTGGTATTTAGGGCCACTGAACTGCAAAGATGATTAAATGTTCAGTTGAGGAGTGTTCTTATGATAAGGTCAGAGCTCTGCTTAGCAAAAGTTGGGGCATAGAAACATAGGATGGGCACATGTGGGTGAATTCCCCCACAGAGCTACAACCTGAGCACCTGCAGAGTTAGCCCAAACACCTCTCTGAAGAGCTAGACATTTTCCCTTGCAGGAAGATAGTTTAGAGGCTGATCCCACACAATGTAAAAGAGACATCCCTCAGGAGTTGCCTCTATCTTCTCTCCTGGCTTCTAGGCTGAAAAGTATTGTTAAATTCCAACATAACCCAGCTGTGGAATGAAAACATACTGGTATTGATAAACAAGAAAAGAGATAATCACCCCATGAATCCTCAAGAATTAACCAGCATGTATTATCAGGAGTCAGGAAAGTATCTGTGGGATTGGATTTTCAGAGTATGTGGTTAATAGGCCTGGAAGTTATGACTAGAAAAGTAAGAATTTATTGATGTGGGGGCATTTTCTTGAAACATGGGATTTAATGTTCTGGTAAGGATCCCAGGGCATGGAAAAAATTTGCCAGAAGAATGGGTCTTAGAAATCTGGAGAAAGTCTTAATAATATTGAAATTCCTGAATTGCCACGTAAGATGGTGGAGGCATAAAATGGGTAAAAGTCTCTGGGAAGCGGATATGTTGGAATGGATATATCACGTCATGTCAAGAGACCTATCAGAGTAATTTTTTCCATGGAAGAACCCATAGGGCACATAATTCACCAAAGCCATGGGGAATGTGCTGGTGAGACACCAGAATCAATAATTTGCTCCATCATGGCTCTTTTCTGAGGATCAGGGCTGACAGTGGGGAAACTGTTACATAGGTTAGTGTGTTAATAGCGATGGAGATGATGGGAGGCCTGAAGTCTCTGGGTCCAGATGGCTGTGCTTAACTGCTGTAATCAGGAGGCTGCAATGACCATAACAGCTAGCAAGGTCGGAGGGGCAACCAAAAAGCCTTCATCTGCAGAGAGTTTATATGCCGTCAGAAAAGCAGATTAGAAACAGTCTGCATTCACAAGGAACCCTCAGCAATACAATGAACATTTTTTTCTAAATTTTGACTATGTCAGCTCTCCTGCCCTCTGTCATAATATAGTCCAAAGATATCAGAAACATCAGGAAATTTCACAGAACATGACATTGTTCCATTATACTCAAGCTGATCAAGACAGACTAAGAAAGCAGTGGCTAATGAGCTCAAAGCCTAGGTAAGACATACAGGCTCCAAAATGGGATAAAATCTACAAAGTGTCAGGACTTGCCACTTGTAGTCAGATTTTAGGTGTCCTGTGTCTATAATGTACTGGGTTATCCCTGTCAAAGTAAAAGACAAATTGATGTATTTTTGTTTTGTATCCCCGCCACAAAGAAGGAGGCACAAAAGTTGATAGTCCTCTTTGAGCTCTGTGGACAACCCATTCCACACCTAAGAATAGTGTCTGGCCCGTATATGGTGTAACACAAAAGGCTGCCAGGCTTGAGTGCAGTTTGGAGTAGGAAAAGGCTCTGTAGCTGGTCTAGGCTGCAGTGCAAGCAGCCCTGCTGCTTGGACCATACTATCTGGAAGACCCTGTACTATTGGAGGTGTCAGTTATGAAGAAAGGTGCAGTTTGATGTATATACCAAGAGCCAGTGAGAGAATCACAACATTGACTTATGGGATTTCCGGATCAAGATCATCCTATCTATAATGGAGAATTATAAATCTTTTAAGAAACATCTCCTGGAGTGCTCTGGGGTACTTGTAGAGATGCAATATTTGACTATCAAGTCAAACAAGTGACCGTGAACCCTTAGCTTCCCAATTCAAGTGAACCCAGTAGCAGTCCATCATAAAATAGAAATGCCACATCTGAATCTAGCCAACTAGAAAGTGTGAATAAGCTTCATGTACAGGAAATCCAGGCTCCCAAGTGATCCCATCTGGTTGAACCAGTGTTCTTCCCTCACCATGCAGCTAAGTTCAACTTAAAATGGTACATTTGGTCATATACTTTGTGCGGGATGAGAAGTAGCTTGAGGTAAAAAGATATATGGATTCATGGAAAGGGGCCAGTAGCCTGGCCAACTGGTGAGAGATCTAGATAGAAAAGGATCAAAAGATTAGGTTAAATGATAACAGATGTGGAAAGGTGAGGTAGAAAGATGTTGATGGATATATGGCAGCAGGCAAAAGTATAAGCTTTATTTTATCCCATATTAATTTCTATTAGAAAGCATTCAATACAGAAGAGGCAGTGAACAACCAAGTTTTAAAAAAAATGGCTATGTTAGTTGATATTAGCCAGTGTCCATCACTGGTCACTCCAAAACAGGCACAATGGGCACATCAACAGAGTTGCCACATTGGCCAACATGGATGCGAAGCCTGGGCTCCACAGTATGAATTCCTGTTTAATAAAGCCATTCTGACTACTGCCACCTCTAAATAGCCAACATATCAGCAATAGAGACCAACAATGAGCCCTTGCATAGCATTATTCCTTGAGAAGATCAACTGGCCACTTGACTGAAAGTTGATTAGGTTGGGACCCTTCCTTCCTAGAAGAGACTGGTTTGTTACTCTAGGAAGAGATACCCATTCTAGGTGGATTTGCCTCTCCTGGCTGCAGATCATTGGCTAGCACTACTATCAGGAGGCTTAAGGAGTATCTGATCTACTGAGTTGGAATTATGCACAAATCTCTGCAGTGAAAGTCCACTTCACAGTGAAAGGGCTACAGAGGTGAGCCATGAAAATGGGGTCCCTGGTTGTATTGCATACCACACCATCTAGATGCTGCCAGCCTGAAAGGTAGAGCACCGGAATGACCTGCTGAAGGCTGAAGGTGAAGCACCAGCTTGGAGGCAGTGCTGTGCAAAGATTGTGTGCAGGCTGAACTGACTACTGATGCGACAGAGAAAGCCCAGAGGCAGAAAGTCTGAGGGTAGCACGTCTAGTGCTTGAGTTGTGATGCTGTCAGCATCCTCAAAACTGCCAGAGTCAAAGGTGGGCTTTGAGATAATAGAAAATATATATACATTGGTCTCTGCCCCCAGTTCCTGGCACAGAACTCTTAAAATTCTTTTAATTTCCTAAGTAATGAGAACGTACACAGGAGCGTCTTTTGTTTAAATATTTGGCCTTTGACCCTCATTCCTAATATAGAGCTCCTAAATCCCTTGGAATTTCCTGAGTGATAGGAGTATCCTTTGTTCAAATGAGAGGACTACTGGGGGCTCCTGAATGGGGGCTGGTCACCAGAAAGTCCAAACCATGATTAGAAGCTTGAAATTTTCAGCCCATTCCTCATTTTCCACAGAGGGGAGAGGGGTTAGAAATGGAGTTAGTGATCAATCATGCCTATGTGATGAAGCCTCCATAAAAATCCCAAAAGTACTGTACAGGGTTTGAAGAGTTTCAGGAAGGTGCTGTGAGAACTCACTGTCCCTCCCCCCATACCTTGCCTTATGCATCCCTTCCATCTGGGTTTTCATATGCATGCTTTGCCAGGTCTTTATATAATAAACTGGCAAACAGAAAGTAGACTGTTTTCCTGAGTTCTGTGAGCAGCTTTAGCAAATTAATCGAATCTGAGAAGGGGGTGGTGTGAGCCTCTGATTTAGTGCCTATGAGTCAGAAGCACAGGTGACAACCTGGACTTGCAATTGGCATCTGAAGGGGCGGGGGCAGTCTCGTGAGACTGAGCCCTTCCTTAACCTGTGGGAAGTGACACTATCTACAGGTAGACACTGTCAGAACTGAGTTAAATTGTAGAACACCCAACTGGTGTCCCGGAATTGCTTGGTGGGTATAAAACCCCCACCCATCTGGTGTCAAAAGTGTTGTGAGTTTGGTAATAATGTGAGAATAAAGGAGAGACACGGGACTTGTGCAGGTTCTCTTTACATGGGTTCAGGTGATATAATATGTGATACCAGGTGTTTGCATCAAACTCAGTTCGCACTTGAGTTCCTCCTCTCTGCCATGAAAATAGCAAGTCCCAGAGGAGAGCGGCTGCTTCTTTAGTCTAGGTCTAGAATGAGAAGACACGAGGAGCGAGATCCAGTTGAGCCCTAGTCCTCATGTAATATAAACAAAAACTAAATATTTATGTCATAAGCCACTGATATTTTAGAGTTGTTTGTTATTTCACCCAGAATTGACTGATATATTAACCAAGGTTTGAGTTGAGGGTGTTGTATAGATTTCTTAAAATCTTTTTCTGTTTTTTCTTTTTAGTGCCAGAAGGAAGAAAATAATAGAAGGTTCACCTTTGATATTCAAAATAGTATAGAATTTTCATTATAAAAATCATGAATAATGGGCATTTAAAATTTCTATTTAGCTGCTTTTTATAGGTTTACCTAGAAAGACTGCATTACTATTCCATGATATTTCTGACTTGAAAAGTATTTCATAAAGAGTATTCTAGGAAGTTTATCTATTTAAAACATGCCGTCTCTAAAAACAAATTTAAAATATATAAGGACCTTTGAACAATCAATAAAGCATTTCAGAGGTTATTTTTGCAGACTTGGGAATTTGGTTTTCATTGTAATCCTCTTCAAAATTCATTTTCATGAAAGAAAATACTCATTTAAAGTCAATAATGGTAAACAAATTTTTATTCATTTAATATTTTAAAATACTAAAAAAATAAACTCAACCAATTATAATTTTAAGAAGATAAAGACAGTCATTCAAGTGATAGCTAATAAATCTGTACTTTAGAGCAAACCAAAATACAGTAGATAGCATAGAGTTTTATAGAGTATTTCAACCTACTTCTTAATAAGATATAATTTAATAATCATCGCAGAAACTATTCATTATGTATGAAATTTAAGTGAATAGCAATGTTACTTATTCCTTCAATCACTAAATAAGAAAAACAACATAAAATACCATTGAGTAATCTGAATATTTCTTTCCTCTAGGGACAAGGAAACTTTTAACAGAGTTGTTTTTCCAGTTGCTTTCATCAGATTAAAGCTTCTTCCCACTCTGCCCTATACTCTTTCAAAATCTTTTGACCTAAATTGAGGCCAAATTTAACATGTCTAAATACTATTTAAGAACTGGGGAGAAACTATCAAGCAAAACCTTTTGCTTAATGTTCCCAATGTACTTTGAGTTTAAAGCTTAAAGTCCACCCCAGCTACTTAAAATTCAGCTCATAGAGATTTCCCATGGTCAGTGCTCCTGAGGAATTCTTTTTGGTCCTTATTTTCCTTCTCCTTGTCTCTCTATAGAGTCTTCTTCCTGTCGTACACACAGTAAGTCACCAAATTAGTCCTAGTTTGCCAGGGACTTTCCTAGTTTTAGAACGAAAAATCCAAAAATCCGGTATCTTCAGAAACCTCTGTGGCGTGGGCACATCAAAACAGTGGGTCACCCTTATCCAGTCCAACTCCAATCCTGTTTTTCCTCTTACCCAATTGACCTTTAATAGTAAATCTGCGGTGGTGTAAGAAGGAAAAGAAGGAAAAAATAAGCGAGGATATGAGAATGAAAATAATAGAGAAGATTAAAAAGGAATTAGGAATAGGAGGAAGGAATGAAGGAAGAATTCCACCCTGTTAAAGATGAGTACCCTTTCCTGAACAGCTAGCTGTTCTCAACTCCACATTCCCATTATCTTCTCCCCTCACTTATACATTTGATCTAAGAGCTTCTTCTGCCCACCCCTCCCCATCCAACCCCACCCCTCTTCCAGCCCTTTCTGGAAGAGGTGGTTGAGGACATTAGCCTTGAAGCCAGAATGCCTGGGTCCAAATTATGCCTCTATCAGATGAGTGCTGTGTGCAGGTCACTTGATCTCTTCTTTGTCCTCATAAACTCTGGATGAAAGTAATGCCTATCTCTGAGTTGTTGCTAAAGAAGTTAATACATGTACAGCTGAGTAATTCACTATATTATTGATATTACTCTTCTCCAACTCAGAGATCAAGACAAAAGGTAGTCAGAAGCTTTAGCACTCTATGCCAGGCTCTGATGGGTGGGCCTACGTACCTCACCACCATATAGCAGTGTTTCAGTGAGGAACTGATTCTGGGTTCTAAGCAACTTACACATAAACTCTTGGGAAAGAACCTGCTCATAAGCATGAGATTGCCTGTAGATCAGGTACAATTTATATTGCACTTGTCATTCTCATGCTTTGTTGCTGAAGCTGATTTTATCTGAGCGTAAAAATCTGGCATAAGCCATTTGCTCATGCATTTTTAATTTATGGACTCAAGAGTTTGGAATAACATTCAAAGTCACAGATGCTTATCTGAACCAAACCCAAAATATTTTGAGGTTTTCATATCAGTCATAACCATCAGAGAACTATAAAAAAGAAAAAAACCTTCTACCAAAAAACCCAACTATAATTTACTTTTAATATTTATCTTGAGAAAAACTACCTCTGAATTTACAAACTATATCACATGTATGGATAGATTCAAAAATTATTTTGCTTCAGTGAAACTTGGGCAGAATAATGAATAGTCCCCTTAAAGGGATTCATTCAATTATTTCAGGACATTTATAATCTAAAAAATTTTTTAAATTTCTGAAGAGAACACAATTTTTAAGTAACAGAGGAAACCCCAGGGTACTTGGGATGGAACTGGGGATATTGGAAATAGAAGTTTTCCAGGTGCTCTAGAAGATAATTCTGAATAATTCTAATGGTAGACTAGAGCAGTGGGTAGCTTAGAACCCAAAGCTAGCTGTATAAGATAGATACACATAATGACAAATATGGCTTAAAATTAGTGGAGGTCCAGTGCACAAAGCAAAATAAATTTTACTGAGTAAGGCAGGCACAACTAGAGAGAGAGTCCAAAGAATGGAGCTTGATTAAATACTCTGAAGATTGGTCTGGAGGGCCTGTGGGCTTATGGGTAAGAAAATTTACAAGTTACATCTCTAATAATATTTGAAGGTCCATTAACTGAACCTTCCACATACTAAAATAAAATACCACCATGATTTTTTACTTTGTCTTCAGCAAATACATGTTTTAGATTTAAATGCAGATATCATAGCTAAAGTTGGCCTGAACTTAGGTTGAAAACCATAAACAACAAACAAACATTATGACTCTGACTAATGTATTAGGGAAGACAATGCTGTCTGTTCTTTATTTAAGATGGAAGTTTGAGGAGAAAGAAGCAAAAGACCAAACGAGAAATGATGGAATCTGCATCTGTGGCTACATTAAGCCAAAGTGGTGGTGATGGTGGGAGGGAGCAGTTGATTTAATAAATTCTTTATTGTCTAATTAATTTAAAAATGATTCTATGGATAAAGAAGATGTGGCACATATATACAATGGAATATTATTCAGCCATAAAAAGAAACGAAATTGAGTTATTTGTAGTGAGGTGGATGGACCTAGAATCTGTCATACAGAGTGAAGTAAGTCAGAAAGAGAAAAACAAATACCGTATGCTAACACATATATATGGAATCTAAGAAAAAAAAAATAGGTCATGAAGAACCTAGGGGCAAGACAGGAATAAAGACACAGACCTACTAGAGAATGGACTTGAGGATATGGGGAGGGGGAAGGGTAAGCTGTGACAAAGTGAGAGAGTGGCATGGACATATATACGCTACCAAACGTAAAATAGCTAGCTAGTGGGAAGCAGCCGCATAGCACAGGGAGATCAGCTTGGTGCTTTTTGACCACTTAGAGGGGTGGGATAGGGATGGTGGGAGGGAGGGAGATGCAAGAGGGAAGAGATATGGGAACATATGTATATGTATAACTGATTCACTTTGTTATAAAGCAGAAACTAACACACCATTGTAAAGCAATTATACTCCAATAAAGATATTTAAAAAAAATAGATTCTATCAAAATAGTTTCAGAACTATCAATTAATTGGTGAATTTTTAAAATTCTTCATGAGTTGTTTTCAATGTGGACATAGCTCTAACTTCTAGTTTGCACTAACTCCTTAAAACCAAACACTTCTGTATCAGCATGCCACCCTCTCTGTCACCACCTCCATGTCCCACCTCATTCTATTCCCACTCATCCTGTTTGCAATGACTTTGCACATGCTGTTCCTTCTGCTTTGAACTCCCTTCCCTCTTCTTAGTCTGATTATTCCTAAGTAACCTTCAAGTTTCAACTTATGTAACTTCTAACTGCAAAGCTTTCCTTGGACTGTCCCAGGTTTTCATCTATAATACTTCTAGATTTTGTATATAGGTCCATTATCAGTAGACAGTGATGTGATTGGTATCTGTTGTACAAGCATCGCTGAGTCCTTCTATCACTACAACGAATGGTTTATTTGTTTCCTTCCACCGATAGGTGAGGAACCTCAAAGCAATGACAAATTCTTATGCTTCCTAATACAGTGTCCAACATACAGGAGGCCAGGGATAGACAGAAAGTTAGTTTCAGCTCTAGTATCAATTCTATTTTACTGGTGTGGGTGCCAGGAGCACTTATGAAGGAGGATTCTGATGTTGAGCCTGTTCTAAGAGGAAAAGAATTCCATAATCAATTGGTGATGTCTGCCACGGGAGCTGGAAACTGGAAGTGGCAGTACATGTGCCTCACATTTGCTTCTTTACCTAGGCATTCTGTAACTGTTCAGAGAATGAATACATAAGTAAAACAAACAGTAACAGCACCTGGAATTTATCCAGCAGTTTTAGATAAAATATGCTTTACCAACTCTCAGAGCCTCTGATTTAAAGGATACATAACACATTGAGTACATCTTATGTCACTACTTACTTTTGTGTAAGTTTGGATATAGGTATTAATTTCCCTTAGAAGGGAATCTGAGGCTCAGAGTCCATACAGACATGATAGGTTTTCATAAGACAAATGCTATCTCCGTAGTATCAAATACTCAGGGAGTCTGCTTTCTTCACTGACTTGACTAACAGATTTTACACAACCTGAAGATGACATGACCAGTCAGAAATAGGGCTTAGATGCTTCGATATTTGCCCAGTAGAGGAACCATATAATTTGTAGTTCATACTGGAACACATTTGAGAATGAATGGGGTGATATTAATAATTATGCAGCAACAAATATTAATAATTATGCAGCAACAGGGGATGTAAACCAGGACCATTCTGGGAAATCTGGGATGTATAGTTACCCTACCCTGTAGAACCATTATTCTCATTCTCCAATATGATATATTGATGTATTTGCTTTATATAGACCTATTGTAATTGTAATTTCCAATGGATTATCTATGGTTTCTTAAGGCACTATTGAGATGGCTTCTCAGGCTGCTTCTGGGCTTCACAGAAAAGGATGCTCTGATCCACTGTTAACCAAGATGTCCTGCTAACCCTGTAGCCCTACCTGTGATTCTCTGGACTTCAGATTTGTTGCCTACTGCTTCTAGTTCTAGCTGTGTTTCTCAGGATCTAGATTCTTTGTCTATCCATAATGTCATCATTGTGGACTTCTTTGTAGAGTTACTTCTACAATTTTGTAGCAGCAATTCTACTAATTGTAGAGAAGTAACTCTACTAATTGTAGAATTACTAGGCTTTTGGTCTTTGACCAGACCTCTCCATGCAGTGCATAGCTATGGTTTCTTGTCTTTTGTATCCTTTCGCCTTCAACTCCTAGCTTCCCAGCTATGACCAGTTTCTCCCTGGCACCTATAACTGACTAAATCCTAAGTACTTATGTAGCAGTTAATCTCAAAATCTAACTTCCAAGTCAGTGCTCTTTCCAGAGACTGTGGTTCCGTTTCCAAAATGAACAATAAAACATGAGTGATACAGGTAATTTTGAAAAAAAAGAGAACTTGAAAATAAAAATTACCCAGGAGAGTACCCCAATTATCAATTTTGTTTTGGCACAGAAGACACAGCCTGAATGGTCTTTGCCAAATCCCTCAAATGTTTATTAGATGGAGATTATAATAATGATAAATTCTAGTGAGTGTTTTGAAGAATAACATTTAAATGAAAATGGCTTGCTTTATTGATGCTAAATGATAAACACCTAACTCCTTTATAGGATCATACTGAAGAGAGGAAGTAATGAATAACATAGTCGTTAGAAAGTATAAAGTATGGTTTTTGTATGATTTAAATCTCAGGTATGCAAGAAATGGCTTTTGTATTATTTTTCTTAACCTACTTTTAACTCCAAGACCCAATTCCACCATAGTGACAAGAATTCCTGTAGCCCTCCCAAAATAGTATCAGAGACTGGGACACTTAAATCTTCCTGAACACAAGGAACACAAGGACCATCATGTCCCAGCTAACATGGTCACTTCTGATTTTTTCACTATCCAAGAGATCCCCTTGAGGTCTGCTAGCTCTCACATGCTTGTCTGACATTCTCAGGTGGGACTCTTTGGAGAGGTGGGAGCCTGGGTGTAGTCATCCTTCCCTGTATCCACCTCACTCTTTTGGGTTTCCAAGGTCTAGTGTTCAACTCTGGAGTCATCCTGCCTCTCCAGCATTCGTCTGGGGACCAGGGCTCTGGTTCCACTGCTCTGGGGCCCACTGTCAATAAGACTCTCTCCTTAATTATTGGTATAGGCCTGGAAACCAAAGCCAGGAAGGCTTTCAGTCTTCTGCTTTTTGCTTTACCACATTTGTCTCTGAAGGGATGAACCTGAGCCACAGAATCTATTACCCCTTAGAATGGAAAGCATGGGTGCAAAACAGAAAGGAAACAAGGGGGAAATGGGGAAAATAATATTTTTAAAACATACATTTTATGCAGACGTTCATATAAGGCTTCATACTGATGACCAGTTGAGAAAAGAAAGCACCTTTATTTCCTGTGAGGAATACTTTTGGCCTCTAAGAAGAGGAGGAAAGGAGGTTACTCTGTGCTTTTGACTCCAGCTTCAGAGTTGCACTGGCAGATAGGAGAAGATTTTTGAGTTCCTTCTTCTCTATTCTCCTCTTACAGAGCACCCTGATGATGGCACAGGGACAGCTGTCAGGGCTGGGCCTTGAGCAACTCAGCAGCTGAAGGCACCAGGAGATAAGGAACGGATAGCTCTCGCAGCCTCTTCCACTGAAACCACCTGTCCTAAACTAAGCGCTGGTTACTCCCTCATGGGTAGTGTAACTACACAGTTGGTGAGAATTCCTTTAACTGGCTCTGGGCCAACATGATAAAACCAAAACTATAAAACTCACAAAAGTACTTCAAGAGAACAGTACCCACATTCTTTCTAGACACGGAATGTTAAAAACTACATATATACAATCCTCTGAGGATTTAGTTGTTTAGGAATATAATTCCTAGGTTGATTTTTCCCCACAGGAAACTATTTTAAAGTGAATGCAAAAAAAAGGTATATCACCTCTCTAGTTTTTGTATTACTTTTTAGGAGAATAGGATACTCCTCTCAGCAAACACCCTTTCTCCCATCCATGTTTTATGGCAAAAGGTCTATTAGGGCTCATAAATGCAGCTGGGACCAATAATTAGCAAGTGTGATATTTTTTGACTATGCATTTCCTTAAACAGGTAACTTTTAAAGAAATATTGCTCTTCGCTTACACCTAGTCACATAATAAAATTATAATTGCATTTTACTGAGATGTTTGATTTACTTAGGTCTTTTATGTCACACCAAGAATAAAAGTTAATTAAGGCTTCATTTGATAGTCATTTATCAGAAAAGCTATATTGAAGACAAAATGCATTGAACCTGTAGTTTTCTGGGAAGAGAACATGTAAATAATGTATTTGCAATCTGTATTTCCTTGTCAGCAGTAACCTGTACAGGTTTTCTACACAAGAGATTAAAGTGTGCGTCCTTGTGTATTTCCTACAGCTTGGAGCCTACAAAGCGTCACACTGTCTTTCAGTTATCACCTGCTCAATAAAGCCAGTTTAAAACCATGAAATGGCTTATGAGCACCTACGTGTTATGTAACATTTCTAATGGTTACTATAGCAACATTTTGTCCTGTACAACATTTCAGTTCCATGTGAAGTAATCTGTATTGTTATGGGATGCTTTGTCCCATGGTGATCACCGCAAACCATGCTTAAGGGTTTCAAACGCTGACTCCCCCACTTCCTTTTGTCCTACCTGGAAGGCACCTACCAAGCCCATTTTCTCCTTTCATGTAAGATTAAAGGGGGAAGCATACTGAAGAGGTTCGTCAGCTGTGCAACAGCGACCCCTAAAGGCGAAATGCCTTGACGATGACCAAAACCTCCCAAAGCTCAATGCTTCTGCCTCATATCAGGTCCTGCTGTACTGTGTTTATCGGGCGAGCTATCACAGCGTTAATCCAGAACTGCCTTTATTTTGACAACAAGAGATATTTCTGATGCCCAGAAACCCAAGTCCAAAGTTTCGGGAGCTTTACTACCTACCCTCCACGGCACATAAATTTTTGTCTTCTCTTTGTGCGATTTAAGGGAATCGTGGGTGAGTTGCTTTCTGTTCATCAGCCAATCAGCGTAATAACACATTTGTGCATAGTCGGGACACTACGCCTTTGATTTGCTTTTTCCTTGGTCAGAGAAAACGCTTGGAAAATAATTTAAAGTATCAGGGAGAAAGAAAAAAAGAATCCTAGCGCTCTTACTTTTCTGGGTTTGCAAATGTTATGTAGCTCAAGAGCCCGAATGATTCATCCCCTGAAAGCCTGAGCGCTCCATTTGTTTTGTAGATTTCACTACCCCCTTTGTTCTGCTTCAAACCTTTCAGAGGGCTGAAATGCATTATTACCTTGTTAAATCTCAACCAAAATCATTTCTACAGCCTGAAGCTGTTTTGACGTGGGTTGAGCATCTCACACACAAAAGAATTGCTTTTGTTCCCAGAAGCTCTCATTGGCTGAATGGTCTTTGCACCGAGCCAATCAGAAGCTAGTTGTTAGGCTTGGCTGGCTATTTTTAGCCTCACTCTCAAAAATACTTGGTCTTGGAGAGGGTAGGCTGCAGAATGAGAATAGCATAGTTGAAGCAAACAGCTAAATACATTTTGCCTGTCACGGCGTGTTTGGCATTTTTCCTTTAAATACTCATACGCTGTTACATTAGCATGTGTTTTTGTAAACAATAAATTTAGGGATAGAACTGCATTTCCCAGTTCCAAATTATCCTTTTAGTAAAGAGGTAGGAAGTCTAAGAAGTAGTCAATATTCCTTTTTTTTTTTTAATCCAAAAGCATCTAGTTATTTTACAAATACACAAAAATACCAGTTACCATATAGAGAATACTGAGGTGGGGTTTTTTTTCAAAGAATTTTTATAAATTTTCATTTTGAGTTAATAGAAATTTTAAAGGACTTGCTCATCATGAATTATAAAGTCATAGTCATCAAATCATCCTCTTCCCTTGACCTTTAAAGGTGTATATAATTGTCCAAACGACTATGCACATGGTGTGTAACAATTAAAATCATAAATATTCAGTGTGTTCTATGCGTGGTGATAAAGCATTCTTTTGATCGTGTTCTTTCATTTGAGCCATTACTCAGTAGGCACAAGAAGTATTTTCCCCAAATGCACTTGAAGTGACAAAGCATTAGAACACACAATTTGTTAATTATCTAATATTATCAGGAAATGAAAGTTGCCAAATGGGAAAAATCAGGCCCTAAACTTTTGTTTTCCATCAGCCATCTATTTAGCTGGGCAAGAAGGAGGCAGAGCCGAGCTGAACCAAAATTTCATAACATAAAGCAATTTTATTAGCAGGAAGGGAAACCTCTTCTTGAGGGGGGGAAAAAGAGCAAATCTGTGTCTAATTCTAATTCTTTAAAATATGTTTAGGTTTTAGACTTCCCAATATTTATTACTCGGGCTTGGAATGTGACCTCATTTGCTGTCGCTTGCTTGCTTGCTTGCTTGTTTTAAGAAAAATCCCTTTTTACTTCTGGTTGCAAGAGATCAGAATGCAGTTTAGACATATAATAACAGGGAATCTGTAACGTGAGTATATAGGTTAAACTGGAAGACTTCGAGAAAGAGAAAAGCTTCAAGATCCAAGCCTGGGATTGCAGAAGTGGTTTACAGTGGTCTTCTATGAGCAAGGATGGCCAAATATATGGCAGGTATAGGCCAAGAAATTCATGAAGAATTCTACCAGAGTGAATGGAGCACAAAGAAATTTTGGAAGGAAACTTTCCTCACTTTAAGCGGTACAGAATACAGTGTTGAGGGGAAACGTCCCCTGGGTTTCTGAAGATGAATTTGAATAGCTGAAATAAGGCACTTTGGGAAGAGTTATCTTCTTTTTTCAACATCAGTTTGGTGCACATTGGGACAGGTTTTAAGAAGGCGGCTGTACAGTAGCTCCCAGGAGTTCAGCTGGGTTTTTGTAGCCAACCAGCAGCTAACAATTTAGTTTACTATGCAGTCTTAGTAAATTAAAGGAATCTGATCAATTGAGACCCAGCAAGATTCTTATTTGTTTGCCATGGCATAACATGTTGAACCCTAGCAGAAATTAACCCATTGCCATTTTCTATTCAAGGCTTACATTTTATTTTCTCACTTTCCTGTGCCAGGTGTTTTGGCTCCAGACTTGGCCATCTGAGAAATTCCTTAGTTTTATACTTGTCTGCTTAAAAATTAAATACATAATAATAACTAATAAGTTTAGAATCATGTTGATTTCTAGTTTTCTCTATGTATTTGTATTTAAACTCCTTGAAGGCAAAAATAAATAAAATAAAAAGAATTTGCTACTCCTTTTGTATCTTAACCTCTATACCTAGCATTTAGTTAGTCTTAAACTGGGGAGGTATGCATTTTGTTTTCTGTGGGAATTGAGGCACCTGTGGGAGGAGAAACAGGCAAATTAGCACTTAACTTCTTCTCCATGGGGGTGGTGAGCAGAAAAGGGATAGGGTCTTGCTAGATACCTAAAGGATAGAGGAGATATGGACTGACTGGAGACACCAAAATTTAACATTGCTTATTTCATTTTTCTGTACCTACACATGATTCTGTTACCTGTGATAGTCGTTGTAAAAAGTGCACGATTACTAATTGATAGATAATTGTTCTAACATTAATTGTGAAATGTTTAAATTACTGGATTTTACCACTCATATCTACAAATGTATAGAGCCAATAAGCCAGACACAATTATAACAGGTCAAATTCTAGCTCTCCTTACAATGAAGTAGATATTTTCTTAGAGTAACAGAGTTTCCTGTGTTTTGGCAAAACTGTGAAGTAAGCCAAGTTCCTCATGGGTACTTCTGGAATCTCCTGCTTTCTTCTCACCTCGTGAATTCAGTGCCTTCAAGTCTTGTTTTAATTCTCCCTTCTGTGTAGCCTTACCAAAGGCCAAAACTACCTCGTGCCCCCAAACACTCCTCCCCCATCTTCCAAATTTGCAGATAGGAGCAAATAGAAAAGCCTTTTTTCCCTCTCTGTTTAGATTCAATTGAAAACATAGTAGCTGCTTCTAAAATTATTCATTATCAGTTGTGTGTGTGTGTGTGTCATTGAATACAAGTTTGTGGAACACAAGTGTGTGTGTGTGTGTGCCACAGAACACATTCATTGTGCTCCTGGGTTGTCATCCTTTCATTCTGATTAATTTGTGTTCTCATAGAAAATCTGTGTGAATTACATTAGCTTTGTTGAGCCCATTGTGCAGGAAGTCAGTCTGTATAAATATTCTTCCAGGCTTAACAGTTTCACCTTAATAGGCTTAGTAGCTGCCTGTCACTTGTCGCTCAGCCTTTAAAAAAATCTTGTGAATGGTTGGGCAGATAATTTTGCAATATTAAAATGAAAACCGTAAAACATGAGAAGAAAATTAGAATCATGTTTAATTTAGTAGATTAGTTGTGAGGTAACTTTCTACAAAATTCTGAGGGTGTTGTAGGAAATCGGGATCTTTAGTGACATGAGGGTATCCCAAGTTGGGATCAGGGGAAGTTCAGGGGAAAAGATTTAAGTTGAAGTGCAACTCCATGCAAGGATGACTGACATTTGTAAATTTTAGAAATTTACCATGCAACAAAGCCTACAAATTGAAACAACAATTTTAAAACAAACTGTCTAAATCAACCTTTTAACTAGAATGAGGTAAATGCTGTGGGGAAAATGATTTTATTGTGACAAGTGATTTAAGAGCAAGTAGATGTCATTAAAATTTTTACAACTCTGAAAAGAAGAAAAAAAATCACTAATCATGGAAACAAATGAAATATGAAGTTTAAAATAAAAATAGGACATGTAATAGGAATTTGTCCTGCCTTAATCTTCTGGATTTTATCAAAAGATATATTGTATATTGCTAGTATTTACTCTAAAATATATTTCCCAAATGAGAAAATAATTGTATTTACATTATATTGTATATTATGTTTCAAAAGTAGTTATTGGAGAGTATAAAAATAGACCTCAGAATAATGGAACAAAATCCCAATATTCCTTGTGTTTTTAATAAAACAGAGCTTATCATTATGGCTTTTACACTAAGGAAAAATATTGGAAGAATATAGGTAAAGAAGGTGAGGAAAAACTTAGGTGGGAGCAAAAAAATGTAAACAATTTTGAAATAATGTATAAGTAAAGCAAATTATTATTATTTTTTTTTTTCTTTTCTTTTTTTTTTTTTTCCATATGCGGGCCTCTCACTGCCGTGGCCTCTCCCGCTGCGGAGCACAGGCTCCGGACACACAGGCTCAGCGGCCATGGCCCACGGGCCCAGCCGCTCCGCGGCATGTGAGATCTTCCCGGACCAGGGCACGAACCCATGTCCCCTGCATCGGCAGGCGGACTCTCAACCACTGCGCCACCAGGGAAGCCCGCAAATTATTTTAACAATTTGAAAGAATCTGTAAATAGTAGTTAAACATTCTTTTTCATTGACATCCAAGATTATTAATCATGTGAAGATTCATCATATAATTAGATAGTCACCCATAACTATGAATTTTATGAACCTCAAACATTTTAGAGCTCCTCGGTGAGGTCCCCCTGCGGCTTTAGAATTTGTCCAGAATAAATGAGCAGAAAGCAGCAACGTGAAGTGGCACCATTAATAGCGTTCATCATAGCTGTATGCCTAAGGGTCTTATTTACTGCTGACCCTTCCAATGGTGGTTCTTTCCTCTTTCTTGCATTTTGAAAGCCTTTGTAATTTCTAAGGGAGGAGATTTGTTGGTTACTACTGACAGAACTAACAAAAGAATGCTTTTAAAAGCCCATGTCAAACACAGACTGTTGGGAAAATGCTGTGAAAATCACTTAACCATTTTTTTTCTTTTATTTATTTTTTCATTTTGGGGGTTTTGTTTTGACTGGAACACCACTGTCCATCCCAGGAGTCACTAAAAGAAGGACAACTGTAGTTTTTCTTGACACATAATGACTTAGATTTGTTTTGAAAAGACCCTTTGTTTATCTATCTGTTTTCCATTTGGGTGTGAGTACTAACATCCATGACAAGTTCTTGCTTTGTTCCTTCCTTTACTTACTGAAATGTCAATGCTATGCTTCCTTTGATTAAAATAATAGAATGCATGATTGAATATTTTATAGGACCCATCACACTAGGACTGGTGCCTGTGGAGCCAGAGTGCATGCTTCAAATGAGCACATGAGCGATTCAGCAAATTACTCCTGAAAAGAGGCATAGGCACAGGCTTCTTGAAAACCTCACAGTTGTAGTGCCCAGATGTTGGCTGACATATGCCCCTGGGGTCAGCTTGGGAAAAGGAGTCATGATACTTTGTGATGGACTCTATATTAAACTTTACATCAGGAGCAAAACACAATTCAAACTGATGATGGATGAGGTGTCTTGAAAGCTAATGAGTATTACTTTGTCACCATTGAAAGGCATTACTCTTTACACAATGGGCAACCCCATTAACCTTTGGGACTAAATCTTCTTCATTAAAATCATCCCAGACTTTGTGCAGATTTTGCTTTAACTGTAGCCACTGGTATCAAAAGGCAATGAGACAACATGGGAAACTGGACACTGAAGCATTTCCTGGCAGAAAATATATAAGATGTGGGCACTCCACATGCTAAAGGCTGAGAAATGCAAGATATTCGTGTTGATCTCCAACCTTTCACCCTATGCTAGAATTTGTTGAACACACTTAGAACTAAGGAAGCTGGAAGAGAAATAAAAAACCTCTAATCCAATCCATTTTAGAGCTCCCCTCTTGCCAGTTTATCTTTCTTCATTTAATATCATTTCTCAGGAGTATCAGGAGTAATGTAGTACTTTTGCAATTTGAATTTCGTGAACTATACTCGCACTACACAGTATAGGCATAGCCCAAGGCTAATGCAGTCCATCCAACTTGTAGAACAAGAGAGGAAGCCTGCTCAGAGAGTCATCCCTAACACTTAGAAGGGATTTTTCTTTTGGCTTTCTTTCTAAGAGGAAGAAAAGGCCAGGTCCACCAGACTACTGGCATAGTTCCTGATAAGGTTAAGTTAGCTAACTTGGGCAGTAAGAAAGATGGTGAATCACAGAGACCATGCCAGGAAGTGATCACAGAGCTTTCCCTGATTAGGAAAGATATCCCATTTCCTGCAAGAGACGGACATATGAAGATCCTTCTAAACAGAGCCCTGGGGTGCATTTGTTGCTCCAGATTGGTTTAGGCACTTGGACTAAAATGAGGGGACTTGGAGAACACTCAGAAGTAAATGTTCGTTCCAAACTATTTCTGACTTCCCTTTGGTTACTTTAGGTACACCCTGTGTATTCATTCATTCATTCAACATTGCAATATCATGTAAAGATGAAAAGGCATAACTGCTATCTTTGAGAATTACCTATGGCTAGGATATAGATTATTGTGGAGACATTTACAAAATAAGGTACCCAGTGCTTTAATGGACAGTAAATGTGTTTGCTATACAAAATGGGCATTGAACAGGAATACTTAAGCAAGAGAAGATATTGTGAAGCCTTTAAACTAAGACCTGGAGGAAAAGTAGGTATTTCACAAGGGGATGATTCGGTTGAGGCGAGACAGAAAGGACATCCAGGCAAAAGGAACTGCTTGTGGAAAGTCATAGATGAAAAATATTCAGAGAAAATAATTAATTAGGAATAGCTGGTGACCGGGGGTAGAAATGGCATTAAATGAAACCAGACTTTAAGGTGGCTCCACATCCTAAAATGTCTTATACGTGATGCTATAGTTAGGATGACCAGGTAACTTATAGTCTAAATTGGGACCCTTTTGAGAGACATAGAGGGGTGCTATTAATAATTCCCCTGATGAGAGCGTAAACCAGGAATATCTTTGCTGAACTGAGACTTATGATTACCCTAGCTATAGGCAAAGGGTACCACTACAGGATTCTGAAGAGGAAATGGTGATATAAGATGTAACTGCTATACTGACAACACTCTGATACCAGCGTGAAGGCTGGATTAAATTTCTGGACATTGAGAACTAGCTTAGAAGGGACTTTTTGCTAGCGGCATGAACCTGAGGGCCCACCTTTTCCTGGATGGCTAAAGAGAAACTCAACTGGGTCAGCGAATGCATGAGGTGACCCTTTTCACCCCCTCAGATGTTCAAGAAGTGATGTTGCTTTGCACTTTTGAGTCCACAGAAACATAAATTGCTAGTGAGCTAGCTAGTCAGCAAAGCGAGGCTCTCTACCTGCTTGTCTTGACATTTTATTCAAAGAAAAGTATTGGAAAAAGGGCTGAGGAGCTGGTGAATCGCTACTACTCTTTCTTTCTCACTGTTCCCAGAGCACTAATATTTACGTAGCTCAGCTGAGTCAGTGATGTGCAGCTCGCTGGACCCTGTACAATGCTCTTGGCCTTAATGGGTTGGTGGGACCATGAAAGGTGGCCGAGAGGGAGGCCGGGGGTTGGGGGGTTGGGCTGCAGGGCGCATTAAAACTTCAAGAAAATCACTCTTGTAAAAGTGACTGGGCCTGGAGGGAATGTAGCTGTTTTTGCTTCTGCATACGATGTTTTCAGAGTCAAACTTTTGGCTTTATTTCTTCTGTCTTCTAGACTCCGATTTGCCACTTGAAGTTTTACCAGTGGAGGAATCCTGGGTCTTCGAAGCTCCTCTGGTTTGTATTTGCTTTCCGGTTCCCTTCTGTGTTCCTTAGATAATGACTAGTTTTCCTAATGACTCATTTTCACATTGTATTTTACATTTCTTTTTTTGAGCTATACATTTTACATTTCCCTGAGGCAAAATAACCCTAGTTAGAGTTCTTATAAAACAGTTTTGTGTACATACCAGACCAGTATAAATAACATTATGCTTTTAGACCCTTAGCCCTTTCTAAATGAGTACTGATTCTCTTCTTTGTGTATTTTAAATGATCCTTGGTACAACAAAATTTTTTGAGCATGCTGTTACTCTAAAAAGAATTCTATCCATGTAAAGAATTCCCATTTCCATTCTTTCATATATTAAACAGTTATTTGTTGCATATCTATCATGCCCTTAGCACTGTACAAAATCCTGGGCTCACAGCTATTTGAAAGACAAAATCCTTACTCTTACAGAATGTATAATTTATTGTAGGTAAAATGGGGGAGGTTAGTGGAAGGAACCATAAATACAGGCTATTTCTCTGTAGCAGTCATTCTCAAAGGGTGGTCTGAGGCCCAGCAGCATCTGTATCACCAGGGAACTTGTTAAAAATGCAAATTATTGAGCCCGTCCCAAATCTGTTGAACCAGAAACTCTGGGTTGGGGCCCAGCAGTCTTTGCTTTAACAAGCCCATTCTTGACTCTGAGGCTCACTCGTTTGAGAACCGCCAAACTATAATATATTAAGATGTGAATGTTGGATGGCATGGGAGAACATGTGCAAAGGGGCTGACTCACTTGCATGGGGTCAAGGAAAGCTTCTCATAGAAGTTATTTCTAAATGGAGAATTGAAGGATTGGTAGGAACTGGACAGGCAAAGGGAAGGTGGGAGTGGGCAGAAATCAAGTCCAAGGAGATGATATCCTGAAGCAGGCTAGAGGTGAAAAATATCAGAGTTTATTCAGGAGGAATTCAGAGACGCTGGCACTTCCGATAGTGATGGGTGGGGACTGTTTACATCTCTTATCCAAGGGCAGGCAAAGCCTACTATTGCATCTACAGACAACAGTATAGTGAAAAACCACAGCTGCTGTCAGAGGTGACAGGTAGGTTTTTCACACCAGAAAAGTCAGTCAGAATAAAGCCAATGGGGAAGGAGTCACAGCTGGGAGTGTGGAGTTAGGAAGCCTCTGGGATCTCTCTAAGCAGACAGGTGGAAAGTCAGTAGGAAGGATGATCCAGAAAATATGTGTGAGCTCCAATTAGGACTCCTCCTCAGGAGGATGGCATCTTAGTTTGCTATGGTTGCCATAACAAAATACCACAAACAGGGTGCCTTAACCAACAGAAATTTGTTTTCCCACAGTTTTGGAGGCTAGAAGTCCAAGATCATAGTGTTGGCAGGGTTGGTTTCTTTGAGGCCTCTCTCCTTGGCTTGCAGATGGCCATCTTCTTGCTGTGTCCTCACAGGATCTTTCCTCTGGGCACTTACATCCTAGTGTCCCTTTTTGAGTCCGAATTTCCTCTTCTTATAAGGACACCAGTCATATTGGATTAGGGCTTACCCTAATGGCCTGATTTTAATGTAATTACCTCTTTAAAGACCAATATCTACATACAGTCACTCTCTGATACACTAGGGGTTAGGGCTTCAACATGTGCATTTTGGAAGGACACAGTTCAGCCCATAACAGAGGGCAATAACAGGCAAGACTCAAAGCTCAGAAGAAATGGAATCCTTGGTAGTTAATTAAGTCATGGACCCAGGAAGGTGGTGTTTGCCAAGAGAATTCAGGAGTCTTGTACCTAGAGCAATGGGTCCATGTAAGAAAATAATCTGGTTTGTCACAACAACACATCAGGTCCCTACATGGGGCTCCTCAAAGTTCCCTAGGCTGAGGAAAGAGATTGGTTTCATATTTGAAGCATCATGAACTCACAGGTGTGGGAAATGAAAATGTGATAATATGACATAGTAAGTGTGCAGAGAGACAAACTGATTGCCACAGAGGGAAATTGTATAGTAAACTATCACCAGATTTGGAAATCAGAAAAGCTGAATTTAAATGTGGGATTTGCTGCTTTTCTCTTGTGTGATCTTGTTTGAGAAACTCAGGTAGCCACTCAGTCTTAATTTTCTCAAAATGAAGGAGTCCTACTGATACCTACTTCATAGAAGTAAATGAGATAATATGTATTAAAGGACCAAAAAAATGCAACGGTTTTACAAATGTAAGCTACTGTTAGCAACTCCAAACATAATAATGGTTACCTTTTTATTGAGAGTTTTCTATAAATCATATGTTTACACTAATGCCTTTATATACATGATCTCATTTAACTATAATCTGTAAGTAAGCTCATTTGAAAGTATCTAAAATAAATGTTCAAGAGAACAAAAAAAGTATATGTATTCAAAATAATCCTTTCTAAGAAATAATTTACCAGTATTAGTTAGTAAGGTGCTTTCCAAGTTCAACACAAATGATCAGAATTCCACAGGAACCATGACTAGAGATGTAGTATACGGAAAGTAAGCAATATTTCCTTTACATAGAATTGTCTTATTTCAAATAATTCAGTGACATGGAGATTAAGTTTCCATGGAGATTAGAAAAATGATGGTGAGCCAGAGGTGAAAAGAGGTGAAAATCATTTGATATGTTTAATCGACTTTCTCTGGCTAACCCACCTGTATAGTGGAGGTGAGTGTATCAGGATATCAGAGCTGGGAGCACCAGCCATGAAGGCTGTTCTACAAGGTCTATCTAGCTTTCTGTACACACAAAGCAATATTCCCACGGTATGTGATTTCTCAGGTGGGTATTTCGACAAAGGGAGAAAGAACAAACCAGCCATGAATGTTGTTATATGTCAATGAAGACCAAATGACAGTCTACTCTATCAGACCCCTCAATTTGATTCAACCAAACATCACAAGGACACTTTGACATAGATTATTCAAAATATGAGGGATTCAAAAATAATTTTTTTTTTGCGGTACGCGGGCCTCTCACTGTTGTGGCCTCTCCCGTTGCGGAGCACAGGCTCTGGATGCGCAGGCTCAGTGGCCATGGCTCATGGGCCCAGCCGCCCCGTGGCATGTGGGATCTTCCCAGACCGGTGCACCAATCCGTGTCCCCTGCATCGGCAGGCGGACTCTCAACCACTGCGCCACCAGGGAAGCCCCCAAAATAATTTAAGTATGGGCCTAAAACATGATGTGAAAAGAGCAATAGAGCACATTATGTAAGTTTGAAACCACTGGGGAAGAGTTAGGTCTTTGTGCAGGTTAATCACATTTTGTCCTTCAGCATCCCTCTATATCTTGCTTTGTATCCCAGGAGACTGGCATGAGTAGGCATTGCATCATCCTTGCCTTCCTCTCCTATTTGGGATCAGTCAGTGGGTGGCAGTAGACACCAGTAGCACAGTGGAAGAAGGGAGGAAATTGAGGCCAGGGTTTCAGTCCCCCGACCTTCTCCCTGCCACATTACTGCAGGTTGGTTTTATCCCTCTACTAAAGGCCACACTTCTTGCTGGGCAACCTCAAATCTCTAGATGCTGGTAATGGTTCCCTCCCCATTCTTTACAGAGCCATTGATATGAGGGTTCCCTTCCCACTGTCCACATTTGAGAAGAGGGTCCCTTTGTAAAACTTCCCTCACTTATCCCACTTAAGCACTACAACTATATTCTAATGATATCCTGATTGATACATTTACATAACAAAATAACTGAGGAAAAGTCAAAAGTTCATTCTGCCCAGAGTTGCTGGTGCAGTCCCCCAAAGCCAGGTTTTATTGATTTTATTTTTCCCTCTGTTCTCTCGTCTCTCCATTCTCACCGAGATAAGTGGTTATTTAATATTACCAAGGATATGCAGAATGATTCCAAAGTTACCATTTAAAGAATTGGCCGTCTTGAAGTGAGGAAATTATTTCACATCAAAATTTTCTATTATCATAGAATAGATTTCATATTCATAAGTCTGTAAAAGTCCTCAGAGGTAATCTAATATTGTCCAGTGGTGCCTGAAACTGGCTCATGATCAAAGTCATCTAGACAGCTCTCTATATATTTATTTACTTCTCTCTCTATATATTTATCTCTATTTTTTTCCAAGCTCACCAAGATCTCCTACGTCAGAATCTCTGGGGGCAGCATCCGGACTTCTATTTTATTTATTTTTATTACTATGAGCTTTCCTGGCCTATGATTTCCATTTAAGGGGTGGTAAAATTAAGGACTATTGAGGTTCTATAACTTTCTCAAGCTCAGATAACAAGATAGAGGCACAATCAGAATGCCATCCACTACTCTTGACTTTCAGTTATTGAGAGCAAGGGAATTGAGAAATGGTGGAAATCAACAGAAACTTTAGAGAGAAAGTTAATGCCCTAATTTGTAAAAGTGTAACACTGAGCATAAATTAAGGGAAACAATGTTGTTTCCCTATCTCCAAAATTTTATGTTCACCAAACGTTCAGCTGTACCTCACGTAGCTTTTAGGACTCTATCATTTTGGTATGGAGCTTTCGGTAGAGTTGTTTCTTATGATGACAATGATAACCTGCAGTTCCCCCATTCTATGTACATACTAGGATTGCAGTTCCACAGGAAGGACCCAGTGTTCTGATAAGTGATGGAATTAGTCATTTCATTAATCAGAAGATAACCCTGAGCCTTGCTTTGAAGTCTCACTGTTGTTTCCTGACTCATTTCCTAAGAAGAGAAAACCTGCCAAAGTCTTCCAAGAAGATAAACAATATTTGGCCAGTGGAAATCCGGAGTCTGAAGACAATCAACTGATCAGATATTTTCTAACAGAAAATCATACAAAATCCTTTAGTGTATAAAATAATTTCTTCTCCCACAACTCTTTTCAACAATAATACAGTCTCTCTTCACTGATGAAGTAAGAATAGACTCTGAAAAGAGAAGTAACCCATTCGTTTCAGTTTGGATGAACTTCTTTGACCCTGATATCTTACAGCAGATATTTGTTGGCTTCCTCAACTATCTAAAACCAGAGAAGGAAGAAGTTTCTCCCACAGCAAAATCTGATTTGGGGCTAGCCAATTTATCTGCTCCTCTGCTGCTTTTCTCTTCATCAGTTTAGGCTATCTGAGCACTGTTGAGAATATTGAAGAGACATTCCAGGGATTATCCAGGGCAAGTAAGGAGGTATGGTCACTCTACCTTCGGCAAGTGTCTTAAGACCTGAGGTGTCCTTCATCAGTATTGATTAACCTCACTGTGACCAGTTGAGGCTAAAGTTGTTATTCACTCCCACACTCTCTTCTGAGTTCTTATTTGAAGTTTCTTCTTAGATATGATTTTCAGGTTCACTAGTAACTTCAAAACTTGTTTATATAGATGTCTGTCTAAATTTGTGGAAGAACTGTGATGATGCATCTTATAAGAACACTAGTTGCAGTTGCAAAATGCTTTGGTTAGAAGAACATAGACAAACATAGTACTTTAGGTCAGTATTTAGCAGAGCCATTCTGAATGTTTGGTTATAGGGTAGAATTTTTTAAAAAACATATTTTTACCTAATGACAAAACAGCATAGAAGCTGGAGATCATGTAATTTAGTAAACTAAAACCTTAATTTCTCTTATTTAATTCTCTCATTTTTTAGTTTTGAAATCCCACACCTCTTTGGAATGATCTCAGACATTCTTAAGACTTTGAATGACATTCTAAGCAATTATTAATCTTAGTCTCATAATAAAAGGGGGATATTTGAGCTCTGAAATCTTATACAGTGTATCAGCAGAGGTTGACACAGTGTGCAAACCACAGATGCTCCAAAAATGGAAAACCTGTATACACTAGGATGGCAGATATCTCTGTCACTTTTATTTGGGAGTTTTGACCAAAATTGGCCTTTTTGGCCACTTGAAGGCACTAATGCTTTCTCCAAACTTGGGAAACTTGAGGTTTCAAGTTTGGGGATTAAGGGGGAGGATATATAGTAAGTATTTTCCCTAAACCATAAAAACACTGAGCAATTTGATGGGTTATTTTATATTGCAAATTCCCATTCTATGCCATCATCGATCTGGGATAAATGCAATGGGAATACTTTAAACATTTTAAAATCACATTCTTAGTCTTTTACAATTTGTCTATTTTCAAATGACAAGAAGATTTTAAAGTTGTTTTAGGACTCCAAGTTTTAAATGCTTTTCCCTCTGGCATTGCAACTGGATCTTAATTTTCATTCTTTGAATTTTTTTTCTTTCAAAAATAAAATTAATCGTTAACAATCTCCTTTTTCCAGTATCTTAGATTGGGTTTCCCAGGAGCAGAATTGGAGACCGGGAATCAAATGGAGCTATTTAATCAACGAAGAGCCTTTAAGAGACGGGAGTGGGGGAAGCAGGACAGGCAGGAGAAGGAGCTAAGCTAGGATGAAGCCTCAGCTGGAGATGCTCCAGCCTCTGATCCTATGGCGGGGGGGGGGGGGGGCTTTGAAGCATAAATTGTACCGCACATTGGGTCCCTCAATGAGGCATGTGCTCTACCATTTTTATCCCTGGTTAGTCTGTCATCAGCTATGGGTTATAGAAGGGTAGAGTGGGGTGAGCATAACCTCTCAGGCTAGGCGGTACTGAATTAAAGAGAGAAATTCTCCCGAGAAGGGGATACCTGTGAACAGCTATCATCTCAGGAACTGGGGGGCTGGTGCCACCATTGGCAAAGGGGATCAGGCTGTGGCAACACCACCACCATCTACTCGGATAAATAGAACTCTTACTTGTTCTCGGCTAAATAAAAAGTAACTATTTGATCAGTTTAATAGAGTATTTATGACAAAGCTATTTTTTATCTTTAATTATTTATTATTAGTTATTTATTAATCAAATTAAAAGAAGAGCTCACGGGCTTCCCTGGTGGCGCAGTGGTTGAGAGTCCGCCTGCCGATGCAGGGGACACGGGTTCGTGCCCTGGTCCAGGAAGATCCCACATGCCGCGGAGCAGCTGGGCCCGTGAGCCATGGCCGCTGAGCCTGTGCATCCAGAGCCTGTGCTCCGCAACGGGAGAGGCCACAACAGTGAGAGGCCTGTGTACCGAAAAAAAAAAAAAAAAAAAAGAAGAGCTCACCTTTGCCTGACAGAATGGAGCTAGATTTGATTCCTAGTTCTTTCTATAGGGCCAAGAAAATCAGTAACTTGACTTTCCTATACTTCATTCTTCCAATATATAAGTAAAATTATATCAATTTTCAAAAGTATAAGAATGTGCAATATGTTTCAGGTGTGCAACATGGTGATTCGACATTTGTATACATTGCAAAATGGTCACCACAGTAAGTCTAATTACCATCTGTCACTTTACAAAGTTAATATACAATATTATTGACTGTACTTCTCATACTGTACATTATATGCCCATGACATTTATTTTATACCTGGAAGTTTGGAGACCTCCAAAAAATAAAAATAAATAGAATCAGCACTTTGATCTCCTTAAACATGAAGAGATATTAACATTTCAAAATTTACCAGTCAGTTCTGTAAATGGTACTGAGATAGTCTCCATTTTATTCATGGGACAGAAAATCAAAACTACTGGAGCAGGAATGAGTGGCATAAATGGAGCATTTGCATTGTGCAAGACATACACTTGGTTTTTTGCATTTGAAATCACTTTTAACACTCTCAACGTATCTGCTAAGTAGAGATTGTGATCCCCTGTTCTAAGAGGGAAATTGAGGCCCAGAAATTTTGAGTGACTCACCTTGAAATCTCTCAGCTAGTAGGAAGAGCTAAGATTTGAACACAAAGCTGAAATATTCCCACTAGAATCAGGCATCTTGCTTTTTTTCAGTATTCCAATCAGTAAACTACCTTCTTAATTTATAATGAGAATATTTTCTGGGCAAATTCATCTTGATGACAAGATAGTTTGTCATGTACCTTAGCTTATGTTCTTACAGAAGGTGTCAGAGGAGTATAATGGTAAAAGTTCTTTCAGATGTTCAGAGCATACTTCTGGTTAATAATTGTGTATCATTGGCCCGAATCCTAATACTCTCTAGAAGTCAGTCCCTCCAATGTTGTCTTTTTTAAAGACTGGGAACAGAACCCTAAAAATTCATACTTTCAGGTACTTGAAGAAGAGAAGGAAGTTGTTTCTATACCTGGTCTCCTTCTTCATTGAATTGGCTTTTTTTTAAAGTCCTTTTATTCCCCAGTTGGTTGATGATCTCTCACCTTTTCTCTGGGTTCTCAATGTCAGGGACTAAAAATGGAACCTCATTTCTCTTAGTGCATGTGCCCAGCATGATTAAAAAGAAAGACATGGTACAACAGCCCAAAAAGAATTCTGCTTGAAATGCAAACATTGCCTCTTGCTGCCATTTACTTTATGACTCATAAAGAGTACCAGGTCTGTTATTTTCCATATTTCATTACCAGTGTTTCTCTTACTGCTTTTCTATTTTGTATGCAGTTTTCAATTGCTGTATTTTACTTCTTTGCACATTCCTCATACCTCTTTAATTATTCTTGCCAGGATTATGCTGAGGAAGAGGGTTGGGGTGATGATGTAGGGAGCAGACAGGGCTTGGCTGTCTCTTTATATGTCCCGTGGGAGGTATCTGACCCCAGTAGTTGGTGCATAATTAACTGATGTGTTCTTCAAATGTACCATACATAATACCTCTTTTTCCTCAGCTTTGGTTCCTAGCAATCAACTCCAAGGCAATAGAAAACATCACAGAATTTTGCCATAAATACATTATCATATTTAACTTCCCCCAAATCCCCACTGAAGCTCAGAAAGTTTAAGCAGTTTGTTTAAAGTCACACAGATGGTGGTGGTAGATTTGGTATTCAAGTTAGGCCCGACTGGCTCTAGGCAACACACACGCTCAATACCTGTGACTCCAGAGAGGCATATCATTTCCTGGGGTTGAGTCTTGGGAAATTCTTCTGTGGATTTTAGTATAAATTGTTAGGTGAGACATCAGAGTATAAAATATGCAAAGACATCCAGGCCTGCCCCTATATTTTGAGAGTTGGAACTAAGATCAAATGGGGACCTCTGACTCATGCCCTGTCCCCCCTTTCATTCCACAACTGGCCCTATTCTACACTCTGAGGAATCTCTGGCCATTTCTTGGGCCTGGGGTACTCTCAATAGGATGGGTCTGGGAAAGGGGTCTATGCAAATCCCAGAAGCAATCTCAGGGAATCTTAGCGGGAAAATTCAGGGGCCTAAGTAATGAGAAGAAAGTCTAGAAAGATGGGGAATGTGGGTAACAGATGTCTCATGTACCTTTGCTGCATAAACTTCTCTCTTACAGAGAGAAGTACAGCTAGCAGGGCAGCAGTGCAAGCCAGGCGGGAGGCTCCAGTGTGTGGCCCCAAGGGCAGTATTGAATTTGTCACTGTAGGACACCTGTGACCACAAACTAGCACAGCTTGTGTAATTAGCGAACCATCAAAAGCACAGTGTGTTAAACCTGAGCTGTGACTAATTTGCTATTATGAAGCACACCTGACTGTATGAAATGTCCTTCCTCTGCTAATGCAAATATGTGGCCAGGACAGGATGGCCACATCAGTGGGTTGACGTTCTAAAGAGAGTAAGCAGTTAGTTTAAAAAAAAAAAAGTGTCCAGAGCCTTCTGTTCAGCTGCTAGTTGTTAAATGTTTTTAATTAAATATTTACTCAGCCACTTTGTGCTGGAAACTGGAGTTATGTAGGAAATAATAATAAAGAGGGTGATACTAATAGCAATGTAAAGAAGATAACATACTGTGTACTAGGCCCTGGGTACATTTGTAGATACCAAGGTTACCAAACATACCTGATTCCTGCCTTTATGGAAACTTGCAGCCTACAAGTATGTAATAGACATTTTAAAATGACTTCTGTATGGGGCTTCCCTGGTGGCGCAGTGGTTGAGAGTCCGCCTGCCGATGCAGGGGACATGGGTTCATGCCCCGGTCTGGAAAGATCCCACGTGCCGCGAAGCGGCTGGGCCCGTGAGCCTGCGCGTCTGAAGCCTGTGCTTCGCAACAGGAGAGGCCACAACAGTGAGAGGCCCGCATACTGCAAAAAAAAAAAAAATGACTTCTACATGTAAATAATTATAGTTATGGTAAGTGCTACTAAGAAATTTTGGAGTGCTATGAGGGTTTATGTTATGAGATGAATTGTGTCCCTTCAAAATTCGTATGTTGAGGTCCTAACCCTCTGTACCTCAGAATGTGACTGTATTTGGAGAAAAATATTTAAAGAAGAAAATAGGTTAAAATGAGGTCATTAGGGTGGACCCTAATCCAATATGACTGGTGTTCTTACAAGAAGAGGAAATTTGGATACAGACATGTACAGAGAAAAGATGATGTGAAGATACAGGAAGAAGACGACCATCTATCAGTCAAGGAAAGAGGTCCAGAAGAAACCAGCCCTGTTGATATCTTGCTCTTGAATTTGTAATTTGCAGAGATATGAGAAAATTAATCTCTGTTGTTTAAGCCACCCAGTCTGTGATACTTTGTTATGGCTGCTGTAGCAAACTAATATAGTATGTAACACAGAATCCATATCTAGTAAGGAATGGCTAAAATCAGACATTTTTGAGAGTGCCTTCTAAATAGAGACCCAAAGAAGAAATAAGTCTTTACCCAGACGTAAATAGAAGAAAATAGAAGAAACCTGAATCATGGATGAACTTGGAAAAAGGTCAAGGAAGTTCAACCACAGTGAGAAAGAGGGGGAGTGACCTTTAAACAGTTATGGGAGTTGGTGCACACTGAAGATAGTTGAGCTAGAGTGGAAAGTTCATGTTCCCAGCTCAGTCCTTGGCCAGCTATAGAGCCTTACCTTCCTCGTTTATGCATGGGCATGCCTTATAAAGTTATGGTAAGAATTAAAGTAAAGGCTTTTTTCTTTGTTTCCTGGTATGAGAGAAGAAGGAGAGAGAGAGAGAGAGAGAGAGAGAGAGAGAAAGGAGGAGGGAGAGAAGAAGGAAGGAAGGGAGGGAGGAAGAGAAGAAGGAAAATGAAGAGAGTGAATATGTGATTTACTTGATAGATACTGCTAGATAGTTCAGAACTTTTGAATAACTGACTGGGCACATCACTTTGTTTATGTAAATAGTTGTAGTGCCTGAATTTTACAAGAAAATTTTACATCAGTATCAGAATCTAGGAATCCTAGGCCCTGTTCTTCCAGTGTATATTTATCGACACCTAGCGGCAGGATTTTTCATTGTTCTAGCATACTCGAAAAGTAAGTTGTTCACACAATAGAGATTTCAAGTCATTTTAAGCATGCATTTATTCACTTGTTTATCCTACAACTATTTATTGAACTCATTTTATCTATCCAGCACTGTCTTGTGGGGAACTCAACTAAACTGAGCTCTATATCCTGATTTACATGAATTCAATCATGTCAACAGCCATGATTTATTGAGAGCTTACTATATACTAAGCATGGGGCTAGGCAGTTTTTGTACATTATTACATTTGAAATTGACAACCAAGTTCAGAATTTTTATGCTTTTCCTCAAGTGAGGAAACTGGGGCTCAAAAAGCTAAGATATTTTGCCCAAACTTAGTCAGTTAGTTGAAGAACTGCAGTTCAATCCTAACCTGCTTGGCTGAAAGGTTCAAGTTTATTCTGCTTTACCATACAGCATCTTAAACAAGTCATTCATAAATTTATTTATTTAACATATATTATCCTGTTTTATATATTTATTTAAGATGTATATGTATATATATTTGTATATAAATGTGTATGTGTGTGTATTAACTATTATATGCATGACAGGGGCAGTATTAGATAAAGGTGCATCTATTCATTCACAAAATATTTATTGAGCAGCTACTATTTGCCATGCATTATGTTGTGCTGACAATACAATGGTTGGCAAAAAAAGATGTGATCCCTGTCCTCAGTGTGTTTAGGGCCAAATAGAGTAGAGGGACATTAATCACATAATCACACTAATAATAATGTATGCACAATTTTTTAAAATTAATTGATTTTTGGCTGCATTGGGTCTTCGTTGCTGTGTGCGGTCTTGCTCTAATTGCAGTGAGCGGAGGCTACTCTTTGTTGCAGTGCGTGGGCTTCTCATTGTGGTGGCTTCTCTTATCGCAGAGCATGGGCTCTAGGTGCGTGGGCTTCAGTAGTTGTGGCACGTGGGCTTCAGTAGTTGTGGCACGTGGGCTCAGTAGTTGTGGCTCACAGGCTCTAGAGCTGAGGCTCAGTAGTTGTGGCGCATGGGCTTAGTTGCTCCATGGCATGTGAGATCTTCCCAGACCAGGGCTCGAACCCGCATCCCCTGCACTGGCAGGCAGATTCTTAACCACTGCACCACTAGGGAAGTCCCTGTATGCACAATTATAATCTAGACTACACTTTATTAGGAATGACAATTCAAGTATGTGTGCATATACATAAGAATCTAACTGCTCTTGAAAGTTCAAAAAGGGTTTCCCCAAGGATATACTGTTTCAGCTGAGATCTGAAGAATAAGTATCTTGAACATGTGTGTGTTTTAAGGAGGGAGTGGCAGGGGCAAGTGGGCAGGTGAGAGGAGTATTCCAGATAGCAGGGACAGCATGTGCAAATGCCCTCTGGTCAGGGAAGAGAGAAAAGAAATAGCGTGGTATCAAATATGACTGGGGAAGTAGAGAAGTAGGTAGATAAGAGGGATGACTACTCTGAAGATTTGTTTATGATGCAATGTATTTTCACCAACATCATGACACAGGAACTCTCCATCTGCATCTAGCTATTGCAAAGGGAAGTTGTCCTCCAATGTTGGGGGAAAGAAAAGTTAGTATAGATCCAGGGCAACCTCTGTGTATGGTCCTTACTGGGGCTGAGGCTGGGTAGTTGCCATAGGCTGACTCAATTACCCTGCAACCTCTGGGAATACAAGCAGTGTCTTTCATGGGTGGCCCTATTCTGTGGCACTTTTCATTCTCGTCCATGTGGCCCCTTCACATCCAGTCCCATAAACAGAACCCCAACATCTTCACTCCTCTTATCTCTACCCTCTTTGTCTTTCCTTTTCTTCTACTATCTGGGAGAATTTTTTCTAACCAAGTGCTCCCTGTAATGCTAGAAAGAAATGCTAGATGTCTTTCTTATGTTAAAAAGACACCTCTTTTTTCCTCTAGTTTCTGCCTGATCACACTTCTCTCCAGATGCACTGGGCTCAACGCCTCATGGAGGAGAGAAGAGCCTGGAAAAGAATTAGAAAGAAACAAACAAATATTATGAGGTATCTCAAAATATCATCCCTCCATATCTCTTGGAAAAACTGCACCCCTGCAAGAAGGTAGGAAAGTGTCTTGAATCGGTTTCTCCAAGACAATGATTTCCTCTCTCAAAGCAACTTAAGACAGCGTGAGCCATATTTCCCCCAAGTTCTCCAAGAGTCAAGTGAGTGAATGTAAATCACCCCCTTTCCTCAGACATATTCCTGGGGTAGAGAACCTTCTCCCAAAGTTGGTTTTCCTCATTCTTTTGGTTTTAGTTATCTCTGCCTTGTCTTGCAGATCAGCATCTCTGCAGTGGGATTTGAGATCTGGCACATGGCACCTCTTTATAGGTCATACCCCCATCTCCCACTTTACTTGGTTTACTAATTCCTTGGTGCATGAGAGTCAAAGATTCCTGTATTCGTCCCAGAAAGCTGTTAATATCCTAGTTCAACTCTCTCAATGAGAATAGTTCTCCTTCTAAATCTTCCTATACAGGAAAATCCACCCCCACTGCAGTGAAGTTCCTTTACTTGATCAGATCTATTTTTCTCCTGCACTTTGACTCTCCGTTAGAATTTTAAAAAGGGGTGGGATTCCCACCGCACCTCTTTTTCTCTAATCCAGAAGTTCTCAGTGTAGAGCAATACTCTCCGTCCTCTCCTTGCAGAACCCGACACTTTACCTTGACATAATAGCGTTGCCTATTGTGGTCTGCATTGCACTAAGCTATGTTATAGCTTAGAAAGTTCAGTTTCCATAACACATTTTTAAAGCAAACTGAACACTGAAAAAGATGCTCACACATCACTCTTCTGTCACCCACCTTGAAGCAGAGATCAAAAGCAAACCAGGATCTTCCTGAATGGTAAATTATAAGAAGGAAATCTAGTGGCATCATTCCTGGGGTCCTTGTGAACATATGCTAGGAGAGCCAGGTGCCGAGGAGGAAGTGTCTACATGTCTAGTAGAATTTGCTTTTAACATTTGATTTATTCCATCATTGAAAGTTTCTAACTCTTTGGTTCCAAGGATTAGAGATGTGTAACTCCAGGGGTTCATTGCAATGAATAGATTTCAGACAAGGTAAAGACTCTGAGAACAAGATCTTCAGCTGGATGTGGAGGCGTAAATCTTGCATTTGCTGTTGACTGAGAGTGTCTGCCATTTGGGCCCAAAAATCTTGACCTAAATTTATCCTAAAGCTCTCTTCCTGGACAGGGTACCCAAACCAGGAAGTGGTATTTACAGAACAGCATAGCTTTCTACTTTTCTTGTCCTAAACCCTGAGCTTCTTAAAATGGGATTCCACTAGTGACTTCTGGACTGCTCCAGTCTTCAGCCAAAATTTTAGGATCTTGGTGACTAAACTGGCCCTCCTGCCCCTTCCCTTTATCACCTCCATTTGTTCACAGTCAGCTTATTTTGACACCTTCCTTTCTTATATCCCTAACCTAGGAGAACAGATTTGGCTAGTTGTCCTCTGAATATCCATTCTGTACTCATTTCTTAGTAATAGAACCCCAAACTAATTCGAGCCACTAATGTGTCCAGCTGAAAGACTACAGTTCCCAGCATACCTGTCAGACAGATAGACAAGTGGCTACATTCTGGCCGATAGTATTAAGTAGAAATTTTTGGTAAGGATTTTCAGGGTAGCTTCTTTTTAAAAAAATGGCATGCAACTAAGAAAAATCTGATTTTCTCTTCCACGTTCTTTCTTTCCATGTTGGAACGTATTTGTGATGCCTGGGCATTCAGTAGCTATTTTGAACTAGCAGGTGACCTTGAGGACAGAAGCCTCATGCAGAAGATGGTAAATGGAAAGATAGCAGAAGACTCCATGGAGATAATTTTGCTCTGGATTTATTTTACATAAAGAAGAATTAACTTTCTTTATTCATAGAGAGCTACTGTTTGTAGTCTCTGTTTCAAGCTACCACCACAATTCTTAACTTATGCGAGTGAGAGAGTGGAACATGATCTAATGCAGGGTATGAGGGGAGGCACCTCAAGCTTTTGCTTACAAAACTAGATAGAGCCACTTTTCACTCTCAGAAATATATACTGTCCCTTTGGAATCCTAGATTTTCCTGACCTCCTCCCTGGGAATAATTTCACTATCCTGAATGTGGTGTTTGCAGGAAGGTGCACCTGAATTTCTATATTAAATACTAGAATTATAGGCTGCTACTATGACTGTCTATCATTGCCATTTGGAAAATTAACCATTGGTATGTATGCATGCATATGAATTGTTGTGCTATAATTCAAAAGCTACCTCCACATCCTTTTCTGTGTTGGAAAATTTTTAGGCCAGAAATAGTAACCTGAGAAGAGGATAGTATGTCTGATGTTAAGAAAAATCCCAGATGATGAACGCTATTGGCATGCCCATGCTTGGCCTCTGGAGTGAAGGCATCTGAAGAGCATAGGAGGATTAATACAGGGGCTTCAGGAAAGGTGGTAGAGAAGGAGGAATGAGCTCCATCTGCACTTCACCTTTTTTCCTTCCGAGAACCAAATACCCCGGCTCGACTCTGATAATCGAGAAATCTGAAACCTCCTATTGGAGCCACAACTGCCACCCCCCAAAAGCATTTTGTTCCCTTTGATTCATGGATCCAAGCACACTGATGTTTTTCTCAGATGTGGTGATTTCTCCTTCTTGGGACATTATATGTCCAGTGTTTTTCACAGAGCTTTGCCAGAATTGTCAGTCACCAAGAAAAAAGCCTTCAATTTCAAGGCACCTGGCAACTTGAGATGTTGTTATTTGTGTCCTTTCAGAGTTCTGCCAAGACCAATTATGTCACTAAATAGACAAACACTACAAAGTAACTCATATTCCCCAGTAATCTTTTCTGTTAATTAATGAACACTGACAGTGGTCAAAGAAATCATTATGAGCATCCTTTTAAGACTGAGAGAATCCTATAGGGTATATATGTAAACAATTTGTTTGCTTTTGTTTTACCCTCATCAGTCATACATATTTGATAATACCCAGTTCTCAGAATCAGCCTGATAAACAGTTGGTCACAAAGGTGCTGTCCAAGACCACTTAGCCTCAGGATACAGTTACCGGTCAACGTCAGTGAAATTCTTCAGTGTAGCATGGTCTCAATATATCTGTATTTTGTCATCTTTCTTATGAACCACCATGAGGGTAGATGCCTGAATGGAGAAACCAGGCACTGAATCACTGTCTTCTGATTAGGATCTCTCAAGTCCTTGATTCCAAGCAATGCAGTCTTTCTGAGATCTAGCTTGGAACTGACAAACCGTTGTTCTTCTGCATTCTATTGGACAAAGCAAGTCACAGAGCTAACGCAGATTCAACGGATAGGGAAATAGACTTGTTGGGAAGAGGTCCAAAGTTACACTGCAAATAATATGAAAGAGGGTAGCATGAACAACTGGGGCCGTGCCTGCAATCGATCTACCACAGTGAGACGGCACCCAGAGCCAAGAGAGTGGAGAGAAAGTGCATCTATTTCAGGAAAAGAAGTCAGGAGACATTTCCCAGAGGATGCGATTTCCAGGATTCATCTGGAATGAGAGTTGTCATTGAAAAAGTGAAGATAAAATCAGGGGAGAATATGGCACTTCAAGGCAGAAGGAGTAGCCTACACAAGCATGAAATCAGGACACAACAACTTTTTTTTAAAAATATCTTTATTGGAGTATAATTGTGTTACAATGGTGTGTTAGTTTCTGCTGTATAACACAATGAATCAGCTATATATATACACGTTTATCCCCGTATCTCCTCCCTCTTGCATCTCCCTCCCACCCTCCCTATCCCACCCCTCTAGGTGGACACAAAGCACCAAGCTGATCTCCCTGTGCTATGCGGCTGCTTTCCACTAGCTATCTATTTTACATTTGGTAGTGTATATATGTCATTGCCACTCTCTCACTTCATCCCAGCTTACCCTTCCCCCTCCCCGTGTCCTCAACTTCATTCTCTACATCTGCATCTTTATACCTGTCCTGCCCCTAGGTTCTTCAGAACCATTCTTTTTTAGGTTCCATATGTATATGTTAGCATACAGCATTTGTTTTTTGCTTTCTGACTTACTTCACTCTGTATGACAGTCTCTAGGTCCATCCATCTCACTACAAATAACTCAGTTTCGTTTCTTTTCATGGCTGAGTAATATTCCATTGTATATATGTGCCACATCTTCTTTATCCATTCATTCATTCTCAGGGTATATGCCCAGTAGTGGAATTGCTGGGGCATGTGGTAGTTCTATTTTTAGTATTTTAAGGAACTTACATACTGTTCTCCATAGTGGCTGTATCAATTTACATTCCCACCAACAGTGCAAGAGCGTTCCCTTTTCTCCACACCCTCTCCAGCGTTTATTGTTTGTACATTTTTTGATGATGGCCATCTGACCGGTGTGAGGTGATACCTCATTGTAGTTTTGATTTTCATTTCTCTAATGATTAGTGATGTTGAGCATCCTTTCATATGTTTGTTGGCAATCTGTATATCTTCTTTGGAGAAATGTCTATTTAGGTCTTCTGCCCATTTTTGGATTGGGTTGTTTGTTTTTTTTGATATTGAGCTACATGAGCTGCTTGTATAATTTGGAGATTAATCCTTTGTCAGATGCTTCATTTGCAAATATTTCCTCCCATTTTGAGGGTTGTCTTTTTTCTTGTTTATGGTTTCCTTTGCTGTGCAAGAGCTTTTAAGTTTCATTAGGTCCCCTTTGTTTATTTTTGTTTTTATTACCATTTCTTTAGGAGGTGGGTGAAAAAGGATCTTGCTATGATTTATGTCATACAGTGTTCTGCCTATGTATTCCTCTAAGAGTTTTATAGTGTCTGGCCTTGCATTTAGGTCTTTAATCCATTTTGGTTTATTTTTTTGTATGGTGTTAGAGAGTGTTCTAATTTCATTCTTTTACATGTAGCTGTCCAGTTTTCCCAGCACTGCTTATTGAAGAGGCTGTCTTTTCTCCATTGTATATTCTTGCCTCCTTTGTCAAAGATAAGGTGACCATATTGTGTGGGTTTATCTCTGGGCTTTCTATCCTGTTCCACTGATCTATATTTCTATTTTTGTGCCAGTACTGTACTGTCTTGACTACTGTAGGTTTGTAGTATAGTCTGAAGTCAGGGAGCCTGATTCCTCCAGCTCCGTTTTTCTTTCTTAAGGTTGCTCTGGCTATTCGGGGTCTTTTGTGTTTCCATACAAATTGTGAAATTTTTTGTTCTAGATCTGTGAAAAATGCCATTGGTAGTTTGATAGGGATTGCATTGAATCTGTAGGTTGCTTCGTGTAGTATAGCCATTTCCACAATATTGATTCTTCAAATACAAAAACATGGTATATCTCTCCATCTGTTTGTATCATCTTTAATGTCTTTCATCAGTGTCTTATAGTTTTCTGCATACAGGTCTTTTGTCTCCTTAGGTAGGTTTATTCCTAGGTATTTTATTCTTTTTGCTGCAATGGTAAATGGGAGTATTTCCTTAATTTCTCTTTCAGGTTTTTCATCGTTAGTGTATAAGAATGCAAGAGATTTCTGTGCATTAAATTTGTATCCTGCTACTTTACCAAATTCATTGATTAGCTCTAGTAGTTTTCTGGTAGCATCTTTAGGATTCTCTATGTATAGTATCATGTCATCTGCAAACAGTGATAGCTTTATTTCTTCTTTTCCAACTTGGTTTCCTTTTATTTCTTTTTCTTCTCTGATTGCTGTGGCTAAAACTTCCAAAATGGTGAGAGTGGGCAACCTTGTCTTGTTCCTGATGGTAGTGGAAATGGTTTCAGTTATTCACCACTGAGAACAATGTTGGCTGTGGGTTTGTCATATATGGCCTTTATTATGTTGAGATAAGTTCCCTCTATTCCTACTTTCTGGAGGGATTTTATCATAAATGGGTGTTGAATTTTGTTGAAAGCTTTTTCTGCATCTATTGAGATGATCATATGGTTTTTCTCCTTCAATTTGTTAATGGTGTATCACGTTGATTGATTTGCATATATTGAAGAATCCTTGCATTCCTGGGATAAACTCCCACTTGACCATGGTGTATGATCATTTTAATGTGCTGTTGGATTCTGTTTGCTAGTATTTTGTTGAGGATTTTTGCATCTATGTTCATCAGTGATATTGGCCTGTAGTGTTCTTTCTTTGTGACATCTTTGTCTGGTTTTGGTATCAGGGTGATGGTGGCCTCGTAGAATGAGTTTGGGATTGTTCTTCCCTCTGCTATATTTTGGAAGAGTTTGAGAAGGATAGGTGTTATCTCTTCTCTAAATGTTTGATAGAATTCACCTGTGAAGCCATCTGGTCCTGGACTTTTGTTTGTTGGAAGATTTTTAATCGCAGTTTCAATGTCAGTGCTTGTGACTGGTCTGTTCATATTTTCTATTTCTTCCTGGTTCAGTCTCAGAAGCTTGTGCTTTTCTAAGAATTTTTCCAGTTCTCCAGGGTTGTCCATTTTAGTGGCATATAGTTGCTTGCAGTAATCTCTCATGATCTTCTGTATTTCTGCAGTGTCAGTTGTTACTTCTCCTTTTTCATTTCTAATTCTATTGATTTGAGTCTTCTCTCTTTTTTTCTTGATGAGTCTGGATAATGGTTTATCAATTTTCTTTATCTTCTCAAACACCAGCTTTTAGTTTTATTGATCTTTGCTATTATTTCCTTCATTTCTTTTTCATTTATTTCTGGTCTGATCTTATGATTTCTTTCCTTCTGCTAACTTTGGGTTTTTTTGTTCCTCTTTCTGTAATTGCTTTTGGTGTAAGGTTAGGTTGATTATTTGAGATGTTTCTTGTTTCTTGAGGTATGATTGTATTGCTATAAACTTCCCTCCTTGAACTGCTTTTGCTGCATATGAGAGGTTTTGGGTCATCGTGTTTTCACTGTCATTTGTTTCTAGGTATTTTTTGATTTCCTCTTTGAGTTTTTCAGTGATCTCTTGGTTATTAAGTAGTGTATTGTTTAGCCTCCATGTGTTTGTATTTCTTCCTGTAATTGATATCTAGATTTCTTCCTGTAATTGATATCTAGTCTCATAGTGTTGTGGTCAGAAAAGGTACCTGATTCGATTTCAATTTTCTTGAATTTACCAAGGCTTGACTTGTGACCCATGATATGATCTATCCTGCAGAATGTTCCATGAGCACTTGAGAAGAAAGTGTATTCTGTTGTTTTGGGGTAGAATGTCCTATAAATATCAACTAAGTCCATCTTGTTTAATACATCTTTTAAAGCTTGTGTCTCCTTATTTATTTTCATTTTGCATGATCTGTCCATTGGTTAAAGTGGGTTGTTAAAGTCCCCTACTATGATTATGTCACCATTGATTTCCCCTTTTATGGCTGTTAGCATTTGTCTTATGCATTGAGGTGCTCCTATGTTGGGTGCATAAATATTTACAATTGTTGTATCTTCTCTTGGATTGATTCCTTGATCATTATCTAGTGTCCTTCTTTTTCTCTTGCAATAGTCTTTATTTTAAAGTCTATTTTGTCTGATATGAGAATTACTACTCCAGCTTTCTTTTGATTTCCATTTGCACGGAATATCTTTTTCCATCCCTTCAATTTCAGTCTGTATGTGTCCCTAGGTCTGAAGTGGGTCTCTTGTAGACAGCAATGTTTGGGTCTTGTTTTTGTATCCATTCAGCCTGTCTATGTCTTTTGGTTGGAGCATTTAATCCATTTACATTTAAGTTAGTTATTGATATGTATGTTCCTATTACCATTTTCTTAATTGTTTTGGGTTTTTTATTGTAGATCTTTTCCTTCTCTTGTGTTTCTTGCCTAGCGAAGTTCTTTAGCATTTGCTGTAAAGCTGGTTTGGTGGTGCTGAATTCTCTTAGCTTTTGTTTGTCTGTAAAGGTTTTAAATTCTCCGTCGAATCTGAATGAGATCCTTGCTGGGTAGAGTAATCTTGGTTGTAGGTTTTTCCCTTTCATCACTTTAAATATGTCCTGCCACTCCCTTCTGGCTTGCAGAGTTTCTGCTGAAAAATCAGCTCTTAACCTTATCAGGATTCCCTTGTACGTTATTTGTTGTTTTTCCCTTGCTGCTTTTATATTTTTTCTTTTTATTTAATTTTTGATAGTTTGATTAATATGTGTCTTGGCATGTTTCTCCTTGGATTTATCCTGTATGGGACTCTCTGTGCTTCCTGGACTTGATTATTTCCTTTCCCATATTATGGAAGTTTTCAACTATAATCTCTTCAAATATTTTTTCAGTCCCTGTCTTTTGCTCTTCTTCTTTTGGGACCCCTACAATTCGAGTGTTGGTGCATTTAATGTCCCAGAGGTCTCTGAGACTGTCCTCAATTCTTTTCATTCTTTTTTCTTTATTCAGCTCTGTGGTAGTTATTTCCACTATTTTATCTTCCAGGTAACTTGTCCATTCTTCTGCCTCAGTTATTCTGTTATTGATTCCTTCTAGAGAATTTTAATTTCATTTATTGTGCTGTTCATCGTTGTTTGTTTTCTCTTTAGTTCTTCTAGGTTTAAATGTATTAAATATTTCTTGTATTTTCTCCATTCTATTTCCAAGATTTTGGATCATCTTTACTATTATTACTCTGAATTATTTTTCAGGTAGACTGCCTATTTCCTCTTCCTTTGTTTGGTCTGGTAGGTTTTTACCTTGCTCCTTCATCTGCTGTGTATTTCTCTCATTTTGCTTAACTTCGTGTGTTTGGGGTCTTCTTTTTGCAGGCTGCAGGTTTGTATTTCCCGTTGTTTTTGGTGTCTGCCCCCAGTGGGTAAGGTTGTTTCAGTGGGTTGTTGAGACTTCCTGGTGGAGGGACCAGTGCCTGTGTTCTAGTGGATGAGGCTGCGTCTTGTCTTTCTGGTGGGCAGGACCACATCTGTTGGTGTGTTTTGGGATGTCTGTGAACTTGTTATGATTATAGGCAGCCTCTCTGCTAATGGGTGGGGTTGTGTTACTGTCTTGCTAGTTTTTTGACATAGGGTGTCCGGCACTGTAGCTTGCTGGCTGTTGAGTGGAGCTGGGTCTTAGCATTGAGATGGAGATACCTGGGAGAGCTCTCGCCGATTGATATTACGTGGGGCTGGGAGGTCTCTGGTGGTCCAATGTCCTGAACTCGACTCTTCCACCTCAGAGGCTCAGGCCTGACACCCGGCTAGAGCACCAAGACCCTATCAGCCACACAGCTCAGAAGAAAAGGTAGGAAAAGAAAGAAAGAAAGAAAGGAAGAAAGAAAGAAAGAAAGAAAGAAAGGGAGAAAGGAAGAAAGAAAAGATAAAATACATAAAGCTACTAAAATAAAAAAATATTATTAAAAATAAAAAAAATTTAAAGTAATAAAAAAAGAAAGAAAGAAGAGAGTAACAAAAGTAAAAAACAAATCTACCAATGATAACAAGCACTAAACAGTATACTAAAAAAAAAGGACAGACAGAACCCTAGGACAAATGGTAAAAGAAAAGCTATACAGACAAAATCACACAAATAAACATACACATACACACTAACAAAAAGAGAAAAAGGAAAAAAAAAATATATATATATATAAAATAGGAAAAGAGCAACCAAATCAATAAACAAATCTACCAATGATAATAAGCTGTAAATTCTAAACTAAGATAAACATAAAACCAGAAACAAATTAGATGCAGAAAGCAAACCCCAAGTCTACAGTTGATCCCAAAGTCCACTGCCTCAATTTTGGGATGATTCATTCTCTATTCAAGTATTCCACAGATGCTGGGTACATCAAGTTGATTGTGGAGGTTTAATCCACTACTTCTGAGGCTGCTGGGGAAGATTTCCCTTTCTCTTCTTTGTTCACACAGCTCCTGGGGTTCAGCTTTGGATGTGGCCCTGCCCCTGCGTGTAGGTTGCCTGAGGGCATCTGTTCTTTGCCCAGACAGGACGGGTGTTAAAGGAGCAGCTGATTAGGGGGCTCTGGCTCACTCAGGCCCGGGGGAGGGAGAGGTATGGCACACGGGTTGAGCCTGTGGTGGCAGAGAATGGTGTGACATCACACCAGCCTGAGGCGTGCTGTGTGTTCTCCCAGAGAGGTTGGCCCTGAATCATGGGACCCTGGCAGTGGCGGGCTGCACAGGCTCCTGGGAGGGGAGGTGTGGATAATGACCTGTGCTTGCACACAGGCTTCTTGGTGGCTGCAGCAAGAGCATTAGCATTTCACGCCCATCTCTGGAGCTCATTTAAGCAGTGCTCTGTATCCCCTCTCCTTGCACACCCCGAAACAATGGTCTCTTGCCTCTTAGGCAGGTCCAGACTTTTTCCCAGACTCCGCCCTGGCTAGCTGTGGTGCACTAGCCCCCTTCAGGCTGTGTTCACACAGCCAACCCCAGTCCTCTCCCTGGGATCTGACCTCCAAAGCCTGAGCCTCAGCTCCCAGCCCCGCCCACCCCAGTGGGTGAGCAGACAAGCCTCTGGGGCTGGTGAGTGCTGGTCGGCACTGATCCTCTGTGCGGGAATCTCTCCGATTTGCCCTCTGCACCCCTATTGCTGCGCTCTCCTCCACGGCTCTGAAGCTTCCCCCCACCCAGCCACACCCCGTCTCCGCCAGTGAACGGGCTTCCTAGTGTGTGGAAACCTTTCCTCCTTCACAGCTCCCTCCCCGAGGTGCAGGTCCCGTCCCTATTCTTTTGTGTCTGTTCTTTTCTTTTTTCTTTTGCCCTACCCAGGTACATGGGAAGTTTCTTGCCTTTTGGGAAGTCTGAGTTCTTCTTCCACTGTTCAGTAGGTGTTCTGTAAGAGCTGTTCCACATGTAGATGTATTTCTGATGTATTTGTTGGGAGGAAGGTGATCTCTTACTCCTCCGTCACCTTGAAGGTCACAAGACCTTTTTGAAAATGATACTATATATGCTGGGCAAGTAAAGGAGGGAGGCTCAAAACAAGTTTTTAAAACACAGTCAGTTTTTTTGTGCAGTTTGGAAATGTCCTATTCCCTTAATCGAAGGAAATTGCTTTCTTTCTGTTTTGATTATTTTGTCACCTTGTTGTTTGCTTGATAAAAATCATGGTTTTTTTCTGTTCTCCTTGACGTGCAGAAGCATAGGAAAACACACCTTGGGAGGACGTAATTGTAGACTTTCACTGTACGTGGAAATGTCTTTTTGACAGAGTTGTCCTTACTGATATGTTTTGAAGGACTAATGCACACTTCTTACCCTGAGATGTCCCAGAAGGGAGCCATGTGGAATGAATGATGTGTGGATAGATGACCATCAATCAATCTGTCTAAAAAGCAATTCTCTGAATGTCAGAGGATGGTGAGGAAGACTAGAAGGGATTTGAAATGAGAACATATGACTCCTAGGCCATTAAGATTTTTTTCAAATACTCAGTATGATGAGAGACAGGGAGAAAAAAAAACTCCAACCGCTGTGAACACATAGAACTGAAAGGCAGATATGTAATATAGAAATCAGTGGAATGATTAGTCTAGATGAGCTTTCATGAAATCATTCAGTTCTCATCATTTTCTCTTGGTTCTTTAGATTATATACTATTCCACAATTAAAAATAATCTTAGGGCTTCCCTGGTGGCGCAGTGGTTGGGAGTCCGCCTCCCGATGCAGGGGACGTGGGTTCATGCCCCGCTCCGGGAGGATCCCGCATGCCGCGGAGCGGCCGGGCCCGTGAGCCATGGCCGCTGAGCCTGTGCGTCCGGAGCCTGTGCTCCACAACGGGAGAGGCCACAGCAGTGAGAGGCCCGCGTACCAAAAAAAAAAAAAAAACAAATCTTAGTTTTCATAACTACAAACAAAATATCAAATTTTGTTATGTTATGAAATATTGGCTCCAAACTGGATTAATTTGTCATTTGTTTGGAATGCCAGCCATGAGTTATGAAGACATATGTACCAAAACTGGTTCATAACTATAGGATGATATTATTTTAAATTGGTTTTTTTTTTTCAGTGTTGTCACATTCCACATCTAGAATTTCCCCCTCTCATCTATCCCCATTTATTTCTCTGGTATACCACTAGTATTTCTCTGAAATTTAATTCAAGTTTATTTTTTCCTATATAAAGTGTTTTCTGTCTCTGCAACCCCTTTCCACTCCAACTTGGTGGAACTGAAAGTTCTCCTTTTATGAGCAAGCACTGAAGTTGGTACCAGTCTCTACTCCAATACATTATCACAACACATTGCATGTATTGATGTCTGTCTTCACTATATTAGACTGTGATTTCCTCTAGGATAAAGTCTGTGTTTCCTTGGTCTTTATGTCCTCTCATCCTATGATGATGACGTAGTAGCCACCCAATACATACTCACGGAAGTAAGTGATGCATACATGTGTGAGTGGCTTTCAACTGCAAGTGCAGCTTTGAATGAGATGCATCTGTTTCCATACAAAAAATTGAAAAAATATATTAACTTAGATTTCTTTTAAATAGCGCATTATTTATGAAGCCCTTATATATACCCTATCATTCAGCTGATACTTAGGACAACCACATCATCCCCATTTTTAAAGTAAGAACACTCATGTTCACAGGAGATTATACAGCTGCGTGAAATAAAATGCAAACATTCGGTCACGGCCCCACACCCCATATTCCACACTGTTGAGGGAAATAGCAACTAAATGGGATGGCAGTTCTGCAGACAACTCTTTTAACATAAAGTTTGGGTCATTTCTATTTTTATTATTCATTTTTCTTATGTAGAAATAAGGGAAGTAGGCAAGAGTTCCCTTCAACTCTCCCTTACTTAACGAACGCTGCTTATTAAAAACTTTGCATCTGGGCACCACATTATCTGAGCGCTAGATGGCGATACAGCTCAACTCTGTGCTGCAATCCTAGCATCTGAGGAAAGCTGCGCCCAAGGCAATTTCCCACAGTCAGAAGTTTTTGAAAGATAGATATTGTATTATAGTTAAGAATTCACCACATCCTTTTCCAAATGTGACTTCCTGGATTTCCCTTGTGGAGAAAGTGTTTTAGGTTGCCAACCATCCATAAGCTTAAGGAAGAGGACCAGGCAACTTGAGGCCAGTGCAGGAACACAGATCAAGAAAGGGGCTCATGTTAAGTCACTAAAAGCAAAGTATGATAGCCATGCCAGGACAACATTACCAACTGTAAAAGGCAAAATTAAAGACTGTGGTTCCTCATCAGGCTCTAAACTTCATTACTGCAGACAATGGGTTTGTTCATTGTTGAATTCCCAGTAAATAGGTACAGAGAGAATAAATGTACTAAGCATCAACTCGGAGTAAATCCATGTGCGAGAGGCTGGGGAAGAAGTTGTCACTTCAGTAAGGGTTCACAGTCAGAATCATATATTTATTTTTTATTATTATTTTTTGCGGTACACAGGCCTCTCACTGCTGTGACATCTCCCGTTGCGGAGCACAGGCTCCGGACGCACAGGCTCAGCGGCCATGGCTCACGGGCCCAGCCGCTCCGTGGCATGTGGGATCTTCCCGGACCGGGGCACGAACCCGTGTCCCCTGCATTGGCAGGCGGACTCTCAACCACTGCGCCACCAGGGAAGCCCGAATCATATATTTAATAAGCACTTACTGAACACGTTCTATGTGCCAGGTCTCAAGGAAATAGTGGTAATAACGGCTACTATTGTTTATTGATTGCCAGGGACTCTGCTCAGCCCTCTAATGATTAACTCCTTAAATCCTTACGACAGCACTGCATATTAAGGGTTTTTATCCCCCTTTTACAGAGAATGAAAGGGAAACTCAAAGAGATTAAGGAAATTTGCTAAGGTCCGACTCCAGTTTTTACAATAATAGGAAGACTAGGAGGATACCAGTGAATGTGAGACACGTGCCAACAAATCCAACAGATATTACTCCAGAGAGTAGCTAGATGTGCACTTTCAGATCACAATCCTTATTCTTGGCGTTGGTTCTTGAAATTCACTTCCTTTGGTTCAGAATAAGGAAAAGGCAGGATTTCTGATTTGTCTCACAATAGCCGTTGTCCACCAATTTCCTCATACCTGTATGGTCTTAAGCTGGCTCATTTGGTGATCCTAAATCCAGAAAATTTTATTACCTCAGTTGCAAAGCTTGATACTGTGCCTGTACCCTGGGAAATATTATTTCATTGGCAAGACTTATCCAGCCTATGCAGAGGCTAGAGAAAGGCCAAAGAGACAAGTTCTCAAGGTGATGTAATAAGATTCTCTCATCACAGGCTTGATTTGGATCAGTATTAAAACAGTAATTTTTAAAAGTTTATATTCCTTTTACCAAGTTGCATAGATTACTTATAAATTTGACCTCAATTTGAATGCTTTCTTTTGTTGATATATATCATCACATATATGGAAATATATATATATATATATATATATATATATATATATATATATTTCCTATATTCTTAGACCAAAGGAAACATTTCTGGAAACAAAGGAGGAAGAAAACAAGGAGAAGTCTTTTTGCCCCTGGCTTGTAATCTAATATTGACAAGAGTCCCATAACATGAAACATTAAAGAACTGAAAACCCAAGTTTTTTTAATCACAAGCTACAATGATAGGAGGAATAAATCCAATGAAACAGCCTTCACCCAACAAAGAATGGCACTTTTTATGTACACATGGGTAGCAGAGATTGCTCATTAGAGTTGTGCCCCTATCTCCTAGGCTAATTCTTTCAAATGACCTCAAAGTAGAAAACATTAAGTGAGGGACAGAGGTTGGGCAGAGCACAGGGTCAGTGTCTAGGAGACAGATATTCTCAAAGATTGTAAATATGCAATTTTAGCTTTGCTTGTTGACTTGAAGCCCACTGTGGGAGAGATTGCCAATGATCTTTCAGTGTTTCTTCTTCCTTAATTAATTCCTCTTAGTAATAAAAGCCCTTAATTTTAAGTGAAACCTTGTGACTGAATTCCTTAACCCCCAATGGAACATGAGTACAAGTAACATGCCCAGCTTCCAAGTCACCCTCTTTCCTTGGATACAAGGACTACAAGACAAGTGTTGATAGCAGCTTCCTCCAGCCCTTCTCAACTCATCTCTGATTATGAGAGTGACTTATAGACTATTGTCTTATAACATCTACTGCATTTAAAAATACTTTGTTACAACAATTAGCTACTACAGAAATTAGTGTCTGGATGTTAGTCATTATTATAACAAAAAACACGTGGCTATTGATTACCAATCCAGCAGTGAATGATAAACAAATAGCTGTTCCAACCCAGAGACCAGTACTGTGGCAAAACGTCTGGTAAAAGTATTGCCTGTGATATTTGAGGCAGATCTTTTGCCTCCAAAGCATGTAGCTAACTCCTGGGCATAGAACATAGAAATCAGTGGAATGATTAGTCTAGATGAGCTTTCATGAAATCATTCAATTCTCATCATTTTCTCTTGGCTTTTTAGATTATATACTATTCCACAATTAAAAGTAATCTTAGTTTTCATAACTACAAACAAAATATCAAATTTTGTTATGTTATGAAATATTGGCTCCAAACTGGATGAATTTGTCATTTGTTTGGAATGCCAGCCATGGGTTATGAAGACATATGTACCAGAACTGGAATATTTTCATAACTATAGGATGATATTATTTTAAGTTGTTTTTTTTTTTCAGTGTTGTCACATTCCACATCTAGAATTTCCACTTCTCACCTATCCCCATTTATTTCTCTGGTATACCACCAGTATTTCTCTAGTTCCAAGGGAACATTCCATGTTCCAAGGGAACAGCTGAAGAAAAAGAGAAGTGACTTCTCCAGATTCATATGGATGAACCAGAACTTAAGTCTCGGGTTTATTGTTCATTTAGCTAAATACAGAAGGAGGTGCCCTGATCCCCACGACAAGAAGTTATCTCTAATCTGTGCTCTTCTAATGGGTGTTCAGCTTCACTTCAGTTAAACTAAATTGAATTCCCATAAGATATGCAAATATTACATCACTGTCTGTTAGATGAATGTTTTCTTATTTCATTAGCATCATAAATATAAAGATATGTTCTCTGGGGATGTTAATAGATAAAATTAGATTTAACAACTTCTCATTCATGACATCCTGTTAGTTGTCAACTAATATTTATTTGAACAGAGCTGGAAAATGAGCATTGTAAGTGCCTTTGCTTCCCTAACCTCCATCAAGGCTTCTCCAATCCCTCTCCCCCTTATCTTTGCCATCAGTCAACAGACATGACTTTTTCATCATAGCACTATTTCACATAAGCCTCCATTTATTCTCAAAATCATCCTCAACCCATCCTCTAGGCAGCTCTACTTACTACAGAGTCAGCATAAGATAGGAGATTAAACCTATTTGGCTTGTGGCGGGTCCAGGAGAATTTACATTGAATAGGTACATTTTTTTAAAATTAATTTTTATTGGAGTATAGTTGATTAACAATGATGTGTTAGTTTCTGCTGTACAGCAAAGTGAATCAGTTATACATATGCATATATCCATTCGTTTTAGATTCTATTCCCATATAGGCCATTATAGAGTATTGAGTAAAGTTCCCTGTACTATACAGTAGGTCGTTATTAGTTACCTATTTTATATATATTAGTGTGTATATGTCAATCCCAATCTCCCAATTTATCCCCCCACCCTTTTCCCCTTGGTAATCATAAGTTTGTTTTCTATACATCTATGATGCTGTGTCTGTTCTGTAAATAGGTTCATTTGTACCATTTTTTTAGATTCCACATATAAGCGATATCGTATGATATTTGTCTTTCTCTGTCTGACTTACTTCACTCAGTATGATGATCTCTAGGTCTATCCATGTTGCTGCAAATGTTCTTTTTTATGGCTGAGTAATATTCCATTGTGTATATGTACCACAGCTTCTTAATCCATTCCTCCATCGATGGACATTTAGGTTGCTTCCATGTCCTGGCTATTGTAAATAGTGCTGCAGTGAACATTGGGGTAAATGTATCTTTGTGAATTATGGTTTTCTGCAGATATATGCCCAGGAGTGGGATTGCTGGATCATATGGTAGCTCTATTTTTAGTTTTTTAAGCAACCTCCATACTGTTATCCATAGTGGCTGTACCAATTTACTGGCACAAAAACAGAAATATAGATCAATGGAACAGGATAGAAAGTCCAGAGAGAAACCCATGCACCTATGGTCACCTAATCTATGACAAAGAATATAAAATGGAGAAAAGACAGTCTCTTCAATAAGTGGTGCTGGGAAAACTGGACAGTTATATGTAAAACAATGAAATTAGAATATTGTCTAACACCATACACAAAAAGAAACTCACAATGGATTAAATACCTAAATGTAAGACTGGATACTATAAAACTCTTAGAGGGAAACATAGGCAGAACTCTCTCTGACATAAATCACAGCAAGATCTTTTTTGATCCACCTCCTAGAGTAATGGAAATAAAAACAAAAGTAAACAAATGGGACTTAATTAAACTTAAAAGCTTCTAATGAAACCATAAGCAAAACGAAAAGGGAACCCACAGAATGGGAAAAAATACTTGCAAATGAAGCCACCAACAAGGGATTAATCTCCAAAATATACAAACAGCTCATGCAGCACAGTATCAAAAAACAAACAACCCAATCAAAATATGGGTGGAAGGTCTAAATAAACATTTCTCCAAAGAAGGTATACAGACAACCAAGAGGCACATGAAAAGATGCTCAGCATCACTAATTTCCAGGGAAATGCAAATCAAGACTACAATGAGGTATCGCCTCGCACCAGTCAAAATGGCCATCATCAAGATTGGGACTGACATATACACACTACTATATATAAAATAGGTAACTAATAAGAACCTGCTATATAGCACAGGGAACTCTACTCAATACTTGTAATGGCCTATGTGGTAAAAGGAATCTGAAAAAAAAAAAAAGAAGATATATGTATAACTGATTCACTTTGCTGTACACCTGAAATTAACACAACATTGTAAATCAACTACAGTCCAATATTTTTTTTTAAATCTTCAAACAATAAATGCTAGAGAAAGTGTAGAGAAAAGGGAACCTTCCTACACTTTTGGTGAATCTGTACACTTTTAAGAGAGAGTGAGCCTTAAGGTAAAATTTCCCAGCATACAAGAAGGCTGGTGTAAAGTCAACAACTCCACCATCTTCACAAAGCCAACCAGGTACATCCACCTCTTCCTACTGACAAGGATAGATCTGTGTTTGATTTCCCATGAGTACCATCTATTTGAGTTCCAAGGATCTGAGATTTCACAGACATTTTCCAGGACCAGAAAACACTTCCATTTTAGCAGCTAACAGCAGTGTCCTCACCCTGAGTTGGTAAGTAATGAGATTTGAGAGCAAACGTTCAAGAATAACCACTACTTAGGATTTTGTAATTGTTCTTCTCAGCAAGCTTTACATATGGCTAAGTATGGCATTCTACCAGTGTAATGCACTTCCATACTTATTCCCAGAAGAGCTGGGAAGCTCATCTTTGAAAAGTAGGGAACCATCATCATTCTTTGCATTTCACCTTGGAATTTTGGCATTCATCTTGGAATTTCTTCCCACAGTCTTCTTATTCCAGTTTTTCATTGTAACTACGGACTGTTAATGCCATTATTTGGTTATTTCAAAGGAAAGAATGTTCTATTGCTTTTAGGGGAATATTCAGCAACCCAAGCCTACAATTAGTGTTTCTAGGCATATGCAAGTTTCTATTTTTCCTTTTTATTTTAAATTGGAAAACCCCAAATCAGTATTCCAAAATCACTTTTGGTTTTTTTACAGTTATTTTCACAGCAGCGTTGTCAAAATTATTTAAATAACTAATCAGAAAATGTTTTTTATGCACTAAATAAATCAAAATATCTACCCTCTTGAGATCAAATTTATACTAGGAAATATGTGAAAACTTACAAAGACCAGAATTATGTAGTTTGAAGAAATATTTTAAAAAATTATTGAATTTTACATTTTGGATGGATTTAAATGCTGGATAGAGTATTTTAAATGCAATTCTAGATGGCTTTTACTGTAATACTATAGCTTTAGAAACAGGGAAGAAGGAAATTAAATTTGATGCAGTTTAATTTTGTGATTTTGATTAATTCAAGAATTATAAACCATTATCTACATTTTATGCCACCTAAAATAAAAAGGAAATGCAAGATATGTACATGAATCGCAAACTTCTTAAACTGGTGGCTCAATCCTAACGTACCCAGCTACCAAGATAAGGGACACCGGGAGCCGAGAGCCTCTAGCCAAGTTCACCAGGACTGGTTGCCACAGAGATTTTTAGAAGAGCAGCAGCAGTTAACCCTGATGATGTGACATTGGAGGCAAGGGCTCTGTAGGAGCAACTCATTTGTCTTTTACTTACACAACTAGCAGTTTTATTAAGAATGCTGAATCTGTGTATCTGATATGCTTTTTAGATTTGTCTTCAACTAATAAAACAATGGCTAGCTTTGGTATAATGTACAAAGGACCAAAAAAGGATTTAAGGTACCTGGATCCATTACTATTTTGCAATCCTCAGGCATCAGTTGAATTATCTTTCATTACTTATGCGCAAAATGTAGAAGTTGGGTTAGTCCTATGGTCTTAGAATGGTTTAGTGAAGAGAGCAGGGAGCGTTGAATTCAGATAGACATATGCTAGAATTTCAGCTTTGCTTCCTTTTCTGCATGGTACTTCTGTCTTTAGTTTTTGATAAATAAGCTGGGGGTAGGAATATCTACCTCCAAGATTTGGGAGAATTACGTGAGTTAGCAGAGATAAAGCTGCTAGCACACAGGGAAATAGTGGCAGCTAATATCACTGCAGGTCTAATGTTGTACCTCTCTCTGCAAATACTTTCTCTCAGCTCTGTTCTACTACCATCATCATATGCCTAAATTTTCTGCAACTGACATTTGTCCAGTCTATGTAGAGCTAGGTGAGAACTATAGATCCATGAGCTGGAGAAAAGTAGAAATTAAAAAAAAAACATTTGAAGAATAAATTGTTGGATGGCACAGAATGAGATCTGTATTTGGGGGAAGCACCTCTTATTCTCCTTTTGTCACCATGTCTATGGCAATAATTCCATCCATACATTCATTCATACATCCAATAAACATTGATGAAGCTTTGACTATGTGCCAGGTCCATGTCCATATTCCCTAACCTACATTTTTCCCCAGCCAGAATAGGCTAAATCTGTTTTATGAGTTAAAGTTGTGAATATTTTGGTGCTGATTGTTATGTAATTATGATTTATAAACACCAAGGTAGCTTTTCTTTACTTACCTCCAGACTATTACATGACATGTGGTTTGTTTTTCAGATATTTTCTTCACACTTTCCTAATTAGATCAACTTTGTCTTCAAACTCCCCATTTAGAATATCTTCCAAGACTGTGTTCTGGGTTACTTGCATTTTTAAACATGAAAAGAAATCAATTCAAGTTTGTTATTATTTCCACCAGTCAGATTTTATCTCCTTTTACATTTGCTTTTGAAGGTGCTGAAACATAATGGGAATCCCAAAGTTCCCAATATTGGGGAAATTTCCACTTAAAAAGGGGGACCTGGGCTTCCTTGGTGGCGCTGTGGTTGAGAGTCCGCCTGCCAATGCAGGGGACACGGGTTCGTGCCCCGGTCCGGGAAGATCCCACATGGCGCGGAGCAGCTAGGCCCGTGAGCCATGGCCGCTGAGCCTGCACATCCAGAGCCTGTGCTCTGCAATGGGAGAGGCCACAACAGTGAAAGGCCCGCGTAACGCAAAAAAAAAAAAAAAAAAAAAGGTGGGGGGGAACCTATGTAATACTCTCATAGGTCATATTGATAAAGTCATGTGGGTAATACAGGCTAGTAGAGAAGATACAAAGATTCTGGCCCCAAATTCATCAGTGAGGTGTTATGAAAAGAGATGTAACAGCTCTGGCCCTCAGTTTTCACATCTTGAAAACTGGGAAATAATAGCATCTCAGTTCTAAATGACAGTATTGAATAATAAAATTAGATACGTATTAGAGCTTGATAATTATAAAGTGCTTTATAACAGATAGCAGCAATTACCACATCCTGCCTTAACTAGGCTAGACCACTAAAGGTGGTCTGAATTTGAGCATTAGAGAGAATGATGACTTGGAATAGATCTGTGTTACTGGTGAATCAGCAAACATACAATGCATAGAATAAACACGTGGTCAGTGATGCTACCGAGTGGCCCTGACTCCAGGGTCCCTCCATTTGCCTTCACAGAGGTGTGCCCTGTGCTACAAAATCAGATCCAGCAACCCTCAAGGAGTGGGGAATCTACCAAAACAGAGCACCCCAGGACTACAGGATTCCTGTCTTTCATCTGTCGTTTTTCCTGGAGGGATGGGGAGGGGAGGTTGTATACATCAGCATGCGTGGGAGGCCTTATTTCCATAAAAGGACATTCTTGTTGTGCCACTAATGAACGCACCAGCAAACCATTTCTTTCTTTGGCCTTGAAGTTTCAGTCATCTGGCCGGCTTTATCTGACCACTGTGCCCCCCGAGGAACTTCAGAGAAAAAGGAAGACTCTGGCTTTGACTTCTGCCTAAGAGAGGTTACTTCAGACAACCACCCAGTAAATATAAGGCACGGCAGAGACAAACAGATACAAAACCAGGCCTGACTTGAATAAATTAGACTCTAGTAGAGTTGTTTGTTTGTTTATTTATTTATTTATTACCCTTAGATTCCCCCACCTCTTCAGTCATTCTCCATTCTGAGCAGACTCTCCTTACCCCAATTTTCTACTCTATCCTAAAATAGCAGTGCTGCTTCAGGGACCATATCGATACCCACTGTCCAGAGTCTGCTCTGCAGGAACCTGCCTATTCTCTTCCTCCCTCCCTTTGGAATGTTTATTTAGTCTTTCCTGTCTCACAGGCATCCTGATCTTCAAGATCAGTCTTTCAAGGTACCGAGTACCTGTCTATCAAATGCAAAGCGATAGAATTTAAGAGAAAACTGCTGACTTCAGAATCACATAGACCTGAGGATGAATCTTGGTTCTGTCACTTGCTTGCTGGAGGATTTGGGGCAATGATCTAATCTCTCTATAAGCTGCTGCCTCCTTCCTCTTGAACAGGCCTGGTGTATCCCAGCTCAGAGCCTGGTGTGAGCACTACATGAAAATTTTATGTGAAATGTACGTGGTAAGTTGTCAACAAATTTGCATCTTTCCATTTGCCCCAATCTGCAACGTTGACAATTTCAGAAACAAGACTAAGAGGAATACTTTTGATCTAAGAAATTAAACTCACTTAAGGGTTGCCTGGGTTTTTGGCTGCTCCTTGCCTAGGCAACTTCAATTCTTGGCAAATTATGGACCAAATCCTAAGGAATCAAGATGAAGCATAAAGTATCTATATGCCATATCTTCCAGACTTTGAGTTTTAAAAACAGTTGAAATGATATTTATTTCTTATAAAATGTATCTCAAGTATGTTCACCATTTGCCTCTGAGTAGAAAGTAGGATACACCTTTTGCTTTTTTTTTTAGTTTTGTATCTAGGAGTTTCAATTTATGTTAGATGTTTTAATTTATATTAGATCTTTCTTAAATATGAGTCTTTTCTTTTTTTCTGAGTGTAAAAAAGAAGATAGGTAGGAATACATTCATGGTGATGAAAAATATTTAGAATCATATACTTTTTCTTTCTTTTTTTTATCATTTCTATTTCATAGTCTCACATTGGTTTTTCAGCTGGGTTTTAGTCAACACTGAGCATGATTTATAATTGCAAACACTGTCTTTGTAGACAATTGAAATTGTTCCTGTGCCTGGAAAATGTGTGTGTGTGTTTTTTAAGACAGTGAAAAAGAGAAGCACCTTTAATGCACACTTAGATTCTTTTCTGGAACCCTGAAAGTCAGAGTCATTATATCATTTACCAAGATTATCTTGCAATGCCCAATTTCTGGGCACTGGGAAATGCCCAGAAATGGGATAACAAAGGCACATGTGAAAGGAACAAGTAACATATAGATTTAAAATAATGCTAGTGGAGCAATAAGAAAAAGAAAATATTTGGCAAAACTGTGGACAAGGGAAAACAACCATAACAACAATAAAAGCATCATAGAAAACTCGTTGAAGTATTATATGCCCCAATATTAAGATAAAACTTGGATTGCAACATAAAGAAATAATCTACGTATAAGTCACTGTTAAAACAGAAAGAAGAAAAGAAGAAAAATATTTTTTTATTTACTCATGCCAGAAAGGCATGGTTAAAGTTCATTCCACTTCTGTGAAATATCAGAATCTTTGACACAATTTCAACGCTTTGTGACTTTTGCCAGCGAAGCCTCAGAAATCTCTCAAAAATCTAAAAATGTTCCCAACTCCAGTGTTTATTAGGCCTTTTGTAATATAGATGGATGCTGCAGAAACTGGCATTGTTTTACATAATGATAGAAATATTCTATAATACGGAAAGAATGTAGTATTTTTCTTGATCCATGAATTTCCCCAAAGACCTGAATTATCATCTGCAATAAGAAAGCAGAGAAAATGCTTGGGCATGGAGAATCCAAAAGAAGTGTTTTTCTTAAGGAAATATATATCCTTGCAACTTGGTAGATGAGAAGACAATTCTAGGTATGCTTTTTCTTTGTTACCTTGAGAAAACTGAATTCTAAATGAATTATATTTATTTAAAGATCATGTTGAAATGACTTTATCTTTAATTTTGTGAGTTAAGCCACATGATTCAATATCCTAAGCTATACCTTCTAAGTGAAGCTAATATAAACATTTGCCCCTTTTAATGTAGAATGGTAAACACCATGTTGACCTGAAGGCCATGTATTAGTAGTCTTTTATTGTCTGGGTCAGGAATCCCTAGTGTTTTTAATGAGCTTATCTCCCAAATGTACTTTGAATCACTGGTTTTTATTATGAGTTCCCTAAATGGAAAGTGCCCTAGAGCAAGGTTTCTTCATGAAGAAAAACCCATCCGCGTAATTAATCCTGTCCACCCCTTTATTCTGCTGGCTTTTTCTCTGAGTAGAGATTTGCCTTACTTCCCTTAACCTCTTCTATTTTTTTTTTTTGTATTTAAAGAGTTTCCTTTTGTTTTTGTTTTTTTTAATTTTATTGAAGTATAGTTGATTTGCAGTGTTGTGTTAATTTCTGCTGTATAGTAAAGTTACTCAGTTATATATATACATATATATAATATTTATATATATTATATATATATATACATTATATATAATATATATATATTCTTTTTCATGTTCTTTTCCGTTATGGCTTGTCACTAGATATTGAATGTAGCTCCCTGCACTATACAATAGGACATTGTTTATCCATACTATATATAATAGTTGCTTCTGCTAATCCCAAACTCCCAATCCTTCCCACCCCTACCACCCCTTGGCAACCACAAATCTGTTCTCTATATCTGTGAGACTGTTTTTGTTTTGCAGATATGTTCATTTGTGTCGTACTTTAGATTCCACATATAAGTGATACCATATGGTATTTGTCTTTCTCTTTCTGACTTACTTTGCTTAGTATGATAATCTCTAGGTCCATCTATGTTGCTGCAAATAGCATTATTTCATTCTTTTTATGGCTGAGTAATATTCATATAAGTATGAATATTATGTGGTATATATATATATGCCACATCTTCTTTATCCATTCATCTGTCAATGGATATTTAGGTTGTTTCCATGTCCTGGTTATTGTAAATAGTGCTGCTATGAACATAGGGGTGAATGTATCTTTTTGAATTATAGTTTTGTTTGAGAATATGCCCAGGAGTGGGATTGCTAGATCATATGGCAACTCTATTTTTAGTTTTTTGAGGAACCTTCCTACTGTTTTCCATAGCGGCTGCACCAATTTACATTCTCACCAGCAGTGTAAGAGGGTTCCCTTTTCCCCACACCTTCTCCAGCATTTGCGCCTAAACTCTTCTTGATCTTCTTTTTTTTTTTTTTTTTTTTTTTTTTGCGGTACGCGGGCCTCTCACTGCCGTGGCCTCTGCCGTCGCGGAGCACAGGCTCCGGACGCGCAGGCCCAGCGGCCATGGCCCACGGGCCCAGCCGCTCCGCGGCACGCGGGATCCCCCCAGACCGGGGCACGAACCCGCGTCCCCTGCATCGGCAGGCGGACTTCCAACCACTGCGCCACCAGGGAAGCCCTTGATCTTCTCTTTTTCTCTGAAAACTCATGACCAAGGAGGATGAAATATCATAAGGAGATAGGTCCATATTACTTATCGTGGAATTGATCTGAACTAAATTGCAAGCATTCCTTTCCAACTGGAGATATAAAGTCACCATAGGTAAGGCCCCCACACAACCAATGAATTGTTTGATGTGTCACAGAAACAGAGGAAATTTAGTTTTTCAATTTGGTCAAAACCTAATGTTACCAAAATAATGTTTATAAATTGTCGTTTTATCTTTGTAGTTGCTGGTTGTTTTGCATACACAAACATCTACCCTGCTTGGCCAATATAAATCATTTGTATGATGTGTTTGTTTTGTTTCCTCTTTTCCTTGAAAAACACCAAGAACAAAATATTGCAAGAGCTCTTACAAACAGAAAAAAGCTAAGTGTATTGTAGACAACAAGTTTATAGGAAGGAAATTCTTGACTATGTTTTTTTTACCATTTAGTTTTCACAGTAATTAACAGAAGTGATTAGGTACAAATTTTATTTTTCTATTTATTCTTTCAAAGACAAGTACTGCCAGTAATTCTAAACTGGCTCCCAGGAAAAGTTTCCAAATATACAGCTTTTCTCCATCTTTCTTATGTTGAAATCCAGCTCTTTCCTTTTATCCTTTTTATATTTTTTGGTGGATGATGGGAAGTTGAACTATAAGCCCTCTTGAAATTTTACAGATTGAATCTGAACAGATCAGAGCTCATTTCTATTAGCTACACCTGCCACTGCCTTTCCTAAATGGACATGTCCATATAGACATCAAAAAACAGAAAGAAAAAACCCTGTGGCCAGCCAAAAATAAATAAATAAATAAATAAATTAAAAAAAAAAAACAGAAACGGGATTTCCTTGGTGGCACAGTGGTTAAGAATCTGCCTGCCAATGCAGGGGACATGGGTTCTAGCCCTAGTCTGGGGAAATCCCATATACCCCGGAGCAACTAAGCCCGTGCGCCACAATTACTGAGCCTGCGCTCTAGCGCCCGCGAGCCACAGCTATTGAGCCCTCATGCCACAACTACTGAAGCCTGCACGCCTAGAGCCCGTGCTCTGCAACAAGAGAAGCCACCGCAATGAGAAGCCCATGCACCGCAACGAAGAATAGCCCCCGCTCACTGCAACTAGAGAAAAGCCCACGAGCAGCAACAAAAACCCAACACAGCCAAAAATAAATAAGCGAATAAATAAATAATTTTTTTTAAAAAAAGAAAGCCTGTGCTAAATACAAAGGAATTTTTCCTGTGGTATTAAATATATCCAAAGATTAAAGACGTGTTGAAATTCATAAAGTATATGTGAAAAGCAACTGATGACAGGAACTTGAAAAAAATCAGAATTTTTGAACTAACTTATTCTGCAAGGAGGTTATTGAATTTAATGAGAGATAAGGTAAACTTGATGGGAGGTAGGAGGTTGAGGGATCCCTACAATCTAAGTTGAATTTTTGGCATGCTCTACTCCAGCTCACACTGGCCACCTTGCTATTTCTTGAATATACCCAAACATGCTACTGCTTCGGATTTTTGGTATTTGCCATTCTCCATATCTGGAAAATTCTTCTCCCAGATAGTCACATGGTCCACTCCATCAGTTTGTTTAGATGTTTGTTCAAATGTTACCTTAGTAGAGATAAAATTTCTATCCTCTTATTTAAACAGCACGTGCCTATCAACCTCTAACTTCCTTCTTTGCTAATCTTTTCTGAATAGCATTTATCACCACCTAATATATAATTTGTTCTCTGCTGTATCCCCAAGGCCTACAACAGTGCCTGGAACTCTACAGGGCCTCAATTTATATATATTGAATAGAGAAATAATTTAAACAATTATATCTATCATTCAGTGAAATCTTTTCATTGTACCTCAAATATTACGATACCTGCTAAGTAGGTCATTAGATTAAATGGAATAGAGTGGTTTTGAAGGATATTTGATCCAGGTCTTAAAAAGCACCCCCAAATTTTTTTGAAGATTTCTCTCTTCAAAAAGACAATGGTATCTTTCTGCTTGTTATATAGTTCATTCTATTGTGTAATCCAAAAATGTTCCGACTTAGAGAATTCTGATGAACTTTTCTATCTTTTTTTTTTTGCGGTACGCGGGCCTCTCACTGTTGTGGCCTCTCCCGTTGCAGACCACAGGCTCCGGACGCGCAAGCTCAGTGGCCACGGCTCACGGGCCTAGCCGCTCCACGGCATGTGGGATCTTCCCGGATCGGGGCACGAACCCGTGTTCCCTAACATCGGCAGGCAGACTCTCAACCACTGCGCCACCGGGGAAGCCCAATCTTTTCTGTCTTCATAGTGTATTTCATTAGGTCCTTGTGATGTGTCCTGATATTCTTACTACAATTTCCTCTTTGTTTCCGAGCATACTGTTTGGGGATCTACTGTGCTTTATAATCAATGAGCATCTCAAAGCAACTATGCTGTCCAGGAGCCCTTCTGCCTGATGCAGGTTTTGACAGATCAATCTTATATTAGTATTCTGATCTTCCTGACACATTTGGTTGTAGGTGATACCAGCTGCCATTCATGCCCCCCAGTACTTATGGTCTCCCTGGAGTCACCCACATAGCATAATGAAGACTAATAGTGACCAATCTAGGGTGTAAATCTTAGAAGCTTTTTTGACCTCTCGCTGTGTGTTCATATCAAGGGAATATGTTTTGGGTCCTAAGTGCAATTTATGGTAGAAAGTTTTCATTAATTTTAGTTGAACTAAACCTTTCCTCACTTTTTAGCACCTTTCATATGCCCTCCTAATCCACATCTATCCCATCACCATCACATAACAAAACAAAAGCATGGTCTATAAAAGAATAAAGTGATAAATTGGATTTCATTAAAATTAAAAACATCTACTCTTCACAAGACACTGTTGAGGGAATGAAAACGCAAGTCACAGTCTGTGAGAAAAGATTTGCAAAGCATATATATGCATGTGATATATATGATTTAGGATATTTGTTAAAGGATATGTCTTCAGAATATATAAAGGACTCTTACAACAGAATAATAATGAAAATGAACAATGCAACTAAAAATGGGCAATATATTTGAATAAATAATTCACTAAAGAACATATGCTGATGACAAGTGAACATGTTAAAAGATACTCAACACCACTCATTATTTTGGAAATACAAATTGATAAAATACCACAATGAGCTGACACTATATACCTATTAGAATGGCTAAAATAAAACAGACCTACTGTACTCAGCGTTGGCAAGGTTGCTGGGGAAGTAGAACTGTCATGTATTCTTGGGAAGAATGTGAAATGGTACAAACACTGTGGAAAATAGTTTGGCTGTTTCTTAAACAGTTAAATATAAACTCAGCTATTTTACTCCTAGTTACTTACTCAAGAGAAATAAAAGCCCTATGTTTTTACAAAAACTTTTACATGAATGTTAATATTAGCCCTATTTGTAATAGTTAAAAATTGGAAACAACCCAAATGTTCATCAGCAAATGAATGGATAAACAATCTGCTGTATATTTATAAAATAGAGTACTAGTTAGTCACTAATAGAAAGGAATTTATCCTAAAACATGGATGTAAATGTCAGCAAAATAATTATGTTAAGTAAAAGAAGCCATATAAGAAAGGACATAATGTAGAGTTCTACCTATTCTAGCAAATGAAAATTAACATATAGTGTAGAAAGATGGTAAGTGGCTGCCTTCTATGGGAGAAAGGTGAGGCAGGGCAAGAGTGAGGGGATTACAAGGGAACAGGAGGAAACTTTTAGAAGTGACAGTTTCATTCAATATCTCAATTGTGGCGATGGCTTCCTGGAGATAGATACAGATATAGATATATAGATATAGATACAGATATATAGATATATGTTAAAGCATCACATTTTACACAATAAATGTGTACAAATATTTTACGTCAATTATGTCTCAATGATTCTTTTAAAAAACAAAGCAATATAAAGACCATCATCCATGTACCTCAATCTTTTGCTCTAGGCTGCTGCATAGGTGTCATTTGTTGTGTGGATTGGTTGGCATTGGATCAGGGGCTCATTGTTGGATTTACCAGCTATGGGTAGAGAGTGGAGATGTGGTGTCCATCTTTTGTCATCCTGAAAATTTCTGTTTAAGAAATTGCCTTAGGTTGAAGGGTTGCAGGCATTCTGAGACTTGGTCTGTTTAGCACACCATCTAATATAAAGGAGCATGCAAGTATCACCAAGAATAAATATGAAACTAGTGAGGTAGGTTTGAAACATGTCTTACTGCTCAATGTCCCTCAGGCTGGTTTGCAGGTCCAGTTTTGTAGTGACCTCGTTAAACTTCTCTAGCACTTCCATTTATTCTGGTAATTTCAAACTTCACAATCCACATTCCAAAAAAGTAGATGTTGCTGAGACTTTGGACTTTGGTTTGAAATGTAATGCTGCACTCTACTAGCCATCTTACGGTACGCGGGCCTCTCACTGCTGTGGCCTCTCCCGTTGCGGAGCACAGGCTCTGGACGTGCAGGCTCAGCGGCCATAGCTCACGGGCCCAGCCACTCCGCGGCATGTGGGATCTTCCCGGACCGGGGCACGAACCTGTGTCTCCTGCATTGGCAGGCGGACTCTCAACCACTGTGCCACCAGGGAAGTCCTAGCCATCTTACTTTACCACAACATTTTGACAGCTGTTTAAGGCTATTAATATTGAATTAATGTTCAAGAAATTTACAATCACTCACTAGGGGTAAAAGGGTATAAGTTGACCAAAAACCTTCTCCTTGGTCAGCAAAGAGATGCCTGTGTTTTATTGCTAATCAATACTCAGATTTCGTCTTTCTCTGTCTCACACATTTTGGTTTTCCTTTCTTAAAAAGGCTACTCAGGTGAATAATTATGTACTTACTAACCTTAGATGTTTAGTGGACAGATTTTAAGAAGGCATTAGGACAATTGCAAAAGAGGAGAATAAGCGTTAAACAAATCACAAAGTAGGTATTGTGCATTATTCCTTTAATACATATTCATCAAGCATTTCCTATGTGTCAGGCATCATATTGGAGCTGGATGAACAATAGTGAGCAAAAACTTATCTGTTTTTTGCTCTTAAATAGCTTATAGTACAGGAAATGCATTCAAGTAGATGTGCAATTTATTCCAGCTCCTGGTTCTTTATTACTCATGTCCATTCAAATTATTTTAATTAAGTAAATTCACACTTATATTACTGAGGTTATGGAACAGCTAGGAGTGAGAGGATTTTGGAACAAGATCTTCTAAGAAGGTAAACCCCTCTTGTCATCTCCCTTTCCCCCTTTTCTCTTCTTCCTTCTTTTTCTCTTTGTTTTCATTCCCCCTTCTTTTACCATTTTCAGTTTTTAATTTTGAAATAATTTCAGATGCCCCCAAAATTTTCAAAGTTAGTACAAAGGATTCCCATATACCCCAACCCAAATTTCTCAACTTTTTACCACCATTGCTTGCACCCTCTCTCTCTCTTTCTCTCCCTCTCTCTCCCCCCATGGCTATGGCTATGGATATAGATATAAATGTAGATAAAAATACAGCTATATCTAAATATTTTTTCTGAAATATTTCAGAGTAAGTTGCAGACATGATACCCTGTACATCTAAATATATTAGTATACATTTTTTGCTACTTAACCACATCTCAATGAATATAATCAAGAAACTAACAATTCCATCATATATATAGATATACACACATATATATGAATATTATTTAGCCATAAAAAATGAAGAAATCTTGCCATTTGCAACAACATGGATGGACCTTGAGGCATTATGCTAAGTGAAATAAGTCAGACAGAGAAAGACAAATACTGCATGATCTCACTTATATGTGGAATCTAATTAAAACATAGAAAAAGAGATCAGATTTGTGGTTATCAGAGGAGAGGGGGAGAAGGCATGGAGAAAGGGAGTTAAAAAGTACCAGCTTCCAGTTTTAAGATAAATAAGTACTAGGGATGTAACATACAGCATGATGACTATCATTAACATTGCTGTGTGATAATATAGGAAAATTTTTAAGAGAGTAGATACCAAAAGTTCTCATCACAAGGAGAAATATTTTTTCTTTTTTTATTGTATCTGTATTAGATGATAGATGTTAACTAAACCTATGGTGGTAATTATTTCCCAATATGTGTAAATCAAACCATCGTACTATATACCTTAAATGTATACAGTGATGTATGTCAATTATTTCTCAATAAAAGTGCAAAAATTTTTTAAAAGAAACTAACAATACTGCTAGTATCTAATCTATAAGCTATATTCAAATTCAGCTATTTGTACCACTAATGTTCTTAACCAGTCCAGGATCACATGTAGTGTATTGTTGTCATGTCTCTTTTTCTTCCTTTAATCTGGAACAGATCCTCAGTGTGTGTGTGTGTGTGTGTGTGTGTGTGTGTGTGTGTGTGTGTGTTGTCTTTCATAACAGATATTTTTGAGGAATACAGAACAAGTATTTTGTAAAATGTTCCTCTGTTTGGGTTTGTCTGATGTTTCCTTATTGTTAGATTTAAGTTATGCCTTTTTGGAAGGGATACCACAGGGATGATGTGTCTTTCTCAATGCATCGTGATGTACCATTACTGGGATGGTAATTTAACTTTGTCCACATGGTAAGTGTGGTACCTGCCAATTTTCTCCAATGTAAAGTTACCACTTTTCCTTTTGTAATTAATAACTGTCTTGTTGAGAGCTACTTTGAGATTATATAATCATCCTGCTTCTCACTATACTTTTAACTAGAAATCCATTGATGATTCTTACCAGATATGATTATTACTGGGGTACTATGGTGGTTTCCAAATAGTGATTTTTCTATTTCTATCATTCCTTCCACCTTTATTAGTTGTAATTCTACTGTAAGGAAGAGCTGTCCTTTCTCCCCTGGTAAACTTCTTTTCTGAGTTCTCCCCATCTGTTCATCCATATATCTATCCATCTATCTCTCTATTTACTTTTTATCCACCCATTGCATCATTCTATGTAGTACCAAAGAGCTCCATGGTATAGACCTGTTTCATTTTTCTCATCTAACTGAATTTTCACAGAAAACTCACAGTGATGGTCCTACTCAAAATATTATGTCCCTAAAGATAACTAAGTATTCATGAAGTTTTTTTAAAATTAATACTTTTTCATGGGATTACATCAGAAAATGGGATAAAAGCCCATTCTTAAAAATCTGTTGGAGGCTTGTCTATAAGGGAGAGATTAGTACTTTCCAAAGTGACCTCACATCATCAGATGAATCCAAATATATTCATGAACATACATTTAGACTGTCTGTACGCCTCTCCTAGTCTCCTTGTCAAAAGATAATCCCTGCTTGGATTTTAGGCTGAAACCATAAGTGTTGACTACTGTAAATTTGCTGTTTCTCTCAGGTTGTCTGACTCTAGTCCCATGCTTTACACTTACTGAAAAGATTAAGACATCTTACATCCTCTCATGACATCCCTGACATCTGTCCATTGAACTTCCCAAATTTGGGATTTTAGTGACAGTGCTCCACCAGGTTGTCAAGGTACAGATTGGGAATTCAAACAACTGCAAATGAAATCAATTAAGTCAATTTAACCTAAGCACATGGCAACACATTTCAGAAATGGAAGTGCTAATAAACTTTTATTTGAAACTATAGAAGATGCATAGTTTTTCATATTTTTTTTAAATATGGGGAAAATACAGCCAGAGATGTCATATATGCAGTGCCTAATATGCATCCCCAGTGCCTTTCGTATACCATTTGAAAGTCTAATAAAACTCTACAAAGTCCATGTTGATATCACAATTTAAAAAATCTGCAACGGGGGTTTTGAAGAAGCTACATAATTAGACTGAGTTCAGAGCTAACAAGTAGAAGGGCTGGAATACAAATCCAAGTCTGTCCTTACTGAAAAGGCCATGCATTACACTGATAATATACCTGTTACCAGTAATAAATATACAGAGGAATAAACATGTATTGTCTATGAAATCAGTAAAAATAAAAGCTGGTGAGGTTGTGTGGCAGAAAAATCAAATTCTCTTATTTTTAGACTGTAGCAGAGTACTCAAGTCAAAAATATTTATTTATTTGACTTGGCTTTACTTGTTTTGTTCCACTTATCTTTTTCCTTCTCCATAATATCAGTATATTTAAAGATCTGCACACATGCTCAAAAAATACATTATTTAAAAATCTTAAAATCTGAGAGATAATGATAATAATGGCACTTTATCCTCATGATGAAATATAACTAGACCGAGCTTTGAGCTCCCATTTCTGTGACTGTAAGTTGACCTCACTAAATTGAATTTTCTGTTTCAAACAGCAGGTGGTGGTACTGGGTTATTCTATTACGTTTAAGTACTTAATTATAGATATTGCAGTGTTGATGAAAGTAACATGTAATATATATTTTGGTTTCAGAACATCATCATGTTAAGATTTACTTTATAAAATAATATACATGATGAGGTCTTATATTACTAGAAAAATTTGCATATACATAAATCCTTTAGAAGAAAGGAAATGTGTATATATATATATATATAACATTATTTAAATAATTTAAATGGTTTATTATGTCATACAATTATTTAAATGATTTTAACTTTTTTTGGTAGTAAATATGATTTAATATTGGGAATTAACTATATTAAATATACTTTAAATTTGTAATTATTATAAAAATAATGGTGCTAAATGGTAAAGACTAAATAAATTCTTTTCATTTAGTAAAAGAGTGGGTGGAAAAATAAAGCTTTGTCTCCTTTAATTAATTCCTAGTTGAGTATAATGATTACTTTTAATCACTTTCAACCAACCCTATAATTTACTATATATTTTATATTACTCATCAATCTATATTCCCATTCTACTATATTTAATATCTTTAAATAATTTATTTTGAGTCTTGGCTACATTTCAGTTCTTTATTGGTCTTTAGTGAAGCTTAAAGGGGTTGGTATTTTTCCAGTCTTCGATCCAGCACTGGAGTTGGTTGGATGGTGGGAAACACATAAGGAAAAAGGAGAGTATTGTACTTTTTAAAAAGCTATTGCTTTTACTGGTGAAAAAATATTTAAATGTTGTAGTTCACTAGGCCATGATGATCATTATGATCTTAAATTATTTGCGCCAGTATCTCAGAGGTCCCATGTCATACAATGCAAAGATAATATTCATAACCTTGGATGATTCATAGGCAATATTAGGTAGCAGATGGCATCTCTAAAAATTTTAATGACTATTTTGCAGTGCCTGCTTCATGGCAGATGGAATGGAGGAGTGGAGAGGCAGTGGCTGGGGACTGTTGGAATAAGGTGGAACCAGATGGTTGGCAGGAATTAGGGGTCCTGTGGAAGGAACAGGGGTTAAAATAGAGACAGTAGTTAAAGAGAAATAAGGTGAATTAGGACTAAAAGCGCTGTATAGCAGAGGCTACAAAGTGGAGATATGGGGACAATTTACATTTTATTTTAGGGTCAATCTATATGACTTCAACAATTTTATTGTGGCCACTGTGAAACTGGAACTGGAATTTAGTGGTGAAGTCATTACCAAAGTGTTCTAAATGATCAGCTGTATCTCTGACAGAGTTGATATGAGTAGAATCAATACCTCCAAATATGTGCTCAAAGGGCTACTTTGAAAGAGAGTGCTTAAAAATGGAAACTTCTGTCCCCTCCCTAGCACCTTACGGTTTTCATCATTCCTAAATAGGAAGCCACCCAACAGAGAAGCAAAAATTTCAGCTTATTTTAAAATGAAAAATGTCACTAGCAGCCAAATTCTAAGGCTCCTTTCAATTTTGAAATTCTTGTCTAATATTTTATTCTCAACATGTGATCCAAAGACTAGCAGACTTAGTTGGGGTGTAGATATATAGGTTTTATATATATATATACACAAATATATTGTATATAGTATGATATATGATATATAATCATATTATACACACAAATATGTTGCATATACATCATTTATGTAATATATATGCAATAGATACATATATTGCATATATATCATATATATAATATGCAGTATAAATATAGATGGTCTTCAACTTGTGATGGTTCAACTTAATGATTTTTCAACTTTATGATTGTGCAAAGGTGATATACATTTAGTAGAAACAGTACTTCAAATTTTGAATTTTGATCCTTTCCTGGTCTGTGATATGTGGTAAGATACTCTCTTGTGAAGCCGGGTAGAGGCATTGAGCCACAGCTCCCAGTAAGCCATACAATCCCAAGGGTGAACAACCAATATGCTTATAACCATTCTGTACCCAGACAGCCATTGTCTTTCATTTTCAGTATGCAATAAATTTCATGAGCTATTCAATACTTTATTCTAAAATAGACTTTGTGTTAGATGATTTTGCCCAACTGTAGGCTAAAGTAAGCTTTCTGAGCACATTTAAGGTAGGCTAGGCTAAGATTTGCTGTTTGGTAGGTTCACGTATTAAGTGCGTTTTTAACTTAGGATATTTCCAGTTGGGATCCCATCATAAGTTGAGGAAGATCTGTTTTCTTAAAGTTGCAAACTAGACTACTGAAGTAGAAGCTCTGTAGAGTAGGAATTTTGGAATCACATTTAAACAAATTTCTTCAGATAGCTATTAAGTACAGTATAGTTGAGAACCACTAGTTTGGATATTTAAAAGACAGTTGCTAAAAGCAGTAGCTTCATAATATTAGTGAAAGCAAAACAAAAAGCAGCACAGACCTAGCGAGGCAAATCAGCTTTATGTGGCTTGAAACCCACACATGTCGGGAGTCATCTTTATGGAATAAAATAAAACAATTAGAAGTAGAAAATTGTATACAGTGTCTTCAGAGTAAATCAGCTTCTGTGGTTTAAACATTGAGGCCAGCTTCATTTCTTGTCAGCCTGGACATGTTTCTGGGCCTTTCTGAGTTGAGAATAATGGTCTCAAGGGGTTGTAAAGATCAAATAAGCCAACAACCCTTCATAAACAGTGAAACACCCTATGGTTATGGAGGCTATCATCCTCTTCACCTCTGATTACCTACTTCATATGTGAGGGCGTGAAGTGAACAGAGAAAACGGCTCAAGATTGTGAGATACTCAGTAGGACAACTATGCACACTTGTGTCCTCTGCTCTTCTTCAACTTTTCTAGAGAAATTCAACACTCCAACACACTCAGACCTTAGCATTTGTTGATTATATGACTGATTGAATGATGAAAAAATGAGTGAATGGGTGAGGGAAAAAATGAAACATTCATGGCCCACCTGTTGCTATCATCAGATATGATTGGGCAGAACCTCAGAAGTGACTTGTTCTTTTGAAGATTTTAAACTGATTAACTTTAGGCTGGGAAGAATGTGATTAATTGAGTTGGGTGGAGTTTATCTGTAAGGATCTCCTGGAGGAAGAGCCTTTTTGCAAAGCTTTGGGAGGAAGGATAAAAGCAACAAGAAAGCCTTCTAAAGGGCATTTTGTTGTTCATTTCCATTCCAACATTAGCATACCAATGGTGCTCATTCACCTTGTACACCAGGGTGGTTTCACTGAAAAGTATTTGGGCTTTTAAAATAAGCAAAGTTAATAATTACTAAGAGTCCTGTGGAAAAGGCACAGGAAATTGTGCTAAATTCTCACCATAACCCACAAAGTCAGGTTTTTTTTACTGGAAAACTGGGGCTTCAGAAGCTTAATAACTGCCCAAGATCACAAGATCTTGGATATTACACAAGATATTGCAAATAAGTTTCAAACCCCAAACTTTCTGATTTAATACCCATGTTCGCTTACTATATAATTTTAAGTAACAAAATATTATTTTTTTGCATTTTATAAAAGTATGAGTAGACAAAGAACCTCTCTATTTTAATCATTTCCCTGTTGAGAAAATGAATAATTTTTAATTATATGCATTCATTTTATAACATTTTCTACTGGGCTCATAAAAGGCTATATATTTCCTGGTAATGGTCCCTAAACTGTGTCTAAATCCCACACTTCCTACATGCAACGTGGTAAAATATGAGGAACGCGTATACATACAGACATTCCATATACACAGTAGACACGCACATGCATACATACATATATATGTGCGTATATATATGAATCTATATATGTGCATGTATATTTATACCTTTTTACTTTTTTAATTACAGAATTTTAAGAAGAAATCTTAAACATCATGTTTGAATGCTTTCTTACTTGAGTACTGTAGGCTGAAGTACGTGAAAATTAACTACAAAATTGACCAGTTTGTAAGCTAAGGTGAAAACAATCAGGAACATTCTGAATATATTGGTGGAATGTGCAATGCTTGTTTCTGTTTTATTGCCATGTCCTCTATGAATTTTAATAAAACATATATCAGAAGAAACAAGAATTTGATGGAAGCTATAGTTTAGAGAAAATGCATTTATCAAATAGTTACAAGTCGCTTTTTCTTATTTTATTCAGGGCATTATCATAGTCTTGCAGTCCTAAAGAACCCTATCTCAGACGTGCTTATATATGCAAATATGCCTTGATGTGTGTGCTTGTGTGTGTGTGTGTGTATGTCTGAAGAGGTAGAGCACAGACTTTTAAGACCCATCCCCTTTTCTTAACCTCAAAAAATCAAGTTTCAGCCATCCTGATCTTACTCTCTAAGTATTTAAATCTTCTTTTATTTTTTCTAGTCATTTTTGATAATTCTTTGACTTTACTGACGATGTGACAGAATCAAAGGACACGTGTTTTAGATGCATGTGCTTTGTGACTGTTTGGGTTGCAAATTAAATGTAAGAGTGCAAACCCCAAATAAAGTTTGTGTGGCCAAATTTCAGAGGTTTATGAACCCATAGGGAGAGACCAGATATAGGGATTCTAATTAGGAAAATAATAAATATATATTGCTCCCAGAAGCTCATTCAAACTGTTACATTTCCTTGGAAGGTCTTCACATTGACTTTTCATGTGAAATTCCAAGTAATTTTTGCAAAAGTCTGTTCTGAGTGATACTATTAAATGTCTGCCTTCACTTTAATTTTCAGAGTTCAAGCATTGTGGATGTGTCCTATTGATTCGATTCCCAAATTCTGGTAGTTGTCCCAGTAGAAAAAAAAAAAAAGCATAAAAATAACCCAGATCCAAAAGTGCCCATTAGTTAGCTCTGAGCATGCCAAAGTTGTCAAGTGATATTGCAGTTATGGTCTTTAAAGCATTTCAAAAAAAGCTGGATAACATTGTAAAAAAATCTGGATAACATTGTATAAAAAGCTGGATTTTATGGCTTTGTCTATGCCAAAGAGATTGTCCAACAGAAAGCACCCTGGTAAGCCTAATTATTACTCCACATATGGTACGTGGCATTATAAGCTATTTTGAGGTTTTTGGAAAGGGAGAGAGATATGAGTGACAAACACAGCAGGGCGTGCTGAAGAATTTTAACTCCAGCCCCTAACAGCCCCATGTTGGCAGGGCATAAAACAAAAAAAATGCTGTTTTAGTAATTTATTTACTATTTATTTTCAGGGAGAATAATTTTGTTAAAATTTACAGGGTAGAGTGGGGAAGAAAGTGATATAAAAAATCAGTATAGTACATGTATTCAGTAAAGATTGTTCTTCAAAATGTTAGGGCTGTTTATATGGGCAGCTTTCATTGCTTACTTTAAAATCAAAGCAGCTTTTGTCACATTTGGTTTTGGGAATAATGTAGAATCTGATCTGGAGTACAATTTAAGGTAAACATTAAAAAACACTTTGAATGTGTACGTGTAGGTGGTTGTACCAAGAAAATAGTTTGGGAGAATGAACTCAGAGAAACATGGAAGCAATCAGCCGCATATCACATTTACTTCTACGCCTTTAATTGCTTATGTTTGAAAGGTTCCTCAGAGAGAGAAGAGGACATATAAGGAAGAGGGCTGTTTTATACTTATGATTTCAATGTGTCAGTCCAATGAGAACTATTTCTAAGTCAAAGTTTTGGGTATCTCAACATGGCTTAAAACAAAATTCAGACATCCCCTAATTTCCATCTCTGAAGTATTTTAAAGATCATCCTCATCTGTTTAAGTTGCAGAATCTTGTGCTCAGCAGTCATAGTAACAGTGGAGGGCACACCCAGAATGCCCAGGACATGTGAAAGGTGTTTGCACATATTAAACAATAATTTTGCCTACATCCTCTACCAAGCTTTGTAGGATTTCGAAAGCCTTGACCATCCAAGTCCAAGAAACTTAGCAGATTGCTGGCACCATTTTTTCCTTGTTTTGGATTAAATAAAGAAAAATTCTCTTCTCTAGCAAAACAAAGGGATCTGCCTCTCTGGTTTTCCATTCTAAATGTTAAAAACAAGACACTATGTGAGTGAAGTTACAGATTATCCAACCTAGGGAAGAGTAACAATTAATATCCCCAATAGATCTCTATCCATGATCAAGGCTAAAAGAAAATCATGACATTAGGATTTGGGGTAGCATGTTGTTCTTTTGTTGTTATTTCAAACATTGTTTTAAAACAAAATCAGTTATACTTTATTACTATAATATAAAAGATGAAGAAAACCAAGGCCATATTTTAATTCAGCTTTTACTTATATTTTTAAGTCAAATGATTTATAAACTTCTCTGGGATATAATATTATAATAAGATTAAAATGATATTTACCACTTCATTTTTCCCTTTGAGAGTTCAACAGAGTTAATGTTTAAATCTAACCTCTGCTGCTATTGCTGTTTTCCCCAAAAGGTGGCACTTGTGTAATCTTTTTCTTTCTCAGGGTGCAGAGAACCAGGGGAGCCAGAGGGACCGGAGTGAATTTTCAGAATTGTTTTCCTTTAACAGATTCCAAATAGCCATGTCAGAAATCTGCATTTCTGCAACTGCAGCTACCTTATGCTCTTAAGAACCCTTCAAATAAGAATTAGTCTGATTCTGAGAAAGAAAAACATGCCTTCCGTCTTAGTTTGGTTTAAACTTTGGAGTTCTTTATCCCAAGTTTATTTTATAATGTTCTTCTTCCCTTCTGATCTTTGACTAAAGTTCTAATTCTTTTTTTAAGATAACCTTGATCCATTTGAAGTTGTCCTTCTTAATTAGAATGCATAAGCAACACATGAGTATGTCTAGACTCTATATAAACAAAGCTTTCTGATAGCATAAATCTAGAAGGATAAATCATTCAGACAGGAGAAATCTTTTGAACTGTGAACAGACAAGAAGAGTGAAAGGCATAGAGGGAAAGGAAAACATGTTGGAGAGATTCTGATGATGAGACAGGAAGGAACAGATGAGACTTAAATCAAACTAGCAGTTTCTTTCCAGCAATTCACGTAAATTTCCTCCCAATCCCTACAGCTGAAAAGAATTTTAAATATCTAATGAAGTCCAACCACTTCATTTTACAGATGAGGAAATTGAGTCCCAGAAAGCTAAAGAGTGTGTTCAATGGAATGAAACTGAATTCTGTTTCTACATCTGGTGGAAGAATGCAATGATCTGTCAAAGAGAGGTGTTAAGTCACAAGTTATAGAAATCAAAATCTCAGATAGTTTTGAAAATTGGAATCTGTTTAACCATGATTCTTCAGGTACAGATTATTTTGAGCCACTATGCTGTCTTAGAAGCCCTCTTCTGCTCCAAATAGGGATATGGTCATTCATTAACCATGTAAGTCATTAGATCTGTGTTGTCTAATACAGTAGCCAATAGCCACATGTGACTACTTAATTGAATTTTAAATTAATGAAAATTAAATAAAATTTAAAATTTAGCTTCTAGTTACACTAGCCACATTTCAAGTGCTCAACAGCTACATGTGGCGAGTGGCTGCTATACTGGGCAGGGTACACATAGAATTTCCATCCTTGCTGAAAGTTCTCTTGGGCAGCACTCACTTAGATCATCAACTGTAGAGAGTATGGGAAGAGTACAACACAAAATCAGGTATACAGTGTCGTGGGGTAATTCAGTGTGTAATGGCTAAAGGCATTTGTTATGTGGGTTTATAAGCAAATTTACAACCAACTCTGGAAAATTAGCAGGTTTATGTCTTTTTAGGCCTTCTGCCCCTCCCTTTTTCATTATACTTTTGCCTTCTCTAATATTCTTCACTTTTGAGTGTTCAGCAAGTCTTTGTGGGGACTTCCATGGTAGCACAGTGGTTAAGAGTCCACCTGCCAATGCAGGGGACACGGGTTCGAGCCCTGGTCCGGGAAGATCCCACATGCCTCAGAGCCACTAAGCCCGTGCGACACAACTACTGAGCCCACGTGCCACAACTACTGAAGCCCGTGTGCCTAGAGCCTGTGCTCTGCAATAAGAGAAGCCACCGCAGTGAGAAACCCGCGCACGGCAATTAAGAGTAGGCCCCGCTTGCCGCAACTAGAGAAAGCCCGCGGGCAGCAACGAAGACCCAACACAGCCAAAAATAAATAAATAAATAAATCTTTGCGAGTACCTTATTTATTTCCTCTTCTGTGCATTATTCCATTACATTTCACAATGTTTATTGAACATCTACTGTGTGACAAACATTGCACTAGGTAACCAAAAAGGAAGAATTAGATGTTCTGTGATAATGAATCAGGCAGGAGGAAAACATATGTTTCCAGAACCGATTCAGGGTATAGAATGAGCTCTTCTAACCATTTGAATTAGCAAAAGAAGTATTATTAGAATAATTACGTGGATTAAGCAATGGAAGCTTATTATGAGAGGTTTAGTGACTTGTCCAAAATAATACAGGTGGTATAAAAGGTATCCTCAGACTGGAATTCATGTCTTTTTATACCAAGTCCAGTGCTTTTTCTAATCTATTACCAACTCAGAGTAGAGATTGGTTTATGCCAACTTCCTAATTTTTTCTGACTTCTGCCAATGAAACATCAAATAAGTTGTGCCTTCCATACATCAACATTTTCTTTTTTTAAGTCCAGTTTTTGAATTTCTTTGAATAAAGACAGAATTATATTTGTGTTTTTTACAAGGGTTCTCTTTGGAACTCTCAGCTAAGTGCTTGTAGAAGGTTCTTGTGTTGAACTGACCTGTGCTTGGCATTCTATTAATACTTAGAACTCATAGGGCGTTGACAGAGCTTAAATGTAAATTTACAAAAATGTTCTTTCTATTAAGAAAAAAAGAATAGATATAATTCTTATTGGCAGTTGGCAGAATTAGTTAAGAGTAACTAATTCCTATTAGTTTTATTAGTTGAATAAAATTACACCATTTGCAGGCGATCAGGGCAGCATCAATAGCATACAACGTTTGAAATTTCGTACTTCCCATGCCTTTCTGCATAAAAGAGTGATTCAGTTAGGCACACCTAATCCAGATGTTATCCAAAATCTAGGTCTTATGTAGATTTTCTCTTTCCAGCAGTCCTTACTTGGAAACATGGCACCACCATCCCATCATTGAAGTGGCTTGGCAATGGGCTGTAACAACACATTAGTAAGCATCTCTGCAGCACAGTATTTGGAAATGCTCCACCTATATCACATGCCACTCAGTATGAAGATTAGTATAATGACTTTCCCCGACACATTCGTTACCAGTCAAATGTTAATTTTTATTTTTTGATGGGTCTTAGGATACGCTGTGTTACTTGCAATTATTTTAATCACAAATTGCATGATAGTGAGATGGTACTGCATTTATTTATAAAAGAAACCTAGCTAGAGATTGTCCTTATCTTCATCAAATAGAAACCTCCAATAAACCTACCATGTTTTCTTATCTTATTCATCAAATTTGCTATAGAGGATTTAAGTGACTGAAACTTTTTCCCAGTCCTTCATAGAGTACTTCCCTGATTCCATCATCTTTTTCACTTTGTCATACTCTCCTACCAAAACAAAGAAAACAAAACAAACAAACCAGCCAAAATCCTCTTCAGAATGACTCTTCTATATTTTAGTGGCTCATACTCTTTTCTTCCCAGCCCATAATCTTCCTCTTCCTATCTACAATTCATTTGTTCCTCTCTTTCGGGGTTTTCCTTTACTTTCTTAGAATGTAAAGGTTCTCATAACCAACAGTACTGTTCATGCATTTTCTTTTTTTTTTTTTTTTTTTTTGCGGTACACGGGCCTTTCACTGCTGTGGGCTCTCCCGTTGCAGAGCACAGGCTCCGGATGCACAGACTCAGCGGCCATGGCTCACGGGCCCAGCCGCTCCGCGGCACGTGGGATCTTCCCGGACCGGGGCACGAACCCGTGTCCCCTGCATCGGCAGGCGGACTCTCAACCACTGCGCCATCAGGGAAGCCCCATGCATTTTTCAATACACTCTTCCTGCATAACAAAAGTGTATTCATGCATTGAATAATATATATGCTGCCCAGTGTAATGAAACACAATAACTTTTTCAGAGCAGGCACTCTCTACCTATGTGGCATTGGGCAAATGACTTTATCATTTTGGATTCCAATGCTCTCATCTAAAAAGATTAATTGAAGAAAACGCTAGAGGACATGGGGAGGTGGAAGGGTAAGCTGAGACGAAGTGAGAGGGTGGCATTGACTTATATACACTACCAAATATAAAATAGGTAGCTAGTGGGAAACAGCCGCATAGCACAGGGAGATCAGCCCAGCTCGGTGCTTTGTGACCACCTAGAGGGGTGGGATAGGGAGGGTGGGAGGGAGACGCAAGAGGGAGAGGATATGGTGTTATATGTATATGTATAGCTGATTCACTTTGTTATACAGCAGCAACTAACACAACAATGTAAAACAATTATTCTCCAATAAAGATGTTAAAAAAATAATAAAAAGAAATTTTATTGTTCGTATTCTATTTTTCTGTTTTCTTTTAAAAGTCTAGTATAAAAAAACATAGTAGCTAGTAAATGGTTTTTTTTCCCTATAGATTGTGTGACAGTATAACTCAAAAATTCTCTTCTAGAATGTTATCACTAGTGAAAGTAATTTTGGAAAACAAAAACTTTTGGTCAAAGATAAAATTTATTTTCTTGAGGATTTGTATGACTCTCTGCTAAAAGACTAGAGTTGGATATTTTGCAAAATAAATATACTCTAACACTAGCTACAAAAATAAGGAAAAATCAGTATATGTTTAGCTGAAGAGTGAATTTGTACCATTAAAATATATTCCAGTTTATATTACATAGCATTAAAAAATGCCACAATATTCTTTAATAATCCACACCTAGAAATTGGATGCATACTTAAATGGCATTTGTGCCTGTTTCAGCTGGAATAATTTGTATTTGTTCTGTGGCCTGGGAATCTCGCCATCAAGTAAGGAGCACAGAGCCAACTTTCTACTAGTCAAGGCTCCAATACACGTGCCTCTCTCATAGCCACAATACATTTCAACTAGCCAACTTGGCATTTTAAAAAAAGTATTTACCTTGATCACACTGAGACATGCAGCTCTTCATACGAAAAGAAAAATTTTATGTACAATAGAGAAATTCTGAGTTGTTTCTTGTAAAATATTTCAGAAACCAAAATAGCCAGACCACCACTTTGTAGGCTTTACTTCCAAGTAAAAGTTACTTATGTGGGCTATACTCTATCTTGCTGTGATACCAGCTCAAATCTTGCAACTTGCTGAATATTTGGGCTCCCGTTAATCTATGAATAAAGCACCTGTTGGCTGTTATCATACTGCTCTTTCCCTCATTACTTTTCTCTTTAATATGGCTCTACTCTTGACAGAAAAAATGTTAGATCCTGAAGTGCATGATCTATTTATTATACATCTTTGACATGAGCAAAGGTCTAACCAGAGATCATAAATTTGGACAAACTACTCTTGAACAAAAAGAAAAACACTGAGAAAAAAGAGAGAAGAGGAACATATTAACATAAACTATTTGCTTTTATTAATTTTGACTACATGCCTTTGTACTTAGCTGGTCTGTAATAACTACTTATTGATTTGTCGTGAAAGACCTTTGCTTCTCTCTGATTCTCTTTGGCAAAATGCAACTTATAGTTACCATCCATTATGTGATAGTAGAGTATCCACTCAAACAAAAGAACTATGTAAGAATTTATCTTGTTTGAAAGGGACAGGGTAGTGTATACCAGCTTATTATGTGAAAGTAAATAGTTTCCATTATTTTACAAAGTGTCTTTAACTAGGAAGATGGTGACTTTTTGCATCTGTGGGTTAAGGTCTGTTAATCTCAAATGTGATACCAAGAGAGGCAGCAAACTGCTTTTCTGATATCATTTAAACAGCAAAGATCTTTATGCTGCCCTGTTTTGAACTTAACAGTGTTGAGTCACTATCTTCTGAGGTTCTGTCTCAACAGAACTAATTGGAAATTCAAGGGATACTGGAAACTATAATTTTGCTGTAGCTTGAACTTGCCCAGATTAAAGGAGGGACAAATTTCTAAACAAACTCTCTTCTGGCTGAAGACCAGTACTACTCCATGCCAAATACCTTCTTTTTTGCCTGTAAAATGAAAAAAGGGGGTTCTTTATAAAGAAAAGTTATTTTCATTGAAAAGGATTTTTCATTCATCTTGTCATGATTATAAAGCAATTTTCACTAATCTCACATTTTAGGTATCTTGACCTCTGAGCCTTTTAAAATTTTTTTTCTTTCCTTTATATTTTTTAAAAAAACACTCTAAATTACCTAGAATGAGTGATGATTGAAGAATTTCCCACCATAGCCATAGACAAACATCAACAAGCAGGCAATGGATGGATGGATAAAATGACATTGGCAAATTCTTCTATTTATAAACATTGAAAAATAGGGACCTTGTCTTTTATCTCTCTGAATATTTATATTCTCAACATAAAATGAAGTCGTAGAGACCTGCCCATCTGTTTATTTTTTAAAATCCATGGCGTCAACAGTTTAGAAGTTTCCAATAAAAACCAGGAATGAAGGCATTCTTGTGGGATTTCGTCAAGTCAAGGAATTCTGTCCAAATCTTTGAAACAAACAAAGTATTTGGCTTATGTTTCAAAAAAGTTTAGATAAGCTTTTCATTTTTATAATTTACATTCTTTCAACTGATGTGTGTGTTTGTGTGTGTGTGTGTGTGTGTGTGTGTGTGTGTGTGTGTAGTTCTTAAAATTAGAAACAAAGTGCTAAGGAGATCCCATATTGTTTGATAGCTGTGAAAACCTGGTTGACATCAAATGCAGCTGAGAAGTTGATGGTGTTTTGGCTACCAGGGTGGGAGGAAGGTATTGAGATGGGGAGGAATCACCCTTATTTGGGCATCATTTACTGGGACTTGGCTAGGAACATAACACTAGAGGATAGCAAAAGGTGCTTGGTTGTTGTTCTCTCTTTGCCTTCTTAGTCTATGCTCCATGCTTTTCTCCCCATTCTGGGCCTTAGAAGGAAATTGATGAAGACTGCCTCACCTGGGCTCCCTTGCCAGCTGGCTTCTGCTTAGAATCATCCATTGGTCCCAGTGGCCTGAGATAAGAAGGTGAAAAAAGAGAAAGATACATTTCGTCCCCATTCCCTCCCTTGTCAGCACCCTGTCCCTGGTAATAACCAGATTCCTCTTTCCCAACAGGAAACCACTCTTTTGCAATTCCAGTTCTCTGTGAATTCTGGTAACACCATTTCTTCCTCTTGTCCCTTTGGTCCTATGGGTGGAAATGACTTTCCACTGTTGCTAGTCTCTGGGTGCCCTGCCAACCCTTTTTTGCTCCCTTTGCTGTGCCCACACATAGTCAGGACTCCAATCAATAAAAATAACTCTATTCTTTAAAGGCAGATATGTACACTATGTGGGAAGGAAGGGTGGGATTTGTTCATTGTCTCACTGGCTATGGAAATAGAATTAATTATTGTCACTCAGCCAAGTATTCATTATGGAAATCAAAAAGTAATTCACATTTATTATTGGATAATTTTTGAAAATACATAACATGGAAAAAAGTAAATAGGAAAGAAAATAGTAATTAATCTTACTGATTGATAGCAATGTATTAACTGCATCTCTATGAAGTAGGCATTGCCATTGCCCCCATTTTAAAATATAAGAACCAAACTATTGAAAGGTGAAATGACTTGTGTAAGGTCACACAGCTATGGGATGGCAGAGGAAGGATTTGAACTGAGTCAGACTAGTTCCTAAGCCTATGCTCTTAACTACTAAGCATCTATTAAGTACCTACTATGTGCCAGGAAGTGTACTAGATGCTTTCATATGTGCTATCTCATTTATTGCCCTTTCAGAAGCACTTGACACTGTCATCCATTCTCTGTTTTGAGGAACAGTTTCCTTTCTGGTTTTCTCTGACACCACGTGCTGCTATGATTTTTCTCTCATTTTCCTTTTCTTTGCTTGTTCTTGTCTATTCAACCTTTAAATGTGGGAATGTTTTGAGTTCCTTTCTTGCTTCTATTCTTCCTTGCTAAACTCATCTAATTAAGTGGCTTATGCCAATGATCTGCAGATTCTTATTTATTTATTTTTTTTTGCTGTACGCGGGCCTCTCACTGTCGTGGCCTCTCCCGCTGCGGAGCACAGGCTCCGGACCCGCAGGCTCAACGGCCATGGCTCACGGGCCCAGACGCTCCGCGGCATGTGGGATCTTCCCGGACTGGGGCACGAACCCATGTCCCCTGCATCGGGAGGCGGACTCTCAACCACTGCACCACCAGGGAAGCCCGATTCTTATGTTTTTTGCTTCCCTTCTCCTTAGTGTCATACCTGTATGTTCAACTGTCTCCTGAACATCTCCTTTTGGGTACCTAGTAAGCATCTCAGACTTAACATGGCTAACTGAGAATGCTTGATTCATTTCTTCTTCAACCTGTTTCTCTCTCTCTGTCATCTCCATTTTATAAAATAGCACTGTTATTTATTGCAACTGATCAAGCTAAAAATTGAGGAATTATCCTAGAGTGTTCATGCTTTCCTTTTCCTGATATCTAATTATCAATGCATTCTGTCTGCTCCACGGATGGAGATCCAAGTCCCTCCCCACTCACTACCATGATGTTTTGCCTAAGTCATTGTGATAACTTCCTAACTAATCTTGCTATTTCCAGTCTTGCTCTCCTTCAAGGCTTTCTACATATGGCAGTGAAATAATTATTTTAAACATATCATGCCACTTTGCTTAAAAGCCTTTATTGGTTTCCAAACAAAATGCAATCCAACTTCTCCTTTGCATAGGCTAAAACCTTTATCTAAGCTGGTCTCTGTTGAATGAATGAATCCTATAGTATCAATAGAAATGTTTGGGCTTTACAATAGCTCTTGCAGGTGGCTATTAGTATGTTCATTTTTTATTAAAGTAGATATGGAGGCAAAAAATAACATTATATTCTCCCCTCCCTCAGGAAGCCTTGAAATCAGCTCTTAGGTGGACTTGACTAATGTAATATATAATAAGCAGCCAATATTTTCTGAATTACTTACAATGTGTTAGGCATAATACTTTGGTGGGCACTTTTCACATATTATCTTAATAATTTTTTAAAATGAGAGTCTTAAGAAGGTGCTATCATCTGCATTTGATATTTGAGAAACAAGGCTCAGAGAGGGTAAGTAATTTACTCAAAGTTACAGTGCTGGTTAACGGGAAAGGGTTGATCTAATACCAGGTGTGTATTCCAAAGCCCACAGCCTTAACCATGTGACTTTTCTACCTCCTTGAAAAGATGATGTATACACTTTATTATTCCTACTAATTATATACACACCCACATTTTTTCTCTTTCAAAGAATATAAACTACTTTAAATATGCCAGGACTTAACATTATTATAAACTCTGTGTTCGTAGATGGACGGCAAAGACAGCAGTTTCATTCAAAACCTAGTGACTATTCTATTTCTCCTTGGCTTGTCCCAAAGCGATTACCAAACGGCACTTAACTATGGAAAGGAAGGAGGACATTTGTTGTGAGTGTTTAAAGGGAATTTTTTTAAAGAAATAAACTTTTTATTGACATCTTCTTAATTTGACCTTGTTATATGTAATTTCTAATCAGGGAACTTTTAATTTAAAAAATTCATACCAAAGAAAAAGAATCATTTATACATGTGGTTATGATCAATCTTTCTCTTATAGAAGAAATATTTTCATATCAAATGGTTTTGATTCACACTGGGAGGAAAGAACACAAAAATATTATGTTAGTATGTAACACAACAATTGATATGCAATGTCATCCCCCAATTCTACTAAACTGGATATCGGCATGATATGCCTTTGTAGGGATTCCATCTTGTTCATGCTGGGAGAGAAACACACTGTAATTTCCATTTTGAAAATGACTCTTTAAAATTGCCAAATATTTAGTTTACTACACAACTTGCTGCTTTGACAATGGTGAGTTTATTAATGTCAATATATTGTTCCAAGTTAATCTTTTGCAGAACTATTTCCTTTTCATGACTAAAGAAATCACAAAGGGAAAATGTCATCTTGTTTATTCCAAAGAAATTATGAATCAAGATTTATTTTCTTTCTTGCCTTGGAAAACAAATGGCAGTAGAAAGCACCACCAGTAAGAAGTAAGGAAATTTGGTCCTCGAAGCAATTCAAATTGAAAACTAAGTTCAGCGTTACCTAGGTTTTTATTCCAACATGCCACATTGATCCTTTCACTTACAGTCGCTCAGATAACTTTCAACAATAAGTATTTTTTGTTGGTTTGCCTTTAAAAATAAAGATCCAGATGCTATGGTGAATATGCAGGCAATGACCATAATTTTATGGGAATAATTTTCTTGTATGACTTAGAAAATGATCCTGATGAAAATTACCAGGAAGTGTTTCAAAAATGTATTGAGCAATAGAAGTATCGTCATATGGTATCTCTTATGATGGTTATTATGAAAGACAGCAGCTATTTCTATGTGTGTCTTATGCTAAAATGATTATGTTTTAAAATTATTTTCAATGCTTGATCATTTTTCCTTTTGTCCTTAACATGATAGCCATTAATTGTACGTCTGGCCTACTTTTCTGCACATCTCAAAGGTTTCTTTAATGACACATCATAATCAGTAATTATTCATGTGGTTATTTGTTTCTGCATAATTTCCCCTCCCTTCCTGTGATAAATTCTAAAATCCATTTGAGAACATTGACTAATGGCAGATTGGGTGTGGACCAAGTCCGATTAGATGTTTAAAAATTATAGTGCTGGGGGCTTCCCTGGTGGCGCAGTGGTTGGGAGACCGCCTGCCGATGCAGGGGGCGCGGGTTCGTGCCCCGGTCCGGGAGGATCCCGCGTGCTGCGGAGCGGCTGGGCCTGTGGGCCGTGGCCGCTGGGCCTGTGCGTTCGAGCCTGTGCTCCGCAACGGGAGAGGCCACAATGGTGAGAGGCCCGCGTACCGCAAAAAAAAAAAAAAAAAAAAAAAAATTATAGTGCTGTGCCTATCACAGAGGATTGATCTTTCCAGGGAGCACATGCAGCTAAAAATACCCTCAAAATGAAGTTATCCACTTTCTGGTCCTATAATCCCCATGTAGACATCACTTACTTAGTCTTACCAACATATCTGGAAGCAATGAGATAGAAACTGCTATTAAGCATTACTTTTCATAACTCGAATTTATTTATCAAATGCCCAATCAGTTATCTCCCAGGACCTGAAGGAAAAAGGGAAAAGAGAAAAGCTTTGGTATTTTGTTGGCAGTGATAAAAAAATAAAGATCTTCAGAAAATGGTGAAGCCTTTTTTTTTGGCGCACCACGCTGCTTGTGGTTCCCTGACCAGGGATTGAACCTTGGCCCAAGGCAGTGAAAGCCCATGTCTCAACTACTGGACCACTAGGGAATTCCCGTCAAAGACTCTTTTTGACCACTTTAGTCAGCCTCCTCTAATCCCTTTTCTCACTAGGCCTCATCCTTGGGCTTTGTCCTTAGACCTGCATAAACCAGTTTTAGCAAGAATCCTACAAGTCAGTTTAGTGAGAATCCCCAACACTCACCCTCAGTATCTGATCGTTCTCGATATCTGATCAAAACCCTCATTCTCCCACCCATCCAGGTAGTAGCTGATTATCCTGGCCTGCCTTCAGCAAGGATCCTGTTAGGTCTATTCAGCAAGAATTCCCCCTACCCTTGACGTCTCCTCTTAGTAATTTTCTATCCACCCCTCCCCACAACCTGCTTCTTGCCTGTAAATTTCCACTGGTCCTTGCTGTATTTGGAATTGAGCCCAGTTCTGTACCAAGGTCTCTTTCCCTCTATTGCAGTAGTTCCTGAGCAAAGTCTGGGAAGCAGGTGGGACAATAGGTTGTTCATAAACGAGTAAGGGTGAGAAGGTGGGAGAAGAACCAGAGAGAGGAAGCCCTATTGGGGCTCACCAACGGTCAAATACACTCCAATGTGTCTGTGTCATAGATGAGCAGAAACTTCCCAACTTCCTCCAGATGAATAGAGTTCTTATGTTTACATCTGCAGTCTTTTCCTTTGCTCTGCTCTCTGTATCATGCTTTCCAACCAGTTGGTCACTGGTCTTTACTTTTTGCCCTGCTACTTTATTTCACCATGTTCTTAAATCATGTTGCTCTTTCCAGCTTTTAAAAGTAATTTCTCTTCTTGTGATGCAATCCATTTCCATCAGTCTTTAATTTGGCTAGTTAGAATTTGTCAAAACTTGAACTGATGTCATCTTTTCCCTTCTTAATAGTGAATCATAAAAATAATCCATTTTGTGATTTTAATTTGTAAAAACACACTTTGAGTGCAATTTTTTTCTTTCTCTTGTGACTTTTCTCTTTTCCTCTGCCCTTCTCCCTTGATTCAGGATCTGTTCCTTCTCAACTTCTACACTGACTTCTTTGGTCACCTTAGCTCGAAGCACAGCAGGCATCATCCCGTTTTCTATAGCCTCTCTCCCTAATTGCTTCTCTAGATAACTTCTCTCATTTCTTCTTTCCTTCCCAATGGGTTCAGATGGACTTCCCTCTTCTGTCCACGCTTCACGGCAAGGGTTGCATTCCCCAAGGAGATGACTTGCAACATCCATCATGACTCTGGTTGCCCTTCTGTCTTGCCACCACCTGAAAAGCATCTTAATTTTTCTTTTCTCCTGAAAAGCCTCTTCATCCTCTATCCCTTTCTCTTAATGGCTTTTAGGTCTTCCCTGCATTGGGCAGATGTTACCCCTCAGTTTTTTAAATTCCCCTTTCATTCTGAAACCTTGAAGCTGACCCAGCTGCATCCGTCTCCATTTATTTTGATTTATTATTAAGAAGTTTGCTCAAATTTGCTCTTCTCTGCACAAACTTTTTACATCCCACTGTCTGCCTTGTTGTTTTGTTTGAGTTTGTTTTGTTTTTAAACAAGTTGCCTCTGTAGTCTAGATACCCAAATTTTTTCAACCATAGATTTCTGGAAGCTTTTTCCAGTCTGTTCTTGGGTATACTTTACCCTTTTGGGGAGGTCTCCCCTGTCATATTACTACTTCAAATTCATATCCCTTTATCCAAATTCCAAATCAGACTCATATTTTAATGTCTAGTACATCAGAATGACTCCTGCTTATATATCACAGTGCCACTTATCTTCATCATCTCTCTAAGCACTTGGGAAACCAAATAGCCTTCTACCTTGCTGCTCAAATGTGGTACCTGCTCCAAGTACTATTAACATCACCTGGGAGCTTGTTAGAAATGCAAATGCTCAAGCTTCACCACAGGCCTTCTGAATTATAATCTGCATTTTAACAAGATTCTCTAGGTTATACGTACTCACACTGAAGTTTAAGAAATGTCAGTGTGCTACAATATTCACAAACTTGAGAGTGCATAGGAATTAACTGAGTGAGCTCAAGTATCTTGTGATTTGTACCCAAATCATATTGCCTCAAAGCCGCCTAGTTTCTCTTTGGGTTTACATATAGCTATTGCAGTTACTATTACTCCTTCTCCTTATTGAAATTTACCAAACATGCTCCTTCCCAGCATGCATCATGGTCACCTAGATGAACTTCTTTCCATGCCCATGGGCAAAGTAAGACAATTATTTTATTCCCCATTTTACTAATAGAAAACTGAAAAGAGAAATTACCTGATTTTTCTCAAGGTTACCCAACTAATCACAAGTAGAATGAAAACACATACTCAAAATCCTTAACCCTTGGTCTAAAATTTGTACCATTACCATGCTGTTGTTTGTTGAGGAAATATACAATGCTATAAATGTTATTTTTCCCATTTATCTCAATGTTTTTTAATATTAATATGCAAGTTTTAGATTCTTGTTAAAGACACATTTGGAAATATAATCATGTCTATAACATTCTATTTAAGTATACCTTGAGAGAAAGTAATCAAAAGTAATTGAAGCTTTAGAAATTATATGTAGGAAAAGGTGCAGATTTGCTTAGAAATGCACAGAGGTTGGTGATGAAATTTCACCAGGAAAAATTTATTAATCTCAGATATCTTTTGGAGATTACTAGAACTATTCTATGGTATGTGCCATCCTTCTTAAACTTTTACTGTCCCTTCATACAGTTTGTCTTAACATACTTCCCCATCCCCCAAAACCCACCCGTTAGCTTGTTTCCTTTCTCTTTAATATAATGCAAATGTTATCATTTTGACTCTTCCTCATATATTGTAAATCTCTCTAATATTGATATTGGAGAAGCATGGTTTGAGGGAAGAAATGGAGTCACATTGAGGGACATTAAAAGCTTTATGAACATTCACAAAAAATGAAGAACTACTATTTTCACAGTGAAAGTAGAGTGATAGTCTAATTTGAGAGTCTCAACAACTAGTCCATAAATAATTAGATAAGTTTTATAATGTAGCAGTATGCAAGATAAATCTATTAGCTAGTAATTTTGGCATGCAATTAGAAGAGGAACATCTGCAGCTGAAATCAAAATATGCTACCACTACATAATTTAAAATTCTATTAAAATACCTCACTAGAATTTTTTTCATTTCTCTATTACTCTTGGAAACCTTAATTATTGACACCATATGATTTACAATGTGGAAATAAATATTATGGATGAAATCCAAATCAAAGAGGCAGCATTTAAAATGAATGTAAAATTTGGGAGCATATGAAGGACTGAACTTGAACTTTGTATCTGCAACTTATTGTATAACCTTGGATAAGTGACAGAGTGAACTACTGATTTGCTTGGGGCTTTCCTGGTTTTAAAATTGAAAGTCCAGTATCCAAGGAACCCTCTTTATCTTGGGCAAACTAGGATGGTTGTTCATGCTAGTAAGTGACTTAGGCTTTCTAAGTATCAGATCCTTTACCTGAAATCTATACATATGAGATAAGATTGTAATCTTTTTTTCTCTCTTCATATATATATATATATATATATATATATATATTCTACCACAATGTCTATAAAAATTAATTCTTTAGCAGGTTATATACAATGATTGTAATAGATAAATCATAGTTATAATGGAGGAGAAAAACATCACCAATCGATCAGCAGAATTTGCACTTTGAGCACAAATTCATTAACACAAGAGTTTGCTCTAAGAACTCAGCGTAAAATCAAATTTTGAGTGGAAAACAAAAGGCAAACTTGATTTAGTAATAGTGCAAGGAGACAAGGGTTTGAGACATTTTGCAGCCTGGAAACCAAATTTTCAGTTTTTAAGAGTAGAATGTTTTGGTAATATTATTTAGCCCACAGTTGAAATGAGGAAAATTGATGTCATTTTCCACTGAATCTTAACAGAAGTTTATGGGAGGATGTTCTTTAAACAAAATAACAGAGATGTCTCCCTGATTCATTTCCTGATCCTACTTGTGCAAGTTTTAACAAGAGTCTTTGTGGAATATTGAGACTCCTGATTTCTGTGAAAGAACTCCATTTATTCTGTCATTCCTGCAATCCTCAAATAGACACACACTGGACTCCTTCCCCACGTCAGGAACTGAACCCAATATTGTGGGTATAAGGTTATCATCCCTGCCCTTGAGGAACTCTTGATTTAAGGAGTGAGTCAGGTAAGATATGGAGCCATATGGTTGAAGTACAATTTGATACATGCTAAAATAGAATTCTGAACAGTACTATGGAGACAAAAATGAAGAACAGCTATTTGCCCAAAGGAGTTTGGAAGGCTTCAGAGCTTATGACACTTGAGTAGAGTTTGTAAGGATCAGTTAGACTCCACCAAGCAGAACAGGGTCAGAAAAGTAGTCCCATAAAGGAAACAGTATATCCAAATGCAAGAAGGCATGACAAAGCCTGTCATTTTTGCGGGAGAGCAATGCTGGCAGAATATTGGTGTCAAGATCAGAAAGATGAGCAGAAACGAATTCGGAGACTTCCTTAACATGTTAAGGCCTTTTAGTCTTTTTCTTTTAGGTATTAGGGAAACATCAAATTTCTTTAGGGAAGGAATTGAGAAGCTTGGGTTCTTGTTTTTGAAAAAATAACCTTGACGGACATATGTTGGAAAGATTAATATGCTGAGGGAGACTAGAGGTAAGAAGCTCAGAGTGAAGCTACTATATTGATCAGGAGACACATGAAAAAAATCAAAGCAAGCTAGTGGTCATTGAGAAGGAGGAGGAGAGCAGGGTTTAGACTGGATATTTTCTGTCAGACTCTTGGACCATTGAATGTTGAGGTGGGAGTGGTATGAGGCAGATTTGTTTAGACAACTGGTTGGTTTGAGCTTTTTCGATGGGATTTTACTAGCTTAAGCTTTCTCTGTAGCATCTGAGAGTCATAAAAAGAGTCTTGACCATGAGGATGTTTGGGGCCGTTGTGACTTTTAAAGCCTGGAATTTAAAGTAAGAATAATGCTTTCCGAGAGGGAAAACGGAGTGATCTTAGAGTCTGTGTTCTACATGAATTCCCAGAGGAAAGAAACTTATCCAGTAAGAATAGGATTTGGGTTGTCAAGGTGAGCCCAGGGTACAGAAATCTCATGGTGACAGTGTACACTGACACAGAATGTGCATTTGGAACTTCAAACAGGCTGCTTTTAACTTAGAGGTAGGGCCACTCTTTCACTGAGTGTCTAATGCTTTCCAGGACCCCAAGCAATATTCAACATTTATCTTGGGTTAAATCTAGAGTCTTTGAAATTCAATAAAAGGATTGTCTCTTAGAGAATCAAGCCAGTAAATAGTACTATGGAAACTGGAATGCATGAAGAGAAAAGTGTGCCTTTGGGTGCTGGCAAAGCATCAAGAGCCTAGATGAAATCTTTAAGTAAACAAAAGTAGAGCAATGAACTACAGCAAATTAATAGATAAAAGTGTTGTAAGTGGAAGGGATTTACCAGAATCCCCTTTTAAACTAGGCCACAGAGCCATCTTAACAAGCTATAAATACTTGTAGAATGTAAATAACTGTTATAATAAAAGAAAAGCTGGCATAGCCAGACCAATTTCAAGGGAAGTAAATGAAAATGGGCAAGAAACAACTGGTATTGGGAGCTCTCAATGGGTGAAGCTGAAAGTATGAGGTTACATGGAAAAGAAAGAAAAGCGCCATGTTTGATCAGTGAAGAAAATATTTTACTTTATAAATATTCTGATTTTAAAAAGTACAAATACATGCTCATTATAACAAATGAAACAATAAAAGAGGAATAAAAACAAGATAAAAACATCTCCAGCTGACCCCCAGCTCCTCCACTTCCACACTTCTGGGAGTAATAGATTAACAATGACTTTTACAAACAAGCAAGTCTTCAAATGAGAAGTTAGAGTTTTGTTCAGATTAAAATGTTTAAGACAAAATGTTAATTATCTTCTAAATACAGGGTATGCTGTAATCTATATTCAGCAATAATTGTCAGTACATAAAGGAATCAGTCCACTTGTTCCTTTAGGAATCAACCCCAGAAAATATTAAAATGGTCACATAAATGGAAAACCCAGCAAAAAAAATAGGGTTTGTGTGGCAATGTTTTTACAGAACCAAGATATAACCACATTTTTCTGCAACCAAGATATATCCATATTTTTCTGCAAGTTTTTTCACTTTGCAATGGATTATGGGCAGCCCTTTAGTTGAGTAGGCAAAGATTTATTTCATCCATGATGAACACTCAGCTTGTTCCCAACGTTGCCATTATAAGCAGTGAGGCAAACAAACAAACAACATCATCATATGGGGTTGGCCAAAAGGTTGTTCAGTTTTTTCCATAAGATGGCTCTAGTAGCACTTAGTTGTCTTTAACTTCATTCTAAACAATTTTGTTAGATTGTATGTGACAGCTGTCGTATCAACGTGTGTTTAAAAAAAGATTTATCAAAATTGATGAACGTTTGTGTAACCATTTTAATATTGAAGATGGAAGAAAAAAAGCAACATTTTCAGCATATTATGCTTTATTATTTCAAGAAAGGTAAAAACACAACTGAAACACAAAAAAGGATTTGTGCAGTGTATGGAGAAGGCGCTGTGACCGACTGAATGTGTCAAAAGTGGTTTGCAAAGTTTTGTGCTAGAGATTGCTCGCTGGACGATGCTCCACGTTCTGGTAGACCAATTGAAGTTGATAGTGATCAAATTGAGACATTAACTGAGAACAATCAATGTTATACCATGCAGGAGATAGCCAACATACTCAAAATATCCAAATCAAGCACTGAAAATCATTTGCATCAGCTTGGTTATGTTAGTTGCTTTGATGTTTGGGTTCCACATAAACGGAAGAAAAAAAAAAAAACCTTCTTGACTGTATTTATGCAAGCGATTCTCTACTTAATGAAAACGTTCCAGTTGTAAAACAAATTGTGATGGGCGATGTAAAGCAGATACTGTACAATAATGTGGAATGGAAGAGATCATGGGGCAAGTGAAATAAACCACTACCAACCACACCAAAGGCCGGTCTTCATCCAAAGAAGGTGATGTTGTGTATATGGTGGGATTGGAGGGGAGTTCTCTATTATGAGCTCCTTCCGGAAAACCAAATGATTAATTCCAACAAGTACTGCTCCCAAGTAGACCAACTGAAAGCAGCACTCCATGAAAAGCATCCAGAATTAGTCAACAGAAAACGCATAATCTTCCATCAGGATAACACAAGACCACATATTTTTTGATGACCAGGCAAAAACTGTTACAGCCTGGCTCTGAAGTTCTGATTCATCCGCCGTATTCACCAGACATTGAAACTTCGGATTGCCATTTATTTCGGTCTTTATAAAAGTTGCTTAATGGAAAAAATTTCAATTCCCTGGAAGACTGTAAAATGCACCTGGAACAGTTCTTTGCTCAAAAAGATAAAGAGTTTTGGGAAGATGGAATTATGAAATTGCCTGAAAAATGGCAGAAGGTAGTGGAACAAAAGGGTGAATATGTTGTTCAATAAAGTTCTTGGTGAAAATGAAAAATGTGTCTTTTATTTTTGCTTAAAAACTGAAGGCACTTTTTGGCCAACCCAATACATATATTTTTATATGTGGTACTATCATTTTGGTAGAGCCAAAGGGCTTATAAAATTTTAATTATAATAGATATTACCAGACTATTTTGAAGAAAAGTTTCAGTTAACACCCTCCCACTAGTAATATGGCTAAGAAAGTTTCAGTTTTCTCACATTATTAGACCTGAATGTTACAGGTATTTTACTATTGTTTAAACTTGCATTTTCTTCTGAACTCTGGTTGACACCTTTGAAATTAATTTTTTCAGTCTTCGAATTGTCTCTCCTGTGAATTGCCTGTCCATCTCTTTTACCAACTGACTCTTTCCTTTTTAGTTGTTTTGTATCAATTTGTAGGATGCCTTTATATATTCTGAAACTTAGGTTGTCTCCTAATTTATTTAGGTTTTATTTTATAGTTTATTTCATATAGGCAACTTACTTATGTTACGAATTTTGTCACTAGGTATTTATAGTTTTGTCATATTTAGAATTTTTTTTGTCTTTTTAATTAAGAAGTAGAGCACATCTATAGCAAAGTGCAAGAAAATATAAATGTACACTTCAATGAAGCAATACCCAGCACACATCTAAGTAACCATTTTTAGCACTTTTAGATCAGAAAATAGGCTATCACTAGCACCCAAGATGTTCTCTGCTGTGCCACCTCCAAATTTCTATCTCTCCTTCTCCCAAAAGGTCACCCCTTTCTTAACTTTGAATATTATATATTTTGCTTTTTTTTTTATTGAACCATATACACAAAGAATAATACAATGTCTATTCTGTTGTGTCTGACTATGTGGGGGCAGCATTATGTATTTCAAATTCATAGTATGTATATTTAGATACTTTATTGTCACTGTGCTGTATATCCATTCTATTGTTAATGGACATAAAGATTGTTTTCAGTTTGGGATTATTACGTATGCAGTTATTGTGATTTTCATCTGCATTTACCTAATGATTAGTGGTGTTGAACATTTTTTTGTCTGCTTATTAGCCAGTCGTGTCTTCTTTGGACAAATATCAACTCTTTTGCCCATTTTTGAATAAGGTTGTTTCGTGTTGCTGTTGAATTTTAGGACTTCTCTATATATTGGATATTAATCTCTTATCAGAGAAATGATTTGCAAATATTTTCGCATTTCATAGGTCAGCTTTTTACTCTGTTGATAGTGTTCTTTGATGTACAAATGTTTGTAAATTTTATGATGTTCAATTTGTTTAATTTTGCTTTTATTGCCTTGTCTTTTGTGTCAGATCAAAAAAATCATTGCCAAATCCAATGTTGTGAAGTTTTGCCCTGTGGTATCTTCTAAGGGTTTTATTGTTTCTGATCTTACATTTAGGTATTTGATCCATTTTGAGTCAGCTTATGCATATGTGTTAGGTAAGGGTCCAAATTCATTCTTTTGCATGCGGATATCCAATTTTGAATGATCTTAGGAGCCTTGTTGAAACTAATTTAACCATATATGTAAAGATTTATTTCTGGGCTCTCTATTCTATTCCATAGGTCTATAGGTCTGTATTTATGCCAGCACCACACTATTTTGATTATCTTTGTAGGAAGTTTGTGACTTTGTAGTAAGTTTTGAAATCTGAAAGTATGAATCCTCCAACTTTGTTCTTTTTCAAAATTCTTTTGGCAATTTGGGGTCCCTTGAAATTACATATGAATTTTAGATGGATTTTTCTATTTCTGCAAAAAGTGTTGTTAAAATTTTGATTGGGATTGCATTGAATCTGTAGATCTTTTTGATAAGTATTGACATCTTAAAAATATTAAATCTTCCAGTCTGTGAACATGGGTTGTCTTTCCATTTATTTATGCCTTTACTTTCTTTCAGTAATGCTTTATAGTGTTCATTGTGTCTTTCGCCTACTTGGCTAATTACTCAGTTTTAATTTTTTTGATGCTATTGTAAATGGGATTGTTTTCTTAATTTCCTTTTCAGATTGTTCATTGTTAGTGTATAGAAATGCAACTGACTTTTGTGTGTTGACTTTGTATTCCACTACTTTGATAAATTTGTTTTATTAGCTCAAACAAAATTTTTGGAGTCTTTAGGGACTCTTGTATATAAGATCATATCATCTGTGAACAGAGATCATTTTACTTCTTTATTTTTAATTTGGATGCATTTTATTTATTTTTTCTTGCTCAGTTGCTGTTTAGGATATCCAGTACTATGTTAAATAAAAGTGGTGAAAGCAAGCATCCTTGCCTTGTTCCTGATTTTAGAAGAAAAGCTTTCAGTATTTTACTATTGAGTATAATGTTCACTGTGGATTTTTCATGCATAGCTTTTATTATGTTGGGGTAGTTTTCTTCTATTTCTTTTTTGTCTTTATATCATGAAAAGTTGTTGAATTGTGTCAAATGCTTCTTTCTGCATCAAATGAGATAATCATGTATTTTTTTCTCTTCATCCTGGTAATGTGATGTACTAAATTGATCAATTTTCGTATGTTGAACGTTCCTTGCTTTCCAGGAATAAATCCCACGTGGTCATGGTGCATAATCCTTAACGCTGTTGAATTTAGTTTGCAAGTATTTTGTTAAGGATTTTTGCTATTTTTCTAGACACCTTCAGTGTTCTTATGGGAAACAGATCCAATTTCCTGGCTTCTCAGTTTCTTGACTTTATTTCCAAAGACTTTCTCCTTCAATCTCCTTCAATAAGTCACTGATACCTTCAATCACACATATCTGCCTGGGCCCCAACCTTGTCCTTTTCTATTCTTCCCTGTCTGTGAATGGGCACATTAAGTTTGAGGTATTAGTGAAGAATTAAAATGGGAATCTAACATATACAGTTAGATTTGAGTCTGGAATTCAGAAAAGTTGTATGGATTGGAGATATAAACTTTAGAGGCATGACCTTAATTAAGATGTCATGGGGATAGACTATAGTGTGAGAACAGGAGAGGGCCTAGGATTGAACAATGACTAGCTTCAATATTTAACGACCAGAAGATAACCAAGAGACAGGGAAAAAAGTAGCCATAGAGGTAAAAGGAGATACTATTGTCATGGTAGTCAACAGAATACAGTGCTCTGGAAAGAGGCAATTTAATGATGTCCTAAGCAGTCAAGATTGGAAAATAAGCAGGAGTTTGAATGTTACTGAGGATATTTGAGTCCATATTAAAAACCATTTTAGTGACATAGAGGAATGGAAACCACATTAAAGAAGGTAAATAAGAAGAGAAGAAATTTAAAAATAAAAAATATATCAGCTACTTTACTGAAAGCCAGAGAAGGAAGCTTGTTTATTTAATTATGTTTTTATGGGTACAGTTAGACCACAATTTCTGATGTGTTTATCATTTACATTTCTTTCAAACAATACCAGGTCTCTGTCTCCTCTTCTGATCCACCTCTACCACCACCAGCAATACTACCCTCTCCTACCACCACCACTACCTTCTGGTTCCAAGTTACCACCTTTTTTACAAAGAATATAGCAATAGCATCTTATTGATGTGTCCTTAACCATTCCTCTCCTCTAGCAATAGATTCTTTACACAAAGCCAATGATCTTTCATAAACATAAATCATATCATCTCAAAGCTTAAAACACTTTGATGGCTTCCCGTTGCTCTTAGCATAAAGACTAAAATTCCTTACCTAATTTACAACACCCCCTGTGATGTGTTCCTGCTTTCTTTTCTAACCTCATTTCATGATACTTCCCTACTTCTAACTTTAAGTGACACTAGGTTTATTTCAGTTCCCTGAACATGTCAAGCTTGTTCACCAGACTCTAGTTTCATGAGAGATGGATTTAGGCCTGTCTTGCTCAGAAAATTTTCTCAGGATCTAGCAGATTTCTTATATGTACAAGGTGTGCAATAAAGATTTCTTGAATGAAGAAATGATACTTCTTGTGCTTAAATAAAATATGGGAGGGGAAGACATGAGGGGAAAGAAAGGAGGAGAAAAAAAGCAGAGAAGAGAAAGAAAAAGTGGGGTAGAAAAAAAAGAAGTGAAAGGAAATGAGCAATAATTACCTTTTGTTCTAAATAAAATCCAAAATCTTTAAAGTATCTGTGGCTTACAAACCTCTTAATGGTTTACCTCTTAACTAAGTTTGAAGTTCTCTTCTGACCATTTGTCCATCCTCACTCCAAGACATTTTTGCACCTATAGGCCTGAAAAACTACATGCATGAATTCCATATGGATAATCTGCATTATTTGCTATATTCTCTCTGACCACTAGGCCTTTGAATTGCTGTTCCTTATGCTTCTATTACTCATTCCTACCTACCCAAAGCCCAAATCATTTTTTTAAACTGTTTCCTACTAAATTTTGTGTCTCAGCTTAGATCTTGCTACTTTCTGAAGTCTTTCCATATACTAGTGTAGATTAGCATTATAGCAATAAATAGATTTAAAAATAACACTGCTCTTGGGGCACTGTGTCAGTTCATAAAATAATAAATGCTATTACTGTTGTGGTTGTTTTTGTTTTTATATAATACTCAGAGACATGAGGGGAAATATGTTTTATTTCCTCCTAGAATTTATTACTAAGCTCTGATTTTTAGAGTTGAATTTTAATAGCATTATAATAACCAAATGGCTACTAGTTTTAAGCCAAATCTAACTCATAATTAAAAGTATACAAGCAGTATTTCTGTTGATGGAATTAATAAAATTGATGTTAAAGTTGATTTATTATTATTATCATTTTGTAATGGTGGCTGATAGTTGTTGCACCAGGTATTTATTATTGATTGGGAGTTTGCGATGATTGACAAGCCCCCTAGTGATGCACACGTCCTGGTGCTCAGAAACAGAGAGAGGCACTGGTGTGTTCCTTTGAAATCACACAAATGCAGGAGGGAGGTGGTTACACAGACAGTGATGGCTTGATTACAGAGTGAGTACTTTATCCTTGAATCCATGCTTTTCTTCACTTGAGGGGACGCCTTCAAAGCAAAACCCTTTTTAGTGACTTTGACAAGAGATACCCTCTTAGGAACAATGATACATGCTTGGTTTTCTTCTGAGGCAATCAGTCTTATTTTCTTTAAGGAGACAAGGCCTGAAACAAACAAAAACCTGACAAAATTTTAGTTACATTATCAACAGGGTAAATTGGCAAAAAGGCTATAATCATTCTCCTGTATATCTGACACCATTAAAGTAGCACTTCATTTAAAATCTGGTATCAGGATTTACATGGTAAAGGGCAAAGACATATTCAGTTGAATTCAAGTAAATAATACCTTAGCTAGTCACATTTCCAGGTTAGAGCTGTTTCTATATCATAGTTTTATATAATCAATTTCAAAATACTGAATTGACTTCATCCTGCATATATCTTATAACCCACTTTTCAAAGGGGAGGAAATCAGTAATTCATTCATCAAATATATACTGCATGTTTACTATGTGGTACGTATGTGCTGTACACATATAATATGTATACTATATATTTTAGTAGCTGAGGATATAGCAGTAAACAAAAGCATCTCCACCTTTCTTCAGTTCTAGTCTAATATGAGTGGAGAAATTAATAAACTAATGTACAAATAAATCATATAATATGTCAGAGTCTTGAGTGCTCTGAAAAAATAAGTAGGATGGGTGGGGGGAGTGGAAGTGCAAGGAGTAGGGGAGAGTTGCTGTTTGAGAAAGAACGTAAGGGTGGCTTCTGAGAAGGTAGATGAGACCTGAAGGTGGTAAGAAGGTTGCTATCAGATATCTAGAGGAAGAGCATTTCCAAGGGCACAGAAGAGCAAGTGCAAAGACCCACGTATGAGGCTGTACTTAATGTGTTTGGGAAATGGGGAGGAAGCCAGTGTGCCTGGAGCTGCTTAATTGTTTTAGGAGATATGGTCAGTGAGATAGAAGGAGCCTAATTTTATAGGGCCTGTAAGCAACTAGCATTTACTCTAATGAAATTGTGTATCCTTGTGAGGGCTTTGAAGAAAAGGAGTGTCAAGAGAACAACTGGTTATATGAGTCTGGGTTTTGAGAGACAGGTCCAGGCTAGAGCTAAAATTTGGGTGTATAGTTGCTTTGAAAATCATGATAAAATGTCCTAGTGAGGAAAAGAAGATCACTGGCCAAAATATCAAGAAAATATTTAGTGGAGTAGTGGTGGTGGTGGTGGGTGAATGGATTCAATAAGAGAAAGAAGAAAATATATAAGGATAGCAAACATTGACGGTTTTTTTGAGGAGTAAAGTTATAAAGAGAAACAGAAAAACGGGGTGATAGCTGGAAGAGAATGTGAAATCAAAAAGGACTTTTAAGGTGTGAAGGTCTATAGCATATTTTTTAAGTCAAATGGAATGTCCCAGTAGAGAAGGTAAAAATGAAGGTATTGAAGAGATAAGGGTTACATGCTGGAGAAATGCCCTGAATGGGCAGTAAACTGAGGGGTTTGTCTTGAGAACAATAATAGAACCTCCATAATAATAAAAGCAAATACAAGCAGGTATATGGGGAGATGAGGTGGTGAGAACATGTGGGTGTAGGCTTTTGATTGCCTCTATTGTCTCAGTGGAATCGGACCCAAAGGCATCAACTAAGAATGAGGGTGAAGGAAAATTGTGTAAGTTGGGGGAGATCAGAAAGTGACTGGACTAGGGGATTGTGATATAATTGCTATTATCATCAAAGACTCACTTAAGGTTAGTGACATGGATGTTTTTTGTTTTTTTGTTTTTTTGGTTTTTTTTTTGTGGTACATGGGCCTCTCACTGCTGTGGCCCCTCCTGTTGCGGAGCACAGGCTCTGGACGCGCAGGCTCAGCGGCCATGGCTCACGGGATCAGCCGCTCCGCGGCATGTGGGATCTTCCCGGACCGGGGCACGAACCCGTGTCCCCTGCATCGGCAGGCGGACTCTCAGCCACTGCGCCACCAGGGAAGCCCGACATGGATGTTTCTGTTTTTCTCCAGCATATTTAGTTTATGTGGATCCAGGTTCTGAGTAGATGAAAAGGGGATTTAACCAAGGTTATGGGTATAGCTAGCCAGGTGAGATGAAAGGAGAGGACAATGTGATTGAAAATATGTGTCAAGTAATGATTATAATGTAGATAATGAAATCTAAACTAAATGAAAAGTATGGACATGGTAGAAACAGTGAAAAGTTCACAGGGCTAGTAGTTATAGGATTGCCAGAGATGGGATACTAGGGAAATGGAGGTCAAAAGTGGGCTAACTGAAATCAAGAAAAAGGAGTGGCATTTATTGATAATGACCAAGTCTAAAGTATGACTGTGAGAATAGTTGAATGGGATAGGGTGAAGGACAAGGACAAGGAAAAAATTAGATGTCAGGGAACAGAGAGGCGAACAATTGGAAGGATTATTTATGTGGCTATTGAAGTCATCATGAATGATCACATAAGTAATGGTGGAAAGAATGAATAGGGTAGGAAACTCTTTAAGAAATGAATAGAGTGATCTAGGGCTTGGTAGAAGAGAAAAATAAAAAATTGGTTTAGTATTCTGATAATAAGACATTCGATGGAGAGTGGCCTGGAATGAGCAGCTTCTGAAAGAGGAGAGAAGACACCTGGTTGGAGTGTTTGGGATAGAAAAGAGCCAGTCTAGGTTTATGACGGATGTGGGAGAAAAAACAGCCACCACTTATGAGGGCTGCCAAGTAAGCAGTGACCTTGGGGGAAAGATGTAATTCAACTAAAGTAATAAAACAAAGGCAGAGGGTCAAAATTAAAGGTAGGAGCTTTTGTTGATGACTGACAGTGAGTCAGTTACAAAATACCCAATGATTTGTTAACTTCACAAAAGATGTTTTGTGGTTTGGCCTCCAAGGTTTTATTTTTAAAACCACATACACAAATCAGTTATCATATGTGTTCACAGATTTGGAGGTAGAGACACAAGTGATGCCAAGTTTTCATAACTAGTCTGAATATAAAACACACAGAACCTTGGCTTGGTTCCGGTTATAGAAATCACTATTGTAAACATCTTTTTGAATTTAATTTCATTTTTCAGAAGAGGGGTCCTAAGCAGGCATAAAAGTAACAATTTATCAAACTGCCTGAAGGGTAAGATGTGAAAAACGATGATGAAAAACAACCACCTGGACAGGACAAGAAATGAAACTAAGAGGATTTTATAGAGTTTCTACCCAATTTCCCTAAGTTCCAGGAAGTTTTCTTAGGAGAAATGGTGATGCTTGAAAAACACATCATTCCTAGGATAGTAGAGACTTCTGGTCAGCATATGTGACTTTAGGGAGAAATAAATAATTCACATTTTAGAAAAAATAATTAACTAAAGGTGAGTCTTTAATAAAGTCATAAAGTAAGCAGGAAATGGACATATGTCTTGTCTTCACAAACTCTTTCAGGACTCAGTGAATAGTAAATGGAGGTAACAACATAATTTTAGGGGAGCTTGTTTCCACTCTGTTTGTCCAGACTTAGATTAGTGTGTGAAATAGTTATTTTATTGTATAGGATGTGTGCCAGTGTATTTTATAATATTTCCTTAGTAAAGGCAGTGAATGTCTCATGTTTGCCTTTATATCCCCCACATTCTGGAAACAGAGTGGATATTCAAATATTGAATCAACTTGAAAAACATGAATAGTTCTAATTTTCCAAATTTTGCATTTTTCACAACATGAGTGAGTACCAATATCAGGGATAGTTTCAGAGCGTAAAAAGAATAAAAAAAATAAAGATTAAGTAAAAATATTCAAAGATTATATAATTCAAAGTTGTTAAGAGAGTAAATATTAAATGCCATCAACACCAAAAAAAAAAAAGAGATAATTCTTTGAGGGGATTGTGGTTATTGTTTCACAATATACACGTGTATCAAATCACCATGTTGTATACCTTAAACATACATATATGTTAATAATATCTCAATAAAATGGAGAAAAGAAAAAAATACTTAAGAGAGTTAAGTAAAAATAAACAAAAATGGATATAGAAATATTTGTGATTAGCGTTTGTAATTCATTGTCATTTCTCTTTCTTCTTAGTGTTGCTTGATAGTAGTTATGTGAAAAAATTTCAACTCTGGGGAGTAGACAGTTGACTTTTTCGAATGTATCATGAGCGCACTCATGACTTTTCCATAAAGAAAATGTCAACTTTTAAATGTATATAAAAACCTGCTTTCTCACTGTCTTGTACCAACATCACTTTCAAACAAACGACAGCCCTGTCAACCAAGAAGCAGTTCAAAACGTATTGCATTTTTACTGAGTTCTCTCTTGAAATTACCAAAAAGGGGGAGATGGAGAGTATATTCTTAACACCTAGAAAAAACTTCTAATATATGTCCTTTCATCATATTTCTTACTTTAAAACATCTCCCACAAAGAAGTTGCTCTCCTAAATGTCTCATCTTTCTGATCTACCTCAAACTCTCCCTTCACCTTTGCTTATGTTATATTTTTTCCTCCATTTCCTTTATTCTACGCCCTGATCTGCTACAGTCTTCATTTACATAGAAGGACCCAGAAGTCTGTTAGCAAGACAAAATATTCTTTAGCTGAAGTGGGAAGAAAACTGGGCTGTGAAAACTCAAGCTTTAATATCTTACTCTTGGCCAAATAAATTGTAGTGCAGGCTTGAGTAGAAGGGGGTGAGAAAAAGAAATTTTTTACTTGATCTTTAAGATTTTCAACTGAAAATCTTGTAAGATGTATTTACATTAAGTCAAAGGATTTTGCTTGATCTTTGTTTTAGTTTAAATTGGAATAGAGATAAAAACTCAAGGCTTTCATTCAGTATATGGATTAATTCCTTATCCAGACATTCTTTTGCTCCAGCTCACTAAGATCCCTAGATCTTAGGGATTTTCTCAGTAGTATCCCCATGGAAGAGAGAAGAATACTCAACGAGATGCTTCCAACACAGAGCTCTGTAGAAAGCTGAGGAAAAAAGGAACTACTATTTTGCAGAAAGTCCTTAAAGTGAAACAGACCACAAATTCTCTAATTACCAAGAGCATACCCAAGGCAAGCAGGCAGCCTTCTGTTTACCCCAAGACTAGGAAGGAGACCTGCTGGCTTTCCCTCAAAGATAACAAATGGTATTTATTGCTGTGTGAAAGAATCTTGCCAGATGAAGTGTATTTGCAATAAAAAAGGTTCACGTTGGCATTTTTTAAACCCTTGAAGAAAATGAGTTTGTTATAAGAAGCAGCTTTGGACGTCAATCTAACTATGTGCTGTTCCTTTCCTTTCTTCAATACAAAATGAAAATAGTGGTACTTAGCCTACCCAGCCTCTTGAATTTGTTGTGAGGCTCTCATAAGATGATTCTTCTGATGGCATTAGAAGAAATGAGCTATAGGTTTCCATTTACATTCTACAGATGTAAAGTATTGCTCTGTACCTCCTGACTATTATCGTTATTGTTATTAGGCCAGTTTATAAAACTTGCTTTATTGAAATACAGTTAATAGGAGGGTTTGACTACTGGACCCTCATGGAGCATTTTAGAAAATAACTGAATATTAAATAATCATTTAAAAATCACTTAGATGCAGCTTAGCTTTGAGGCTTCTAGGCTGCAGTGCACATTTAATACATATAATAAGTTTTCTTGATATTTGCGTGTGTGATAAAAGAGGGAAACTTCTACGAAAAATGAAAAAAAAACTGATGAGATGCACATAATACCAAAAGAAAAAAGGAAGGAAAAGAATAATCAAAACAAGTGCTTCCAGATAACAGAGTATCTTAATAATGTAAATAAGAGCAAAATGCAAGCTGAGAGATCACCAAAATAAAGAATAAATCTAGACTGATAAATGACCTTTCATATTGGCTTAGAAAACAAAGAAAACCATTTTAATGTAAATATAACGTTTATGATATGTACAAAAATTTTGTTTCTAGGTAGGAGATTCACTTGGTAAGCCAATAAGTGTTGGTATTGGTCGATATCACCAATAACTGTTCTATGTCAGGCCTTGGCAGTTGGAAGAGACTTCCGAAATAGTCTAGTTTTTTCCTGGGGTAGAGGCTACTACTGAGATTCAGACTAAGAAAATTCTTTATTGTGTTTGGAAATGCTTGGCATCCCTGTTCTCAGGGAAACAGACGTGAGGCGTCTCTCCTAGTCATTTTGACAAAATCGCCAAAATATCTTTACAGACTTCCAGTACACCATAGCTGGTGGTAAATCCCACTCCATCTTCCCAGGAGCCGCTTCATTTTGCACCTCAGGAATCACAGAGTCCCAGGGAAGTTAATTGATCCTCCAAAAGCCACAGAGAGGCAGACCTGGGAAGTGACTTTTCCATCTTGGTGCTTTTCCACTACCTCAAGCTGCCTCCTCTCCAAGTCCCCTAAAGTGCAATTGGAACAGCTCTGGAAGACTACACAACAAACTTCTAACCCAGGTTGCTTTTTTACAGTGGGAATGAAGAGACAGCAGTGAAAAGAATTTACCTTTTCTCCATATTCCTCTGACTTTTTTGAGGAATTCATAAGAAGTATGCATTGGATTTGTGATTTTTAAAATAAATAAATTCTATTTGGTGTCTCTTTTTTTCTATTTCTAAAATAATTGGAGAGAACATTTTGTAATACTCGGTGGCGTATTTCTTTCCATTTTTATACGTTGAAAGAAATGACACATAATGCTCTTCTGGAGGTGTTATTTTTCTACATGATTACCACTTCTACTCTCTCTGTTCCTGTTAAATAGTAAGAATTCTGAATAGAATTTTCCTTCCATTTGATTTTCCCATTGTTTTTCTCCTCTTATCTTACTATGCAATGTCGATGAAGTATTCCACATTTCATGTATTGGTGCCCATGCACTGAAAACCAGCAAAATCATGGCAGGATAAAATATGTTGGACCATTGAAAACACAAAGGACAAAATAAAAATAACACATTTACGAAGTGTTTTTTCAATAGAGGCAGAAGGCAAACTAAATTAAGTCATTTCTAATACTGACAAGTAACATACCCATTGAGAATCAATAACATCACTTACCGATGTAAGATCACTAGTTTGTTTTACCAAATTAAGACCTCTTAAGTGGTGAGCAGACTACATTCTTTGGGGCATTATTCATTTCTTCACATATTTGCTTCACCAAAGCCTTTCATCCTGTATAAATTCAGAAGGAAATTAAGTTGAAATAAAAAGAAACTCAAGGTACTATCAAGACCTATACTCCAGAATTAGGCCAACTTCTCTCTCCTTATTCCCCCATGTCCACACTTGCTGGGACTTAGCATCTCCTTTGAATTTATTGTTGTCATAGAAACATGTGTTCTTAGTTGACCTTTTGTCTTTCAAGGGGAAAGATAAACATACCACCCACTTTGGGGCCCCAACTAGAGGCTATTCCCAGAGAAATGCACCTTCCCAGCTGCAGAGTCTGACATGCCCAGGAGAGCAGCCATCTCCCGGCCTTGTTGCCAGCAATAGGCAGAGAATGGATGCCAGCTGTACTGCAGCTGGAGCTTCGTGAACCCTTTCCTATTAGGCCACATCCTGTCTGTCTTTTAGGAGTGAAGGAATGCTTCAGGTCAAATAAAGAACAGTCTTCTGCAATATAACCCCTAGGATTAATCATTTGAAAATAAGAGCAGGCAGGCCACCTAAGGTAAAGTCTAAGTAATAAAATATCTCCAATTGGACATAATGGAAATATACTGCATGTTATAGATTAGAATGCTTAAAGGGAGGAAAATTCTAATGTTTATAAGTCCTGCATACTATAAATTAATTTTAGATTTGGAAGACATTTTGGGTATTGAGGCTTAGAATCTGGACCCACATCATAGCAGTGACCAGTGACACATCTAGTGTGTATCCTGGGTCATTGTGTAGAGTTTTTAAAAAGTGCCACTTCTGGGGATATGCCACTGAGTGCCTTTGTGTAATGAAATTAGCTGCACAAGTGCTGTATGAGGGAGCCCTGCTGGTATGTCTATCTGTATACTTGGCATTTTGACTTAGATGTTCCAGAAACATCTCAGACTCAACAGAGAACTCTTGGTTTCTTCCACAAACCTGATTCTCCTCCATACCCATCCCCATTTCAGTAAATGGAAGGCAAATGCATACAGTTGTTTAAGTCAAAATCGTGGTTGTTCTAGAGCCTTCCCTTTCCCCTTAGGAGCCCCGACCCCATCTGCCACATTTAAACAGTCTGAAAATCCACCAATCTCACCTCCAAAGTTCTTCTGGAATATACCTTCTTCCAGTAGGCTCTAGTTAATCTCCTTTCTCCCATACATTCCACTAGCATGTTTCATTCTCCCGGCAGCAACCAAAGGGTTCTTTTATAAAACCAACCAGTCTAGGTCACTTTTCCCTACTAACACCCTAAAGTGTCTTCCACATTTTCTTGGAGTTAAATTCAGCTCTTTATCATGACCTAAAAGGCTGTGCATGTTCTGAACTCTGCTTAGCTCTCTACCCTCCTCACACCATTATCTACCTAACTCATTGCACTTCATACTCTTCCCTCAAAAATACCAATCCATTTTGTGCTCAGAGATTTACATATGCTGATCCTCTGCCTGAACTATTCATTCCCTAGAACTTTCACGTGACACCCAACTTCACTTCACTCAGCACCGTGCTCTAGCAGCATCTTTTCAGAAAGGCCTTCCCTTGGCAACACTCTCTATAATGAAGCTAATAAATTAAATTAATTAAAACACTTAAAGAAATAAAACCGTTTCCTTGTTATTATTATATCACCCAGTGTATTTTCTCTATACCACTTTTTTTTTTTTTTTTTTTTTTTTTTCCGGTACGCGGGCCTCTCACTGTCGCGGCCCCTCCCGTTGCGGAGCACAGGCTCCGGACGCGCAGGCCCAGCGGCCATGGCCCACGGGCCCAGCCGCTCCGCGGCACGTGGGATCCTCCCAGACCAGGGCACGAACCCGTGTCCCCCGCATCAGCAGGCGGACTCCCAACCACTGCGCCACCAGGGAAGCCCCTATACCACTTATTGCATTCCAAGTTTACCTTTTTGTTTCCCTGTTCATTGACTATCTTACCCTACTAGAAGGTAGGGACCTCAACCGTACCTAAAACATTGCTTGGCAACATGGTGTGAGCTTTATATAAATATACACATACCCATACCTATTTTTATAAATGGAAATTATTCCTAACATTGTGCAATAACCAATTTCTCCTATCTATCCTCAGTGACACCTTAGTTGACTTTCTTTTTTAACTCTTATTTTAGTCTTCTTACTTCTTCTATAATTGAGGAGAAGCACAACTGAGACTTACTGCAAAGGAAAAAAGTGGGTTAATCTGTAACTAGTTTTGTGTTACTCCTAGGTGGTAATCTGGGACCCTAGATCACCATTCCCCAAAGAATCCTTGCCAGGAAAGCACTTTGATTTGTTGCTTTAAAGGAGATTTAGAAACATCTCTCCCTGCCTGGTTTGGCATGGAAGAGTGAATAAACATGCTTGAACTCACTACATGCTTCAGGGCATATGTGTATAGTTTAATATAACACATTCTGAAAACTTCTTTCTCCGGGAATACAGACACACGACCATGCAAACAGAAGACACCCGTTATTGAGTCTAATTAGCTCCTGGGTGGTCTGGCACAAGAATCCTCACGTTGACAGCTTAGTGTATTCTTCATAATGTCTTGAACCCAAAGAAATCAAAGATTCACTCATTATATTATTTTATACATTGTTAGCATTAAAAAGCATAACTTCAGTTATAATTATCACAGATGATTTTATTATAAAAGCAATAAATACACATTTATGCCCATGTTTTTAATTCTTCTATAGCCATTGACAACAAGTTTTCCACAGTAGTATCTTGGTCTTTATTATTATTATCATTTTGTATCCAATAATGTCTTTATCTCCCAAATTATAACATGTATTTTTTCTCTTTTTCTCATAATTTTAGTGAGCTCTCATAAACTCTTTACATGTAGCTTATTTGTTCATTTTCTCCTCTCTATATCACAATATAGATTAGGTGATTCAAAGAGACTTTGATATAGCTCATTTAGAAATCAGATGTCAGTATGACTCCCTCCATCACATCTCCTCCTAAGGCAGTCTCTGACTTTTTCTATAGAATTCCATTTCTGCATAACCTGGTGGTTTAGAAACTTTAATTCTCCAAATTCTTAGAAGTTCCAACGTGAAGTGTCAAAGCATATGATATGGTGAGGAGGGGGAAAGGGGCAGAGAGCAGGGCTGTGACATCACCCTTGTTTCCATCTGCCAGAGAAGATCCTCTTTATCTCTTTTAAATATTAGACTTCTGAATAGTATTTATTTTGAAGAAATTATTTCTACTCCAAAAAAAATTGAAAATTATTGTTTGACTCAATGATTTGTGCAACTCTGTATAGCACGAGACAAGCACCAGGTTCAGGTAGGCTTAGTATACCTGATGCTACTCGAGGAACTTGGGTCTACAAGACACTGAACTGTTCACACTTCCCAGACACCTGGAAATGTGACCCTCAGACCTCAGGCTTGTGGGAGAACCCCAGGTCCTCCCATGTGTGTGCCTGGGAACTCTCTTGTTTCTAAAAATAATTAGACCATCTTGAAAGTGGACCATGTTCCTCAGTACTTGATTACAGTGGAATGAAACAATGGCCTACATCTTGATCCATTATATTTTCTACTTCCTCTTCTTTGCTTTTGAATATAATGTTCCTTAAGCCTAGCATCCCTCAGTAGGAACCCCTACCTTCTTCACTCCAGGCATTTCCCTATCAAAAATCTTACTCATGGGGGCTTCCCTGGTGGCGCAGTGGTTGAGAGTCCACCTGCCAATGCAGGGGACACAGGTTCGTGCCCCAGTCTGGGAAGATCCCACATGCCACAGAGCGGCTAGGCCCGTGAGCCATGGCCGCTGAGCCTGCGCATCCAGAGCCTGTGCTCCGCAACGGGAGAGGCCACAACAGTGAGAGGCCCGCGTACCGCAAAACAAAAAAACTTACTCATTCTTTTAGACTTAATTAAAAACCTATCTCATCTATGAAGCCCCCCATGATTCCATCAGTCAGAAATGATTGTTACTTCTTCTGTACTGAACAGCCTGTACTTCATCATAGGACTTACATCATCCTGCCCCAGTTTATGGTTGTTTTATGCTGCTTGCCCCTGAGAGCCGACCTGTGTCTTACATTTCAGTATTCACCTCTTCCGCACCTGCTCACCCCAGGACATAATGTAGTTCCCTGTGCACACAGTAAATGTTCAATAGGAGATTACAGTTCTGGATTAGTTAGAAAGGTAGATGACCAGTCAAGCTTCTTCATTTTAGATATCATAAACCAACCCAGGCCACTGTAAAGAGAAAAGGAATTTTTAAAAGAATATTTAGAAGTTGTGCTTAGAGACTACACTATCAGGAACAATCTCTAAAGTGATGTCAGAGAATTGGTTCCATACAGACCTCTATGCAGCCACCACTGTGCACCGGCGCAGCTATTGTACTGTGGAAACCATGAATGCTACTGCTTGGGCAGGCTGACAGAATCACAACCATTGGCTGCTTTGGAACTTGATGCATCTGTATTTGCTGCCCTGCTCTTGCCTGCATGGATTTCTCATTAGTCCTGTTTCTTTGCATTAAATATCTTTGAGTTGAAGTGTTAGAATCTGGGGAGATTGTGTCTGAGAAAATGAGTTTTCACTTCTCCTGGAGGCCATCTCTGCCCCTACCAAGACTCACCAGGTAGAGAAGTTACTTAAAGAGAAAAAGGTTTTAGAGGCCAAATGTCAAAAATGAACTTGAGGGGCTTCCCTGGTGGCTCAGTGGTTGAGAATCTGCCTGCCAATGCAGCAGACACGGGTTCGAGCCCTGGTCTGGGAAGATCTCACACGCCGTGGAGCAACTGGGCCCGTGAGCCACAATTACTGAGCCTGCGCGTCTGGAACCTGTGCTCCGCAACAAGAGAGGCCGCGATAGTGAGAGGCCCGCGCACCGCAATGAAGAGTGGCCCCCACTTGCCACACTAGAGAAAGCCCTCTCACAGAAATGAAGACCCAACACAGCCATAAAGGAAGAAAGAAAGAAAGAAAGAAAGAAGGAAAGAAAGAAAAGAAAGAAAGAACTTGATTACAGGTGTCATTTTTAATTCAACATTTCACAATTTGTATTTATTGTAATCTGCAACTCTTCATTTTCTCATCTCTGAAAGAAAATCCTTAATCTTTTTTTGCCTTACTGTATATGATTTGTTTACTTTCAGTGCTGTCACAATTTATATTTATTGAAATGTCCAAATCTTCACTTTCTCAACTCTGAAAGAAAATCCTTAATTTCTTTTTGCCTCGTCAATGATTTGTTTACTTTCAGTGCCTCTACGTATAAGATTTAGTTAAAATTCACTCCCAAATCCAATGCTTTTTTTGTATAAAATAAAATGCCCCACGCTGAACTTACTGTATGTATACGTCTTCAGCCACATCTGTAGAATGTCTTTTTCCACCAAAATTGCTCACGTCTGTTGACTAAAACAATACTTGGTATCTAGGCTATATGCATCATCTTGCCCTTACAACGGCTCCCTTTCCTTCACTCATTTTCCAGCTAAAACTCTTAATCCATCTGCTACTTTTCCTGAAACCATTGATATATACTGATATCCTTTTACCAGGACCCAGCTGGGCCTTCATGCACTGTTGCATTACTGAAAATGAGGAACAGAAGTCTTTATTCTTGATCTGCTATGTGGAAGAAGTCCTAATCCTTTTGTAATTGTATGGTCTCCAAAATAAATCCATGTTCTCCCATTATCTGAAACTTATATAAAAGCTTCTTTGGAAGCTTACATAAAATATTCTATAGGCCACAAATAAGACATAATAATCAAGGCTCCTAAATGACCCATTACTAACAGCTCCTCTCGTTGCTTTACTAAGTTGAGTGCATTCATATAACATACATTCTCTTTAAAAATCTTGTATGTATTGAAATTTAATTTATTTGAACCAGCCTTTATTGAGATAAAATATGAATCAGACTGTTCTAGGTTATGGGAATAGAAACTATATAAGTAAGACAAAGCCTCTACCTTCAAGTGGTTATGGACTAACAGGAGAGAGAGATGGTGAACAAAAATGGCAGTATTTTGTGAAAAGTACAAGAAGTAGGTTTAAGATATTTACAGTGATAATATAGTGGGGGGGGATGGATTTTTGTCTGGGGACAGAGGTCACATTTTTTTGAGTAGATGATGTTTAGCTAGGTTTTGAAAGATACATAGGAACGTTTCAGAGTTGAAAAGAGAAAGAGACGACCAGTCAGAGCAGAGGGAATAGCATGCACAAAAGTTCAAGAACTTGAAGCAGCATTAAGTAGAGAATTTTAAGCAGTTAATTAACAAGCTAGATGTGGCTGGACAAGTATATAGGAACAAAAACATGCAGGTTCTTATACGCCTACTGAAGACATTTAGCAATAATTTAGCTTTAATGCTGCAGGTGATGGGAAGATGTTGAGGGAATTTTGAACAAGAAAGTGACATGATTAGAGATATCCCTCTTGGCAGCATGTGGAGGAAAGGATGGAAGAGAGTGAGATTGGAAGTAAGAAGGCTAATTTAATAGGAAGCTATTGTAGCAGTGCACACAAGATGGTTATAAGCTTAGCGACTAATGAAGGGTAGCTGTTGACTTGATTCCCGTATTTCTTGCTTGGGAGACTATCTGTCTCTAACCAAGCCAGGAAATCAGAAACAAGAGCTCAGTGATGAGTGGAGAAAACGTAACTTCTAGTGAGATATTTTAGTGCAAATACCTAGTAGGCAATAGTTTCTATGGTCAGACAATTTGCAGAGAAGCCTAAGTAGAGATATAAAGTTGAAAGGTACCAGCATGTAGGTTTGGGAATTAGGTTCCCTAGGGAAGAAGATAGAGACTGAGAAGAGATATATAGTCAGAAACATAGAAATTTAAATAGCAGGGAAAAATGTTTCCAGCAAATGAATCCTATATGTAGGAAGAGAACCAAAAGAAAATGTCAGAGAAACAAAGGGCGTAGAGTTTCTACAAAGAAGGAATAATTAAATAATAAAATGTCATAGTGAGACCAAGTTCTTTGGATTTGATATTCAAATCATTTATTCTCTGTCAGTGCGGCTTCCATAATATTGTATGAGTGGAAGAAGCAAGTGGAAACTTTTATGTTATTTTATTTTTTTGAAAAGCTAGCTAGAAAGCAATATACTGTATTGGAGAAATTTCTCAAAGATAGAGATTAAGCATATATCTGAGCTGAAAGGAAGGATTCTGTAGAAAATAAGAGTTTGAAGGGAAAACAGATAAACCAAAGTTTAGAGATGAGATGAAGAGTACAAATGGAGTTTTTTAGCCTCAACATAGATATGTGGAACCTTCTTTTTGGAGACTTGAGAGAAGGAAAAAAAAGATTCTTGGGGATGGAGATGCTATTGTCATTATAATGGTAGAATGCTGAGTCATTTGGTCCCTGATGGTCTCACATTTTTGTGGTAGGAGAATAATTTAAATTAATAGAGTGAGCCATTCAGGGACTGGATGGGGCTTTTGGAGGTGGTACAGATTTGAAATAGCTGCTGGAGAAAATGTAAGAGGAGGTGTATCAAAGTGGAGTAGAGCAAGTGTTCTTGCCATATTCATTATAAAATTTTCTATCTTTATTTCTTATGTCATTTTCCATCTCAGAAGTATAATTAAATAACTCAATAGTCTCTTGTTTGTCATTTTCTTTCTTAATTGTATTCTTTCTTCTTTTTCCTCTCTCTTCTTCCAAACTGCCTCAAACTTTTAGTATTTCCTCTTCAAAATTCCTATTTGCAGCTGACAATTGACATTTGGGCCAAAGGGGAACATTCAGGCTTGAGAACAGCCAGATTACCGTCTCACCCTTCCTGTTTTGTTCTTACAGCATTTTTTTCTTCTACTACTACATCTGCATGGTTTGTGCCTACATTGCCCATTCAGTAATCTCCTTTTTCCTTTTTTTCTGGAATTTTGAAATGCTGTTTTAAAGCCTGTCATAGTCCAATCTACTTCTCTCCTCATGCTTAGGAGCCATGACTTTTAGTGGCTTAAAAACAAAGACTTGAAGGAGTTACACATGCAGGTATCTGAGAGCTATCTCCTCAGTCTGGCTTCCTTCGTTGTGGAGAAATGGCATACAGAGGTTTCAACCTCATTTCTGCATATCATACCACCAAGAGAAAGACCTTGTTTTCCAGTCAAATAATAGTTCTGAACTTCAATAAGATTGGACCAATCTGAACAGATCACTTTGGTCTAGAATCTAGGCTTCAGACTGTTTGGCCTAAACCTGGGTTTACTGCATGTGTTACTGAGGTGAAGGGGATAAGATTGCACTGATTGGTTCATATCAATTAGGAGCCACTTGGATTTGAGGGTGGGGGTCAATTCCACCTTAACCAAATGAATCGTATATAATAGGGATGGGATGGGATGGAATGGATGCCAGGGAGTCAATAAAATGCTTACTACTCTAGGTTCAGTAGTGCTCATCTTCAATCTGTCTCCAGAGAAAAATCCCCCCATGTAGGCTCATTTCACGTGTATGAGACCTATGTAGCTGCACACAATTACCATTTACTACACAGAGTATACAACACATAGTATATTATGTACAGGGTACATAGAAATAATGATCAAATCTTTGGTCTTTCTCCCCAAGTCTAAATTGTAAGAGAAGGGAGATATATTCCTTTTTCTATCCCTAGGACTGAGTGCAATGAATGGTAACGAAACAGAGGTTATCTTCCCAAGGATGCAAAGTGCTAGCACCTGCCTTGCCATGATAGACAATTCTTTTGTTTTCTTTCCTCATCTTGCAGAGATGAAACTCAACATCAACTAACATTAAAGAAGCTACATTTGTGATTCAACATATGGTCTTGTGCAATTCACTTTTTTTTTTAAAGATAGATGGAAATGGTAATGGTAATAATCTCTGTACCTTGCTGGCATGTACTGAATCCTGGACCACTCTGTTTTTGTTTGTTTATTGTTGCTTGCTCAATTGCTTTTTAATGCTGTTTGCTAAAGAACAAAATAGCAATGTTTTAAAAATTCTTTGTACATTTTAAATATTTACATTTACCAAATTAAAACTTTATAGCACATAAACATTATAATAATGGGGTATATAACCTCATTTGGATTTATCCAAATGTTAAATTCAAGGCTCTCAAGTGTGAGAATGAGGCAAAACGTTCCTACTAATTCCTGCGTGATAGTCTCTGCCTACGCCGTGATTGCAGGTAACAGAATTACAGGGCCTTTACATGCGATTGTATTGGCTGTGTGCTGAGCACCATAGGAGGTGTCAATCACATCATAGTCCCTGTGAATGGTGCTTCCTGTAGTTGTGCAGTGTGGTATGTGATAACTACAAGTCAATATCTACATTATTTTAATCCATTAACTTAAATGTTTTTCTCTCAATCTTTTTAAAGGGTCTAGAGCCATTTTAGAAAATGAATAATAAAATAATTGCGTAAGTAGGAGCTTAGAACTCCTTAAAGGAATAGCATAAACATCATCATTAAATATCATAAATAAAATATGCTTATATCCCTTTAACTTACCAACAACTGTCTTTAAAAACTGTTTCTTAAATTCATATGCTCTGTCAAATGAGAAGTTTGACAGATTTCAGAACCTCCTAGCCTTGTATCTGAACTCTTTTTTATATGAACCCAAGCATCTAGTACAGAGTCCCAAAATAGGCCCTTAGTGTTTTTAGTAGGCATGAATGAATCACTAAGGTAACTGGCATAAGTAACATGAGCTATGATTCCATTTATAGCAGGATAGTTATTAGCTGTTTGTTATGTATGCTTTCTGTTTCTTATTTATCTGAAAAGGGAACTGTAGCCATTTACTCAGGTGTCTATAAATTGGAGTAAATATACTATTCAGATATTTCAAAGACCATTGGACATTTGGTATGAGTGGATGTGATGCCTGGAAACTTGAATCATCATTGTGACCTCTCTCATCAAAAGGGTGACCTATAGGCCAGATAATAAATGGAGAGTCTTGATATAGTCTAGCTTTCAATAGGACCACTGAGTTCATTTTCTGGTCATTGAATGCATAATGGGGACTGCCATACTTGGCAACTGGGGTGATCCCACTTGGGGCCTCAGGCCTGGGGAATAAGTGCTATGACCTTCAAGGATGCAATGGTGATGGTTCTCATCATATATTCATTTAGTATGCTACTCTGGTCCCCGTGCAAACTGGACAGATCTTGGAGAATGACTGTGGTCTACACAAAGCCCCAATCAGAGCTGCCGTGCTGAACATGGTATGCTTGCATGAGGCGACTAATAACGTCTCAGGTGTATGGTATGTGGCCAATTATATGGCAACTGCATTCTTTTGTATCCAATTCATAAAAAACAACATACCCTGTACACTTTCATGGGAGACAAACAATAATATTTATTTATAGTTTTACCCCAGAAATATGTTAACTCTAGTAACCTCTGTCATGATGTAGTCCAAAGAGACACAGACCATGTGTGAGAAGTACCCCACAGAACATCACATTGATTCGTCACATTGATGACATTTTACAGTTCAATCAGAATAAGCAAGAGTTTATTAAGATTCTGGAGGCTTTGGTAAGACACATGCACTTCAGAGGCAGTAAGATAATCCCTATGAAGGTTCAAGGACATGACACTTCAGTGAATTTTAAAAGGGCCTGTGGTAGGAGTATGCTGATATAACCCCTACAAAGTAAAAGATAAACTCCTGAATCTTGGCCCCTTATTACAGAGAAGGAAGTATCATGCTTGGAGGGGTTGTTGGGTTCTAGAGGCAACAGATTTTACATGTAAGTCTACTTCTCTGGCTGATACACCCGGTGACACAAAAGGCTGCCAGCTCTGAGTAGAGTCAAAAGCAGTAAAGGGCTCTGCAGAAAATTTAGGCTGCAAACAGCCCTGCCAGTTGGGCCAAATGATCCATCCCCGTTGTGTCTGACGAGTAAGTGGTTAAAAAGGTGCAGTGCGGTGTTAAAGACAAGCCCCGGAGGGAGAATCCTAGCACAGGCCCGTCGGGTTCTGGACCATGGCCATGCTACCAGCAGAGGAGAATTATACTCCTTTTGAGAAACAGCTTCTTGTAAGTTACTGAGCCCTGGAAGATGGAGAATAATTTCCGCCGGGTACCAAATAACCATGTCTCTGAAACTGCTCATTCTAAGCTGTGTTCCATCAGACCAGTCAAGCATAATGTCAGAAGCGCCCAGGACAGTCCATCATAAGAAGAAAATGTAATCGAGTTTGAGGAAGATCAAGGGCCTGAATAAGATGCATGGCCCATATCCCCATATCCCCCACCAGAGTTGCTCCTGTGACCTTCCTTCGGTTTTCATTTTCCCGTGGCCACATGAGGATTTTGCACATCCGGATCAAAGAGAAGGAAAAAGCCTAAGTTTGGTATATGGAGGTATCAGCATGATGCATGGGTACAAAACACTAATGAACAGGGGCAGCATTACAGGCATACTGGAAGGAAGAGGAGTAGAGGATCAGAGACATGGATGTCTGCAGTGGAGACATGTGAATGAACATAAGGAAATGGGGCTGGTGTGAAGATTTTTGTTATTGCATAGTATTAATAATATCCACGAGAAAACATTCACCCTGGAGAGGCACTGAAAACTGAGTAGATAAAATGATTCAATGGGCTTCCATTTAGTAAGGCTACAGACATCTCTGGATGTCCAACCCGGCAGCCACAGAAACCGTTGCTGAGATCTTAGTGTGGCGCTGTTCCTCAAGGAAAGCAACTGACCACTGATGTCAAGTCATCTACTTTGGACCCCCTTCATTCTAGAAGGGCCAGTGTTTATCTTCACAGAGATGTATACATATTGGAGATATTGGTTTGCTCTTTCTCTCTGCAGAGTCTCAAACGGCATGCCTATTCAGCGGTTTATATACTGCAGATCTACAAACAGGGACTCTCATATACAATAGCGTTCGACTAAGGGACCCACTTCACAGCAAAGTGGGTGCAGGAATGACCATGGGACTCACATAGTATGAATTGCATCACATACCAGACTGTGTAGAAGCAGCTGTCCTGACAGAGCATTGGGATGGATGACTAATGGCACAGTCTAATCCTTGGAGCAAGTGGAAGTGGTACTAATTTTTCTGATTTTTCAGAAGAGTTGAAAAGAATCCATTAATTCAAGGAACATCAGAGATACTTATTCCAACCTCATGATTTCCCCTGGCTTCTTGATGTCTCTCAAAATACTGGATAAAATATTAAGGTACCACCCCACAAGCATGAATTGAAACCCCAATAAATACATAGACTTTTAGCTACACAAAAAAATCCTTTAGTTTTTAGTCTTCCTGTAGAAAATAATGCCAGATGAATCTAATTGTGAAATTTTGTGCTGACTTTCTGTGGGTAAAAAAAAAAAAAAGAATAGAAGTCAGATTTAGGAAATTAAATTCATGAGCTAAATCCTCCTTTAATTTCCCTTCAAATAAAACCCTTCATGTAGTTTTGTACAAAGCATAATCTTGAAGAATATATTCACTAAAAACTGACTCTAAAGTTAAAAATTTTCAACCCCTTAAACAAAATATATTTAGTTCTCTAAACTTAGAATTTATTAAATTTCCTTATCTTTTCCATTTATTTTATTTTATTTTAATTTACTAAAATGGATGGCAGGAGCCAGAAGACATGAATATGGTTTCTATATATTTTGAGTTATTAATAAAAAAAATTTAGACCTGGCTTAGGAAATTAATGTTGCTTTTCAAATTATTGATCATTCAAACTCATAAATCTGAAATATTCAGAGTATATTTCTCACGCTACATTAGAGAGTTAATCCTGATATTTAAAATTCAATTGACTATGATTTTTTTTCCTTTACACCCAAGGTCTTCTGTATACTGAATTTCAGAATTGTATTGTATTGTATTGAATTTACAGAAATTCTGTAACTGAATTTCAGCTTGTTACTCTGAATTTATTATTAGGGATCCTTTCTAGTTCAAAAAGAGATAACTGATTACCTTCTGAACTGTAAATAGACAATTTGTTACTTCATTGTTATTCCCTTAATGTTAACTGGTGGCCTTTTTTTTAACCTCTCAACTAGATTTTACAGCATCCTAGCTGTCAGTTGGCTTTCTCCCTCAGGCCACTCAATACATAACCACTTAAGCGAACAATTCTGTCACATTTCCTGCACTCAACCCTTTAGCCAAACTGAAGTATTGTACTTGCTGTACCCTTTTACCTGGGCCCCTGCTCCTTAGGTGTGGGAAGCCCTAGTTATTAATCTTTAGAAATCTTTCTCCTCCTTTCACATCTTGCTCCAAAGAAGCATGCATTCAGAAAAGGAAAACTCAACTGTAACCAGGGGACTTGGATCTTCACCCCAGTTCTGTCACTAATGATCTATACACATTTGGGCTAGTTTTCACCTCTCTCAGACTCAGTTTTCTCATGTGTAGACTGAGAATATGTGAACTAGATCAGTGATCCTCAGAGTGTGGTCCCTGGACCAGCAGCATCAGCATCACCTGGGAACTTAGAAATGCAAATTCTCGGTGCACACCTGAGCTTTAATAAATCAAGAATTCTGAAGATGGGACCAAGCAATCTGTTTTAACACAGATTCTAGGTAATTCTAATTCCTGCTAAGGTTTGAGAACAACTAGACTAGATGATCTCCAAGGTCCCTCATATATATAAAATATCTTTATTCTATAATATCTTCCTCTTAGGTGTTTTCATAGCATTTTACATCTCTCTTACTACATACATCACATTATACATTGTGTTAGAATCTTTTTGATGTTTCCTCCATCTCTTACGAGATGTCCTTTTGAAGATTAGAATTTCATCTTATTTACCTTTATACCCTGGACAACATTTAGCCCAGAGCCTTACACATGTTAGATGTTTAGTAAATCTTAAAACTGATTTGTAATTTATAAGTAATAAAATTCACCAATTTTAAGTATACAATTCAATGTTTTGACAGATATATACATTTGTTTAACAACCTCCACAGTCATGATACTGAACATTTGCAACACTTCCAAAAGTTCCCTTGTGCCATTTTGTAGTCAACCCCCTTCCCCTCCCCCCAGAACCCTAGGAACAATGATTTGCTTTCTGTTGAAGAGTTTTTTCTTTTGTAGGATTTCACATAAATAGAATCATATAACATATAGTCATTTCTGGCATTTTTCATTTAGCATAATAAATTTGATTTTCATTTATGGTATGTGTATCTCAGTTATTTTTATTGCTAGTTAGTATTCCATTGTATGGATATGCAATATTTTGTTTATCCATTTACTATTTGATAGACATATGAGTTGTTTCCATTTTGGGGCTATTATGAATAAAACAAGTACAAGTCATTGTAAAAGTCATTGTAGGGACATATATTTTCTAAACTTGGGTAGACATCTAAGGGTGGACTGCTAAAAGATGATAAATTTGACTATATAAAATTTTAAATATTTTGCTTTTTAAAAGATACTATTAAGAAAATGAAAAGAGAAAATTTAGCAAAACTCACTTCTGATTAAAAAAAGAAAAGAAAAAGACTTTGGTCCAAAATATATGAGGAACTCTTACAACACAATAATAAGATTTTTTTTTTAAGGCAAAAGAATTAAACAGATATATGGCCAAACAAGACATATGAATAAAAAATAAATCATGAAGGTATGCTCAACATCATAAGTTTTCAGGGAAATCAGATTAAACCACAATGATATAAAACACTATGCACCTATGAGTGGCTAATTTAAAAAGCTAGTGATACCAAGTATTGGCAAAGAGTTGAAACAATGGACACTTCTATGCACTTTCAGTGGGAATGCAAAATGATACAATCCCTTGGAAAAAAAAATATGTGGTGACTTCTTATAAAGTTAAACATTCACTTATTATATCCTTTTTTAAATTTAGGCAATTTTTCATATTTCCAAGATGCCTTGCAATCACATATGTATCTGTTCATTATTTATTCCTATTAATTATTTGTAGAATATTGTGGATTCTACAAATAAAATCAACAATTAATAAACAATTAACAATAATTATTAATACACTTTTGCAAGCTGCATAATTACTACGGGTCCAGTATCTTGGTTTCTTTCCTTGGTATCAATTTTCACATAGTGCATTATGACAAAAATTATCCATACCTAAATTTGTCCTGAACCTTAAAAATCAGTTTAATTCAATTAGGATCAAGTTCCTTCCCCCTCAGTTGATATAAACCATATAAATTCTGTCAAAGGCATAATTATGAACATAATTGCTGTCAATCATAAAGACAAATACTAATATTGTTTTGTAACCTGCTTTATTCAAGCATTAATTAATATTCCATGGCAAACACATGAAATACTAATTGAAAATAAGTCTTATCCATCTCATTAAATTAGTCACAGGTTTCTGTTGTTTTATCAGTTGTCAGTAATAAACATTACAGTGATGACTCTAGACAAAATATTTTAGCAGTTAGAGCCCTAAGATTCCAGGAAAGTGAAACATATATATAAGCTAAAATTTATATAATTCATTTATATTATTAATATAAATTATTTCATTTAAATTTAATTATATTACATAATTATAACAAATTTTGTTATATATAATGTACATTAGAATTATATTTACAATTTATATAATCTATGTAAATATTTTTGTTGTAGAAATGATATTAGAACAATCAAGAAAATATTTTTAAGTGTAAGTCTATTACACTTGAAAAACTTCAATAGAAGAATTGAAATGGAAATATGAGTTCATATTAAAAGGAATGATGGAAACTTTCTGGCTGCCAAAGAAGAGCTTGTTCATGTATACTTTAACGGATGGTGGTGAGTGACATATTGCTTTGCAGTTTAAATTTCATTGGATATGATACACTTAAAAGAGAGACAGTTTTATTTTTAAAAATCAATATTTATGATATGCTGTAAATGAAATCCTTTGGAACTATGTACATTGCTGATGAAAAATTTTAAATATCAACTTAAAATTGGTAAGAGAGTACATGAGTTTTAAAAATCTTTTTAGAGGGTAAATGAGAAAAGTACCTGGAGATCAGTGCCTTAACCCACCCAATCTGAGTAAGAAGTGCTAGTTTGGAGTAGCTTGTGCTTTCTTCCATCATAGAATTTACTACAGTCTTTTGTAACAGTCTATTTACTTCTCTGCTTCCTCCCCTGAGCAGGAAGCTCTTTGTTGTCAGATATCAGGCCTTATGTACGCAGTCTTGAGACAGAGGTTGTTGATGAATGTTTTTTGACTGAATGCACAGATGAACTGATTTGTTTTAGGTGCAGATTTCTCAGTGTTTTTTTATGATTTTGTGTAACTCCATTTACGCTTCGATTCTTACCTCTGAATTTTAAGATCTTCATGAATGAAATCAACATCATACTATAGTAGAAAGAATAATATACTAAGATTTTGGATGTAGTCCAGTCTCTGACAAAGTAATTATGTAACTTAGGCAAATCATAAATTCTTAAGTTTCAAATTTCCTTATTTGGAAAATCAGGGCCTTTAACTAGATGCATTCTTAAGTTCCTTCCCACCTTAAATTGATTTTATTTTCCTCTATAGCCAGAAGTGACTTAATTCATAAGTTACTTATTTCTTATATAATCACAAGTGAGCGTGCACAGGAATGGCTGCTGCCCCATTGCCCTGGTCACAACTCTGCTGTTCTTGGTAGAAAAGAAGTAACAGTGACTGAAATTAACAACTATCCATGATCATTGAATAATTACATTTAAAACTAAAGGGACTTTATACATTAACTGTTCCACTTTTATTTTCAAAATGAGAAAGAGGTCAAAGAATTGTAAATCACTTGCCCAAGATGACACAGAGCTATTACCAAAGCTTAGTATAAAATTTGATCTCATTCTTAATCCAGCACTGATTCCATCAAAAACGGTTAAGAATGCAGGTTTTAGAGTCAAGTATATCTGAATTCAAATCTCAGCCATAGAGTTTTGGGAAAGTTATTTAAAATTTTCATTTTTGTATTTTTTTTAACATAATGAAATAACAATACCTTAACTCATACCTTGTTTTGAGGTTATTAAATAATAGCTGTAAAATCCTAGGAACATAGAAAACCAAATAAGTGATAGTTATGATGATTACTATACCATTCAGTACAAGGGCTGCAATATACCAAGCTGATATATGATAATGGTAATATATCAAGCTGATATATGATAATGGTAATTTTATCTTAATATCACATATAACAGAAAAAAACAGATTCTTAAAAATTATGCTTACCAATTTAGCTTTTGGTGCTTTAACTTTTACTAAGTATCTTTAAAATGGTAATGGGACCCATGATCTAAAACATGATTATTTATCAGTTAACCTATCTTCTTACCTATTTATCAATTGTATTTAAATTCAATTCAAGAAACGGTTGGTGAATATTGTGTGCAAGGCTCTGTGTTAGGTATTGGGGATTCACACAGGAATGAAGCATAATCCAGTCTCTAACTTCAATGAATTTCAATTTGACATTTTGAGTAAAAGGTCCTAATGAGTGTATGAGCCAGTTCCTACAGGAACTGTACCTGGCGCTATCTTACTGAAATTAAGAAATTTGGCTTTGCAACCCAAGATCCCTGTAGTATAGCCCTTGTCCCTCTTTATATTAAATTGTTTCATCCTACATGATATCAACTGAGATGTAATGAAACCTGTTATATCATATTTCCCTCAAGTGATGAGAAATCCTAACTCTCTGGAACTTAAGTTTACTTAACCCGTTTAAAAGAGATTTTGGAACCTGGTATCTATCTGAAAAGACTGAAGAAGGGATGAGAACACAAGATTCAGCATTACAAACAAAGAAAATCAGAATTACAAACTGCTTTGTGCTCAAAACAGTTCAGATTTTGTAATCAGAACTCTCCCAGATGTTCTCAAAGAGTCCCAGGGCAATCATGAGAAAAATAAGGAGATGAGGCAATGAAAGAAATGTATATCCTGGGGATTTGTTTCATTATAACACAATTTCTTTAAAGTAATTTATCAAAGTCACTGGAGAACTGAGGACATTTAACATGGCTTATAAAACCTCAAACACAGTGCTCTTTTTGAAAATTGAAAAAGCTGCAGGCTTTTTTGATTAGCCTTTTCCTTATAAAGTCAGATTGCTACTTGGCATAAATAAGAGTAAGGGAGGATGAGAAAGAAACTGCTGTCACAATTCTATTAGCAACTTCCAGAAAGAGATGTAAGTTGGAAGCTACTAATAGAATTTATACTTGGGGACATATTTAAAAACATGATATGTAAATAAGTCATTGACTACATGACCAAGCTCCCATTTCTGCTTTTGAACAAAGAGCACATTCTGTGGATTTTAAGTCTGTAAACATCAGGAACTAATCTCTTACATAAGCCATTTCTATTATCTTCTCCAAAGTTGAGGTCATACACTAGGGAGATAGGGGTGGGTTTTTTTATTTCACACACACCCAGTGCTGGCTGAATATAATATATAAGTAAATTCGTTACCCTATTAATTATATAAGCTGAAAATAATTCTTATTCATATCAGTCAGAAGAATGTAACTGCCTTTATAATAAGTAAAGGTAGAAATTATTTTAAAATATTTTGAAGAATTTTGTAAAAACAGGACAGAGTCTGCTGCCAGTTGTAGAACTGCTTTTAATTAAAACCTTGTTCAACATGCTTACTGCAGAGTTTTCTTATTTTCCTGTTACATAAAGATGTACTGAATCAGCAATTATTGAACTCTGGATACAGTATACTACTTTCTTCTGAGACTATCTAGCCAACAAAATCAGATGTGATTCATTAGATAATAGCACTACCAGGAAGACTGTTCCTAAATTCTCCCTTAGTTATAGGTCTTTGGTGACTGTGGAATACAAAGGCCCAAACTAAGAAAAAAGCCTTCTCATTTCAAATTTAATAGAAGTCTCTGTACTGAGATGGTAAAATAGATTTACATATGTAAGGCCAGTGAGTCTATTAAGCAGAGCATGAAAGTGAGATAAACTTGGTTCTATTCACAACTTTGTTAGTGATTGCTTTGCTATATGCCCTGGTACAACTACTATTACTCAATATTTACTTATCACAAAAAGTCAAGTCAACTTTGCCTATTAAGAAATGCTGTGCAATTTTCACATGATTTGAGCATATTATAGAGGACCAGAAGACCTACACAGAACTTAATTCTTCGGCATCTACTTGGACTTCTAGAGACCAACTGGTTACGATTTGCTACTTTTTCCAATGCCAAATGTGTGTGTTTTGTCACTACCTATATGGAATATTTCAAATTTCTGTTATTTTATCTCTCTGTACTTTCTGAGGAAGAAATTTGTAGTGGCAAAAGAAGAACTCTCAAGATCACATTCTTCTGGAGATCTAATGCACAGTGTAGTGATTATGGTCAACAATACTGTATTATATACTTCGAAGTTGCCAAGAGACTAGATCTTAAATGTTCTCACCACAAAAAAGAAATGATAATTATGTGACATGATAGAGGTGTTAGCTAATTCTAGGTGGTAATCATACTATAATATGTAAATGTATCAAATCAACATATTGTACACCTTCAACTTACACAATGTTATATGTCAATTTTACCTCAATTTTTGAAAAAGATCACATTCCACCATAATTCTAAGAATTATAAAGTGATTAAGTTGACATCTAAATGCTCTTCAAAAAAATGACAAAATCGGGATTTCCCTCATGGCCCAGTGGTTAAGAATCTGCCTTCCAATGCAGGGGACTCAGGTTTGATCCCTGGTTGGGGAACTAAGATCCCACATGCCACAGGACAACTAAGCCTGTGTGCCACATGTAGAGAGTCCATGTGCCGCAACTACTGAGCCTGTGCACTCTGGATCTCATGCGTCACAACTAGAGAGAAGCCCATGCACCACAACGAAGAGCCCAAGCACCACAATGAAGGATCCCGCATGCCACAACAAGGACCCCGCATGTTGCAACTAAGACCTGAAGCAGACAAATAAATAAATTTTTCTTGGAAATCACAAAATCATAATTATAGTTAGGGAATTCAGCAATCCCCCTCTCAGAAACAGATAGACCTACTAAGGAGAAAATCAGCAAGGATATGCAAGAGCTGAAGAACACAATTAACCACAATAATATAATTGACATTTATAGAACACTACACAATAGCTAGATACACATTTTTTCAAGGACTCATGAAACATTCTTCAAGACAGACCAAATACTAGGTGATAAAACAAACCTCAACAACTTTAAAAGAATTGAAATCATAATGACCATAATGAAATTAAACTAAAAATTAATAACAGAGAGACAACAAGAAAATCTCCATGCACTTTGAAGTTAAACAATACACTTCTTAATAATCATGGTTTGAAGAGAAATTCTCAGAGGAAATAAAATTCATAGAACTGAATAAAAAGGAAAATACAAAATATCAAAATATGTGGGATGCAGGTAAAACTGTTCTGAGAGAAAAATTTATAGCACAATATATTTACATTGAAAAAAGAGCAAATCTAAATTTTAACTTGAGAAACTAGAAAACTAATAGTAAAATAAATGCAAAGCAGGTAAAGAGTAGAATAATAGGGACAAGAGCAGAAATCAATGATACTGAAAATCAGAAAATAATACAGAAAAACAATGAAATAAAAAAGTTCTTTCTTTGAAAATAAAATTAAATTGATGAACTTCTAGCAGAACTGACAAAAATAAGATGAGAAAAAACACAAATTACATATATATGTGATATAACTACAGTTCCTACAGCCATTAAAAGTATAAGAAGGGAATACTATGAATAACTTACGCTCATAAATTCAATCTAGGTTAATGAATGGACCAATTCATTTTAAGGCAAATAATATAAAAACTCAACAAAAGTGAACTCAATCATTTGAACAGTCCTGTAACCATTAAAGAAATTGAATTCATAATTAAGTTTCCTGAAGAATAAATTTCTATGCCCAAATAGCTTCACTGGAGAATTCTACCAATCATTTAAAGACGAATGAACACTAATTCTATCCATTCTCTTTCAGAAAAAGAAAAAGGAGGAGAAACTTCTTAATTCATTTTATGAAGCCAGAATTACCCTGATAGCAAAATTAGACAAAGGTATACAGATTGAAATGCAAGAAATAAAATTGTCCCTGTTTGAAGATGACATGATTGTCTATGAAGAAAATCCTAAGGGATCTCCAAAAATCTCCTAGAACTATTAAGCTATTTCAGTGATTTGTAAGATACCAAACCAACACAAAACATCTCATTTTTATGTATTAACAAAGCGTATGTGGGAACTGAATTTAAAAACAAAATGCTATCTACAAAAACTCAAATAAAATGTAACATAAAAACTTAATAAAATGCATACCAGATTTTCTGCTGAAGTTTACAAAATACTGTTGAAAGGAATCAAAGAAGACCTAAATAAGCAGAGAGATGTACTGTGTTCATGGGTTGGAAGACTGAAGATGTCATTTATCCCCAAATTGATGTATCTGATGAGTGTTAATTCCCAGCAAGGTTTTTTTTTTTTGTAGATATGTAGTCAAACTTATTCTAAGATAATATGGAAACACCCAGAGTCAAGAATAGCTAAAACAATCTTGACAAGGAGAATACAATGGAAAGAATTATTCTATGCAATATTAAGGCTTACTACCAAGCTATACTAAAAAAAAAAGTATATTATAGAGATACAACCACAGATAAATGGAAAAGAGTGGAAAATCCAGAAATAGGCCCATATAAATATGGCCAACTGATTTTTTTTCCTTGAGTGTTTATTTATTTTATTGGAGTATAATTGCTTTACAATGGTGTGTTAGTTTCTGCTTTATAACAAAGTTAATCAGCTATACATATACATATATCCCCATATCTCTTGCGTCTCCCTCCCTATTCCACCCCTCTAGGTGGTCACAAAGCACTGAGCTGATCTCCCTGTGCTATGCAGCTGCTTCCCACTAGCTATCGGATTTACATTTGGTAGTGTATATATGTCCATGCCAATCTCTCACTTTGTTCCAGCTTATCCTTCCCCCTCCCTGTATCCTCAAGTCCATTCTCTAGTAGGTCTGCGTCTTTATTGCCGTCCTGCCTCTAGGTTCTTCATGACCATTTTTTTTGTTTTTAAGATTCCATATATATGTGTTAGCATACGGTATTTGTTTTTCTCTTTCTGACTTACTTCACTCTGTATGACAGACTCTAGGTCCATCCACCTCACTACAAGTAACTACTAGAGCTAATCAATGAATTTGGTAAAGTAGCAGGATACAAAATTAATGCACAGAAATCTCTTGCATTCCTATACACTAATGATGAAAAATCTGTAAGTGAAATTAAGGAAACACTCCCATTTACCATTGCAACAAAAAGAATAAAATACCTAGGAATAAACTTACCTAAGGAGACAGAAGACCTGTATGCAGAAAACTATAAGACACTGATGAAAGCAATTAAAGATGATACAAAGAGATGGAGAGATATACCATGTTCTTAGATTGGAAGAATCAACATTGTGAAAACGACTATACTATCCAAAGCAATCTACAGATTCAATGTATTCCCTATCAAACTACCACTGGCATTTTTCACAGAACTAGAACAAAAAATTTCTTAATTTGTACGGAAACACAAAAGATCCTGAATAACCAAAGCAATCTTGAGAAAGAAAAACGGATCTGGAGGAATCAGGCCAACTGATTTTTGACAAAGGTTCAAAAGCAACCTAATAGAAGAAGGTTAGACTTTTCAATAAATGGTACTGGAGCAACTGTATATCCATGGAATAAAATAAATCTTGACCTAAGCATCACACATTATACAAAATAATGAACTCAGAATGGATCACAGACTTAAATGTAAAACATAAAACATTGATTAAATTGAACCTCATCGAAATTTAAAACTTTTGCTCTGTGAAAGACCCTGTTAAAAGGATAAAAAGACAAGCCACAGACTTGGAGAAAACACTTGCAAGCCATATGTCTGACAAAACACTGCGTCTAGAACTTATAATAAACTCTCAAAACTCAACATTAAAAAGGAAACAATTCAAATAGAAAATGGGCAAAAGACATGAACAGACACTTTATTGATGAAGGTACACATGAGAAATATTCAACATCATTTAAAACTACAGTGAACTTATTACTACACAAGTATCAGAATGGCTAAAATTAGAAAGTAGTGACAAAACCAAATGCTGGTAAAGGTGTGAGGAAAGTGGATCACTCATACATTGCTGGTGGGAATGTGAAATGATACAACTACTCTGGAAAACAGTTTAGCAGTTTCTTATAAAACTAAACATGCAGTTATTTTATTACTCAGCACGTTGAATTCTTGGGCATATATCCTTGAGAAACGAGAAGTAGTAGTCACAAAAAACCTATGTAAAATGTTCACAGTAGCTTTATTCATAATAGCTCAAAACTGGAAGCAATTCAGGGGTTCTTCAGCTAGTGAATGGATAAACAACTGTGGTACCTTCATACCTTGGAACACTACTCAGCAATAAAAAAAGAAGCAAGCTACGCTACACCATAACGCAGATAAATCTCACAGGAATTATGCTCACTGAAAATGGAGATGAAAAATGTTGCATATTGTATGATTCCATTTGTATAACATTCTTGATGACAAAATTATAGAGAGGGAGAAAAGATTAGTGGTTGTCAGGCATTATGGATGCCAGGGGGTAGGAGAAGGTAGGTGTTATTATGTAAGTACAACCAGAAGTATCCTTGAAATGACAATTTGTAGTTATATTTTAAATAATAGAGAGGAAATAAAGGTAAAAGACAAGTCTTAAGAGCACTACTGAGGTAACTAGTTGAAGAAATAAGAAATCAAACAAGATATCCTTTGAAACATCAACAAGACATTGAATTCATACAAAAACAGCAAATACTGCTGCAATATAAGTAGCAAAATGAATTCTTAATAATATATAACATACCTTACTCTTTCTGGAAAGAAAAAGCATTAGATATGCAACTTAAATTTTCAGAAAATACCAACCAGCGATTCTTCTTCCGGAAATGTTTCATGTGGTTATGCAAGGACTTTGAATAGGGCTGCATATTTAGTCGTAAAATTCAGTCCATTCTTGACATCAAAATTTCAGAGGATTATGAATCATTTCAGAGTGTTTAAAAAATGTTCAGAACACGAGTAAAGAATTGGAAGAAAAATATCTCTAAGTTAAATCTGGAAGAATCAGCATGTTTGAGGTAGGAAAGAGCATGACATGAAGAAGCTATAAGTTTTGCAAAACGTTATTTGCCAGTGATAGGAGTTGGCTATCGTTTGTTTATATAGAGGTTGAAGCAGGGTGACGCAGGTTTACTTCTCTACTTGAAAAAATTATAGCCCAATAATGAAGCTACTTCAGTGAGTACACAATAAGAACTTAAATTTACTTAACCCATATGTTTTTAAATAGAAATTGTTGTGCTTATAAAAATGAAGATAAAGAGGGTTTTATTTTGCCAAAAGTTGAACCATAACTGGTAGAATTCTCATTATGATCAAACAGCACAATGGAAACAGCAATGAACATGACGTTTAAACTGGATAGAATATATGGTCTGGATCAGTGTGTTCCCAAATCATGTAGTTCACCTTTTATGTTCTATAATATTAAGCTCTAAATTCACTTTTAAAAAGTCAAACAAAACTATAAACCTCAGGTTGATATTTCTGAAAAGAATTTAAATAAATTTATTAACAGTAATGCTATCAGTGCATTATTTTCTTAAAATAAAATATTGACGACTTCTACCGAAGAAACGAGTGAAAGGAACTGAAAGTTCTTATATCTAAGGCTCTCTTTCACAACCCGTAATGATACCCTCATCTGAGTAGTCGTTATAACCATCTCTGAAAGTTACTCAACACCCCTTCAAGTGGTGAAGCAGATGATTTTGGGGAAGATGGATGGAAAGGTAATTCCTCTTTACTTTCTCTGCTCTTTTCTTCATTTCAGAGATGCTGTTGACTTTCCCTTTGGCATATTTCTCTCTTCCTAGAGGGCTCCTACTCTTTAGTTTATATGCAGGTAAATTCTTTTGCAGTTAGACATTGTGCAGATTCTCATTTTTATTAATCAAACTAAGCTTTGAGAATCACTGTGTTAGAAGAAGCATTTAATATTTGAAAAAACTCTTGGGACTCTAGCAAACACAGTGTAACACTTATTCAAACAAATATTGCCTCTTATCTTGATATCATTTTTCCATTCATAAAATAAAATAAACAATCTAAACGAAGTCCTTTCCATGACCACCCTCAAATGAGCAAATAACTCTGGAGGCTAATAAAGATAAACATGATAATAAACTCTGACCTTTTAAAAAAGAATTCATCCTACTCAGTCAATTAACCATCATTTTATTTCAATAGTAGTTTTGGCTTAAATAGCCTTGGGAGGCAGAAAGGGGACATTTTTAAGAATATCGGCTATGTCACTCTGACAACAAAACTGATTTCATGACTTTGATCAAGCATTCTATAAATCAACACCTTGGCATAATAATATGATAAGTAAAGAAAGGAAAATGAATTCTGATTGGGTAGAGGCTGGGAGAAGCCACTGTATGATTCATTAGTGGCTTCAGTAGTTGAAGTTAAGAAAGAACCAAAAAGTTCTATTTTTCTATGACTAAAAGTGGATGTCTTGATAGGTTCAGAAAAAGTTCACATTGCCCTCAAACAAATATGCTTTCCATATTTCATTGCCAGAATGGGGAGAAACAGAAGGCCAGAAATTAGTGAAAAATTCTGATCTCATTTAGTTTTTCTGGACTACCCTAGAGTAGGAAGTACCAAATTACCCTGGAGAGACTAATGCTTTTTTCCTGTTGTTTTTGCCAGAAGTGAAAAGTATTTTGCACAGCTCTACGCCTAAGCTAGCAAGAGACTAAAATTTTATATTTTTTTTCAAGCTCTCAAATGCTGATGCATTTTCATATATCCGGTTAAAAACTCAAATATTAGAAAAAGTAATACATGGAAATGATAAGCTAACTATAAAATATTTTATTCATATTGAAATTAACATGATTCCTTTTCCCCCAAGGAAAATGATAACAAAAAGTTTTACTTTTATAAAATAAAAAAAGATAATAAAAATTATAAAAAGTTATACTTTTTATTTAGATTTTAAGATATAACTCTTTCCTTGATCATTAAGCAATACTTAATTTGCCCTGAGGTAGATTAAGTTAATTTTAAAAATCTTTGCCTTACTACAACATAAAATTATGTGAAAACTAGACAATCCATATAAAACTAAGCTGGGAGATGCTGATACATTTTTAAATTTCCTGAACTTCTGGATTGATTTATGTATGTATTCATTCATTTATAGCAGATCTTCCACGATAATATTTTGAAATTGAATATATATGGCAATTTTCACCCATGGATTTCACATTGTACCTAGTTTGTTACTCCAATGCACTAGACATTTTAAAAGATTTTCACGACACATAGAAAATGGTACTATTGCTATGATTTAAAATACAGGTGAAAAAATAATGCTGACTGGGTTTCAAATTCTAGCTTTCCCACTAATTAAATTAATAGCTTTTAGCAAGTTACATATCTTCTGACCTTCAGCTTTCTCATCATGGATATGGAATAATAATATACTTTTTGGCTCTTATAGATATTAAGTGAAATAATCTGTAAAGTATTGAGCATAATATCAGACCTGAAGTATGTGATCCATAAACAGGGACTTCCCTATTTTTCTCTTTTCCTTTCTTTTCTACACCATCTTTATTATCTTCAAAACTAACGGTGACAATAATGTTTATCTCGTGAGCCATTAGGTCTATACTGCAGGGACATATCTTTTTCTCTTTGTGTTTGCAACAGCTAGCACATGGTCTATCAGGGTCTAATAAAGATTTGTAGAATGAATGCTAAGTTTCCTTTATGCATGTGGATGCAGCTCAAAATTCCAGTTCCAGACAACCACACATTATTCAGGACAGACTCTCATCTTCTTTGCCATTTCAGAGATTGCCATTTCTAGTTAAACTTACACTTAATATTAAATGTTCTTATGGTTGTTCCAAAAGGTCAGGAATACTACTTATCTTGTTCAGTAATATATTACAAATGTTCCTGTCCTTTAATAGGGACTCATTAAATAGATGTTTAATTAATGATTAAATAAACTATGATTAATTAATGAATAAATGAAGAGCTAAAGTATGCTATGGGTATTTAAGTTTCACAGTCCATAGCTGTGCAAGCTGCTGTGTTATTTTGCTAGAAGTTTTACTTCAACTTTTGCCTACAGTTCGCCTTACTCTATGGAGGCTACTTGGAAATTCCACTACTCAGTTCTCCCCAGGAGATATACAATCTGTTAGATTTGTGCTAAAATACCCTTAAAAGACAAAATCTCAAGGCTGTTAGCCAGCATTCAGGCTTGACATTTACCATCCAGTGGAACTCCAAGGTCATATTAAAGGAAATGGACAAGGTACTTAATATATTATCTATTTAAGGCCCAGAAACTAGTCCTTTAAAGGATCAGACAACTTTCTGCAATTATATCTGAATGTCAGACAAACAATGATTAGCTAACTACCCACCATGAGGCAGCCACTGGCTATGTGCATTTCTTATATTATCTTATTTAATTTTTTCAACACCTTTATTAGTATGTTTATTATCATATATATAGGGTAAGATTCCAGCTACCACCAACAATAAGAGAAATACATACCGACTTTTGAGACTACAATACCAAACCCCCATATCCCATGAAGACATTTAGAACTAGATAAAATATTTTTCTTTATTGGTAATAGAATAATGATTGGTGCTAATGGTTGGTAGTTGGTAGTTTATAGTTGGTTATAACTAACTATAAACTTGGTCTGTTGGTTGTATTCTCCTGGAGTATCCTATCATAACATCTAATTTTCCATTATTGTTAATAAGTGTGTGAAAGAGTAGAGTACATAATCAATGAATGCATAGTTTTTGAATTAGAAATTACATATATGCATTGTAGAAAATGTAGACAACAAAGGAATAGATAAGTAGGAAAATATTATAATGCAATCATTTATAACTGCCATCTACAGTCAACCAGTATTAACATTTTAACCTTTTTCTGTAATTATATATTTATATATAATATATACACACACGTATACATATGAGAAAGCTCATATTGTATATATATTCATTTTGTATCTTTCTTTCATTTAACATCAGAGTAGCAAGAGTCACAGTATTTTCTCAAGTCATTAAAACTTCTATAAAATATTCTTGTTACATGTCTAATATTATTGCATAGATTTATCATAATTTTCTTTACCCAAACCCTGCTGTTGAAAATGTTTATTGTTCCCAATTTATATTAAATATTATGACTGTCTTTGAAATGAAGAGCTTCTCCTCATTTTCTATCAAGTAGAAGACTATCTGCATGAAACATATACTTTCTAGATGACTTTTTCCAGGATGTATGATGACTCTCATCTTCTATTGAGTTAAAAATAATGCCTGTAAACATTTTCTGCAAGGACCCTGGTGCAGGTTGAAAAAGTACTATATAGAAGAGATAAAAGGACACTTTCTATTATAATTTGTACTTTAATCCACTGGCATTAAGAAATAAAATGAACAAAGACGTTATGCATTTTGTGTTATGCAAGATAGTAAATGACTACTAGTACTGAATATATGGCAAACGGCAGAATTTGGGAGAGCAAGAGATCATTGAGGGTCAGATTTTAATATTCTTCCAATTTTCGTTATTTCAATTCCCATCTCTTTAGATATACTATTTCACTTCCCTGCTGTTTATTTGATGTATGATAGTAAATACATATACAACTTTTTTTCATTTAAGGAGTTAACATGATTTACATCTTTCATTGCATTATTCTAAGGTAATTGAGAATACAATGATTTTGTCAGTGCCAAATTAAAATATCAAGAATATTTTTCAAAAATTCGACAAAGATCCCGACTTCCTCCATAGTATTATAGATTTCCCTCTACAGATTCCGATGAGATTTTCCTATAATTATATTTCATCTGACAACATTATTTCTCTAATGAGTTGTTTGATATATTAGTCCAGATATCAATTCTTCTACTTCACAGGTTTGACAAATCCATTAAACTGTATTCCAGATCATGAATTTTTTAAAATTTAATTTAATTTATTTTTTATACAGCAGGTTCTTATTACTTATCTATTTCATACATATTAGTGTATATATGTAAATCACAATCTCCCAATTAATCCCACCACCACCACCCCCAACACTTTCCCCCCTTTGTGTCCATACGTTTGTTCACTACATCTGTGTCTCTATTTCTGCCTTGCAAACCAGTTCATCTGTACCATTTCTCTAGATTCCACATAAATGCTTTAATATACAATATTTGTCTTTCTCTTTCTCACTTACTTCACTCTGTGTGACAGTCTCTAGGTCTATCCACGTCTCTGCAAATGACCCAAGTTCTTTCCTTTTTATGGCTGAGTAATATTCTATTGTATATATGTACCATATCTTCTTTATCCATTCATCTATCAATGGGCATTTAGGTTGCTTCCATGACCTGGCTATTGTAAATAGTGCTGCACTGAACATTGGGGTGCATGTGTCTTTTTGAATTATGGTTTTCTCTGGGTATATGCCCAGTAGTGGGATTGCTGGGTCATATGGTAATTCTATTTTTAGGTTTTTAAGGAACCTCCATACTGTTCTCTATAGTGGCTGTATCAATTGACATTCCCACCAAGAGTGCAAGAGGGTTCCCTTTTCTCCACACTCTTTCCAACATTATTGTCTGGATTTTTTGATGATGGCCATCCTAACTGGTGTGATGGGGTACCTCATTGTAGTTTTGATTTGCATTTCTCTAATAATTAGTGATGTTGAGCAGCTTTTCATGTGCTTCTTGGCCATCTGTATGTCTTTGTAGAAATGTCTATTTAGGTCTTCTGCCCATTTCTGAATTGGGTTGTTTGTTTTATTAATATTGAGCTGCATGAGTTGTTTATATATTTTGGAGATTAATCCTTTGTCCATTGATTCATTTGCAAATATTTTCTCCCATTCTGAGGGTTGTCTTTTCGTCTTGTTTATAGTTTCCAATGCTGTGCAAAAGCTTTTAAGTTTCATTAGGTCCCATTTGTTTATTTTTGTTTTTATTTCCATTACTCTAGGAGGTGGGTCAAAAAAGATCTTGCTATGATTTATGTCAAATTGTGTTCCTCCTATGTTTTCCTCTAAGAGTTTTATAGTGTCTGGTCTTACATTTAGGTCTTTAATCCATTTTGAGTTTATTTTTGTATATGGTGTTAGGGAGTGTTCTAATTTCATTCTTTTCCATGTATCTGTCCAGTTTTCCCAGCACCAGTTATTGAAGATGCTGTCTTTTCTCCATTGTATATTCTTGCCTCCTTTGTCATAGATTAGTTGACCATAGGTGCATGGGTTTATCTCTGGGCTTTCTATCCTGTTCTATTGATCTATATTTCTGTTTTTGTGCCAGTACCATCTTTTCTTGATTACTGTAGCTTTGTAGTATAGCCTGAAGTCAGGGAATCTGATTCCTCCAGCTCTGTTTTTTTCCCTCAAGATTGCTTTGTCTATTCGGGGTCTTTTGTGTCTCCATACAAATTTTAAGATTATTTTGTTCTAGTTCTGTAAAAAAGGCCGTTGGTAATTTGATAGGGATTGCATTTAATCTGTAGATTGCTTTGGGTAGTATAGTCATTTTCACAATATTGATTCTTCCAATCCAAGAACATGGTATATCTCTCCATCTGTTGGTATCATCTTTAATTTCTTTCATCAGTCTTATAGTTTTCTGAGTACAGGTCTTTTACCTCCGTAGGTAGGTTTATTCCTAGGTATTTTATTATTTTTGTTGCAATGGTGAATGGGATTGTTTCCTTAATTTCTCTTTCTGATCTTTCATTGTTAGTGTATAGGAATGCAAGATTTCTGTGCATTAATTTTGTATCCTGCCACTGTAGTAAATTCATTGATTAGCTCTAGTAGTTTTCTGGTAGCATCTTTAGGATTTTCTATGTATAGTATCATGTCATCTGCAAAGTGACAGTTTTACTTCTTCTTTTCTAATTTGTATTCCTTTTATTTCTTTTTCTGCTCTGATTGCCATGGCTAGGACTTCCAAAACTATGTTGAATACTAGTGGTGAGAGTGAACATCCTTGGCTTGTTCCTGATGTTAAAGTAAATGCTTTCAGTTTTTCACCATTGAAAATGATGTTTGCTGTGGGTTTGTCATACATGGCCTTTATTATGTTGAGGTAAGTTCCCTCTATGCCCACTTTCTGGAGATTTTTTATCTTAAATGGTGTTGAATTTTGTCAAAAGCTTTTTCTGCATCTATTGAGATGACCATATGGTTTTTATACTTCAATTTGTTAATATGGTGTATCACATTGATTGGTTTGTGTATATTGAAGAATCCTTTCATCCTTGGGATTAATCCCACTTGATCATCGTGTATGATCCTTTTAATGTATTGTTGGATTCTGTTTGCTAGTATTTTGTTGAGGATTTTTGTATCTATATTCAACAGTGATATTGGTCTGTAATTTTCTTTTTTTGTAGTATCTTTGTCTGATTTTTGTATCAGGGTGATGGTGGCCTCATAGAATGAGTTTGGGAGTGTTCCTATTTCCAATTCAGATTATTTAAGCTCCAAGGGCCTTTTGTTCACAGTGGACTACCACTTAGATATCCATTGTCCAAGATCTCAAGATACCTTGCTGAGCAGCAATGCTGTGTTTATGTCTGTGTTTCATGGGCAAAGGATAATTTGATCATTGTGGAAGTCAAGGGCTGCCTCCCCTAAAGTGTCCTCCTCCCATTTCCATGGATGCTTCAAGGCTTTTGGTCTGCACTGTTCACAGAGACAGTGAACCTCTAGCCCCTACTTTGGAATGAGGCAAACTTTTCTCCCCTTTGACCACTTCTCCCTCTTTCCTCTCATCCCTATACTCTTATTTTTAAATAGCTTAATTTTCTAAAAAAGAAAAATAGAAAGGAAAATTTGAGGCAGAATACACTACACAGACTTTCCTGGGGGTTAAAGGAGTACAAAGTGTCTGCCTGCCTTGTTCAAATAGAGGGAATACAGAACAAAAACAAAACATAAATTGCTATCTCAGCAGATTAACCTACGACTCTACCGTGATAGTCATTAGTAAGTCAGGGCTAAGCAGAGGGTCTCTCCAGTTACTACATCTCTTCCTTGACTTACAAAAGAAGCCCATGGTTACTCAATCTAAAATGATAAACATTTGTGGCCTTTTGACCCTTGTTATGCTTGAGGGAAAAAAAGGGAGAAAGGGCTTCTGAGGTGCAAAATAAAAAAGGAAACACAACAGTGACAACTCTATCCCAGTCTCCTTGATGTGGAAGACATTGGCAATGGAAAGGCAAATTCTTCTTTTTCCTCCCACGTGTCTACAACCAAAGTAGCATTTCAACGTCATTTTCAAGTTTAAACCTCTACTTAACATAGTTTAGCATATGCTGTTTTGGATAAACCAAACCCCAATAATGTATACTTATCCCAGGGCCAATGACAACCTCATGTTCTGAAAAAACAAAAAGAGACAGATAAAATGAATTGAATCTGTAGCTGGGGATACTTGCTGACATGTCAAGAATTCCACTGACCCATTGTTAGTGATAAAGTCTGGTTTTGGTACAAAATTTTAATATTTATTCCCACTCTTGCAGATATATATCAACTCCATCAGACATTAACAAGGAACAACAATATAAAACAGTTTTTTCAAATGAATATTATATTTAAATTTTTATGTAGCTCTTTAGTGCTATAATACCTGTATTTAAATGCTTAATTTCATGTTTTTATCTCATTCGTTGTATATCCTTCAAATATTTCCTTAAACTTATATTATTCTTAGAAAAAATTGCATAAGGATATGAGGATAATTTTTTGTATATTTGTATGGATTTCTTTGGGTGTACATTTTCCCTCTAAAAATGAAATTCTGTTTATTCATGTTTACACAAGAAATTTGACCAAACCTTAGCCAGTTCAATAACATAATTGGACACAAATCTTGTAACTAAGAATGACATCATCATTGCCCCATATTTAGTTCACACCTACAAGAAATATGGATCTATATTAATGCTACTTTATTTTAACAGAATTATGTTAGGTGGATATCTGTCCTCAAGCATTTAATAGTGCAATAGATAAACAAGACCAACGAGTACTAATGTGTCAGAGGGGTGTGGGTGTATGTGTGTGTGTGTGTAGCTTTGATTATATGATTAATTGCGTAATACATTTAGCCTAACTAACTCATTCAAGTTGAATAAATTCAGATGGAATGTTTTGGTAGGTAGTTTTGCATGATCATACAAAAATTAAGGACAACCTATTTAACAGGACAAAATTTCACTAAGACTTAAATGGCAAGAAAAGAATGATTTGGGACTCAAGGTGTGATATATTAAAAGTTATTAGAAAAGTTGTCAGTGATGAAGGTAAGTCAGTATTAGAAAAACAAAACAAAGCAAAGAAACAAAAGGAAGATAGTCAAAGTCAAATGTTAGGAGTCTAATGGAGTTCGGAGTGAGGTGGGAGGGAGGTCCAAGAAAGAGGGGATATAGGTATGCATATAGCTGATTCACTTCATTGTACAGCAGAAACTAACACAACATTGTAAAGCAATTATACTCCAATAAAAAAAAAAAAAGACTGGTAAGTTGAGTAAAGTCAAGATGATAAAATAGTAAGGATTCAAAGGAGATGTTAAAAGTATTTAGGATTACTCAATTTCTCAAATAAAATGATTGTCATAGATTATTGTAAGAGAGTTATAAAATATTCAAACTATAAGGGACATAGAAATACATTTTCAAGTGAAGAAAGGGACCACAGAGTTTGAGATGCCAGTGTTTTCACAGAAAGTCATAGGTAGAGGGAATTTTGGAAGGCAGATTTCCCAACTCTCAATTACCTCCAAATACTTTCAGTAAGAGAGGAACTGGAAAAGCAAAGCAGAACTTTCTGGAATGTTGAACAGATCTTCCTGCTGTGAAGTTATGAGCCATTGTGTGTGGAAATTTACTTTTTAGTTAGTATAACAGGTAAATTTCTCAAAAGAAAATTGTTACTTAACTCTGAATAAATGGTCCCCAGGCCCCTTTATAGTCACCTTGGGCCAACCAATTTCCCCTTTGACCAGATGGACACAGATGTGCAGACAGCCGTGGCCCATGTGGTGTGGCCCAGAGGCTTTCCTGCCTCCTGTGTCACTGCTCATCTCAAGCGGAATTTGGACTAAGACACAAAAGTGTAAACTTCCAAGTTTCATGCTTTTCTTCTCTCAGGCAAAAAACCAGGAAGGAATTGTTGAATCATTTATTCAGCAAGTTTTTATTGATTCCTCTGCTTATTCTAATGTTTGTGGTACCCTCCGTTATATTATAGCCTCATTTTTAAACCAACCTTTGGAATCTTGGACTTCTAACTGTCCCATCCTTCTTTTGCTCTATGTCAAGGGTAAAGCTGACGATTGAAATTGGTCATTCTGATCACATCTCTGGCTAAAATTCTTCAAAGATTTCCACTTGTTGTAACCTAAAGTTCAGATTACCTGGGCCTCACTGATCTGGACCTCATGTTTTTCTTTAATCCAATATCTAGCCACACTCTCTTTCTCCTGTAATCTAGTTTTCCCAACTTTTTTGTAAATCCCCCAAAGCACAAAGGACCTGTGTATATTCTTAATCCCAATATTTGTATATCAGTTATACTACTTGTCTGTCTCTCACTAAGGGCAGGAACTTTATCTTATTTTTCAATGTTGCTTAGTTCTGGGAGCATGGCTTACTTATGTGTGTCTGTTACACTGATTATCACATTTTTTTTTTCTGAAAATTTTTACTTGTCTCACTACATTTTGAATTCTTGGAAAAGGACAGTGTTGTTCTGTGTTGTTTCTGTAGTCCCAGAACTTAGCCCAATATCAACTACGTAGAAATAGTATAACTGTTTGCTGAATGTATTAACAGATAAATGAACCCTAGACTGACCCGTTACTATTGCTCAAGCGTCCTTGTAACTACTCAAACTACTCGTCTGCTCAGACTTTTATTCCTTTCTCTTCACCTAGTAAAATTTTATTCAGCACAGTATTAGTCACAATGCCTGGTGAATTTTAGCTACTTGAAAAAACATGCATTAAATGAATGCATTAAAACTTCTCTCAAGTTAAATTCTACTTTCTTCATGTAGTATGTCTTGATCCCCGTCTAGAAGGAATTTCTCCCTATCCTGAGTCCCCCTAAAATTAGTTTTGAGATTTGTCTTCACTGGTTTTCATGCAGTGAATGAAGATGTTAGCTACCAAAATCCTTTCCTCTCTTGTGTAAGGAGAGACAAATCTTTGCCAAACAGCTTTGGTTTAGGGCTTCCCCATCCCAATCCACATCTGCTTGAGCAGCTATTTATGTGAGATGATAAATGGAAACTTAACAAACTCAGTGACTCTGTGAGTGGACTGTTAGTACTCAGTGAAAGTTAAAAGCCATCAGAGCTGGAAAGAATTTAGGCTGGCAACCGTAGACAAATGTGTATATTTAGTAATACAAAGAGGCCATGAAGAATGACCACTTGGAATCTGTAAAAGCCAATCAAGTCTTTGTAATATGTGGGGCAGGGAGAAATTGTGTGCCAGCTGTTCTGTGACAGTGCACTGAAACACCCTGACTTTTTAACTTAAGCTCAAGAATAGAAGTCTCCTGATTTTGTGTTGTAACCCAGATGTGCTGAAGTCCCTGGCTAAAAACAATGTACAAACAAAACATTAAGTTAAAAAATAATAATAATAAATGAAATACTAAAAAAAAATCTTCTTCATTATCCTAAGTAAATATGCTTTACCTCAAAAACGGGAGTTAATGAAAAACCAATAGCACATTCATTTCACAAAACCTTGCTAAGTCAGAGAAAATGAACTTTCAAACTTAAAGTAACTTCCCTGTGCAAAGGATGGTCACAAATATGCAAAGAACTTCCCTTTCACAGACCATTTTTTTCATATATTATCTCAATTATTCATACAATTGATTTTATTTCCTCCACCATATTTCCTCTTACTATTTTTAATGCCATTTATTATGTGCCTTATTTGTAAACTAAAATAAATAATAGATAATAAAGTACAGAACTCTTTGAATTCTGCTATCATCTTCCTAGTTATAGTGTCCTTTCCTTCTTTCTGGGTACATTTACCATCATGAATTTGATATGTATGTTTCCTTTCCTTTTAAAATATTGCTGGGCTTCCCTGGTGGCGCAGTGGTTGAGAGTCCGCCTGCCGATGCTGGGGACACGGGTTCGTGCCCCGGTCCGGGAGGATCCCACATGCCTTGGAGCGACTAGGCCCGTGAGCCATGGCCGCTGAGACTGCGCGCCAGAACCTGTGCGGCGCAATGGGAGAGGCCACAACAGTGAGAGGCCCGCGTACGGCAAAAAAAAAAAAAATATATATATATATCTATTGCTGCATACATACGTATATGTTAATGAATGTTTTATATACATATTTTTATGCCACAATTTTTATTCAAATTATATTTTAAGGTCTATTTTGTTTAAATTGAGTACTACGTGCCTTTCAATAGCTGGGCAGCATTGCACCAGATGAATATAATACATATTATTTATCCATTCCATTTTCCTCTGAGGAAATTTGGCTTGCTTCCATCTTTTCCAACATTACAAATAGCACTGCAGACATCCTAGCATATATCCTATGCAAATGAAGCACATATTATTTTCCAAGAACTTTGCTACATAATCTAATTTAATCTTCATACAAACCCTAGGAGAAATGTTATTTCATTAACATCTTAAAAATTAATATTTCAGGCTTCCCTGGTGGCACAGTGGTTATTAATCCACCTGCCAGTGCAGGGGACACAGGTTCGAGCCCTGGTCCGGGAGGATCCCACATGCCGCGGAGCGGCTAAGCCCCTGTGCCACAACTTCAGAGCCTGCGCTCTAGAGCCCATGTGCCACAACTACTGAAGCCTGCACGCCTAGGGCCCGTGCTCTGCAACAAGAGAAGCCACCGCAATGAGAAGCCCACACACCACAATGAAGAGTAGCCCCCACTCGCCTCAACTAGAGAAAGCCCACACACAGCAACAAAGACCCAATGCAACCAAAAAAAAAAAAAAAAAATTTAACTTAAAAAAAATTAATATATCAAAAACGTTAAGAAACATTACCAAATTCACATAACTATTAAGAAGAAAGGAGCTGGGATTAAATTTTCATCTATTGCTATTGAAATCATCTCATTTATTTTTTTCACATACTATTGTCTGTCACACTCACCAGAATGCAAGTCTCATGAGGACAAGAGGGGTTGATTTCTACCAAAAAGTACTTGATAAATGAATGAACGTTGAATAAATGAAGGAATACAATAGCGCTCCTGTATGTGGCAGAGTTCAAAGAGCAAAAGAACTGTTTCCCACCCTGGGATCCCTGAATGAATTAGTCTTAATTCTAAGGAATTCCATGTACAAAAAAGCCCAGGCATGCTCCCCTGGGTTTGGCTCCTTATCAAATATCTATGCTTTCTCAAACTGGGAATTTGGGGATGTGTACTGGGTGAGCAATCTTTGAATCATTTCACATGACATACAGAGGGCTAGCAGTTTGTGGTTCTGAAGAAGTCTGGAAAGTTCAGTGGCTTACTATAATATTTTTGCTCATTTTGTAAACTCTGGAAAAAGTAAATCTTCAAAGTTACAGCCACAAGTTTTGTGACACACCAGACTCTTAAGAATGAGTAATTAAGAGAATATGAATTGTGGTGTCTTAAACAGCAAGAATAGTCCTGGTTCTGGGGAAGAGACAGTTTAGCAATCCACTGTATTTAGAGTCGTTGGCAAAAATTTTTCATTCCTTCCTTCTCTGCCATGAACATCAGATAAGACATGAGGACAATTCAGTGAGCATTCTTGACATTTGAGACTGTTATCAGCACTGCATTTGTTTGAGTCATGCATTTTGTTCTACAGTATTACTACCCTGAAGCTCACTGAATAACCCTAACTCATAGAATATGATTAGTTCTGTTTATTAAATTTTCTAGTTAGCGAAAATGTGCAAAGGAAGTCTCTTTTTTCTTTTTATCCCTGTTTTACAACTTTCTAAGATGTATTTAACATACTTTGTGGCCTGAGTTAATTTAGTGTAATTACCAACCCAATCTTCCTTTACAGATGTTGTATCTTTACGTATCTTAGGACCATCTTACATGCAATAAGATCCTGTAAGTCCAAGTCTGTAGAAATCACAAGACATATCCCAGAATTTATTTTTCAATGATTATATCTTCCCTATCAATCTATTTGTGTTCATTCTACTCTTGCACAGATAATTGGACAAGATATTAATGTACGGTCCCAATTAGTTGAATTCTGTTGGATTAATGTTTTACTAGGTTGAGTATAAAATGAACCAATATGCTACATAAGATGTCACAAGTGCTCACATTTTGGACATCATAGAAACAATAATTTATCAACAGTACTGAAATTCAATCAGCCTGAAACCAAAAACAACTTTCTACCATAGCAGAAATGGTGACTCTATAGCATGCTTATTTCCTAGGATAGCTTCTAGTTTCTTCTTGCTAGCATGATTATGTGCAGATGTGTGCCCCAAAAATGGCAAATATTTTGTAATCTGTACTTACTTTCCTCAAAAATTATATTACATTCAGTTACCTCTACATTATAAATTATAGTGACATACTAAATGAGAGATGAAAAAATGAAATAAATAAATAAAGAGATGAGCTCTTTCTACTTACCTTTAAACTTCTTATATGGAAAATTTCAAACAAAGACAAAAGTTGAGAATGCCATAATGAACCCCATGAACCTATGACCCAAGAATAGGACACAGCCAATCTCATTTCCTCTATATCTGCCCTAGTATAAACATCCCTAGCATTCCCAGTATAAGCATGAAACATGGTGTGGTGGAAACACCACTGAATGGAAGGCAGAAAATCTGGGTCCAAGTCTTTGCTCTACCCTCAGAAACATCTAGTTTCTCCGTAACTCACAACATGAGGCATATATAACCAAATATCTTTAAGCTTTCTTCACGATCTTGTTTTACACACTAGGCTGTAGCAGTATATGTTGGGTCAGTATAGTCCACTGAATGCACTCTGCATCTTCAGTGACCTTTCTCTTTCTAAATAGACACTTGGGTGTAATCTACCTATACCACAAAGGCAAAATGATAACTAGCTTAAAAAAAAGAAAATAGAACTTACAGTGGAATAGTTCTTTTAACCATAGCTATTCAATGATTATAATGATGTCAACTCTTATAAAAGGCTGATGTACCAAAGTAGAGGTGCAGGCTAGATATATCTTGATATACACATGCAATCAATGAAAAACAAAAACTGATACCATAAATATGTTGTAAAAATAAAACATTCTGAAATAGGCTGATGGCATTTCCAAAGCAGCCCCAAATTATAAACTAAGTAGTTTTATCTCAGCAGTAGAACAGAGTGTTCTAAAATTTATTTTAACGTGGTGAGGTTGCAATTAATCTGACAATTAAAATTGATTACACATGCAGAATTCATACAAAGATTAAGTGAAATAGAATCGACTCCATGTCATGTGTTGCCATTGTTTGCTTGTCATTAATTCTGTAATGCACAGACCTGGCTTGTCTTGTTCACCGCTATATCCTCAGCACCTAGCAAAGTACATGGCACACAAAAAAATTATGAGTAAATAAATAAATTTCTAATCAGTGTATTCTATGGAAGAAATATAAACATAATACATATGAATCATGCACATCTAGTTATTTGGTTAATACTCATTGAGATGATTTTTAGATATATTCAAATACATTTTGATGCTGATTATAGTTATTTATATCTCCTCACCTCACATGGATAAAAGCCTACATGCATTTAGCTATAATTTTGGTAAAATTAAGTAAATTGAAATTACTGATGAGCTGTGAGGAAGAGAACAACTATCTCTGGACAAATGTGTCTACAAAAAGTGATGGACTGAGGAGATGGGAAGTGTTACAAGGTGAAATTTACCAAAGATAAATATGAGACTTTCACACATGTGCAATCAACAGAATTCACTGGTACAAAATAAGGAGACCATGACTTAGCAGCTTTATGGTTATCAGTACATTCAATATCAAGTAAAGGAGTGATTTCATCATCAAGAAGATAATACCATTTCAAACTTTATTAAGGGAAGAGTACTGTAGTTAAAACTAGGGAGGCAAAAATTCAGGTTTGTACTGATTAGTCAATGCTTGGACTATTTCTTTCAGTTCTGGGTACCTTTATTTAGAACAATTTAGAGTAAAATACTTTCATAGATGAATGACTAAAATGGTATATGAGAAATATTTAAAGGAAGTAGAAAAATTTAGCCTAAAGATATGGAACCTTATTAAGAGGAACATAAAAGTTTTAAAAATTAATGGATATCATCAAGAAGAATTTCTGTTCCTTTTACTTTCTCATTATGTCTTATTTTGATGGGACTCTCTCTGAGCCACCATCATGCTTTGCCTGGGCCCCCCACATCAGTTCTTGATCCCTACTCTCCAAATGCACTACCAACTTAGCAGTTAGAGAATTTCTTCTAAAGGAACTTGTGATGTGAGCAGAAATGACAACAGGGCTTATATTTATGTTTGTCTCTTTAGATCCTTGCAACATCCAATGAAATAAATGTTACAGTCCAATTTTCTTAAGGTGCAGAAAGTGATCACTCAAAACAGTCAAGTGATTTGTTCAAAGACACATGAGTAGGAAGTTATGGATCTGTAATTAGGTCTATCTTATTTCAGAATCCACGTTTTGTAAGCAACAATGTTATGGGTCCCGGGGCTCTCAGGAATATGACTTTGGGGAGTGGGGACAAATAGTCTGAAGTAGAGCTCCCCAATTAGTTATCTATTGCTCTGTAGCTAAATTACCCAAAAAATCGTGGCTTAATGCTGCAAATATTTATTATCTTTCACAGTTTCTGTGAAATATATCACTTTTATTCAGTAACATATTTCATGTGTCTAGTGCCCGGCACTAGGTGCTCGATTATTATTAAAATAAATATAAACGAATGAAATAATAAAAGTATGTGTGAGTATATGCATATACATATATATATAACTAAATGAATAAAGTATCATGGAAGAGGATAATATTTTAAAATATAGTTATTGCTTGTATGATTCCTGTTAGATGCATTTTTTTTCTACAAATCTGTAAATAACATTTGGGTGCGGTGACGTTTGGTGAATTTTGACTTTTTTCCAATCAACCTTACCTGAAAATACCTTGTGCTTTGGTTATCTGTTGCCAAATGACAATTGACCTCTATACTTAGTGCCTTAAAACACCAATTCTTTTGTCTACTTGAGCACAGTTTGGCAATTTGGGCCAGGGTCAGTGCAGTTTGTTTCTGGTCAAGATGATTCCAGCTAGGGCAGCTCATCTGCGGGACACCACTTAAGCATCCACTTCAAAGATGACCTCAGTCACATGGCTTCTTTATGTAGCTAGGTTGTCTTCCTCACAGCATACTGGTTTCAGAGTAGTCAGAGCCTTACATTATGGGGAGGTTTCTCCAGAATGAAATTGCTGAATCTCCCATCTTTCTTAACCTTTAGGCCACCACTTGCATAGCATGACTTTCTCTGCATTCTACTGGTTAAAGCAGGTCACAGGACCAACTCAGGTTTAGGGAGAAGGACTTCACAAGACTGGGAATACAGAGAGGCATTGTTTCTTGGGGAAAGAGGCCACATCCAGTAGTTCTATGAGGGCAGAAAACCTGTCTATGTTGTCCACCACTACATTTCCTTTCTTTAGACCAGTGCCTGGTTCATACTAGGGACTAAAAATATGTATTGAAATTATTGAGTAAAGGAAAGGATAAATTATATGAGGAATAAGAAAAATTTTGGTTGACTAAGGAAGGGAAGAATTAAAGAGAAGGCTGTCATAAGATGATGAAAAATTTCCAATTTTGAAGAGCAAAGCTCAGATGAATTCCGGTGAGAGATTTCTGAGAGATGCTGGATGTCATAGGGAAGACAAGAAGCTGTCAGGAAGTCTGATGCAAGGAAAATACATGGCCCAGTCTAAAGAAAATCAAGCTATTTAAGCAGTTTGAAGTTATAACATTTGACCTTTCAACCATTATTCTTTCTCAATACATGGTAAACAGATATAAATGAAGCAAGAATTCTGAAAGAGAAAAACAAAAACACTAACATCTTCAAGGAATGAAGCTCTGCAGAACAAAATAATGCCAAATAATCACTGCTTTAAATTGTTCTATTATCAGCTCAATTAAGAAAAAAAAAGTGCCAAATAATCACTGCTATAGATTGAATGTTTGTGTCACTTCAAAGTTAACGTTAACATTCTAACCCCCAAAGAGATGGTATTAGAAGGTGAGTCCTTTAGGAGGTGATTCATTGGTCATGAGGGTGGAGCCCTCATGAATAAGATTAGTGCCCTTATGAAAGAGGTCCCACAGAGATCCCTCACCCTTTCCTTCATGTGAGGTTACAAGGAGAAGACAGCTGTCAATGAGAAAGCAGGCTCTCACCAGACACTGAATATTCAGGTGCCATGATCTTGAATTTTCCTGTCTCCAGATTGTGAGAAATAAATATACATAAGCCACCCAGTTTATGGTATTTGTGTTATAGCAGTCCAAATGAACTGAGACAATCACATCCATAATAATTGCTGACTAATTTCCAAGTAAGAGGATGTCACTAGTATAAATTAATTATGTTTAGAAAGAAAGACTCCAATCAGGAAAAAAAAATACCAAGAACTTATCTCTCTTATATATGTGTTTGTTTCTGTACAATTAAGATTTCACTAAAATAGAGATTATTTATTGGCTAGCTCTTTTAAAAAAGCTTAAAAGTAGAATCATAAAATTTTTTAGAAATTTCTGTTCTCCAGATAAAGATATGTGCCACTTTGTGGAAAATGTACAATCCTTATACCTAGCAGTGTCCTGCTGGAAAAACTCAAATTTCAACCAAAATGGGTCACACAATAAATCAATAAAGTATATATTTATACCTTTGAGTTTCTGCTCAAAATTTTGTTACATACTTGGACCTTGGGCAAATGCTCAGAAACCCAAAACTTGCTGTGAACTAGTCACTGTTATGTCTATTATACCATTATTTAGTTTCATTTGAGAGTTGGGTTTTATTAAAACACAGAAAAAATTTAGGGTATTAAATATGCTCAAAGTACATTTTGTTTGGCAAGAATATTTTCTAACATGGAGAAGGCCTAGATAAATAATAGTCAGCATATTGGAAAATAAAGACAGACAATCAATTTGCCCTTTTGGGTTACTGTTCTGTATAGTATAAGCCTGAACTACTGACTTGAATATATGGTTAATACAGTAGAAGCTTATTCAATCATTTATTTACTAAATATGTATTGAGCTATATTATGTGCCAAGTCTTATTCTATGCCTCACAATCAATCAGTGAACAAAATAATAATCTCTACTTTCATGGAGTTTACATTCTGATGATGGAGATAAAAAACAAATAATAATGATAAGAATACATTGCATGTGAGAAGGTAAAACATACTATGGAAATAATAAAGGTAGAGCATGATATAGGGTTTTGGTGTCAAGGTATAAGGGAGGAACAGGGTACAGTGTTAAATAGGGTACCATGTTAGCTATCATAGAGAGATAACTGAGCAGACTCGTACAATGTAAGGGAAGAGTTTTTCAGGCAAAGGGAATTACTGGTGCCAAGGCTTTAAGGCGAAACACTACCTGGATTATTTGAGCAACAACAAAGTATTAACAATAGTGGGAGGGGAGTGAGTGAGGGAGAGAGTATCACAAGATTAATCTAAGTTATAGCGGTGACTAGGGGAGAGGGGTTGTTTCTGAAGTCTCATAGGCTTTTTAAATTTTTGGCTGATTTTTTAAAATGGAAATGCAGAGCCACTGTACAGTTTTGTAAAGAGAAGTTGTATGTTGTGAATTAGATTTTAACTCCTCACTCAGATTGCTGTACTGAGAATAACCTGGAATGGGTTAACCCTGCTCTCCCCTAGCATACAAATCTTGAGTCCCTGCCTCACTGCCTTGAATTTTTTCATCAGTCACCTTATGATGCAGCTGCTCACATGATTTGAACAAGTTCTTCGGAGCACATTGTTTTTATTTGCTCCTTTTTTTCCAATGCCATGTAAATTAGTCATTAATGAAGAGATTTGGGCACTTTAATAATCTAGACAGAAAAAATGTGATTTGTTTTACTCCAGCATGTGCATTTTTGGTCTTTCTATTGGTAAACCTCAAACATTAGAAATATTAATTAATTGAATGAACTAATTAAACAAATATTTATTGTATGCCTACTATGTGTCAGGTACTATTCTATGACTGGGGGATTTAGTAGTAAACCAAATAAATCAGGACCCTGTTCTCATGAAGCTCATATCAAACAGTATATGCAACTCACAATGTATATATTGGAGGTTAGCTCCCATACACATAATTTGAATTTCATTTCAAAGAGGTAGACGCTGGAAATCATACTTAGGTATATCAATTTCTTTCATAGATGCCATAGCATTAAAGATCACAAGATTATTTTCTGATCCAGTTTTGCGCTTTTGAAAAGGGAGGGTGTAATTGAGTCTATCACATATGTTCCTCCTTTTTCTTGGTAACAGTCTGCTAATTTTATTTTATTTTCCTCTCTTTCTGCGCAGCTCATGTGAATGGATGTGGGACGGGGGGCGGGGAAGGGGGGTGGAAATAGCCCAAACCCAGCCTAGGTATGACCCAACTGACTAAGCCAATAGGCACAACCCATGCTGTTGGCCTTCAGGGATGAGCACGCGATCCAATTCAGGTCAATGTGACAAGAAGAGATGTTTCGAGGGCTTCTGAGAAAGAAAGAAGCTGTCGTGTTCTCCCAGGAGAACTCCTCAGACCAATGTTCTCTCCGTCTGCTGACAGTAATTGAGTCACTGGTAGCCACTAGCAGACCCTGGCAGCCATCTGTAACCCCAAGAAAGAGCAGCCTTAGGTTGAAACAGCACTGAGAATGGTGGCAAGGAGGCATGGAAACGAAGGGTCTTTTTTGATATCAAGAACATTTGATCAAACCTCGCCTAAATTCGGACATACCTCTGGTCATCAGTTATGTAGCCCATTAAGTTCCTCTGTTGTTCAAGCCTGATTTTGAGTCAAGTTTTCCGTTACTTCAACCAAAGGATTCCTAAGTGCCCGGTGCTGGCGATAACAATGGGGTAACACAGAGTCTGGGACCTCAAGGGGTTTACATGTTAGTAACAAACAGAAAAGTAACAAATTAGATAGAGTGATGAGTTTTAGGATAAAGGGAAAGAGAAGGCTCCATCTAGCAAGAAGAACTCATTCAGCTTGTTGGTGGGCGACAGTGACAGGTTGCCAAGGAAGATTTATTGGAGATGATCCCTGAATGATTTTAATAAATAAGTGAGGCAGAGAAAAGGAGAGTCAGTGGAAAGAAACAAGTCCAACACTCTTAATGATAGTACTCATTAACCTTTCTGGTCTGCTATCTCTCTGCTGTGCTCAAATATTTGCAGATATTGTCTCATCTAATTCTTACAACAACGCAATGAAGTAAACTGAGGCTAATAAAAGTTAAATGACAACCCATTTTCAAATAGCTAAGAAGTTGCAGATATGGGAATTGAACCAACACTTTGGCTTTAGGACCCACATCTGAACCCACTATATATTACTGGCTTCCAGAATTTGTGGACTAAAGCAAACATTTTCATGTCAAATATTTCTTTATATCTGGAGCATTGGATAAGACCAGCAGTGGAAATAAGTGAAAGTAGAGAGGAAATCAGGAGTTATATTATTAAAGGGTCTCATGCTCCAAAGCTTATATTTTAGGCCTGAAAATTTAATTTCTTATACAGTGGGTTTCTAAATGTTATAATCTTGGATCTCACCAAGACGTAACTGATCACCAGAAAACATCTGCAACAACCAGAGGCCAAGTACTGAGATTCAGTAAAACCAACGTGACTTGTGATTAGCTCAGAAGTGTTGTAGAAATTCCTCAGACTCATCAGTTGTATACCTGACTTACAGTAATATAAATACACATGAAGTGTAGTGGACATTATCACAGGTAGCTAAAAGTGTTCTTAAAGGATATTATACAAAAACACATTTTTTTTCATGTATATGGAATATTTTAGATATATAGTTTAAATGATGGCAAAGTCTGTAAAACAATACTATTAAACATATATCAAATTTTTTTATCTTGTATAAACAAGAATTCCTATTATATGAAGTATAAGCTAACTGATGTTTAGTTATTAAAATATTCATACTCAGGAGCTATTTGGACTGATTTTATTTAGATTGTATTTCTTAAAATAAAAACATTTGTTTATAAAAACTTATTCTTTGTTGGTGGGAATACAAAATGATACAACCACTTTGTAAGACAGTTTGGCATTCTCTTACAAGTTAAACATAGTCTTACAATATAGCCAACAATCATGCTCCTAGGTATTTACCCAAATGAGTTAAAATTTTATGTCCACACAAAAACCTGCCCATGAATGTTTATAGCTGCTTTATTCATAATTGCCAAAAATTGGAAGCAACGAAATGTCTTTCAATAGGATAATGGATAAACAAATAATAATACAATTATGCGATAAATATTATTCAGTGATAAAAATAAACTATCAAGCCACAGAAAAACTTGGAGGAACTTTAAATGCATGTTATTAAGAGAAAATAGCCAACCTGAAAAAGCTACACACTGTATGATTCTAACCATATGATATTATGGAAAAGGCAAAACTATAACGATAGAAAAAAAATCAGTGGTTTCCCAAGTTCAGGAGGAGGGAAACGGAGATGAATAGGTGGAGCACTTTTAGGGTTGTTGAAACTATTCTGTATGATACTATAATGGTGGACACATAACATTATGCATTTGTCAAAACTACAACATAAAGGGTGAACCCTGATGCAAACTATGGAATTCAGTTAATGTACTGAATATATTGGTTTATCAATTGTAACAAATGTACCACAGTAATGCAAGATGTTAATAATAGGGGAAACAGTGAGAAGGGAGCAGAGAGTGTACAGGCATTCCTTGTACTTTCTGAACACTTTTTTTCTGAAAATCTAAAACTGCCCTAAAAAATAAAATCTATTAAAATATAAAATAAAACATTTATTTAGAGGCCATTTGGGGGCAACATAGGCCACAGATAACTGAATTCTAAAATTAGAAGCATAAGTTTCAATACATTTCAGAATTTAGAGGGAACCTGGAGATTCTCTAGTTGAAGCATGACTTTGTTCATTTTAGAACCTCAGTCTCAGAAAGTTTAATGACTGTCACGATGGCCACAAAGCATGAAAATGGGAGAACCTGAATTTGGACTGATTTTACTTGACTTATAAAGCCTTGTTTACTTGACTTACAGCTCATAACATTCCTCACTACACCAACTGACTGTACTGTGAAAGGGTCAAGGATACAGACCAAAGCATGAGGTCTTTTGAACAGCAGTGAAAATGTAAGTATACATTTCCTGTGTGCTTTCTGGGATTTCCAATAATGGTCCATATTTTAAAAACATGCACACACAAACACACTCATATATACAAACACCCTCTATCGGGGGCTTTTGATGTGTTTCATATAAAGAAATAAACTCAGAGCAAGGTAGAACCTGCTTATTTTATAGATTTATTGAACGGTATTTGAGTTGTTGGATTGCATTTTTGGGGATGAGAGGAGGAGAAGGAGTAGTTACCGAACAATTCCTAATTCGTGTAAGTCCCTTTTTTTTTTTTTTTTTTTTTTGCGGTACGCGGGCCTCTCACTGTTGTGGCCTCTCTCGTTGTGGAGCACAGGCTCCGGAAGCGCAGGCTCAGCGGCCATGGCTCACGGGCCCAGCCGCTCCGCGGCATGTGGGGGATCTTCCCTGACCGGGGCACGAACCCGTGTCTCCTGCATCGGCAGGCGGACTCTCAACCACTGCGCCACCAGGGAAGCCCAAGTCCCTTCTTTTTTAAAATCTAGCATCTGTGTAGATTTTTGTAATTTGGCAAATCCTGTATCTGGACATGACAAATTTCATCTGGAAAAATATGTTGTGAAAAATCTTTCAGATGTCATATCACGACTAGGGCCTCTGCTAAATCCAAAAGTGCAGCTGGACCATATTATTACATAGTTATTTTATTTGCATTCCTGACCCCTAAGGAGTAAGTGGATTTCCATCTGGTATATTATATCATTCTTCTTCTATGATAAGGGCAAGCACTTTTTAAAGTTATACTAACATCATAACTGAATTAAACATTATCGATCAATTATACGAAACAATGTTATTCTTTATTAACTTAGCAAGGAACTGCAAAACCAACTATATCTCAAAAAAGAATTAATATTTGAATATGATTATAGCTAAATAACTTTGTACAAAGTTGAGAATTAAAGATAAAATTAAATATACTTTATTCAATAGGCTTTTAAAATAATATATCTTTAAAGTATCTATTATCTGTCTAGTGTCATGGGACTTCTTCAAAGTCTCAGAGCTAGTCATTATATAACTCTTGACCAAAACCCTAGGCTTTCCCTGAGTTAGAGGATAGCAGAGTTCATGTTGCCAGAAAAAGAGAGAGAGAGAAAGAGAAAGAGACAGAGACAGAGAGAGAGAAAAGAAAAAAGAATTAGTTTCTCAAATAAACCATAATTTACATAAAGATTCTCATATCTGTTATGTGATTTCTACCCTAGAGCAGGGCAAATATTCACATCCTAATGTCAAAGATGAAAGCATGGCCACCCACTGAGGTTAAGTGAGCTCTCTGAGCTGGTGCAGTCAGAAACTTACCTCAATCTTCTGCTTTAAATTATATCTAGCTACTTTAAAGCAATAGAGAAAAGACATTATGAAAACATGTTTTCCGTTTAATCACACACCAAGCCAGTATCTTATTCCCCTGAAATACTGTTGTGGAACAGTTTAAAAGTACCAACTATTTCACATGAAAGGAGTTCCAAAATTAAATGTACTGATATAAAGGGCAACTATTGACAAGTATCTTATATTTAATAAATTTACCTTCTTCTATTCAGAAAAAGATTAAATACTACTTGTGTTCAAAAGTGTGTCTTTGGGGCTTCCCTGGTGGCGCAGTGGTTGAGAGTTCGCCTGCCGATGCAGGGTACACGGGTTCGTGCCCCGGTCCGGGAAGAACCCACATGCCGCGGAGCTGCTGGGCCTGTGAGCCATGGCCACTGGGCCTGCACGTCCGGAGCCTGTGCTCCGCAACAGGAGAGGCCACAACAGTGAGAGGCCCGCATACCGCAAAAAAAAAAAAAAAAAAAAAAAAAAAAAGTGTGTCTTTGGGAGAGGAAAATGTGGTGGTGGTCTAGCTCCTCAGAGTTACCGATATTGGAAATGACTCAATAGAATAACACCACTACGCCTACACTTTGTCTTTACATCAAAGTGCCCTTGGCAATGGTTTTCCATTAGGAGACCAGGATGAGAAGGCTTCCAGTACAGGGAAGTTCTGTGGACTTGTGACCTCAAGACCCTTGCATTTGAAGAAAGAAGTCCATGTGGCTGAGAGAGAGTAACTGGCGTCCAGAGCAGTGGAGCCTCCAAGGAGGCCACAGCTGTATCCTGGATGAGACAGTGCAAGTGTTTGCTTGGCAAACAGGCCCAGATTGTCATAATTCACGCAGGAGAGGATATGGGACCTCAGGAGGAGACTGTCAAATCTAATGCCATGCTGGCTACACTCTGTTTACCATCTCTACCCTGTCCTGTGCCCCAGAGGGCTGACCTCTACGGACCTCATTATGGTGCTTCCTTAGTCTCTGGCTTCCACTGGGTCTGACATATGAGAGTAATTTGTAGGGCAGTGGAGAATTGATTTGCCTCACATCCCTCCCCACCAGCTGTGATTGTGTCAATGGCTGTGTGACTCTGCTTCTGCTGCCACATTTATTCAGGGATCCCAGCCTCCTAAGCCTACAGATTTCCCTGCATTCTGATAATACCAGTCCCTTCCCTCTTTCTTACAGGCTGGTCATTGTTTGCAACTGTTGCTTGTTATGGATAATCAACCATTCTCTCTACTTTCTTTACCGCCTGAACATGCCTCTGTATATGTCCTTCATTATAAAGTCTTTTCAATTCGATACTTTGAATGTGTTGTTTCTGCTCAAACCCTAACTAACATAAAGTAATAATAATAGCTAATAAGTATTACTACATACCAAATATTATATTTAGAAGTGAAAATGACCTATAAAATTTCATAATAAATGTCTGAGACTGATACACGTTATTTACAAATAAATATTAGAAAAGTTGAATAGTCTCCCCAAGGTCATGCATTTCAAATGAATGAACCAGGACTCAAGCTCTGATTTTCTGACTTCAGAGTTTAGTGTTTTATTTAATATTTGATCTTACACATTGCAAATCATCACACCCTCAAGCAAGTATCAAAAGAGCCTTAGAAAATTTTGTAGTTGAAAAAATCAAATGAAATCTGTCTTTCCAAATTGTATTTCCAAAAGGGTGAAACTTCCACATTCTGCTTAACTATTAGAGCATAAGATGATAGAGCAGGTATTCATACTTCCTAAAGCAACAGTGTATATTTTCACGAGTGGAAATTCTGCTTTTAACATTAGCTATGTGGTAGCGCGATGCTTATATAAATCTGCCCAACAACAAAAGTAAATGATACACCATCTGTCACTGTTTTTCCTCAAAAACACCAATAGCTTTGCAGCCTAATCCCATAGAGACAGACTGATCTCATCCTGCATTTGATGTCCCGAGAAATATCTACTGATCTATAAAACTTATCGCCAGCTGCAACAGAGAAAATCTGTTGTTAGTTGTTTAGTAAGTGTTAGTAGTTGGCTTTTCCATGGAAGCATAATAATACTGGAGAGTATCCTGTCCACAAATTTTTTTTAAATCAAGTAAAAATTTGTCTCAACCTTTCCTATAATTATTATAGGGGATGTGATATTCAGACTGTCTGTTAGAGGTATGCCAAGGTTATGTTACTGTCAGAAGATACAAGGATGAATTCATGCTGGGGTCACAAAAGCAAAAATTATGGCTACACAGCTGAATTGGTATTATTTATTATAAGTTCCAGGCAGTTCATCTTCTTTGGTTATGTTATTCTATATCAGGAAAAAAAAGAAATATTAGCTTTGAGAGTTACAGGGAAACAGTTGAATTTCATTCTTCTATATTGTTCATTTAAAAACATGAATGCTATGCTCAAAACTAAATTTGGACTTACTCATTTTGCCTTATATTTTTCTCTAAAAAGTAAAAACTAATTGAATGTATGAATGAAGAGACCAATCAATGAATGAAAAACCAACCATTAGATTGAAAATTATTTGCCCTACATGTTGAGAGCTGATTAATGTAAAAATTACCTTATACAATATTTACAAATTTCTACTTTACTTGATTCTCCTTCTACTCATAAAGCAGAGGGAGAAAATCTCACAATTATTGAACATCTTTTATGTGTGAGATATGGCTAATGAAATTATTTAAACTTTAAAATATCGATAATTGTAGCATGTAGGCAAAGATGATTAATGGTTAAGAATAAGACCTTTGGGGTCAGATCTGTGTTTGAGTCCAAACTGGTGATATGAGTAAATCCAGAACTACTGTATAGAAGGGATACTGAATTTTTAGGGGGTCACAAATAAAATTCAAAGTGATAGGATGAATATGTCAACTTTATTGCCAGTGAAACCTATATTGGAAAACGTGGCTTAGGTTAAAGGCCAAATAGATTTGGGAATGCTCTCTGTTCTTTTTATCCACCCTCAACCCCACTTGAGAGATTAGAATAGACCACTGAAGGAAAATTTGAGGTCTACTGAGGGCAAACCCACCTACCAGTAACTGCTGTCACTCACAGTTCTGGAATAAAAATAGAAGGAAGCCAAATGAATAGAGAAGCACTCCCCAGTGCCTATAAACTGAGAGCCATTTAGTTCCATCTAGTTGAGCACAATGCCAGGCACAGCACAAATGTTCTGATTTTTTTATTCTAACCTAGAGTCTCCAGAGAGGAATGTGGCCCCCCTGGTATCTTCATTTTAGACCAGTGAGACCATTTCAGATTTCTGACCTCCAGAACTGTAAGATAATAAATTTGTGTTGTTTCAAGCCACTCAATTTGTGGTAATTTGTTACAGCAGCAATAGAGCACTAATACAAACCTTTCTTCCCCACAACACACTCTCCCTGTTCCTAACTGGAGAAGGACTGAACCACAGGCTGAGATATAAGGGCTGGGTTAGAAGGTGAGGTGGCATGAATTCCAGTTGTGCAGGAGTGGCAAGAAAGATATCTTGATGTAAATGGGTTATTTGCCACTAATATACTTTGAGAAATACTATATAGGAGATTTTTGTGAAAAGAGTATGGAAGAGTCAACCCTCTCACCTCAGTGACATGACCGCTTTTGGGGACACTGAATAAAATGGCAAAGACAGAGCATTTCTATAACATTTTTTCATGAACACATTGTGCTTCATAGGCAATTTTTTTTTTTTTGCGGTAGGCGGCCCTTTCACTGTTGTGGTCTCTCCCGCTACGGGAAACAGGTTCCGAGCGCGTAGGCTCAGCGGCCATGGCTCACGGGCCCAGCCGCTCCACGGCATGTGGGATCTTCCTGGACCGGGGCACGAACCCGTGTCCCCTGCATCGGCAGGCGGACTCGCAACCACTGCGCCACCAGGGAAGCCCCCCATAGGCAATTTTAAACCACATTGTCATTCTGTGGCTCTGTCAGTAAAAACTGGTTACCAAAATACAGATTACTCCAAAGCAAAAGAACTCCAAAACAATGTATCATGTCCACTTAAATTTACCTTTTAATCTAGCACTAAACCAAAACCTTTGGTGAAAAAAACCTAACAGTAAGAAGAACGTGTTCTTTTTTGGAAACTAGTAAAAATGGCTATTAATAGTTCAGGTTAGGTTAACCTGAACCTAATAGTTCAGGTTAATTATGTCATTTTTAGGACACAAGTTGACCTTTTGAAGTAGAGCTGCTCATTCATTCCACTGAGTTGAAATTGGACCTTTGATTTGGGTTCTACCTGGAAAGGAACCAACACCAACCAGAGGACATAAAGTGCCATGGGCTTCAGGTGGGATAGCATTAGGAAACTGTACATTATATTAATAAATCTTGGTCTTTTCATAGCAATTTACAGTAATGCATCAGAACTTTACAGAAGTTCATCTGTGCACGATTTTTTTCACTGCTTCTTAAAAACCAGGTTGTGGAAGATGTTTGGCCATGCATTGACCCAGAATTCTGGATCCTGAGATCACATTTTCTTTTGCTCACTCACCCTTCGCTGGCCACCATTGCCTCTCCTTGCTGCCTGGAGGCTAAAATTTGAAAAGAATTTCAAAGGACTTCTGCCCCCTAAGACCACTGCTTCTGCTCTCAGGCAAAACGTGGAGTTCTGGAATGGCAATTTAAGGATCTGAGTTCTCTTTCTCTATCAATGTCTCTAGGAGAAGCAACTTATAAAACACATCTGGAACACACTCTTCTATGAAATGGAAATTCCCTGAAGTGAGTGAATGCATGTGATTAGTGATAAATATTTTCTTACATATTCATTCACAGACTAACTTGCAAAATTTTGAGTAATCTTCCAGGAAAAACACATACAGTGTAAATAGAGGTGGTATTAATAAATAAGAGACGTTGTTTGCACAGATTTATAGCTATTTCTGAAGAACTGAAATTTGGATATGGATGTTCCCCTGACTCCAGGGACATCTCACTCCAGATCAGGCTGATGGGTGTTTTAGGTCTTTTAACATGAATTGCATGCTTTAAAAGCCTTACTTTACAAACTTTGTATGTTAAAAAAAGCAGCTGAGTAATATTTACTGTTATATTCAGGGTTTAAATGTAATTTCAAGTAAAAAATATGCATTAATGTATCCCTACAAATACATAAATTATGTGTCTCCATGATTCATAGCCCCAGAGTCCACACAAACATTATGGGGAAATGAATTTCTTTTAGAGAACAACCAGGTTTGGTCAATAATTACTTACAAAATAAAGCAACAAGGGAAAAAAAAGACAACTGATTGGTAAGAAATATGGAAATCTTGAGTTAACAGTTTAAATAATATGTATATTATGCTCAAAACAGTAGTATAAAATATCTTAACCCATCAATTTTTACATTCCCTCAATGAAAACTTGTAAAAATTTCAAAAATAAGAATTTTACATGTGCATAAATAAATATATTCCCTCTCTTTATGTTTTCATACATAAAAATCAAAACTCATCATGGGGTTAAGGTATATAGTAGGACCATTTGGCTCTAAATTTGATGTTTACAACTTTTTGAATTTTGACTTTTAATACTATTTCCAAGTAGAGATATAGTCATAGATATGCACTGTTGTAGAAATACACTGATGGAATTTAAAAGAAACCATGATAACATGTCTTTAAAAACACAACTGATTTCAAATCCTCTTTTCATGTATGTTACTTTTTAAAATGTTATCCTATAAAATGAAAGGGATATTGGTCCCTATTAAACAAAATGAGACAGCAAAGGAATATGTTCCAGATGAAGGAACAAGATAAAACCCTGGAACAACTAAGTGAAGTGGAGATAGGCAATTTTAGACTGTTGATTAGTTGGGGAGAAGGTTTTGGCATTTCCTGAGGTAGAAAATACACAGGGAACACTTAAGTTGGTGAATAATGATAAACTCAGTTTTCAACATGCTGAGATTGAGGGGCCTATGGTACATACCAAAGGGAATGTTCAGTAGAAAGAGGAATAAAAAATTACAGAGTACAGGTCAAATGCCTGGACTCTAGTGTAGGGTTTGCCAAGCCAGGGTGCACGGCTCAAATCCAGCCCACTTCCTAGTTTTGTAAATAAAGTTTTATTTGCACGCAGTCATGCCTATTCATTTACATATGTCTGTAGCTGATTTTGCTCTACAATGCCAGAGCTAAATAGTTATAACAGGGATTTATGGCTCACAAACCAAAAATATTTAATTCCTGGCCCTTTAGCTAGAAAACATTTGTTGACTTCTACTCTAGAGCAGAATTCTATAATAAACACACATCCCTCAACCCAATGTGTGAATGAATTCATTCAATTTGTTTGATCAATTAGAAATTATTATTTATTAAAAACTCCCTATGTGCCAGGCATTAGACTAACAAATGATACATGGAAATTCTTCAGTAAAAGTAATAATTCAGGGGCTTCTCTGGTGGCGCAGTGGTTAAGAATCCACCTGCCAATGCAGGGGACATGGGTTCAAGCCCTAGTCCAGGAAGATCCCACATGCCATGGAGCAACTAAGCCCATGCACCACATCTACTGAGCCCGCAAGCCACAACAACTGAAGTCCACGCATCTAGAGCTTGTGCTCCGCAACAAGAGAAGCCACCGCAATGAGAAGCCTGCGCACCGCAACAAAGATAGCCTCCGCTTGACGCAACTAGAGAAAGCCCACGCAACAGCAAAAAAGACCCAACACAGCCAAAAGTAAATAAAATAAAATAAATAAATTTTTTTAAAAAAGTAATAATTCAGCATTTAAAAAATATATGCAGATATAATTGTGATAAGGAAAAAGAATTAATATTAAAGATATTTTATTTTCCTCTCAAGGTGTTACAAAGAAGAGTATCTTACCAACACAAATATGTGAGTTCTGACAGTCTTCAAACAATTTTGTTTAGGTTCATGTAAATTTTCTACCATAGTGTTAGGTGATATTGGCTTCTCTGTCATTTCTCCCAGAGTCATTCAACATCAACACACAACTCCAGAAATAAGAAAATCTATGAAACTCCAAAGGAACTTCCAGCCTAAGCAGACCAATGATGAGGTGGTTTGAAGAGAAGGCCCTTCTCGGCATACCTACAACTCCAGTAATTTAAGTGACCATTCATTCATTCAGTCATTCATTCATCTACCCATTTACTTAGCACATATTTTTGAGGTACCTATTACTTACCAAGTACTGTTTTGGCCTTGAAGATATAAAAGTGAACAAAATAATGATTGTAGGAGCCAATATAGATATTGACCTAGCTGAGGAAACTGTCTCATGGAGTTCTGAGGGAATACAATGGTAAAGTTTAACTAATTGAGTGGGAAATTGAACAAATGTATTAACCTCTACTTCTTCACCAAATCCCATAAAAATGTCAAAAAAAGGTCTTAACATCAAAAAGGACAATGAAAAGAAAAAATAAGATTACAGGGCTTCCCTGGTGGCGCAGAGGTTGCTAGTCCACCTGCCGATGCAGGGGACACGGGTTTGTGCCCTGGTCCGGGAAGATCCCACATGCCGTGGAGTGGCTGGGCCCATGAGCCACGGCTGCTGAGCCTGCGCGTCCAGAGCCTGTGCTCCACAACGGGAGAGGCCACAACAGTGAGAGGTCCGCGTACCGCAAAAAAAAAATAAAAATAAAAAACGATTACAGCATTAGAATTTTAGAAGCTAGAAAGACAAATGTCACTGACCTAAAAGAACTAAGACATTTCCAATGCAGCAATAATATGTGAAGAGCTTGGAAGTAACTGCTGCTATAATTTATAAACAAAACGAAAACAAAAAACCCAGAAACCACAAATATCAATGACTTTTCTTGAACTCACCAGAAAATGGCGGTTTCAGGGCAAAACACTATACTGGCTAGACAGTTGAATTCAGAGACTCATAGTTGGAATCTGCTAACTGGAGCAGAAGCCAAGGTAGCCATAAACTGGTAGAAACACTTAAATGATCATTTTGTGGTTTAGCATGAAAATGAGAAACTCTTGGATTCTGAGGTCTTAGGGGAACCCCAAACTTATGGGTTTTACCTCTAGAAACTCTACCAGGTTTCAATTGAAGACCCGAGGAAGATCCCCTCAGAGCTCCGGAATGGGGAGGAGCTGTATAATCATTGTGTAACACACCCAGAGTACTCTCTGTAACAAAGATCTACTATCCTGGGGAAAGGACTTTAACCAGAGCCTTATCCCAGCTGATCCTTATCCAGCTCCTCTAAACTTCCTGTTTTACCAAAGCAAGGTGGGGGTGGGGTGGTGGGAAGATACACCAGGAGAGAAATAGTTGTGAAGGCCATAGTCCAGACTCATAGGCCCACTAAAAGAATAAGATTTAATCGTAAGATTAGAGAATGCTCTCCCTCCCCCTTTCCTTATCGTCACACAATAAGGCTCTAGTGCAGTAACAGTGGATTAAAGCTGAAAGAGCTGCAAGGTACAAACCTTTTCTGAGGAAGAGTACTTAGGGAAGCCAAAAGCTAAGTGGGGAGACAAACCAAGGACACTAAAGGAATTTGAAACTTTTGTTACCTAAAGCCAGAGCAAATACAAATACAGTCCAGTTCCTAAGCAACTTAGCATTAAGTCCTCATACTAAAGGCCTATTTACCTCAGTTCCCATTACCTGATACACATGCCTGGCTTTCAACAAAAAATTACAAAGCATGATGCAAGGTAAGGGAAAAATAGTCTAGAGACAAAGTAAGCATTAGAACCAGACTCAAATGTGACACAGATGTTGAAATTTTCACAGGGGATTTTTAAAAAACTTTGACAAAACATTATGAGCTCTAATGGAAAAAGTAGATAACACTCAAGAACACTTGGGTAAAGTAAGCAGAGAGGTGGAGACTCTGAGGAAGAATCCAAAAGAAATGCTAGAAATCCCAAACCCTATAATAGATATTAAGAATGCTGTGATTTGTTTATCAGTAGACTAGATAAATCTGAGGAAGGAGTCAGTGAGCTTGAAGATAGGTCAATATAAACCTCCCAAAATGAAATTCAAAGAGAAAAAAGAATGGGAAAAAAAAAAAAAAAACCCAGAACATCCAAAAATTGTGGAATAATGTCAAAAGATATAACATACACATAAATGGAATACTAGAAGAAGAAAGGAATATTTGAAGTAATAATGGCTGAGAAGCTTCCAAACTTTATGATAGACACCAAACCACAGATGCAGGAAAGTCAGAGAACAGTAAGTAGGATAAATACCAAAAATAAATACCAAAACACTACTTCTGGGCACATAGTATTTAGAAACCCTTTCCCTCCAAAATAAAGAGAGTGAGAGAGACAGACAGACAGACAGAAAAAAAAAATTAAAAGAATCCGAGAGGGGAAAAATGCACCTTACCTACAAAGAAACAAAGATACTGTGGACTTCTTGTCAGAAATTATGAAAGAAAGAAGGTAGGATAAATCTTCAAAGTGTTGAAAGAAAAATAAAAAGCACTAGGCAAGAATTCTATATCGAGAAAGATTACTCTCTAAAGTGAAGGAGAAATAAAAACTTTCTAAGACAAACAAAAACTGAAGGAATTAATTACCAGCATACCTGTATGCAAAATATGTTAAAAGATTTCTTTAAGCAGAAGGAAGATGATATAAGCCACAAACTTGAATCTATTTAAAGGAAAGAAAAATGTCAGAGAAAAAAATAAAGATTAAAAAAAATTATTTTTCTTATTCTTTTTTTTTTTTTTTTTTTTTGCGGCACACGGGCCTCTCACTGTTGTGGCCTCTCCCACTGCAGAGCACAGGCTGCAGACTCGCAGGCCCAGCGGCCATGGCTCACGGGCCCAGCCGCTCCGCAGCATGTGGGATCTTCCCGGACCGGGGCACGAACCTGCATCTCCCGCATCGTCAGGCGGACTCCCAACCACTGCGCCACCAGGGAAGCCCTATTTTTCTTATTCTTATTTGATATAAACAATAACTTTGTTTAAAGTAATAATAGTAATAATATTCTGTGTGAGCATAGCCTGTGGATAAATAATGAACGGCAGCAATATCACAGGGAGAGGAAAAAGGAATTGGGGATATTCTGTTATAAGGCTCCTGCACTACAAGTGAAGTGATATAGTATCATTTTAATAACAATTAGACTAATTAAAAATGTATATTGGAAAACCTAAGGCGAGCACTACATTATTAAAAACTAATTTATGTGCTAAGACGTGAAGTAAAAGGGAATCATATAAGATGTTCATTTAGCAGCCAGACAAGGCAGAAAAGGGAAAAAAAAAAACCCCAAATTCAACAAATAGAGCAAAGTTACAAACGTTAGATATTAATCCAACTATATCAAGAATTACTCTAAATGTGAGTAGTCAAAGCACCAATTAAAATTCAAAGATTGTCAGAGTAGATAAAAAAGCAAGACTCAATCTATGTTGTCTGATGGAAACCAACTTTAAAAAAAAATCTCAGATTGGTTAAAAGGGATAGAGCAATGGACATTATGCTAACAATAATCAAATGAAAACTGAAGTAGTTGTATTAATTTCAAACAAAGCATACTTCAGAAAAAGGAAATTTATGGATAAATGGGCATTACATAATGATAAAAGAGTCAATTTTAATTTCTCTTAAATGTGTGTTCCTAACAATAGAGTGTTCAAAAAAATGAGGCAAAAACTGATAAAACTGAAGGGAGAAACAGACAAATTCACTACTATAGTGGGAGGCTTCAACACTGTTCTTTCAGCAACTGATAGATCATCAGACAGAAAATCAGGATATATTTAACCAAATTTAATCAGTTTGAACTAATTGATATTTATGGACTATTCCAGCCAACAACATCCTTCTCAAGCTCACATAGAGCATTCACCAAAATTGACCACACTCTGGGATATAAAATGTGCCTTTACAAATTTAGTAGAATAGAAAACACACACAGTATGCTCTCAGACCCAAAGGAATTATAATACAAATCAAACAGAAAGATAGCTGGCAAATTCCCAAATATTTGAAGTTAGACAACACACTTCTAAATAACTTTTAAGTAAAAGAAGACAAATGTTTGAAGAGAATTTTTTGAAAATACTTGAAGTGAATGAAAATGTAAAGACAGCTTATCAAATTTGTGGAATGCAGTAAAAAAGCAGTGGTAAGAAGAAATTTATAGCATTAAGTGCATATATTACAAAAGAAGAAAGATCTAAAATCCGTAGCCTCAACTTAGGAGGCTATCTTAGGAAAATAGACAAAATTTTTAAAAAATGTTTTTGAATCTTATGAATAGCCAAATTAAAAAAAAATGACACCATATATCTAATTTGTATATTCTTATAATTATTTTACTTTAGAGCTGGTTGTAAATATGAGAAATTGTAGTAAAGTAGTATATTATAGACTCAATGTTTACAGCCCCTCGAAATTCATATATTGAAATCTAATCCCCAATGTGATGGTGTTAGGAGGTGGGGCCTCTGAGAGGTGATTAGGTTATGAGGGTGAAGCCCTCATGATTGGGATTAGTGCTCTTATAAAAGAGGCCCCAGAGAAGATCTCTTGCCCCTTCTGCCATGTAGGTTATAGCAAACACACAACCCTCTATGAACCAGGAAGCACCCTCTCACCAAATACAGGATCTCTGGAACCTTGATGCTGGACATCCCAGCCACCAGAACAGTGAAAAATAAATATCTGTGGTTTATATCTCTGATATAATATCTGTGGTTTATATCTCTGATATTTATATCTCTGATATTTCGTTATAGCAGCCTCCACAGACTAAAACACTGTGTCTTCTTCATAGATATTGTATGAAATAACTGTTGAGAACTATTAGCTTTTTATGGACTTCTTTTCAGTGATGGGGTGATGTGGACATAAAATGTCAGCATTGTTCTAGTTGCAGAGGAGGTTTGGGGAAGAATCAGCCATTTCTTTCCTCAACCCTCAAGCGCTAGTGTGTTTGAAACCCCTGGATTAGATTACAATTCATCATACTTTTATAACAAAATGCTATAATATATAAAGTCATGTATAAGTCTGTTAGCTAAATTTGTGATTTTTATATACAGTTGTCCCTTGAACAACACAGGTTTGAATTTGGAGGGTCCGCTTATACATGGATTTTTTTTTCAATAAATACATATTACAGAACCACACTATCTGTGGTTCATTGAATCCACAGATGTAAAAGGACTGTGTGTACAGAGGATCCAAGTATGTGGAGGGCCCAGTAACACCAGCGTTTTTCAAGGGTCAACTGTATTATTAATCTGTTGTAATTTGCTTGCTTATGGACTTGTGTCAAATGTCCAGTTTTTTAGTTTCAATGTTTTAACAATCTTTGAGCAACTATATACCTATTGTGCCAGATGTCAGGAATTAAAAGTGGAAAAGTCTTGGCCCTGACCTTCAACCAACTCATAGTTCAGTGAGATAAACAATTACAAAGGCATTTTCAAAATAATGGAAAATACTGTGAACTTGATTCATATAAAAATTTGGTTTGTGTTTTCCTATACTATAGGATAGGAAGTTCTTGTGGTGGATGTGGGTCATTGCTCAGATCTCCTCTTCAGTATTAAGGCAATTATTTCTCTAACTGCCAGAATTTTTGTCATCTGACAGTTCACATCATGGTCCCTTGGTGAAGGGAGCTACATTGCACAAGGTTAAGTCCCTTCTCAGAGGCGACTCACACACTGTATCTGGCTGATGTTGGGGTATAGGAGTTCAGCTGTCTTGCTGAATTCGAATCAAGTCTAAAGTCCACTCATCTTCAAAGCTTTCCACCGGATTCACCAAGGTTGTAGCTGTGACCTCAACACAGTTCAACTTCTCCTTCTGTCTAACCCCTGCTTCCCTCTCTCCCTTACAAGTGTTGTCTCTGAGAGCTTTTATCAATCAACCTCCTGCAAGAAAACTTTGTCTCAGGATCTACTTTCTGATGAACCTGACCTAAGGCATCTCTGAGTATACGTATATGTAAGAGTCTTAACTGTCAAAGAAAATATTGAGGGGCAAGTCTGGAAATAGGATAAAGCAATAATAAGGGAATCTATTAGGGAAGATCTAACACTGGATTGATAGGGCGTTAGAAGGTCTGTGAGATTTGGTCTAGATACTGTTGTTCCAGGTAACTTCACCCAGCAAAAGCATTATGGGTAACCAGCCCAGGATCCATACAGAGTAGATTTAACACAAAGAAAATAAGAGTAGTGTAGCCTTTAGATTGCTGTTATTGGGAATCTCTGTGACACTTGGGAAAGAGGTTTGAATGACCTCACAGACATGGAGAACTAGGGATATGTTTCTGATCTGACCCCAGCAAAATAAAGGGGCATCAGATAGGAAGCCCTCAAATATCTACATGCCTGATATCTATTATGGATTAATCATTACTAACATTGTCAAATATAAAATATTGGAATTTGGTTTTAAGAGCATTGGGTTAAGGATTATTAAATATTTTCCAAAAAGTAAAACCTCTCTCATTGATAGTAGGCAATGAAATTTTAGGGGGTTCATTGATAAATAGTTTTATTATTATAATTATTTATTTAAACATATAATAGGAAATATAACTACTATATAGAGATATGGTTTTTCAGACTTTATTTAGAATAATAGTCATTAAGTAAATAATTATGAAGTAAAACTAATAATCATTAGGTAAGACAGAGAAGATAAAAAGTTATGATGTTGGTAATCAACGAATTTTGAAGATCACTGAGTTATGGGGGAAATGACAGCTGTGAGTGAAAGGATGCAGGGTGAATAAAACTTGGGATACAGAAATGGAAGTAAAGAGGCACATAAGGAAGTTTAGACAGATGAGGTTTTGCAATTCTATGTGTGGGTACCTGGGGATCATTTGTGGTGCTTTGAAGAGCAATTAGGGATGGTGCAGTCTGAACTTGGGAATGTGGCAGGAAAAGCTGGAAGGACTATCTTCAAAATTACCAGTCTGAAGGAGGAACTTGGACTTGATCCTGTGCCAATCTAAGAGGTCTTAACAGTGAAGATAGGTTCTTCTAGGTGTTTAAGGGATGTAACATGGAAGAATTGAATGTTGTATGCCCTGAATTTGGGGAACCTCAGACCCTAGAGGGCTAGTGCTCTACAACTATTTACATTGGCCAACCACGTGCCATGCTTGTTTAAGCACAAGAAATATAGCAGTGAAACAAAAGGCAAATATCCCCGCTTTGATGGAACTTTCATTCTGGCACCCACATCTAGGATGCCTTAGTATAAATTAAATTTGGAGGGAACTGAATTTTGATTTTTAAATTATGGATGAAAGTAACTTCACTTCTCCCAGGGTAGCTTTTGTCTGGTACTGATATCTTTTTCTAAAAATCTTTGCACGGTGCTTAAATTATTTCTGTTGTTTGGAATTAAACATTTAAGAAGTTTGTTTTTAATTTTAACATACTCAATATTTTTAAAAGAAATATTAAAAGCACTTTATAGAAATAGATGCTATTCTTTCAGGAAAATATTTTCTTTAGTACTTTCATAAAAATAGTTGGTTCAGAAAGTATTTCTCATAAGACCAAGATTAAAGGTTTTATTTGGCTATGCCACGTTAGTTTAAGTGTATTTTATAGTCACAAAACATACCCTTTTGTTCCTTATTTCACAGAACTGCTGTGACAAGACACACATACTTACTATAGCTCAGTTACCAGCACTGAGCAAAGAACTGAAAATAAATGCCTACCAGTAAGGAGTGTCAATACCCTCATTCCAAATGCATTAGCTGGCCTGAAAATTATATTCTCAATGTTTATAAACAAACATTTGGTGATAAGAAAGTTTCCTTGGTGAATTATTTTCTACAGAAAATTAATATATCTTAATTGTTACATTTTTGTTTGGTGCTGATTTTAATAAGGAATGTTAGGTGCCTTCAAATTACATCTTTGACATAAACAGAGTGAGTGAGCGCCCAGGCCCATCTATCAGGTTTAATGACTGAGGCCAGGGTTTTCCTCCTGGAAGAAACCCTTCCCTTAGAGCAACATGGTTCCAGCTCTTTCATTGTCCCTGATAGTTTCTTTGCATTCCACTCTCCCTCCACTTAAATACATTCTTTTTTTAAAAAAAAAACTAAAAAAAAAAAAAAGAAAGGAAAGCTTATTTTTTTCCCTAAATTAAAATTTTGTTGTATGATTCCACTTTATGTGAGGTATCTAGAATAGGCAAATTCATGGAGAGAGCAAAGTAGAGGTCACTGAGGACTGAGAGGAGAAGGAAATGTGGAGTTGTTAAATGGGTACAGAGTTCCTGTTTGAGATGATGAAAAAGTTCTGGAAATGGATAGTAGTGATGGTTGCACAATGCTGTAAATGTACTTAATGACACTAAATTGAACACAAAATGTAAAATGATAAAATATATGTTATGTATATTTTTACTACAGTGAAAACATACCCAAAAAAGCCCTTGACACCACCAGATTTGCAACAGCATCATTAAGTACTTGTTAATGTAATATTGGTGCCATTACATTTTAATTGCCAGCTAGCAACCACTGGGGTTTGCAACTACATGGATTAAAAACAAAAAAAATCTTCCCCGTATTTCCTGTCATCTCTCAGCAGCTTCCACTACGTGGTTTTACTCTTCTCAGACAAGCACATAATGTTCTTATCATTCAGAAGGCAACAAATCTTTAAGAGCTGTCTTGATAGCACCAACTTGTATGATTCTTGGCCTATGGGAAGAATTAAATACTTAATTTCTAGTTGGATTTTGTATTGTCTCAGACCATGAGGAATGCCAGAGAAATTATTGAAACTGGCCTCAAGGAATGAAGATGTTTCATGAGAAGCCAACCTTTTGATGAAAAAAGCCCCAAAGAGAGTTTAAACCTGAAGCACCATAGTGATCAGGTCTCCATTTTCTGTTTTTTCCCCAGAGACTCATAATTATAAAGTAAGCTCACACATTGGTGATTTAATGCTTTTATAAATAATATACTCAGACATCATTCTACAAAAAAATGGGCACATAAATTATTTCTAAACAGTAATATTTCTTCAAGAAGTTAAAATGGTTTTATTCAAAATAGAGGCTTGTTTCCAAAAATAAAAACACTCATGTGATTTAAATGGGAAAACGTGGTTCACTTTGTTGTCATGTTAATATCTATCTGCATCAAAACTTTCATCTCATGAATTATTAAAGAAATAACTTAAACAAGAAAAAACTACAAGGGATGAATTACTACTATTGAAGGGACAACTTGAATCAAGTCAAATAATTCTCAGGGGGCTATAACTATCTCAGAAAAATTTCCTAAACAAAGCCATTATTTTACGGTACGGACATTAGAATCGAACTTTTCATTCATTTGCCTACTTAAATTCTGGAGGACTGTATTCTGTGGTGGAGCATTTATTTTTTCCTAGGACACAGGGTAAACTGAAAGGAGAATATTTACAGACCAAATAGGTGCCCTGCAGTAAGTACACTGCACAGACATGACCTGCATTTGCATGCTCCAAACTAAACAGGACATAACTTTCAGGCGAGAGTATGAATAAAAGGCAAGACGAAGAAGCAAATAATCGCTTAAAATTCTCAATTTGTTCTGAAACTTGCGTTACTTGACAGAAACTTACATAGGTTATCCTCCAGGACAGGTTCTGTTCTAAACCCTTTGCAAATACAGACTCATTTTATCCTTCTGTGTAGTAAAGTGTGATTATTATTCCTGTGTAGTAAGGTGTGATCGTTAATGGGGAAACTGCCCGAGGTCACACACATAATCAGCGGCAGAGCCAAGAATCAAACCTGAGCGTTCTGGCCTCAGGGTGTGTGTGCTCAACTCACAATGCAGGCATTGCACGTTATTGTGGTCTATCTCATCTGCTTGGCTTCAACTTTCATCTTCACACAGAATGTTTTTCTTCATTTGAGAAGGAAGTATAGCATTGCCAAACTTTGGTGGGTTTGTGGTAGCAGGTTTCATTTCCGGCGGCACTAGTTAGCTAATAAGTAAACAGGCAGGAGCATGGCTAGGAGGTGGTCTTTCAGATAACGTCTGGCTTTTATCTCTTTCTTTTGTAGCTTCCACTCACTTTCGATAGGCACATCTCCAAAGGTGGTCTTGTCTGTAAAATGTCAACATTTCTTCCATCACTCAAGGTGGGAAGCAAGCCTTCATGCAACCCAAGGGCTTTTCCCATGTGAGAATTCACAGAGAAAGCTTCTATGTAAATCCTTCATTTCTTTTTTTTATTCCATAATTTAGATTGCATGATTTCTCCATAATTACTCACACTAGAGTCACTATCAAGATGACTGATTGGCTTCCCTGGGGGCGCAGTGGTTGAGAGTCCGCCTGCCGATGCAGGGGACACGGGTTCGTGCCCCGGTCCGGGAAGATCCCACATGCCGCGGAGCGGCTGGGCCCGTGAGCCATGGCCACTGGGCCTGCGCGTCCAGAGCCTGTGTTCCGCAACGGGAGAGGCCACGACAGTGAGAGGCCCGCGTACCGCAAAAAAAAAAAAAAAAAAAAAAGACTGATTATTTTAGTGCCTTAAAAATTGACCTCACATAAAATAGTTAATTTCTTATGACTTTTGAAGACATCAAGAGCTTTAATGAATCATCTCTGTTTGATGCTCTTTTCCATTTAAACAATGTTCTCCTTGGAGATAGAGATGCAAACAAAGAAGTTAACTATTAATTTCTTATGACTTTTGCAGACATCAAGAGCTTTAATTAATCATCTCTGTTTGATGCTCTTTTCCACTTAAACAATGTTCTCCTTGGAGATAGAGATGCAAGCAAAGAAGTTAACTATTAATTTCTTACGACTCTTGCAGACATCAAGAGCTTTAATTAATCATCTCTGTTTGATGCTCTTTTCCATTTAAACAATGTTCTCCTTGGAGATAGAGATGCAAGCAAAGAAGTTAACTATTTTCCTGCCATTGCTTACGTGACAAACGCAGCTGGTTGGAGTGGTAAAGAGACCAGTGGGTGGGGTACAGAGCTTCTTCAAGCCTTAGTTCCAGGCTTTTAAAATTGATTACGAACATTAATTATGATAGTGCATAACTGATATGGTTAACATGAGTCTTAATTGAGATAATGAATTTCAAGAACACATCACAGTGCCTGGCACAGCATAGGTGCGCTAAACATTTATCTTTAATATATCACACCAGCTTCCTGAGCAGTGGCCCAATTTTTGGCCATGATCATCTTCTTTTTACTAAGGTATTCATACTTTAAGACTAAAGCAATAGCCTCCTAATTTCCTTGATTCCAGTTTCACCACCCTGCATATACTTGCTAGATTTGATTTGTTAAAATAAAATTGTATCATGTTATTACCTCCTTCAAGTACCTTTGATGACATCCAGATGGTAGCACGGGAACTGACACATATTAATCATCAAGTGAATATTTGCTGAACAAATGAATGAGTATATAAGTGCCCCATGGGAGACTTTCAAGTCCTTCCACAGTCATACTCTACCCTCATCTCTTTCCTTGTCTCTAGTTATTATCATAAACATGGAACATTTATTTATTGTGTGATATCCACATGTCAGACACCACTGTAGTTGTTGAATGTTCAAGGATGAGAAAAGAGCTCACAGCTTCTTTGAAAACTGTCCTTTTATGCCAAATTTATTTATTTATTATCTCTTCCTTTCTCATTGCCAAGGTTTTGATAGTGCTGTTCTGCCAGCCTAAAAGAGCTGTCCCTCTTCTTTCACACTCTTTTTATCCTTCAGGATTCAGCTCAAACTGTACCTTGTTTTGCAAAAACACTTAGCTAACCACCCATATGTAAGGTGATCTCTCCCCTGTTCCTCTTCTGACTTGCTAAGACAATTATTTTTAATTACATCATACTTTGGCCAGGAGTTATAATTGTATAGTACATTGTAAGTTCTATGGTACTACAACTCTAAAATGTTATTTTATATAGATATATATATATAGCTTATGCCCTATCTCCTTACTGCAGTGTAAGTCCTTTGAGGTCGTGCCCTTCACTTTATATTTTCTGTTTATTAGTATCCTCCACAGGGCCTAGTATTAACATTTTCTTCCAGAGTGCTTCATCAGTCAATATTTGCTGATTGACTGATTGCTTGATAGGTTACTAGATATTCAATAAATCTTGGCTTGGTGTCCCAGTACAACCTACTGATCAATTCTGTGAAAAGAATAATAAATCTCTTGACTGTACCTGACAAAAGAGAGGCTCCTGAACATTCAAGAGTCAGAGAATTAAGGAACTGAATACCTCCTTGTCATGAAAGAGAGCCACGTATCTCCATACCTTTATCTTAATTCATAACTTACCCTGTCCTTGTTTCTATTCCCACTTCTCCTTCATTGTTCAGAGTAGAGATTCTTTACCTGGAGTCTCTGGATCCTTATAAAGTCTATGAATGGATTTCAGCAGGGCTTGGAACCCACTAAAACATCATGCATGAAGAAAGCCAGACAGTTATTTTACAAGTACAAAGTAGAGGTTTAAACACAAGCTTATCTAACTGCAAAGTCCCTGTTTTTCCAACTATATCAAAGTTTAGGTGATATTTTGCGTTGCTAGGTAGACAACACCTTAGGCCAGGACAGGGGTGCGGTCTGCTTACTGGACTGGAGTGTCCAAGGAAAGGTTTGTAACAACCACGCCCACAAGAGTGGCAGCAGCAGAAGCAACGACAAACACGTATATATTGTTTGAGATGTGTCAGGTGCAGTTCTAGATGCTTTATGTATTAATCTTTTTCTAAACCTTATCACAAAACTATAATGTAGGTAGTACTATGTTTAGACACATTTTATAGATTAGAAACCTGAAAAACAGAAGGTTACGTTACTTATGCAAGGCACAAGGACACTGAACACAGTGGCAATAGGTTGAGGGAGTAGAGGCATATGGGGAAGAAAGAAGACGGCCAAGGTAATCGTTTTCTACCAATTTTGTTTCAAACTTGCATTCTAGGCCACCCTGAATTCCACCCTAGCCTTCTTTCTTGGCTAAAGAAGAAAATCTGTCTAGGGTGGCAAAAGAAAGAGCCAAACAACCCATTCCAGCTGCTGACCTTACTTTGAAGAGTCAGTCTGAGAATAAAACAGTCACATCAGGTTTGTGAAGATAATCACTTACTTCCAGACCTCTTTGAAAATAAAAGGGTGTCAGAAGGAGACCTTCCTAAGCTCTGGCATTCTTTACATCTTAGTATGCAGGTACAATTTACGTCACTTGTATTTGATGTCGGTGAGAAAGAGTGACTAGCCTTGAAATGAACTTTGATAACATGCAGAATATAGTCACCCTGTTAACTAGTGGCTTGTCAGTAGAAATCACAGTTTAAGTGGTTTTAACAGCAGATTTGGTATCTGCTCTGTATTTGAATATTTCAAATATCTATACAGCAGCCAAGATTTCAGTGAACCCTACCCCCAAACATTCCAAGCCAGGATAAATTTCAGCCTCCTTTGCACAAGCATGGCTTCTAGCCTCAAAACTGTTTCATTTCCCATTTGATTGCAAGTGACCTAGGATTCTGACAATGGTCCTTATGGCTTCTTTGTGACTTGCTGTATATGACTTTGTTGTGACTTAATTTTTTCCATCTAAAAGTGGATATGACAACATATGTAATAACATCTGATTAAAGGTACAAATTTTAAATAATATGATATTCAGTAAAATCCTTGGGATTTTGGAGGTGAGGTTCTTACTAAAACTTAAAAGATAGAAATATTTTTTCCTGCACAAAGATAAAGTTTAAAAAGAATTGTAAAACTTGGTCACAGCTTTTAAACTAGTCTGCAAAGACATGTTACCCAAGAATTTTTATTATTGATTTCCTATAACTTAAGAGTTTGATCTTTCTTAAAATGCAGTATAGTAATGGTAAACTAGATTAGGTATGAGAAGGTTTGGGTATTCATTTCTGTTGGGCTTCTTACTAGCTCTGTGAGCTTGGGTAGAGCATTGGACTTCAGTTTTCTCATCTATAAACTGGAAAGAGTAAAGATGATTTCCCTTGCCCAACTCAAAGGATTGCTATGATATACATCAGAAAACAATAAAGACTAACATTTACAGGGAGCTTAATTTATCCCAGCCATGCTCTGAATTATATGCCTTATTATACCTTTTGCCTCATTTCATCTTTATTTCAACATTATGTATTAGGTAATGCTTTTCATGTATTTTACAGATATGGGAACTGAGACTCAGAGAGGGTAAGAATGCTGAGTTCATATAGCTTACTATCAGAGGGAAGAACCTGGATGTGAAACTTAGCCAAAATGGTTCTGCTTTATAAAAGTAAGATGATCTACATATCAAGATAATGTGTCTTCTTCTCCTCCTGTCCTACATCTTCTTCTTCTTCTTCTTCTTCTTCTTCTTCTTCTTCTTCTTCTTCTTCTCCTCCTCCTTCTCCTCCCCCTCCCCTCCTCCCCCTTCCCCTCCTCCCCCTCCTCCCCCTCCTCCCCCTCCCCCTCCTCCTCCTCCTCCTCCTCCTTCTTCTTCTTCTTCTTCTTCTCCTCCTTCTCCTTCTCCTCCTCCTCCTCCTCCCGCTCCTCCTCTTCCTCCTCCTCCTCCTCCTCCTCCTCCTCCTCCTTCTTCTTCTTCTTCTTCTTCTTCTTCTTCCAATCCCCCTTCCCTCTTTCTCTCTCTGGTAACAATTACTACTGTTATTCATCATATACACTATAGCACTATAGTAGATTGGGCTTTGATAAGGAGCAAACCAGACCTGAGCAAAACAATAATCATGGTATGATCCATAGCTAATGATCTATCTTCATGTAATAGTCATTCATCAAGTGTTTCTTGAGAATTTACTATATACTTTGTGCTGAGTGTGGGGACTCTTACAAATATGAAGAGGATGTGCTTTATTCCTTGGGGTAAGAGATGTACATAAAAAACCATAATATGAAGAAGTGATTGCATGTTATAAGAATGAGATAAATGCAAGAGGAGTTCAAGTGGAGAAGTTAATTGATTCCAGGTAAGGGGAGCATGGATTTTGCACCAGTGTCCAGGGAAAATATTTACCTTTTCCTAAACCATCAGACTAACTGGGCATGGGTTTATTAAATGCCAAGGAGAAAAGGAGTGGGGTAAGGTGTTAAAATTATGGAGACTGGGCTTGGAAAATAAGACAAAATAGCATGTGATAGTACCCTTCCTCCCTTCTTTAGATGCACACTCAAAATTTTAATTTCTTCACATTTCATCAAGGCAAAAGTATATTTACTGTAGAATTGTGCACTTAGATAGCTAGAGGAGGGAGGGAGGGAGGGTGGAGGATGGGAAGGTTATCCTCATGTTTCACAGATGTTGATTTCAAGTTTCTACCTGGTAACAGCCTAGGGGCCAGGACATAAAGATACAAGTCAAAACATAGAGACACACACAGAGAACTGACAGCATCCAGCAAGGGAATTACAAAAACTCAAAAAAGCTTCCACTGGCTGAATAAATATCTTTCCTTGAATTTGCACTTTCTATTTACTGAATTTGGAAAGAGCCATAGACTTTATTGCCGTTTTCAAAGTTCTGAATTATATAAAAGTGTAGCCTATGAAAATAAAATTTTTCATATACAGGTTAAATTAAATTGTGATCAACTTCTAATATCTATGTGTTTCATTTAAGAAAAACACACACACAGCTGGCAGACAACAAGAAAGGTTTTAAACTATGAGTAAGGAAAGTAATAAATGACATGCTTTTCATATAAAACCATGGCTTTCTTCCAGGACACTTTAGAAATACGTTCAAAATACATAGAAAACCTCCACAGCGTAGTACTTGAACTTGCACAAACAGCCCAAGGCAAGTAAGAATCCGAATGACTACTCATTTATTTTCACAGACCACACTTAAAATAATTTCATTCCATTTGCTGGACTTACACATCCTGAAAGCAAGAAAAACTGTCGGTAATATGATAAATGTGACTTATAAACAAGACTAGAAAGGGTGGATAAAGGAGTAGGGTTGGGGGTGGGGAAATAAACCCTTTAGTTACAATTTTAGGGAAATGAATCCACACGGTAAAACAAATTCCAAGTCAAGTTGCTCCACTGCTATACTACAGAAGAAGTTTAGAATCTTAAGCAGATGAAAAAGGAATAAAGCATTTAAATGGGGAGAAAAAAAGGCCGATAAAATTTCTGGCTACAATACAAGAGACATATCATTACCATATGATCTAATGTGGGTGTCAGCCGGATTGTGTTCATTGAGGGAAACCTTATTTTTTAACTGTGCTATGGAGTAGAAGCAGGAGGTTTTCAACCTAGTGACAGTCACAGAGCAGCACCTGCCCCCTCCTCCTTTCCACACCTGCAAACTCTTTTGCCTGGGCTGAATATTTAGTGTAATTACATCTCAGCTTTGAGGGCTCCTGTGGCAGATCCCCGGATTAAAAGGTATGGTTTTCAATAATTGTCCTGAACTCTGCTACAGACTAATAAAACTTTGATCAAGTTGAGAAAAAAGGGATTATTTGGTAAGAGGAAAAAAGCAAACAATGTGTGCTAAACTTTTAGTAACCTTTATGCAGCATTTTAAACAAGTATTGCTTGAAAACAGAAAGTAAATATTTGGTAAAATGGTTGAATGCATTGCTTTAGTTCTTTCTCTCTGTTCTTGCAAAGATCTTTCTTAAGAAACTATAACCTAACATCATGACTATCTTTATTGATATATTTTTTATTTGTGCTAATTAAATGTTTAGCTCTTTGGGAAATGTTTATAGAAAAGTATTCTAGACTGGCGTATTATTCGTAGTTGGATTATATATTTAAGGATTTATTCTCCTCCTGAATTCTTGTATATTTTAAGAACTTTAAAACCTCAGAGAAGTGAACTCTAGTGATAACTTATAGAAGTCTAATGTATACTAGAAAATAATAGAAATTATCACCAGAGAGGTGAAAATAAACGCTGAATATATTTATGCTGATTATTAAGGACTGAACTAAGATAATCTCACAGTTAGCTACATAATTTCTTAAATGTAAAGAAGAGACCCTGCCAGAATTTTCACTGCAAGTAAAATTTTACTATAAGATACATTCACTATAAAATGAAAGTGTGGGTTATTTTTCTTTCTAATTTCAAAACAGGGTAACATGATGACCACTGGTTAAATGGACTCCCAGTGATGTAAATACCTGTGGCTTTTTCTTCAAATTGCTATTTTGACCAGAAAAAGAACCAAATGCCTCCTATAGTAGCCTTTATTTATGGATGGATACCGTTTTTACTGTTTATTTTTAACTTATTTCTATTATTATTGAGGTTTTAATTCACCTAGTGCTGGGGGATTTAATTTGCTCTGCATTTACAGCTTCCCTTATCTCGTGAGGGTTAAATTTTGACTTCGAAAATCACACCAAAGGCTTAAATGACATCATACAAATGTTGATCTGAATGGTATAATGAAATGAAGTAGTTTAAGAGACCAGAAATCATTATTTTTGATAGAACACATAAATTATGGCAATGAGCTTTAGTAAAGTAGTGACATTCTTAGCAATCAGCATTTTAAAAAGAGGCATACATTCTAAGAATACTTAAAACAGTTGAAATGAAATTTTAATAGCATATCATCTCAAGAATAGTCTCCTTGCTGTCTACATGGGCAACTGCTGGGGTTTTTTTGTTTATTTTTCTGATTTATTAAGAAAGGAAGGAAGTGATTAAAGAAATCATCAGTATCAACAGCCCACATTAATTGTTTTAAGATGCTGAGTTTTTAAGTACTATGACACTAATTTAAAGAAGTTATTTCATGGAGGACTTTGTATAAAGTATCTGGACACATATTATTCTTCCCCAGGACATTCAGGGTTAAAATGCATGCACACGCGTGCACACACACACACACACACACACACACACAAAATGATAGGTAATGGAAGCTTAAATGCTGTCTGAGTTCAGCTTCAACCAAAAAGAATATTGTGTAGAGAATTTGTACCATTTTAACAAGAGTAAACAAGTGTAAATGATAATATTCCTCTGAGCTAATGTTTAGCATTTCCTTTTTTTGGATTTGTGAACCAGGCATTTTCTCCTCTGGAGAAAGATCAGAAAGTGACATCTGCATTAATTCTCGTTGCTATTTATTAAATCTGCAATTAGTTTGCTTCATTTTTCTCAAAAATTGTAAGACATTAAATATGCAAGGCTAGCAAACTTGTGGCAAACCATAAACATTGCATTTTAATGTGAAACAGACAGAAAACCACTCCCTTAGATCCAGTCCAAGGGAACACTGCCAAAACAATAGGGTCTCCTTTAAAAGGCAATGCAGTAACTGAGTGGGAATGGGTTTCTAAAGGAAACCTGATACTGAATTTAAAGGGGCAGTGTGAATAATAATCTTCGTGGTATTATTTAAATGAAAAGTCACTATTCTGTATTGCATACGCGCTGCCTGAGATGTGCGTCAGTAATAAATACAAACTAAGAATAAAATTGTAAGAAATTTTAAAACATTTTTTTCGCCTCTAGTAGATCTAGGCAAACATTTCCAGAAGTTACATTAAGGTTAGAGCATACAAAGACTTTTTCTTTTCTGTATATGCTATAATTGGATAATGACTGAAAATAATTCTCTAATTCTAATTATGAATGTACAACTTTAATGTGAACCCTTATAAATGTACAATTAAAGATGATGAGACTAAAGATAATATCTACAATGTGTTCTGGGAATATTTTGAGCAGTTTCAGTGGGGTTTGAAAATACAAGAACTCAAAAATAGACTGTTCGCCCATGATCAACTACTTTTTGTTATTCAGATTTATTAAGATTTTGTTATTCAGATACATTTAGTTCACTTCAGCCAACTAAACAACCGACTTAATAACATGGATGTACATATCTATAAGGGCTTGTTGAATGAATGGATTAAAACTGTCTGGATTTGTCGAAATCATACTTTCTGTTTGTCGATTTGTTTACAAAATAGTCCTGTTGGTAAAATCAGATAACATATAAGTCATATAAAAATCAGATAGGATTTTCCATATATGTTTATTAGTTTATTAAAAATGATTAGTTTGAGAAACTAGCCAATAGATTTATTTAAAAAACTGAATCTTGCTTATACCAAGTTGAGGTTATCAATTTGATATCTTTCTTATGCTAGAAATTTGATATTGAAAAAAGATAATCATATTTTTAAAAATCAGGGTAGTTTGTTGCCTAGAACAAATTGAATAACCTGCATTGTTAATAAATTGACGGTCAATTGAGTCATTTATGTGCAAAATATTGTGCAAGGCCCTGGTACACAACAAAGATTAAGACACGCCCTGAAGGAGTACATCTTCTAGTGGGGGGGCGGGCAGGCCAAGCATGCGAAACAAATTACAATATAATGTGATAAGATCTTTAAAAGAGGTAAGCAACATGCTTTGGGAGCATAGAAGAGAGAGCAGCATCCTGCCTGAATGAGCCAGGGAATACGCAAGGGAATCCCATTATCTCATCTAGTCTTTACAACACTCTTACAAGGTAGGTATTTTAAATGGTGATTAGCTTTGAGTGTCAGGTTTGAGGTGGAGACTGGGAGTAGAGAGAAAATGGAGAGAAATATGGCTAGAAATATCAGTTGGTATCAAATTATGTATGGTCTTATATGCAACAAAGGGGATGTAGACTTTATTGGCAAGCTGTGAGAAGTCAACAAAGGGTTTGCGGTAGAAAATTAATACAATGAAATTTAATTTTTAGAAGATGACTTGGGCAGCAGAATGGAAGATGGCCTGGAGCAGAAGAAATATTCAAGGCTGAGTCCATTTGGAAGCTCTTGTTCAGGGAGTGATGAGAAGGGTCTGGACCAAGATAAATACAGTGGGGTGGAGAAATGAGATTGGCTTCCAGAGATATTTCTGAAGCAGTAATTGGAGACCTCTCATGTGTACAGACAGAACTTTATTTAACTGTGGCATGGCTTGTGTTGAGTGAGCATTGAAAATTCCAATGTGGTTTATCATCATAACAGTTTTGCAGGTGGCTTGACTATGTAACCCATGGTCTTAATTCAGACCCAAATTAAACCAAGCAGATTCAAATACTATTCAAATTTTTCTTCATAAGTAAATAGCTGTGCGAGTTAATTTCTAATGTACCTTGTTACCTTCCAAATATATTTCTAACGCTCTGCTCCTAACAATAAATAAAATATTACTTTTTATGCTTTTCTCTATGCTCATTCCACTGTCAGGTGTTACTTAAGAGTAACCACATACACTAGGCAAGGCTACTCTTCTAAACCTTTCATTTGTTTCCTAGGTTCCTTGGTTGTGAAAATACATGAGATAAATCATGAAGGCAACTTTCGTCTTCCTCTTGCTTGCACAAGTTTCCTGGGCTGGACCATTTCAGCAGAAAGGCTTATTTGACTTTATGCTGGAAGATGAGGCTTCTGGGATAGGCCCGGACGACCGCTTTCACGAAGTTCCTGAATTAGAGCCTCAGGTGCCAGTGTGCCCCTTCCGCTGTCAATGCCATCTTCGAGTTGTCCAGTGTTCTGATTTGGGTGAGTGGGGTGCAGGCTCTCTTCACCTACCTTGTCTGCTTTATTCATGGGAATGGCTTCTGTGGGAGTTTAACATTTTCAGTTTTAATTTCTGCAATTCCAAATGTGAGAGACAGTGCCACCTAATGAGGAGTAAGGGAAGCAGAGCAGGAGAGAAAAATAGCTTTGAAGTTAGGGGACTTTCTTCTAAGTCAGGGCTCCATCACTTTGCAATCTTGGAAGAGTCACTTAAAAAGAAAAATCATCTTTCTGAGCTTCATGGCTCCCATTCTGTAAAATAAAATTTTGAACAAAATAATATCTTATGTTCTATGATTCCAGGGTGATAGCTTATTTTAATTTGATGATTTGCTCTCATGAAATCTTAGATATTAAGAAAACCTGGGTGATCTCTCTACTCTTGGCTTAGCCCAGATAAAAGTTTGAACATTACTAAATTGTAAAGTATGCAGAGTTATCAAGAGCAAAACAAGTAAACTTTTAGAACAGAAATTTATCTTTCAAGTACCAAAAGACTCCCTTAATCCCTGGGTCTTAGTTTTGCCTCTGCCTTTGGCGTTTTGTAATCTAGCTGTTTATATTCTTTAGAAAGTTTCAAAGGAAATCTTTATAACTAAGTTGTGGTATAAATATTCAACATAATCGTGAAGCATATATCTTTATCCTAACACTGTAAATACAGTTTGATTTATTAGCTTTCAAGAAAAATTTGGCCTGGGAATTCCAAAAGCAATATACTCAGAAGATAAATCTCCAGAAAGTTCGAAGCCCCAGCAGATGGGCCAAAAGGGAATGAATTTAGTTTACATGGCAGCTGATTCACATCCCTCTTTTGTTTTGGTTCATTTTTCTTACTGGAAAGAAAAAAAAAAAATCCACACAGAATGATTCTGCCATGGTGCATTTCCTTATAGAATAAACCCCATAGCTTTGTAGAGCACTTACTTTTGAAATCCTATATTTATTCAGAATATGCTTTCCAGGAGTATTTTGCAGGAAAATTTGCTACTAACTCCTAGAATTGGAATAAACTACATACAGGAACCCAGGAAAATGTAAAACATGTTAAATAGTGACAACTGAAAAACAAACACTTTGAGATAGGTTCTTTGATGCTGGCATGTACTGTATAGCCATTTAAACCCAAATAAGACGTGTAAATAAAGGCTTTAAAAAGGCTCCAGGATACTTCCACTAGATTAATTAATTGACTCATTAACTCAGAAAATATATTGAGATCCCATAATGGGTCAGATCTGTTCTGGGCCCTGGGGAGAAAGGGATGAGGAAGACAAATATGGTCCTAGTTCTTGTGGGTCTGATATTCTACTGGTGGTGGTTATTCCTTTTTTGAATTGTGTATTAGAGACAAGGGGAATTATATTACTAGCAAATTCTACAGAAACTTTTATGGCATCTAGAGATTACCTCCATTACTGGTTTAGACAGGAAAATAATGGTGTTAAAAATATCTGAAGAAGGGAATCACCCTATGATGGATATACTAGTGGTAAAGTTTTTCAAATATTGCAAAAATGGCCGAGTTCCTAAGAAATGTGATGCAAATTGAATCTCACTTTGCCTGAGAACAAGTTTAAAAGGATCCATAACTACCCCCCACTACACATATTATCAACAATAAAGAGTTGATATTTTTCAGGAAGCCTTGTCCAGTCACTTCACTGAAGTTTTATTCTTCCAAAAATATGGTTTTACTTTGCTTTCATGATAAATAACTCATAAAGCTTGACTCTGATTAAAGCATTGGGACAGTTTTCTAATTGTCTATCACAAAAAAACTCCCAAGCCTATTGCTCAAAACGAAACAGAAAAATGTAGCCTTAGGGAACATCAAGTTCACTGATGTGGATGTCTCATGATACAGTTTTTTGGTTGTCCTTGCTATTGTTTTGCTTTGTTTATTTTATGTTGTTTTCAGATGAGAACGTTTTCCAAGTTATCTTTTTCTCTAAGAGCCCAGAGTGTACATCATTCCTTTGGGCTTACTGATCTTGTATACAGAAGTAGTAGCTAAGATTGTAATAATGATTCGTTTTGGGGAACCATGTTTAAAGGGGAGTACTGAGTTCCAATGAGCAATGGCCTCAACCAAGTTACTTTTATTTTTTTTTTCACATGTGCATATTTAAATATATTGTCCAAAATATCAGTCAGATATTTCTGAAACAGAAAATACATTTCTTAAAAGGAAAAGCAATCCACTGCCTTTAAAGAAAACACTGTATTCACATTTTCAACTACTGCATAGCCTCTGCTCCCTTTATGATCCCAGCAAGCTGTTCAGAGCCTTGACATTTTCATCTGTAGAGAAATCACAGTCAGTCTTAGAGATTCGATTATCTGTGTAAGGTACCTGACCCATAGTAGAGCCTCCATACATTTTTTCTATATGATGATTATGTGGAGTAAAAGATGAAAGAAGCATAGGAAAAAGCAGAGAAGGGGAAACGGGCAACCTCACTCATAGTAAAGGCAATGCAGTTTATTTTATTTTTTGTTTTAAGTTCTCTAGTAATCTGAACATGAAGCTTGAATTATTATAGCAAAGAAAAAATGCAATGCACTTTGGGGTGAGAAATGTGAATGCCTGTTTATACCAAGGACTAATATTTTCTTAAGGATTATTCTTGCTAGAGCTTTTAATGAGCAGAGCGGAGCTTCAGTGTTGAAGGACAATAGAGCTTTGTCATCTTATTATCTACATAATGTTTAATATAAGCAAACATGTCTTATTCAAATGTCTGACTATTTTTGCCAGTAAGAAGTATTTCTGACAAAGTTAAACAGCATCAAAATTTTAAACAGTTCTTTCAAACCTAAGATATAAAAACTGTGAAATTAAAATTGAATAATCAGTCCATGGGAAACTTGAGGTGTTCAAGAAGATCCATTGACTGTTTTAGTCCCTAGTTCCAACTTATCAGAATAACATTATAATATGTTTTTCTAGAGCATGGGGGATTGAAAAAGTAAACACATATTTTAGCCTGTCTAAGAAAGTAATGAATTCTCCATTGATATTGGCCAAATTATTTGGCTGAACTTGTAATTTAACTTGTAATTTGAACCAGAATTTTATGAGACCCATATCTTCTTGTCTTTCTTTATCTATCCTCTTAAGACATAAAAAATCCACTCATAATTATAGCATTTATAAAAATAACAATATAAAAGTCAACGTAGGATTAGCAAATTCAAAACCCTATGGGTTTCCTTAAAATAATAATCCCACGATGTTACTCATTCTTGTCTGAATGCCCTAATATTAATCCTGTGATTGGATGCTTTGTTTTATGTACTTAGTATCTTAAAGGAAGACAGTTCCCTTACTTATGTACTCTTTGGCTCAACCATTCATCTGTGGATCAAGTGTCACCAAGAAGCATTATTTGGTACCGACCTTCATCTCATTTATTAAAGGCGCATCAGCCCTGCCAGGTGCAATAAGCATAAGTATGGTTTTTTAACTGTTCTTCCAAATTAAAGCAATATTTATTGATATATTTCTTATAAACAACTTTCAAAAGAATTGAAACACTATTAAAAACATTTAATAGTGGAAAGATCTTGGGTCATGCAGTTCAACACCTCTGAACTCAAGTCCTGAGTTACCATTTATTACCTGTAACTTTGAAACTTTCAAAACCTGTTTCCTCACTGGATAAATGGGAATATCTCTTACCTTATTAGGTAAGAATAGAAAATATTTATAAAAACATTTTTCATAGTAACTGTTATATTCAGTTGACCATTTCAGACAAAGTCAGCTAATAACACGAAGTTATTTCTCATCATGTTCTTTACTTTTATGTGAAATTGAGAAACACTAAGTATATGGCTTGTCAAGCTGGATACAAAATAGCACCCTCTCTCCCCTCCCCCCAAAGAAGGCCACATCACAAAATAGATAAAAATTAGAAAACTGTATAATTATCAAAATAGTATTCTCCAAATACTATTCCTTTGAACAAAATTGGTTTGGTTGAGTAGAGAGAACAATAAAGCTTTTGGCTATTTAATAATCACAGATGATTCATAGCCTGCATAGTTAGCCCTCTAGACATGATGCCAGAAGATGAAACATTTTATTTTGCCAAGCAAAAGCATTGTAAATAACTAATGGTCCCTGAAATGTACCTCATAATGCAAAGGATGTTTTACTTTTTAAAAATCTCAGGAAAATGTACAACCCTTTAAATTGCATAAAGTTAGTTTTCTTCTTTTTAATCATTTTGCCTCAATAGGTGGAAATTTTGTTCGTGGTCACCACTTGGGACACAGATGCCAGAGCTTGTCTCTTGTTTGGGGAAACTGGTTTTCCAGAAGCAAATCTCATGCATGAAGTAAATGAACCATTAGACTTCTTCCATGAAATCATCCTAGAAGAATAAATTAGGACTATTTGTAAAGGGGCAGAGAATGCTGGAAGCTTAGTTGCTTTCATTGTTTATATCTAGCTTTACAGCAGCAGGGATGTGGGGTGACTCTCATTCAGTGTTTCAGATGCATCAAAAGGGTATCTCTAAGATGTGGTGCAAGAAGGAGGCTGTGCACAGAGCATGCCCATGGGTTGCCTAAAATAGTTTTGGGTAGGGATAGAGTATGACAGATCTCAGATGCAGCAAGAGGAATGCTCAGGTGTGATCCAGATAACCAAAGCCCTGACTCAAGGGGCTAAAGGTGAGAAGGAGGAAGAGAGGGGTCAGAGAAGGCCAAAGGAAGCATCTGTCTCCTTGACCTGACTGGCAACTGACATTTCCCTGGTTTCCTTCTTAGTCCCAGGAGGGAGAAAGAGGAAGCTGTGTGGGATCAAGGCATTTGGTTAGACTGCAGCTGCGATGCATTCTCCTCTGGAAGATCATTTCTGGCTCCAGAGGACAGGATGGGAATAGGTTAGTCAGAATATCAATTTCCTGGATGAAAGAGGAAATGCAGGAGACCCTCTAATCTTAACTTTTCTCCTTCAAAAGAGTAGCAAGAAAATTATATATTTCCTTGAAAATAAGGATAAAGAAGAATTAACCCAGTTTGCAATCTAGTCTTAACAGAAGGAAGAAGCCCTGTAGCAGCTACAGTGTAACACTCAAGATTCAATTAACCCTTGACTCAGTCTGAAGATGGTTTTGAGGCAAATTCTGAAGCTTGTCTACTTCTGTGCTTTCACTGTAATCTATATTTGCTTTGATGATTCTGCAATAATCAATTATATGTACATAGATAATAATTATTCATTATCTTTAATTACTTATTTAAATATTTACTTTCTCTACCAGAAGAAGAGCATGGTGATAATTTATCTTTTGGTCTTCCACTCCAAAAAATGCCTTATACTTGGTAGGTTCTCAAACATCAATAAATGCTTGATAAGTGAATAAATGAACATATGCATGGCTTAGTGCTTGAATGAGTGCATAGTTCTACAATATTCTTGATTCTCTCAAGCTGGAAACAGGGTGGAACATGGCTGACTGGAAATTAGGAGTCATGGAAGTGTAGCATATCCTTTCTTATTCTTTTTGAGGATGACTATAGAACCAGGAAGCTTAAACCTTCCTTAAGTTATTTGGAAAGAGAGTCGAATTAAAATGATGTTCTATTATTTCTGAATCCAACTGCCATCAGAGTCGAATTGCTATTTTTTATGAGGAAAAGGGGGAAACATTCCTGCCTTTGGAAGAAATGGTTTTTGGTGGAGCTGGGACTCCTACATATTATTTTGATCATATGCCAAAACTAAAGTGTATCACCACTGACCTAATTATTAAATTGAAGACAGAAATATAAAAACATTTTGGAAATCAACAAGAATAAATCTTGGAGTTTGGACCCCTGCCACAGGGCAGAAAACAACAAAAAAAGGCATGATGTTTTAGGACGACCTGGCCTTTGTCCAACATGATGTTTACCAGATTGATGAAATTTGCTAGCACAACAATACCATTCATTCATCACTGAGACAACTAGAAAAAAAAAGTACAATTCTTATTAGCCTTTATTTCAGAAATGACTTTTTGGTAATGTCTTAAATAGAGTTTTATTTACTTTAATTAATAACCCTATTTTAAAGAAGATAAAGTTTCCTTTACTGAATTTGGAAGAGCAACTAAATAATTCAGTCTAGCCTTGAAAATAATTGCATTTTGATGGGAGATTTAGAATTATATTAAAGAATGCTCATTGAAAAATAATTAAATTTAGGAAACCACTTTTTTTCCTGTTACTATTGCTGAATAAATATTACCTCAAAACTTAGTGACTTAAAAAATCATTTTATTTTGCTCATGATTTAAGCTACAGGGAATTTGAGCAGGGCTTAGAAGGGCTGCTCTCACTCGGGGTCTCTCATGCATTTGTAGTCAGGTGTTGGCTGAGGCCATAGCCATGGGGAGGATGGCCCAGACTGGACCTAAGACAGCTCACTCTCATGACTGGCAGTGTGTTCTGCTGTTGCCTAGGAGCTCAGCTCTTCTGTCATCTGGAGTGTCTCACATGGCCTCTCCAGCATAGTGGTCTCAGTGTAGAAAGACTTCTTACATGACCCCTCGATGCCCCCAGAGCAAGCATCCCAGAAGAACTGGGTAGCAGCTGAACAACCTTTTCTGACCTAGCTCCGGAAGTCATGCTCTGTCACCTTCACCACGTTCCATTAGGTCAGAGAGACATCATAAGGCCATGCCACATTTGAAGGGATAGGAATTTGACTCCATCTTTTGATGGGGTTGTACAAGTGTGTATTGGATAAGAACATGTAAGATGGGAGATATAATTAATGCCAAGGAAGGCAGAAAGGATGGGAGGGAGGAAGGGAGGGAGGAAAAAAGGGAGGGAGGGAGGGAGGAAAAGAAAGGAAAGAATATCCTAATATAAACAAAGACTGATACTTTACAGATTTGCAAGCCTGTAGGATTTGCCATAATTGAACTAGGGTTAAATTGACCGTGAACAGCTTTTTGGGGGGTCTAATTGTTTTTTGGGAATATGTGCCTACTAAACTGAGGGGTTATCATCCAAAAGTGGGGGGCTTGGTAGACGAGTTGTCCAAAGGTCTTGAACTTCATGGGAAAAATGATGACTATAACAAGCCCACAAAATGACAAGAAAAACCAACTCAGAATCAAGTGCGTTAGGTGAAAAATCTGTGTGCGATAACAACTGAAAAATAGATTGCAGCTTTCAGGATAATATGCATTATAATTGTATTGTACAGAAAATTAAAAAAACAATCATTTGTCACAGACTTACAGACTAATAATCAGCAAGTTAGAGTTTTACCCTCTCTTCTCATTATTGATAATAATTACAGGTACCAGGAGTTGGGATCCTGCTATGCACTATAGTAGGAAATTATTTTCTAGAATAGCTTGTTGAATTCTGACCCAGTTGCATCCTAACAATTTGGGAGATTTACTATGAGAATATGTACCTTTATGAAAGAAGGATGTGAAGAGATGGTTGTAACAAAACATAGAAGAAAAGATCTTGAAGCCATGGCCATGAACTTTTCACAATGGGACAGCAGAATACACTATGATTTTAAAACTAATCAGTCAAAAATGTATTTCTGTACATAGGGCAGTAAGATCAAAGCTCTCATGAAAAATAGTCATTTGTCCTTACTTACCCAGAACTTACAGAAAAGAAAGAAAACTAAAATGTGGTCTAATACATAATAAGTTGATAGATCAGAATTTTGGAGGAGTTTGTTTTCTGGAGTGGTTATGACAAATATTATAGAGGGGGGTTGGGATAGTGGGTGCACTTTAAAGGACTGTTAGAACGGAAGTGGAAGAAAATGAGTGGGTGGAGTATTCCATAAAACAAATTATATGAACAAAATGAGTAGCTGGGAATAAGCACAGTATGTTCAGGGGACAGTGTAGATCAGCATCTTTTAAAAATATGTACATCGTTTCCATGCATCCATGGCATATCAGGTAGTTCTAGAGTGAGGACTCATGCATCTTGTTCTTGGTTTAGTTTAGCCATGAGGCACTGTGGAGAAGCCACTTAACTTCATTAGGTTTCTGTTTCTTTACCTATGAAAAGAGAGTATTAGACTGGCTTGAAAGTTCCTGATTTCTGGGACAAGTAAAATTTTTTGAATGTTGAACAAGTTACTTTCTTATGAAGGTCAAAACCAAATCCAACAAAATAACAACAACCTGGCATCTGCTATCAGAATCATTTTTTTAAAGAAGGTATATTTAAAATGGAGGCAGGAGCTAGTCTCAGAAATGTGTGTGTGTACATGTGTATGTGTGTCTAATAATTACATTAAAACTAACCAAATTGCCCTCATAGTTTTCTGATTATGATATAGACTGATAAGAACCTCATCATAGAGTCTACCTGATCAGAATTTGGAAACCATAGATTAGCTGATACTCAATGGTCCTTCCCTTTGTGACATTCTAAGAACTCATAGCTAGGATAATTTCCCCTTTGTATTCTGCCTATACTTTTTGAGTGAGCTAGTTAATACCTCAATACCTTGTCTAGCCCTTAAATGTACAGCATGTTATTGGGTCTGATGTCAGAATAATTCTTGTTGGGGATACAAATAGGTATGATAGGAAAAAATATATCCTGTTGGAAGCCAGGACATTAGGCTTTTCATCTGCATTTTGTTGCTCCTAGCTACATGAGCTTGTTTATGTCACTGAACTTTTTCTAAAAATCATCTGAAAAAATGATATTATCATACTGCCTTACCTGTCTCATTGGATTGCTGTGAGGTAAATGAGATAACATATTTTCAATTTTCTTATAAATTTAAAGCTAAATAAAGTTTTAATAGTAAAGTGCTGATATGTGATGTCCCTCAAATGAATATGAATTTTCTAGTAATTCAGAGAAGATTGTAGGGTTATGATTTTTTTTATCATTATAACAACTCTCTAAGAACTAAGCTGCAGGAACCACAAGCCTGGTTTTTTTTATGCTAAATCTTCAGGGAAAAGATGTAAATAATTCACCCCAAGCAGTTCCTATTACTATAAAATTCTAGGATGACATAATCAAAATTGTCAGCCATCCAGATATATCATTTTCTCTTCACATCTGAAATGTATCTTCACTTTGGCACTGAACAATTGTTAAGGGGCCACTATAATATAAGTTCAACAATGTATAAAACTAAGCATAAGTGGGAATTAAGACTTTGACAAAGAAGCCCACGAAGTAATGATGAAATGTAGGCAGTAACTTTTCTCCAAATGAAAGGAAATGTGCCTTTTCTGCGTTGAAGAACACTAATTACCAAAGATTTGGCAGAAGTCTACCACTCTTAATTGCATGAAATTAGCAAACTGACATTTCTGAAAATGGCAGTGATCATGAGTATATAGCGCAGTTAAATATCCTCCTACAAGGTAGCTGTTCTGGTGGTTTGCTGTTCATCGCTGAAAACACTTCATTTTTGTTATTTCTCTGTGAACTATTTCTGTAGTGAGTTCTTGGAATATATTTATGCATGTACAGAATTACCTGCACTTTGATATTCAAGTTTATAACCATAGCTGATCACTGAATTGGGAACTAGACTTTTTGCCATTATCAACAGAACAATGATAATGTGAACAAAAAAATTTGGGGGGGAAAGAAATCAAAAGTTGGTATTTCAGATACATTTTGTGTAATTTTCATGGCAATATGAAAATAGGAATATGGTTAGCATGATAATTTACCTATATGCTTACATAAGATTGAAAATTGAAAAGATATCTTCCCAACATAGCAGTTATTATATACCCTGTTTCAATTTTCCTTTTAATTGAAAACTGTAGACTGAACCCTTTTTTCCATGAGGATGTGGGCAATTTCTGTTTTGTTCCTGCTATATCCCCAGAGCCTAATAAATTAATGGTGTCTAAAAGGTATTCAATAAGATGTTATTGAATGAATGAAAGAATGATCTTCAGCACTTTAAGTCTAAGATATGATGGAGAGGTTGAAAAGCATTTTTGATTTACGTTATGCAATCTTAAAATATGAAAATGACCATAGGAATTTGAGTTAATAAAATATCAAATTTTTGCTTACATCAATATGGAACAAAGCCAATGGAAGAAAGAAAGGAAAAAGGCTATATAATTTAATATTTTCTTCGTTAACATTCATAATGATAATTTATTTTATTTACTTTTTATTTTTTAATTTTTTATTTTTTTTGCAATACGCGGGCTTCTCACTGTTGTGGCCTCTCCCGTTGCGGAGCACAGGCTTTGGATGCGCAGGCTCAGAGGCCATGGCTCACTGGCCCAGCCGCTCTGCGGCATGTGGAATCTTCCTGGACCGGGGCACGAACCCGCCTCCCCTGCATCGGCAGGCAGACTCTCAACCACTGCGCCACCAGGGAAGCCCGATAATTTATTTTAAATTCCATACCTTTTGAATAAAAGCAGTTGATCCTTATACATCTAGTTGAATGACTATTGAACTGTCTTTTTTTAATGCCATAGAGCATTTGGTTTTTCAATGTGTTTACATTTATAAACTAAAAACAATAACTCAGTTATTTAGATCTAAATTTAAAGTCCAAAAGTAATGCTTCATATAATAATTTTTTTTTTTTTTTTTTTTTTTTTTTTGCGGTACGCGGGCGTCTCACTGTTGTGGCCTCTCCCGCTGCGGAGCACAGGCTCCAGACGCAGAGGCTCAGCGGCCATGGCTCACGGGCCCAGCCGCTCCGCGTCATGTGGCATCTTCCCAGACCGGGTCACGAACTCGCGTCCCCTGCATCGGCAGGCGAACTCTCAACCACTGCGCCACCAGGGAAGCCCTCATATAATAAATTTTAGAGAAGTTATATTAACAAATTTTGTTCATTTTATTCTGATTAGCTACATATCTATTGGTCATAAAATTGATATTGTTTTAACGTTCCAATTAAAACTGAAAGAACCATTCTCCTAAAAGTTTGGATAAACTTTCAAGTTTTTGACACATCAGCGTGGTTGCATATTCACATAATTTTAATTTTATATGTAGATCTGTGACAGCGTTAGGTTTATCAAAAGGATCTTTGATGATTTGGCTAAAGCTCTTCTCTACTGAAAGGATATCTATGTAGAAAAATACAGGTTTACAAATCACTCCCACTTAACACTTATCAAAGGAATGATTTTCTAAAACAAGAACAATGAGGTAAAACACACTGTGTACTGAGACATCTGAACCATACCTTACAAAATATTAATTTTCCTATTATGCAGAAGAGTAATTACATGGGGTAAATAATGTACCTGTTTATGATTTTTTTAAAAAAATCATTTGACTTCGTTGGAAAAGATAGAACAGATATTTTAAACTACAGTTGATATAATTCCTAGAAGAAGAAAAATATGGTAGCAGTAAAACTATCATTGAAACATTGATTTCTCTGTAAACCATCCTTTGTGATTCTGTAGTCATGTGTCCCTTTTCACTGAGTGCACATTGCTTTTACTCTCATGCTAGGTCTGGAAAAAGTGCCAAAAGATCTTCCCCCTGACACTGCACTGCTGGACCTGCAAAACAACAAAATAACTGAAATCAAAGATGGAGACTTTAAGAACCTGAAGAACCTTCACGTAAGAATTATTATTTATTTGAGTTATAACAAGATCTTACTCAAAGTATTTTTGAAAACAAAACTTAGGTAAGGCCAAGATTACCATACGGTAATAAATAAGCACGTAAGTGTTTATTAAATTCTCTTTTTAGGGGGTGATAAAGGAGCAAAGCACTATATTCATTAACCCCTAAAAAAACATCCAATTTTCTTACATATACCTCATATAACTTTAGTATTGGCTTTCTAAAAGATATGTTATATCTTAATCTTCTCACACATTTTATCAATAAAAATCTTTATCTTCCCAATCAGAATGTACTTCAATAGTGGAACAAAACACAAAATGGACTGATCTTAGTATTATTTTATTTCATTGTTTTTTTTGTTTTCTTTCATTCATTTTCTAGGACATGCAAATGGCTTTGTAAAGGCTCAAAGACTGGCACCAAGAGAAAAAAAATAAATGTCTATATAGCTATATATTTTGCTTTGTATTTAAGATTATGCATGCTGCATCCTTATCTGTATCTGTGTTTTTATTCTGCTTTTTCACTTACTTCTACTCTATTGTAATGTAACACATCCAGTCTACCAGTCAGGATTCCAGTAGAAAAGAGATGGCATGATCAAGGCAAGATTTAGTTATCAACTTTCTGACAGCCAAGATGAGAAAAGCAATAAACATTTATCCATTAGGAGAAAATTTACCAGATTTTTTCCCGTTGCGGAGCACAGTCTCCGGATGCGCAGGCTCAGCAGCCATAGCTCACTGGCCCAGCCGCTCCGCGGCATGTGGGATCCTCCCGGACCGGGCCACGAACCCATGTCCCCTGCATCAGCAGGCGGACTGTCAACCACTGTGCCACCAGGGAAGCCCAATTTACCAGATTTTTAAAAGGAAGCAAAGAATTTTTCCTTGAGATTTTAAGATTGCCCATGGAACAATTAACAAAAATAATAGCAAGTAATAAAATGGCATCATCAAATTACTGAAGTATCCAACAATATAAGCACATTACGATATAAGTAGTGAATATTTCAGGCACTAAGTAAGAGAAGAAAAAGACATGCTCTCATATCAGGTTACCCAGTTAATGTTATTGGAGAATATGGAACAAAGGCGACATAGAGGATTAGCAGAATTTTGAAAGGAAGGGAAGAGAGTTTTCTGTGCAAGAGGAAAGGAAAGGCAGAAGAAAATGAGCAGCAGACAAAAAGAGAAGATGGCTAAAGTGAAAGATACAGGCTCCAAAGTAGTGGAAGGTAAGGCTTGTGCTGGAGATCTCGAGCCCTGGACCAATGAGATCCTTCTCCACTGATAGGCTACTGGACATGGGCCCCTACTCACCTTCTCTCTGCATTCATGTTATGATTTCACTGGGAGTGAAATGCTGGAGGTACCAACAAAGTTTGTCAGTGAGTATTTAAACTATCATTGGAATAAGTTAAAAGAGGTGATAATAAAAAATGAATATATTAGTTTCAATAAACTAAAATATGAAAAAGCTTCATTTTTTGGCATAACTTTAGCCTAAAGCTACTTTTTTAAGGAAGGAAAGTTCTCTTATACCCAACTTCCTGTATGTTTAAGTATAATCTCAATAATTTTTTTAAACTCCTCATACCTTAAATAAGAGATACCTAGTTTCTGTGACATTCTCACTAAATCTGGTGTTTGTAACAATGTGTTCTTTCTTTTCCCCGTCTCCTGCTAAGTATGTTTTTAGGCAACTTATCATCTTGGCAATCTCTTTCTTTCTGCTTTAAAGTATACACTGGAGGAAGACAGAGTTCATTAGAGTTTCTAACCATTTAGAGGGTGTTAAACAGCTATTTTTCTCTTACTCTTTCATTCATGACCATTTCTATCCCTGTTATTATGCAAGTAAACATCATAATTTCAGCCAGGAAAGCCACCCTTGAATGAGAAGGGAGAGAAATAAAAATTTACCAAGGATTAAAGTAGAAAGGATTTCTTTGCCTTTATAATTAAACATCCACCATTTTGGCTGCCTTTTAATGATGCAAGTTCTCTCTTCTCTCCTCTAGCTCTGGCTTTTACTGATTTTCTGGACATTTTGCTTGTTAATATCAATTTCCTATGACTTTAACCCTCATGGGTTTTTGAACTTTCTGTAATAGTCTTTGAAATTTCCTAGGATTTTGTTTTAATCAACCAATGTACCTGTTAGGATTAGTTAAAAGATTATGTTACTTGTAATAAGTTTTAATTAGTCAAATAATGTGAACTATATGAGGATGTACATGGGTCATTAAACCAGCTGTTACCTTCAGAAAGTAGTCCTGCATTTCTGAGACAGAAAGTTCTCACTGTTCTATTACTCTAGTTCCTACTTTGCCTCTCTCCATTTTCATATGCTCCTAAAAATGTACTACAATTGAAAATACAAGTTTCTTAAACCTTGATAAAATTATCCTAAATTCCTTAGGATTAGTTGATAAATTGACTTAAAATAATATCAGTGTTGTTCTGTATACATATAGATCATTGGAAGAGAATGAGGTAGTCCAAAAGTAGGTGTAGCAATATCTATAGTATAACAATAATGGATACAAGTAACTTCCTATATGAATGGAACTCAGAAACATTTTTAAATTACCCCAAAAATAACATATTTGACTACATAAAGCCCTTATATGTAAAAAGGGCAAAAACAGAAGAAAAATATATTGTCTCTGCATATCCTATTATCTATACCTTTATTCTGTAAACCAGTTATTAAAATACATTAAAACTTAAGAAAATGGGCTTCCCTGGTGGCGCAGTGGTTGGGAGTCCGCCTGCCGATGCAGGGGACGCGGGTTCGTGCCCTGGTCTGGGAGGGTCCCACATGCCGCGGAGCGGCTGGGCCCGTGAGCCATGGCCGCTGGGCCTGTGCATCCGGAGTCTGTGCTCCGCAACGGGAGAGGCCACAATGGTGAGAGGCCTGCGTACTGCAAAAAAAAAAAAAAAAACTTAAGAAAAATGTGAAGTTTTGTGAGCAAGCAATCCTTCTCCTCCAAACAATAAACGGTAGCAAAATAAAAAAGGAAATTTGTTTAACCTCTCAAGTGACAAGGAAATGCAAAGTAAAGCAATGAGCTGCAACATAATGTGCTAATTTGGCAAACTTTTAGAAGACGATTATATCTAACTCTGTGAGGCTGCAAGAAAATGTTACTCTCTTGCATTGTTTGTGATGTTATAAATTAGCGCCACCCCTTTGTAGTGGAATCCATGACAACAACCAATGAAGATGGACTTTTAGGTTGAAAAGCTGACTGGAGAATGGATGCCTGTGGCACACGATTCTTTACAGGTCACTCTAGTAATTTCAATATTTTGGAGTATTTATTGTTTAAAAATTAAGTATCTCTATCTATCTATAATCTGTATTTTATCAAATTTCTCTCCCCTTTACTCCTGATGTTCAGGTCCACATATGTTTTCAAGTAAAGGAAGCAGATCAGTTTAATTTTTTTCTGATTTCTTCCAATTTTGCAGATTTCTCTGCTAGTCCCATGAATGGAATGAATAAACCACACACTTGCTTTACATACATATTTATGTGTGGAAGGTTTTGGAATTAAGATGTTGCTTTTGTTCACTGCCTACAGACGTTGATTCTTATCAACAACAAAATTAGCAAAATCAGCCCTGGGGCATTTGCACCTTTGGTGAAATTGGAACGACTTTATCTGTCCAAGAATCAACTGAAGGAATTGCCAGAGAAAATGCCCAAAACTCTTCAGGAGCTGCGTGTCCATGAGAACGAGATCACCAAAGTGCGAAAGTCTGTGCTCAATGGATTGAACCAGTTGATTGTCGTAGGTACAGATATTCTTATAACTCTAAGACCAGGCAGGATTCAAGGTTCACCTTAAGAGATTACAAGTAAGCTTTAGCTACAGGAAGGTAAATTAGCTAGAACTTACATGTCTTAATACTATAAAAATAACAGTAGCCGGGCCAGGAGAAATGGGATTTTGAATCTGTGCCTTAAGACGTTTTTATTCTTGTCCTTGAGGATCTGAGAATGTGGAAGAAAGCTCTAGGGCAGATGCTACACTAGCTGCCGCATGCCCAAGGTACAGGATGGAATTAAGTAGTGCTTATTAGAGATATTTGGAGGATACCTTTCTGTTGTGGGAATTTGTTCTAGTCTGAACATCTATAAATCATTTGCTTTAAAAAAATGTGTTCTAAAGCTTTTCTCTATGTGTGGTAAAATATTTGTAATTTTATAATTGGCTTAAAAAATCCTAGATTCAAATTATTTTAACAACATTTTAATATATCTTAGTAAAGTAATTGCCCCGTAATAAGTGTGATTTGTAAACACTTACTTTTATTGATTTCTAGGCAGACCTGTGTATGGACCTTAAATAATTTTGTTGTTATCATTTTTGCTACTATTGCTTTCTCATACATCTTTGGGGTTTTTTGTTGTTGTTCGTTTTCTGATTGTTTTAATAAGGGAAATTTTTACCCTATTTGCCATTCCTTTGAGAAGCATGTCCTTTAATTTCTCTTTTGTTTTTCAGGCAAGTTGTTATTAACCCAAATTTCTTTTTGTTGAACAGACAGTACTCTGACTTGCAATATCCTCAAATTGTCCTCTAAAGGCTTTGCACTTATTGCATTTGTAGAACTTGGCACCAACCCTCTGAAGAGCTCAGGCATTGAAAATGGAGCCTTCCAGGGAATGAAGAAGCTCTCCTACATCCGCATTGCTGACACCAACATAACCACCATCCCTCAAGGTGACGAAAATTCTCCAAAGCAATTTGAATATCTAAATCCAAAGGCTTTGGCACTGAAAAATGGTTTTGGAAATTTGAATGGTGACTCAAGCGGCCATTCTCTATCCCTCGAAGTGTTTCTACTGAACCTAGCTGACCACTGGGCCCTCTAGGCTCACAGTAGAGCTGCCTACTCTTTCACCTATAAAGTCTCTTAAATCTAACATAAAATGTAGGTTAACACACAATGATTTTATATTATGGAATTGTGATATCACAGGGAAAAAGTACAGTTATTTAAAAAATAGAGTGCTTTAGTGGTACTTTGTTAAAAAAAAATGATATGTGGAAGTACCTCTGATATTGAGCCAATTTTTACTTTGAGTCTCTAATCCCTTAGTGAAATTCTTTCCATCTTAGGACATTCTAGTCATTACTATCTGAATAACAGGACTCACAGTGGTCACATTCTTATTTAAGAGTGGTGGTGTGTGCTGTAAAGAGTGTGGATTTTGGGTGTCATTTGCATGAGTTCAGACTGTAACTAATTGGCTCTACGATCTTGGACCAGTTATTTAACATGTATGGCACATTTTTTAAATCTGTAAAGTGGTAATAATATTAACATCCACTTCATTGGGTTGTTTTAAAACTAAATAAATAGAGAAATATCTGGCCTGTAGATAAGTAGTGGATTAATATTACCTTCTATTATTCATTAAAAGTGTTTTAAACACTCCTTTTGCCTAGGCAAAGTACAAACACTGGAGACAGGGCAGTGAATAGGATGTAGACCTGCCTTCAAGGATCTTATTGCATAGAACAAAGACAGGCAAATAAACAGCAATCATCATACAGTCACAGGGGTAAGCTCATCATGCTAAGGCTTAGCCAGGAGAGGCGCATAAGCCAATCCTTGTGACAGAAAAGGCATCAAATCACCAAAAATAAGTTTCTCTAAGTTTTACATTTTTCTGGTCCCAGGTTTTTCAGTCTCACAAAACTGCCTCTGTATTCTCAAATTTTCCCCTTAGTCTGGCCCTTCCTCAACTTGGATGTCTTGTTCTTGAATTGGGTAGAAAATATAGGTACTTGCCCACAGAAAACAACTTCCCTTTACTGTGCTTCCACAGAAACTTCAAGTCTAGAGAGTACGGAGTCCATAGAATGCTTCCTTACTACCCCTTGCCCTCTCCACAGTCTTTTTGCTACAAAGTATGTTTTTGATGCCCATTAATAGCAAGTACTGGTGCAGATGATAGATAGATAGATAGATAGATGGAGATTGATTTATAGTTCACAAAGTACTTTCATATTGAGTCTCTGACTTGTTACATGTAACAAGTAATTTTTTAATCCCAAGTACAAGGATTTTATATTTGTAAATATATTTTTAATTTATATTCACAATAGTATATTTTATTATATATATATATACATATAATTTTCTATATTATCTTGCCTAAAGCCTTAGAGCTGTAGGAGGTGAAGTAAAGTAGCTAGAAGTTAAAGTCCAGGTATTTTTCACTACTTGATGCTGCCAGATGACTTGCATTAAGTACAATCTTTGATTTTACTGTCCTTCTAATTACATCTCCTAAATATACCTCAGTAACACATTTCATCACTTAGTGATCAGTTTTCCTTGATTTCTTATATGTGTCTATCCCTATGCTAGGTGCTCTTTTCTCATCTTCTCTAGCTTGCTTTTATTTACTAAACTCTTAATAATATTAAAATCATAGTAAGTTTTATTAAGCACTTGTGCCCAATGCTTTTCATAGCTTCTGTTATATGAATCTCAAAACAATCCTTTATAGTAATATTATCACACCTGTCTTATAAATGAGGAAAATAAGTCTTAAAGAGATAGTAAATTGTGACCAAGGCCTTAGAGCTAGGAAGTGGCACAGCTGGGTTGTGCTGGGCTGACATCAGAGCTCATGTGTTTGACCATTTCACTCTGCTGCCATCTTAAGTCCTTCTTCCTGTGAATATTTATGCCTGTGTCATGTATGAGTCTACCTTTCCTAGGCTGGGACCCTTATGCCTGGATGCCACCACTTTCCAGGAGTCTTAATTTCCATATATTATGTCCCATCACTGAGGGACATGAAAAGACCATGGAGGAGTAGAGAGATTATAAATTCACACTCTGGAGTTAGACCAACCTGGGTGAGAGGCTTGACTCAATCATTTAGCTGTTTTGTGACTTCAGGCTAGTTATTCCACATCTCTAAAACCTCAGTTTTGTTACCTATAAAATGAAGGTATTAGTGACTCCTATCTTCTAGGATATTTGTGAGGATTAATAGATGTGTCAATAAATAAGACTTGTAATATATATAGAGTACTTGGCCCAAAGTAAGCTCTCAATATATTTTATCTTAAACATGGAAAAGGAAAAGAAAAAAAAAAGTAATTTGGCTAAATGCTACAGTGGCAAAGGCTAATGATATTCTTTATAAATTTGCCTCTCTCCATCCCATTGCAAAATTTCCTTCCACAGTCAAACTTCCCATAACTTTTTTTTGGAAACTGATGTCCCACAAGGGAAGACACTTAGAAACAAGGTAAGAATGATGGATGAGATGATAATTGGTGTTCCAGAGACACTACATTTTTTTTAATGTCTTTTCATAGTGATAGGGAAAAAAGGACATACACTCATTGCTTTGTTATATATTCACTTGCTTTCTTTACAGAAGTATTTTAAAAATCCACGTTTATTTATTCTAAGGAGACTCAAGTGGTTGAAATCCCTTATTCCGAGAGTGACTGATTTCCTGACATTTACTCATAAGAATAATGCCATTGTTATTCCATTTCCTCCATTTAAGAACATGTTATTTTAACTCTCTTTGGCCATCTGGGAGCATATTACTTTCCCCACTTAGTAGCTAGATAGCCTACAAAATGGGTAATTGTGAATCTCTGTTTCCTCATCAATGAAACGAGGTTAATGAAAAATAATTTATACATTGAAAAAAATTACATGAGCTAAGTTACGAAAATGCTAATCTCAGTGTTCAGCACATAACAGACATTTAGTAAGTAGAAGTTCCTTTCCTTAGTATCTCCCACACAAATCATACTACTATTGAGAAACTAATAGTCATTTTCAAATCAAATAGGGAATAAACTTTTACATTAAATAGACGATCTTGACAGAATTCAGTGGGTTGCAATGAAAATTTCAGACCAAACATAACCTGTGATTTTCCAGTTTTATTCTTTATGGACAACCAACCAATACTATTGGGTTGGCCAAAAAGTTCTTTCGGATTTTCCTGAAACATCTTATGGAAGAACCCGAACGAACTTTTTGGCCAACCCGATATCTGCTAAGCAGATGTTAGTTCTACATGTGACCCATTTGCTATTTTCTTTGTAGTTATTGCTGTTCTTGTAAATGGAACAATATGCCATTTAAAAAGCTGTATAAAAACCTAATAGAGCCACAGATGGCAGGATGAAATGAAAATAAAAGATTTAAACTTTTAAATTTACATTACTAAATTTTTAGAAGTCGTAGCCATTCACGAAGTACTATCCAGAGGTTTAGTGGATACTTTGGATTTAAAATATTTTCCCCAGGTGCCCCACATATGGCTGATCACTTGATTATAGGTCTCTGTACTCGTCTTGTATAAAGAAACAGTTTTGATTTTAAAGAAACAAGTCAGTGTTAGCTCTTGCTACACACTGTATTACAGAGGCATTTGATGTTTTCATGGAAAACTTGATTAAAACTAAAGGCAGCACAGTATATAAGTGTTAGTTATTAATTATGCTCATTAATAAAATACCTGGTTAAGTTTGTTTATAGGTTGAACTTATACATAATCGCTTTATTGTAGTGCAAATGCCCATCTCCTCAGTTTACAGTTATTATCCTTTGTCAATGGCAGTGCTAGCCCATTAACAAAGCTGTAAGAAACTAATGAGATTCAGGGTTTTTCTTCAGTTCTACAACTGTATCCTGGCAGTAGCTAAGACAAAAATCTACTACATGATAAACCCAGTCCATGTTTTTGTCATAATAAATCTAGGAGAAAAGCAGAAAGGGCTTGTACTACTTCCCAAAAGATATAGTATTGTATAAAAGGGATGAAGGAAAAAGATGAAAAGCAAAACTGATGAATCAGATGCAAAGAAAATCCTTTGAAACTGTATGTCTTTTGGAAAATTGATGGCACATGTTCTCATTAAGTCTTCGTACATTCTCTAATTACATTTATCTGCTAATTTAACTTCTTATATTTCCATATTGCAGGTCTTCCTCCTTCCCTTACTGAATTACATCTTGATGGCAACAAAATCACCAAAGTTGATGCAGCTAGCCTGAAAGGACTGAATAATTTGGCTAAGTAATAATATTCTTTCATAACATTCTATCAGTAAAATGGCTAGGTATATTGTGCCTATATGCTCAGAATTAGAAACGTGATGATTGATTCTTTTGCCTAAACCACATTTTTTATTGTTGTTTCTACAAACCTCAAACTTCAGCTTGCCCAATTATTAATATTAAAAAAAACTAATGAAATAGTGTTCTTATCATAACCCCGCCAAAATCACCCTTATTTTTTATGAATACCATATTGTTTTTAGATTAATTTAGATATATGTACAAGATATTTGATTAAATCAGTATATTCATTCAATCTGTTCTAACTTGACTGTATGAAACAGAAGGCTAAGTAAATTATAACATAGTATTCAGAATTTGAAAATGTATTAAAATGAAAGCTACCAGACATGGGAATATTGGGCATCTCACACTACAGTACAGAATAGTTATCATGAGATTCTCTAATTCCTGTTCTCTAAAGAGTTTAAAATGTCTCTGGACATTTAATGTACTCTAAAAAAACTTTTTTTCTGAGCCTTCTTAACTTTTTCTTTCCTTATAGATGATCACTAGTGCCCATCCTGCTTTCTAACCTAACTTCAGTCTTTCTGTATTTGCAATGTGGTGAAGCAATAAAAAACGAGTGCTGGCAGACCCTTTCAGCTGTCTTCAAGGAACACTCTGCTCTTCATCCACACGTATTGCTGAATGTCCTTACCGAGAAGCACAGGGTTGTACCAAATTGGCTCACTCCTTTTTTTGCATATACATTTCATAGTGGATAAATAAATATAAAGCATATCATTTGTCTCTGAGGAATACCTAAGAGCAGATGGATATATAATGCAGTTTTTCCCATTTCTGTGGGTATCCCCCAGTGACCCAGTGGAGCGTGAGGCCTGAAGGTGTCATATGCATGTGACTGTAGCTGCAATATATAACCCTGGTGTCTCAAATGATAAGAAATCCTTTATCTAAAGCTATTTTAATTACACTCTCTAATGAAGAAGATATTTTTCAAAATACTGTTATGCATTACCTACCTTTCTATGTTGATTAGGTCTCTCTAGCTGGAGAAAACTGTAGGAAGATAAGTTGCATTGTTTATTGTGTAGAACAATTGCATTGTTTAGTCTGCATTGTGTAGAGCTGTCTTTTGGACAGCTATTATTATTGGATTATTATTATTATTAGGAGGAGGAAGAGGAAGAGTAGAAGTTGGGATTGACCATAGTATAAAATTCAAAATATGGTAAATCAGTTGTAATATTTGTGCCATTTTAGAAAAGTAAGTTTATTTTGTACTGAAAGTGGTATGGAGATTTTGAGTTTCCTCTCTTTAATATACAATCATATGCTTTGTATCAAATAGAAGCGTAGAAGTATAAAGAGCTAATAAACTTTGAAAAGGTCAATAGAAATGAAGATTTCTGTTTAAATGGATTTTGAATTCCATTCATTAAATCAGAGGAAAATACCTTATTGGCCAACAAACTTTCCCAACTCTTGAATTGACTAAATACATTTCTCTTTGAAATCAAGTCCAGAAAAATCCATCTATTAAACCATCAAATCCTTATGTTTTTTGCTTCTCACTGATTTTGGAACATGAAGGGTATTTTGGTGATGAAAATCAAAACTGAGGAAAGGAGAAAAAAGCAGCCACTGATCTCAGAATATTGTTGCAGTGCAAATATTCTGATTAGTTACTAAGAACAAGTGAAGAGAAAATACTGTATGTCCCTCTGCAAAAAAATAAAGTGTTTTAATCAGGCAAACTTCCCTTTTCTTATTAAGCATATATATCATCATCTCCCCTAATAGGTGGAATATTCTTCGATAGAAAGAATCATGGTGGTTTTTGAGCCGTGTCTCCTCTGCCCTCACAAGCCTAAGATAAAAGTCTTTAACAAAATAGGTTCTCAAAACATTTGATGAGTGAATATAAATTAATCATTGAAAATGTAGTTTACTTCAATAGATAATTAAGATTATTATATTCTAAGAAATGTGTTAGCCCAAATTGGATGTGGGAGTTAGAGTGCTATAAGAAATAGAGACATGATTCTGAAATAGAAAAGGAAAGACCAGAAACAAGAGATGGAAGTTTAAGACTGGGAAAAAACAAAAGATTATGAGTCAAGATGCCAGGCTGATAATCAATAGGTAAGACAAACCAACTGTGCTATTAATAGCCTAAAATCAGTACACTTTAATCTCAGTTATTTCAGATACCAAGTCATGATTAAAATTGGAAGACTTTGGTTACCTAAACCAACATCTAAATCCCAAAAGGGCTCAAAGATCTCAACTAGCTGAAAGCAAGCAGGAATCATCCTACAAAAAGGACCCAAGTCTTTTCCACTAAATTTGAAGGAATCCAATAGTTTCTTCCCCTTTCTCTTCCTTGGAACTTTCTGGTTCTCTTCCACAGCCTTGTTGCCTCATCTCTCTCTGCCCTTTTGGATTGACAGAACCCAGTTCTGACGGAGATTTATTCCTAGAATGTTTGGTACACAAGTTTTGTCTTCAAGTCAACTTCTCCTGACTTTTGAATCCCATTTACTGTGAGGGGACATCACAGCTGCAGACTCTCACTTGTTAAACATCTAATTTAAAAAAAATACAACCCAAAACCTTGAGTGGCATTGTATAAGAAATGTCAGAGGGGCCAAGATCAGGGTCAGAGATCAGGGCTCTAGAGGCCAAGAATGTTGGCACCAGGCATATTCTGACAGTTAACAGATGGTCACTGATAAACTCAAACAAATGTAAATTGCTAATTCTGTTAACCTTTGTAGCAGGTAGGTTTATTGACTCATTAGAACCTTTCACTTTTTATTTACAACAAATAAATTTGCGTAATAAATATACAATTGCTTGGTTTAGAAAGTGCCAGAAATGATAATGTTCCTTTCATTTTTCTCTCAAATGAATTCACTGTATTCATTATGCAGTCAATTCAGCAGCTATTCATCGATCATATCAAGCTCTGTGTTAGTACTGGATATACCACAAGACAGTCACTTTTCTCAAGGCAAGACGCACAAGTACACAATCCTTAGAGTTTTACAAGAGGGTGATAACAGGATGCTACATGAGCATTCACTAGGGGTACACCGTATCCAGTCTGGTACTGTCAGAGGAGTTTTAAAGAGGGTAACTCTGAGCTGAAACCTTAAGAACCAATGGGCTCTATCCAACTCAGAAAGTTTGGAAAAATCACATTAGGCAGAGGTAACAGTAAGTACAAAAGCAAAACAAAATTCTTTTCCTATTGACTTGATTAATCACACAATGCCTGTAAGAAGGCATCCACGTGTAGTGTATCCATTCGTTTCTGTTTTCTGTTGCAGGTTGGGACTGGGTTTCAACAGCATCTCTGCTGTCGACAATGACTCTCTGGCCAACACTCCTCATTTGAGGGAACTTCATTTGAACAACAACAAGCTTATCAAAGTGCCTGGTGGGCTGGCGGATCATAAGTACATCCAGGTAATGCAATGCCACTAACTATTGTGAGGAATATCTAGGGAGAAAATCCTCCCTACTGGGATGCTAGGAGGCAGGAAGCTCTGCTTAGAAATTCTTTTGCAGAGATATTTTTAATGTTTCTACATATTCATTCTGGTTTTGTGAAATCTATAGGTTTAAATTAGTATTACTTTTTTAAAATTAGGACTACTGCCTTGAACGTACTATAATGCTTGCTTCCAGAATGTAATATTTTTTTTTTTATAAAGCAGGGTAGTTTCAAGTCACAGATCAGTGTAACAAATACATACTTGTTGGAAAAGATGATATCATCTGTAGTGCGTAGATATGGAATAAAATAGTAATTGTAACCTTTAGCTTCAGCAGATGTCATGTAGGTCAAAAGACAGTGTTTATCTATTGATAGTAGTGTGACTGACTGAATTAACTTTATATAAATTATCAAGTTATAGTGTATTCTTAAAGATAAGAAGATATGGTTCAGTGGCCTACTACGGTAATATAGCTTTACAGTCCATAAATCTATAAATGTAAAGCGTGCTTATTACCTTAAATAATCATAGTAATTTCATATATAACAATATAAGATTTCCATTGTTACCTTGAGGAAATTAAACAAACTCATTATTTAAATTATATATTTTTAAAAGATCAATAATGTGGTCATCGACAGATTTTACATATTTGTATATTTCTTCTAATTTTTCAGTTTTTTTAAAGATTGTATTTAAATTGTTTCTTTCAGAAATTTCAGTAGGTACTTAGTGAAATTATGGTGATTCCGAAACTGTGTCTTAAACTGACACTCTTTTACAGATAAAACCATTATATAAAGTTGACCTTTTGGTAATCTAGTATCTCAACTTCTTTGTTTGGGATTCAAAATGGGTTTTTCCTTTACTCTGCTGTCAACAGTGTCAATAAACTTCTGATCTCTTTTATTTTATTGAGTTGTGCCAAAAACTCCAAAGTAAGTTTACAGATCAAAATTTACATTTGCTAGCTTTCAGTAAAGTGTAAGAATTCTACATATGAAGATGAAATTAAAGACGTTTTATTTCATGCTGATTCATTTTCAGTGGGTCTTTGGTGGTGGTGGTAGAGTGGTGAGTATGCATAGCTTGGAGCCACAAGTAAAACCAAGATGCTTGGAAGACCTAATAAAAATAACTAATGTTGTCATTATTAAGGTTTTTGTTGGTGGTGGGCTTTCTTGTTTGGTTGGTTTGGGTTTTGTTTTTAGATTTCACAATAATAATTTTCATCTTCTTGATTACTGTTTTTCAAATTTTAGTCTGGACATATTACTGAGTTCATAAAATCAGTTTAATAGTTTCATTTGGAACATCCCATGGGATGGGATGGAATAAGTTGAATAGAATAGAAAATGTCACTGTAATTGCAAGTATTTTATAAAATTTTTGTTTCATATGCATAGATCCATATATACTAAAGCTCAATATATAGTGTGTGTCTTACTGTGGATCACAGAGAAAAAATTCTAAAACATGCCATTTTGAAATCTTTGTTGAATATCAGCAAATCTCATGGGCATTCACACAGAGCCCCACATTCAGAAGGACCTCACTCTTGGTTTTCCATCTCTAATTGGCATCCATGTACCCATTTTACCTGCACTTCTAGAGGGTCCCAGGGGTTTCACCTACTCTACTTTCTTTTCTATATCTATATAGTCCAATTATTTTTAGCAAAATCATGTAATTATTCAACCATCACCACAATCCAGTTTTAGAACATTTTGATTACCTCCAAAATATCCCTTTTATATATTTCTACTTGTTCTTAATCTCATCCCCAGCCACAGGGAACCATTAATCTACTTTCTGTCTCTATGGATTTGCCTTTTCTAGACATTTCATATAAATGTAATCATACAATGTATGGCTTTTGTGGCTGGCTTCTTTCACTTATCATAGTAATTTTAGGTCACCCATATCATAGCGTGTGTCAGTAATTCATTCATTTTTATTGATGAATCGCATTTCATTGTATGGATATACCACATTTTGTTTGCTAGTACTACACCTTTTGATAACTGTAGGTCTTGATTATGTTTAGAAATTAGAAATGAAGGCCCTCTAACGTTGTTCTTATTTTTCAAAATTTTGGCTATTCTTGTTTCTTTGCATTCCATTCAGATTTTAGAACCAGCTTGTTCATTTCTTCTCAGATAGATTGCTAGGGCTTTGATAGGAGTTGTGTTGAATCTGTAGATCAATTAGGGGAGAATTTTCCTTGTAATAACATTGAGTCTTCCAATGCACAAGCATGGGATATCTCTCTATTTTGTCTTTATTTTCTCACGGCAGTATTTTGGCATTTTTAGTGTGCAAGTTTTACAATTTTTTATTGTTTGTTCCTAAATTTTGTATTATTTTTGATGCTGTTGTGAATGAATTGTTTACCATAATTTTATTTTTGAATTTTTTGTTGTTAGTTTATAGAAATTCAGTTGATTTCTGTGTATCTTTCTTCTACCCTAGTGCTGTGCTGAAATTGTTTTTAGTTGCAGTAATTTTTTGTGAATTCTTTTGGATATTCTACATTCAGGATCATGTAATTTGTAAATAAAGAGAATTTTAAGTATTCTTTTTTATCTGAATTCCTTTAATTTCTTTTCCTTACTTCATTGCATTGGCTAGAATCTCCAGTACAAGGTTGAATAGAAGTGATAAAATTAGACATCTTTGCCTGGTCCCTAGTTTAAAAGGGCAACCAACCTTTTGCCATTCAGCATGATGCTAGCTATAGGTCTTTTGTAGATGCTCTTTATCAAGTTAAAAACATTCCCTTTGATTTCTAGTTTACTGAAATTTTTTATCATGAAAGCGTTTTTTCAAATGCTTTCTCTTTTCTATTGAGATTATCATGTGATTTTGTCCTTTATTCCTTTAATATGCTATATTAAATTAATTGATTTCCAGTTAAATAAGTTTTTACACCCTTGAGATAAATCATGCTTGGTCTTGGCCATGGTGAATAGTCCTTTTATAATGTTGTGAGATACAGACAGTTTCCTAATATTTTGTTAATTTTTTTGTCTATATAGGAGATATTTAATTGTAGTTTTCTTTTTTGTGATGATTTTTGTTTGGCTTTAAGAAAATATTGACCTCATAGAACAGGTTGGAAATTTACTTTCCTTTTTACACAGACTAATACTTTCTTTATGTCTTGATATTTCCTTCTCTCGTTTTCACTATTAGCCATAAACTCTCACCAAACACCTCTCTCCTTTCTTGTTAATCACTTCTGAGAAATGGAGAATGGTCAATGACAAGAAGAAATTTTCAAAGTTTGAGAATCACACACACACACACACGAACCTCAAAGATACTGTTTTGATTTTAATATTCCTTGTTTCTATTTTTGTAATACATCTATTGTTCTCCTTCTAAACCCTTTCTTAATCAAGACCCTTTTCACCAGCATATGAGTGCAAGTGTTCTGGTAGGTGGAACAATATTTCAAGTCAATTATTATTATTATTTTTTTTTGCGGTACGTGAGCCTTTCACTGTTGTGGCCTCTCCTGTTGCAGAGCACAGGCTCCGGACGCACAGGCTCAGTGGCCATGGCTCACGGGCCCAGCTGCTCCGCAGCATGTGGGATCTTCCCGGACCGGGGCACGAACCCGTGTCCCCTGCATCGGCAGGCGGACTCTCAACCACTGCACCACCAGGGAAGCCGTCAAATCAATTATTTTAAGGGAGTACCTCATAGGTTTTATAGCTTGCTTTAGAAATTATTGCCTTAGCATTATATTTTAGCCTTGGTTTTATGATCAATTCACTTCTTATTCTTCAGAATTCACATATAAATAATGGGAGTAAAAACTCATTTCTATAATTCTTTTTAAGTCTGATATTAATTTCCCTAAGAAAATCTATGAACAAATTACCATTATCTTAAACATAACCATAAAATATATTTCAGAAAAAATTTCTGATGAACTATAACATTATATTCATTGAGCTGAGTTTGTAACATAGAATACATTTTTGTTAAAAATTTCTTGGTCTATATATTCCAAATGCAGTGACATTCAAGCTTTTCTTAGAGTTTGTGATTTTTAATTTTGATTCTAATACTCTATACCCTCTCTTACTTCACTATATATTACTTCCTTATTTTATATAATTCATTAAAAGGTCTACCATTTTATCTTTGCCCTGAAAACATAACATTCCATGTAGACACAATTTATGAAATAACCATGAATTCATTCATTTATTCATTCAACATATATTTGTTGAACACCTACTCTGTTCTAGTAGACACTGGAGATACAGTCACGAACAAAACTGAACAGGTTTCCTACCTCATAGAGCTTTTATTCTAGAGGAGGAAAACAGACAAAAAGCAAATATGTGTTATATAGTGATCATTACGCTGAATAAAAATAAATAAATATAATTGGAACAGAAAATGGCAGAATGGGATAGTCAAGAAAGACTTCTTTGGTAAGGATAAATGAATTACATGAGTCAGTAAGACTTGGAGACATCTTGGAGAAGTTTATGCCAGAAGGAGGAAACAGTGTGTGTCAACCTGAGGAGGGACCATCCTCCAGAGAAGAGAAACAAGTAGGTTAGGGTGGTTGGATTGAACAGTGAGGAGAGATGAGCTCAGAGTAGAAGGATGCCAGATCATGTAGGATTTGTCAGCCACTGTGAGAACTTTGGATTTTACTCTGCATAAGATGGGAAGCTGCCAGGGTATTGAGGCAAAGATGATATAACTTGCTTACATTTTTAAATAATTGGTGAAAGGAAGGATGGAAGGGAGGGAGGCAGGCAGGAGGGAAGGAAGGAAGGGAGAAAAAGAGAAAGAAAGAAAGAACAGATTTCCAGAAGGCAAAAGAGGAAGCAGGAAGAACAATAAGGGCAACTTCAATAATCCAGAAGGAAATAATGGTGGCTTTGGATAAGGCTGTAGGAGTAGATATGGGGCAGAACTAGATTATATGTGCATTTTGAAGGTTGCACTAGCGGGATTTGTTGATGGTTGGGCAGAGAGTGTAAGAGACAGGGAGAGTCAAAGATAATGTCAATGTTTTTAGCCTGAGTCATCTGGAAAGACTGAAATGTCATATACTGAGATGAGGAAGACTAAGGGAGGGAAAAGCAAGATTAAAGAGAGAGAGAGGGCTTCCCTGGTGGCGCAGTGGTTGAGAGTCACCTGCCGATGCAGGGAACACGGGTTCGTGCCCCAGTCCGGGAAGATCCCACATGCCGCAGAGTGGCTGGGCCCATGAGCCATGGCCGCTGAGCCTGCACGTCTGGAGCCTGTGCTCCGCAACGGGAGAGGCCACAACAGTGAGAGGCCCGCGTACCGCAAAAAAAAAAAAAAAAAAAAAGAGAGAGAGAAATCAAAAGTTTGGTTTGAGAAGTATTAAGGTATTTAAAGTGAAGGATGAGTGTACTAAAAAAGAATAAAGTATATACGTGTATGGTCTCAATATATTTAGAGGAAAATAACCATGTGCCATTATTTTGGGTTGTAGGTTGTCTACCTTCATAACAACAACATCTCTGCAATCGGCCCTAACGACTTCTGCCCACCTGGATACAACACCAAAAAGGCTTCTTATTCCGGAGTGAGCCTTTTCAGCAACCCAGTCCAGTACTGGGAGATCCAGCCATCCACCTTCCGATGTGTCTATGTGCGCTCTGCCATTCAGCTCGGAAACTACAAGTAGTTCCGAAGAAAACCCTCGTTTTTATAACCTGGCAAAATCCCGTTAACGTCACTACTCAAAAAAAAAAAAAAAAAAAAAAAAAAAAAAAAGAAAGCTAGATACTGGAAACCTAACTGCAATGTGGATGTTTTCCCCACATGACTTATTATGCGTAAAGCCAAATATGCAGTTTAAATAATGCCTACAATAAAAAAAAAATATTTTGCCTGCCATTTTCAGAATCCTGTTTTGAAGTTTATTATTGATGTTAACTGAGCTATTGCAGATATTCTTATTTCACTAAATGTAAAATTTGGAGTAAACAATTTAGTAGAGCTTTTAATTTCCAGAAGAAATCAATAAAAATGGTATCAATCTTCTGTAACTCATAGGGGGGGTTAGCGCCTTTGACATAGTCTAGCAATAATGTATTCATCCCCATTATTACTGATTAAGCCTCATTTGAGTGTGTAAATTCAATACAGGCTATGTAAAATTTTTGCTAATGTCATTATTTTGAAAAAAAAATAAATTCACAAGTACATTTTAAATTACTATTGTATAAAAGCGTAATTGTAAATCTTCCCTAACCTCAATTTTCTGAAGAGAGTAAACATCGCTTTCTTGATAAAAACAGCACACCTTTTCAAGTTCTTAGGTATGTATTCTACCTCTGTCCTTTGACATTTGTGCATTATAACTTACTTTATCTATATTCAGTATTAAGCTGATAAGGCACAAAACTGACTTTCTCTTATTGGTCTAAAAAAACAATATTTTTAGTTACTAAATACTAAACCAATTTTAAAACTATTATGTGTGTAATCAGGCTGAGCATTTCTGTACTTACTAGATGTATTAGAAATATTTCCTGCATTTAGTTAAACCTTCAATTTAAAATTTTTTTTCTGTAGGATTTAGAAATAGCTACCAAAGAAGACCATTCAATAAGCCTGGGGAATGGGCTGATTTACCAAGAGTAAATATTTATCAAAAAATACATTTATGCTATCACCATCTAATAAGTAAACATGAGAAAACAGTTTATTTCTTTTATAACCTTGGGTGTTTTCTGATTGTAAATACTGAGACCCAGATCCAAACTGGTAACGATAAAGGGAAATACAAAACAGTCCTGCTATTAGATGAGCCTCTAGTGGAGTTTCTCTGCAATTCTTTCAGCTTTGCCTTCCTTCATTACATTTTCAGACTGGCTTCCCGTATGGTTGGAAAATATGAATCTCCTCCATCATTTACCCACATACAAAAGCATATTAACACAAAATTTCAGGAAAAGTCATGAGATTCTCTCTCATCATTACATACAAATTTCATAACCCTATAGAGTAAATGAGTAGATACTATTGTTATTCCCATTTTGTAGAAAAGTAAACTGAAGTTAGGAGAAGTTTAATAACTTTCTTATAGTTAAATACCTGGTAAATACCTGGCAATAGAGCTTTCTCTTTTAACTTTTGTACAAGTCAGGGTCTGGTAGAAAACAGAATTTACCCCAGAAAATTTAAATGAGGATAATTTAATGAAAGGACTATTTTAGAGTGTGTGCAGAGTTTATGGCATGAAATTAGGGATGGTGAGGCACCTAGGAATGGGCAATGGAGGAAAGGCATTCTCACCCATGTGGCTAAATGGACAGCAGAAGAAATGGAGTTTTTGGGACTAAGTGAGAGGACAGCCATGGAAGGTTTCCATGCCCAGGCAGCCATGTCCCTGGAAGGATTGCAACATCTACCAGAGGTGAAGTACTGAAGCAGGGTATCAACCTTTCTTTCCTTCTACTTAACATCCTTTCACTGATCAAACCTAAAGGGAAGATAACCATCAAGGAAACCAGGAAGATTAAGCCTCTTCCTGGGGCAGAGCAGAGAAGGGAGGGGAATGGATCTGGTCAGGACACTCAAAGAGTAACTAGCCCAAACACTGTAACAGTATCCGTAGGATGATTGAACAAATTCCACCAGCCTCAGCTAAGCATTACATTTACATTGTTTGTCATCCCAGGCACTTTTTATGACCCCAATTATTTTACACTTTTCTGCATTGATCAGAGGTGCTAATAAATACAAAAATAGTTGATGAAACTTTGTCAAATGATTAGCTAAATCTGGTTTTCCATTATGAAACAGCAGACTGTTTTTATAATGGCTCTGACTAAAACAGAGTTCACTTATTGAAAGAAATACGGTTAGTATTAAAAATCGAAGAGTAAACAGAAGATGCACACTGTCAATATTAATGGGCAGTCAATTATGTTTTGTACATAAATTTGGCAGAAAACCAAGATAATATTTGGATAATTATAAGAATCATGAGGGGGCTTCCCTGGTAGTGCAGTGGTTAAGAATCCGCCTGCCAATGCAAGGGACACGGGTTCAAGCCCTGGTCCGGGAAGATCCCACGTGCCGTGGAGCACCTAAGCCCTTGCGCCACAACTACTGAGCCCGCGTGCATGCCTAGAACCCGAGCTCCGCAACAAGAGAAGCCACGGCAGTGAGAACCGCGCACACCGCAACGAAGACACAATACAGCCAAAAATAAAATAAATTAATTAAAAAATAAATTTAAAAAACAAGAATCATGAGAGTCAGAGCACAGGGCTCTAAACTGTTGCAGTTAAAGTCATATTCTCCTCATACCAGTTACTGCCTGGAATGTACAAAGCTCTGTACGAGCTATTTAATTATCAAGTGATCATGTTAGTGATATTTATTCATAGTCTATTATCAGCCAATAAATGGAAAATGCTATTTATTGCTTTAGCATACTCCATTCATTTGTTCATTCATTCAATAAACTAGCACTGAATATATTGCAGACATGAGATAATTCCTGGTAGAAAGATAAAAACAACAACAGTAACAGTAGCAACAATAGATATTTATTTCTAGAGTTTATTCAATGCATACAACAAATTACCAGTTTCTGTGTTTGGCTCTTTTTGGACCATGTCTACTTATCACAAAAATTCCATAAGAATGTCCTATTTCCATTTCACAGATGATGAAATTGAGATATAGGAAATGCAGACTCAGAATCATAGCCCTGATCCAGTTAGGGTCAGCCCTTGCTTATGCAACAGTTTATGCAATTCATGGCATGTCAAGACCAAAGGTGATAGTCTTAAAAATTATGAAGTGAGTCTATCCATGGTTCTCAGCAGTTCCTCCACATAGTGTTAATAGGTTAGAGTGTTGAGGTGCAGGTGCCATAAAGATAATCACTATTATTTATTGAATACTATGTCTTAACTGTATATAAAGTATCTTATTTAATGTTTACAACAGCCCTGTGGGCTCTGTGTGGTTATTTCTTTTTTTTTTTTAATATTTATTTATTCATTTATTTATTATTTGGTTGCACCAGGTCTTAGTTGCGGCAGGCAGGCTCCTTAGTTGCAGCTCGCCGGCTCCTTAGTTGTGGCATGCTAACTCTCAGTTGCGGCATGCATGTGGGATCTAGTTCCTTGGCCAGGGATCGAACCCAGGCCCCTTGCACTGGGAACGCAGAGTCTCATCCACTGAGCCACCAGGGAAGTCCCTGTGTGGTTATTTAATATCCCTTTTACAGATGAGCAGATGGAGCTGCAGAGAGGTCAAGTAATTTTCCCATGGATACACAGCCTGTAAGTAAGAAAGGCAAACTTTCTGTCACTTCAATGTGTTGCTTTCTGCTGCTTTAGAAAAGAATGTGCCCAACAATGAAGAATCACTGAGCATCCATAGCATCTTCCATCTTCTTTGCAATAGTGTGCAGGGCTATAAAATAATGGGCATCCCACCAGTCCAAATTAGTGTTTTTACATTTCAAAAAAGATAAATTTGCTCATAAAAATAGAAAATATTGTACAAAAACTGTTCAACTTTGAAAATGTTCTATATCGATACTGTTCAGTACTGTATCCACTAGCCAAATATGGCTATGGAGTACTAGAAATGTGATAGAATTGAAGAACTTTTAAATTTTATTTAATTTTAATGAATTTTAAGTTAATAGCCGTATGTAACTGGTGGGTATCATATTCTAAATACTCCCAATGACTTTAAATATGATTTTCATGGTACAGAGTGGATTTTTATTCATGGAAAAGTATTTACTAGGTCTGTGCCAGGCACTGGGGATATAAGAATGAATAAGATGCCAACTTTGACTTTAAGGTGATCAGAGTTTAACAAAGGACACAATCATTTAACCCAACAATAGAAATACAGAGGGATAAATTTTATCATAGGAGTATATACAAGTTACAGCAGTAATTCAGAGGATCTTCCAAGGGTAGGAGAATAAGCACAGAGGAACATGGAAGACTTCACTGAGCAGATAATGTTGAAGTGGATTTTGATGAATGTGTGAAGGTTCAACAGGGAGATTTGGTGGGGACTAAGTTCGACCACTCAGAAGTGTACATAAGGGCTTCCCTGGTGGCGCAGTGGTTGGGGGTCCACCTGCCGATGCAGGGGACACGGGTTCGTGCCTCAGTCCGGAAAGATCCCACATGCTAAGGAGCGGCTGGGCCCGTGAGCCACGGCCGCTGAGCCTGCGCGTTTGGAGCCTGTGCTCCACAATGGGAGAGGCCACAGCAGTGAGAGGCCCACGTACCGCAAAAAAAAAAAAAGAAAGAAAGAAAAAAGAAGTGTACATAGCACGTCATCTCTGATCCACTGGCATAAAGGAGGATTTGCTCCTTTACTTTCTTCTGAAGCAGAAGCAGTGGTTTATATGTACATTTGATATACACGGAGCTGAGGATAACATTAGCAGAAGTGGCCTTTTTTCTCTTTCCACAGTCTTGCTGGCCCACAAAATATCAATTTCCCAGAATGTTCAATAGGAAGGAGGAAACGTGTATCTTCTTCTCTCTCACACCTCTCAAGAGATCCCACTCTCATGACTACAGTGAAATGGTAACCTCTATGGGAAGGCATTTGGTGTTCAAGGTCTACGTCATCTCTAGACAATCTTTTCAGAGCTGGACCTTGAATGCTGCATTCTCCCCTCTAGTCTTGCCTCCTTCATGCTGTAGCTTCCTCTTGTAGGGGAAAAAGTGCAGCTACCCTGCTGCTTAATCTACAGCTGGGTGAGGAATGGATAGAGATAGAATGATGGGGAAGATTTTGGAGTTTCCTCTGCAAGGTAGATATGCCAGCACACCTTTTCCAGCAGTAAAACGGTTTCTAATTTTGTTCAGATCCATAGGAGAGAGAGGACTAACCCTTCAGCATCCCACTCTTAGGTATCAGCACAACTTTTTCTTGTATATTTTCTTTTGAAATAAAGATAAATGCGGCTCATTTCCTTGACTTCAACATTCGATATTCACATACTTAGGAGAGTTACTTTACCTTTCTGTGACGCATTTCCCTGTCTGTGAAATGGGAATAATAATAGTGCATACCTTATAGATTGGTGTGTGAATTAAGTGGGTTAACTTAGAGTGTAACTCTCAGATCAGAGCCTAATACATGAAATGGGTTTAAATATGTCGATTGCTGTTGCTGTTTTTCCCCAGGCTGCATAGTTTGGGCTGCAATCATCTCAAGGGAAATTATGTCTCAAGTCTAGGGTGGGGTCTGAGATTGTTCATTTCAAAAAAGCTCCCAGGAATGTTGCTGTTCCTCGGTCTGTACTTTGAGGGACAAAGCAATAGGGTCCTCTCATTTCCTATTGGACCATGTCTGTCTCTTGTCTCCCACTGCTTGGCTCCTGTGAACAACCCCCCCTGCCCCCTTGCCACACACTGTATTAGTGTCCTAGTGCTGCTGTAACAAAGTACCACAAACTGGCTGGCTTAAAATAACAGAAACTTATTCTCTCACAGTTCTGGAGGCTAGAAGTCCAAGATCAAGGTGTTGGCAGGGCCATGCTCCCTCCGAAGGCTCCAAGGGAGACACCTCCATGCTGCTTCTAGGTCCCAGGTAGCTCCAGATGTTTTTGGTTTGAGTCAGCATAACTCTAATCTCTGCCTCCGTCTCCAGATGGCCTCCTTCTCTTGTGTGTCTATCTTTTCTCCTCTTTTATAAGGACAGCAGTTATATTGGATTAAGCCCTACTCCAATTCAGTATGACCTCGTCTTAACTTGATTACATCGGCCAAGGTCACACTCACAGGTACTAGGGGTTAGATCTTGAACCTATCTTTTGAGGGGACATAATTCAACCATTAACACTCACTTCTTTCTATCTTTATTAGAATGCTTATTTATTTTTTGTTTTCCTTTTTATTAACACTTTTGTTTGACTGTATGTGGTTTACATAACGGGTTGGAAAGTATGAATTTGGCCCTGACCCTTTGTGGCTGGGTAAGACCCTTTCATACATTCAAGCTAGCCTAGGCTGTACACATTTTGGTCTTAAGAGCTATCATCTTACCATATTCAAGTGACCCAAATTTTCCAGAACACAGTATTTATGTTCTTTTCATGCATTCCTCTTCAATGACCTTGACCTGGCAATGAAAGTTACTATGTCATTCTCATCACATAAATCAGGCGTAACCTGGGTGTACGCTTTTTCTCCTGGTTCACTCATTTTACTGAATCATCTCCATACCTTCCTTTTCTTTTTTCCTTCCTCCTTCTCCATAATACAATTCCTCATTCCACGGTTTATTGCAGCTGCTGATGCAGGATCTCATTCCCTTATCTTCCAGGCAAACAAAGAGATGCCTGATCCTTAAGTAAACTAAAAACTGAAAACATATACAGAACACTTTCTCATTCATCCAGAGTTCCAGCGAGGCCTGTTCTAAGACTGCCCCTCAATGCACACTATTAACTCTTTTTTTTTAATTTATTATTTTTTTTTTTTGCGGTACACGGGCCTCTCACTGCTGTGGCCTCTCCCGTTGCGGAGCACAGGCTCCAGACGCGCAGGCTCAGCGGCCATGGCTCACGGGCCTAGCCGCTCTGCGGCATGTGGGATCTTGGACCGGGGCACGAACCCATGTCCCCTGCATCCGCAGGTGGATTTTTAACCATGGCACCACCAGGGAAGCCCACACTGTTAACTCTTTACAAGACTTCATCGCCCTTCAGACTCTCATCTCCTGCAGAACAAGTGTTACAGGTGGCTGAGTTATTTCATTTCTGATTTTGCTGCTCATTTTTTAATTCCCACACTTATTGCTAAGTAATTTCTTTTAAGAGATCTGTTTATATATTCTAGTGCACCATCTGTCACAGTTACTTCAAGTCACAGGTCTGTGACAGACTGTCAATTTCACACTACAAACTGTAACGGTGGAAAACAAAGGAAAATCAAGAGAGGGAAAACACTAAACTTATTAAAATCAAACATAAACGTCCAGGAATGTAAAACAACCTGCAAATGGAGTTAAATTTGAAGTAAGAGAAAGTCCATATTTCCCCCCAGGGCACAATAGCCAGAGAAGGACTAGATGAAATGGCCCCCTGAGTACATGACTCCCAGCCATTGATTAGCCATCGATGGTTAGGAGACTTGCCCTCCAGGCTCCTTATTCCAGTAAGGATTATGAGAGCTAAATTCATGCTCCCAGGCCTTCACAGACAAACGTAGGAACACAAATCAAGTTTTAAATCTACTCAAACATCAAAATAATCTAACCCTCCTATCTAGGCCTGACATATCTACTAGCACATATCACTTTCTTCATTCAACACATATTTATTAAAGACCTACTGTGTGTCGGACGTTGCCCTGGTGGCGGAGATAGAGCAATGAAGTGTCTCACCCTCGTGCAGTAGACATCACAGTGGGAGGAGACCTTCTGGGGCATGATAGAACAGAGGAAAGAAAGGGATAAGGGAATAAGGCAAATGAGAGGATGGGACTTGCTATTTTATATAGGATGGTCAGAAAAAGACCTTCAGATAAAGTGACATTTGAGCAGAGATATGAAGGATGGAAGGAAGCAAGCCAAAAAAGGAGCCCACTGTCAGGAAGATGCACGGCAGGTTCTCATAAGAAAGAGATCAAATGTGAACAGGTAAAATGAATAAAGAAGAGGGAAGATATGGCATGAGGTCAGAGAGGTAATGGGAACCTAAATCCTGTAGGACTTTTTTAGGCACTTTTAAAGACTATCTTTTCCCCTGAGCAAGACAGGAAGCTATTGAAGGGTTTTCAGCAGAGGAATGACTTGATTAAACTGTCTATGAAAGGGTACCTCAGGTTGCATGGACCTAGAAACAGAAATGGACCCAGGAGGGGTATTTAGGTTGCGATTGTAATAAACAATAGATGATGATTTTTTTTGACCTGGTTAGTGACAGAGAAGATGGTGAGAATGGGTCACAGTATGGAAGTGTTTTGAAAATACAGAGGGCAAGGATGGCTGAGAGATCAAATGGGGTGTGAGAGAGAAAGAAGAGGGACAGAGACAACTCGACAAATTTTAGTCTGAGCCACTGGGAGGATGAAGTCACCCTTGACTGAGTTGGGAAGCACTGAGGAGGCTGTGGTGGAGAGCGCTGAAATCAAAAGTCTGGTTTTGGATTTGTTCCTTTTAAGATGCCTATTCAGGGCTTCCCTGGTGGTGCACTGGTTGAGAGTCTGCCTGCTGATGCAGGGAACACGGGTTCGTGCCCCGGTCCGGGAAGATCCCACATGCCGCAGAGTGGCTGGGCCCATGAGCCATGGCCGCTGAGCCTGCACGTCCGGAGTCTGTGCTCCGCAATGGGAGAGGCCACAGCAGTGAGAGGCCCGCGTACCGCAAAATAAATAAATAAATAAAATAAGATGCTTATTCAGTTTCTATAAAGAGGTATACAAGAGGCTCTCGATCTAGGAGTCTGGAGCTCAGGGAGAGGGTTGGGCTGTAGACATAAGTTTGGGCGATGTCAGAGTATAGATTGCCCTTCTTTATCAGCACAGAAATGGCTTGACTTTATCAAAACTAAGCAGTCATACCGTAATGCTAGCAACACATTTTACAGGGCCAATTCTGGCCTTTTGCAACGTTCTTGTGGTTTCTTAGATAAATAAACATATGTTTCCCTCTGGATGCCTTTGCTAAGATCCTGTCAGCATTTCCAAAACAGTCCTTGCTTGAACAATACCAGGAAAAGAAACCTCTTGAGGAGAAAGCATTTTATGGTTTTTGAAAAAATCCCTGTGTTTTCTCTTATGAGTTAAAAATTATATAAAAACACAGTCTAGTTTCTGTTTCTCTCAAGAGTTCACATTAACAAAAATACAGCTTGGTGTCTGCCTTGAATGTGGATTGATAACTTGCTGGTGGTTTGACAGTTATGAATAAACAGTCCTGTACCATAAAGAAAGCATATTCCTCAAACTGCAGGAGGTCTCGGTGGGCCTCAGGCACTGTACCAACACATTTAACTAGAAAACCACGGAAACACGTATAAATTCCATAGCTGATCATTATTTCATGGAATTCCAGCATAGCCAATTCTGTTATAACTTCTATTGATCACCAGTTTATGAAGAATCCATGAGGCCACCTGATCTGGCATCGATATGTAAAAAAATATAAAACATTTCTCTTGAAATAATTTACTTTTTCTTATCTTCTCACAAAACCATGTATGTGGGGGTTGTGTATGGAGGGGGTATCTTCTTGTAATCTTAACATGCTCATAAGAGAAAAAGTAAAATTCTAATTAATTTGATCATTCATTCACGTATTTATTTAATTCACACATTGATTGAAGACATAGAATATGACAGGAGCTATGCTAGGTCTGGAGAAAATAAAAACAAAAAAATGTATATTTGATTTCCTGTAGTTAATAACAGTGGGATGTGAAAGTGAGATATTATTTCAATCAACTTTAAAAATGAATGAAATGGTAATACCTGAGAAGATTCTGAGAGGAAATGAAAGTCAAAAGTATTGTGTCCCTGTTCCTGATTAAAAATTATAATGCTAAACAAATTTCCTGTGGCTGTCTTTGACTTCAGGAAAAACATCTGGAACACTGTGAGAAATACCAGGCCACCTACAACTCACAAAGCTTTTTCTGAGGTCTAGGAAATGATAAATAAAGCTTATGAGACCAGCTGTTCATGAATGCTGTTATTTTGATTAAGACCCTTTTCATAACATCTGGACTGATAGATGGATTTTTTCCTCTGGTATAGCTTCCTAGCTTCAGCAACTCTCATTGATAAATATACTAGAAATCTATTTACCTAAGATGAGTGATGATAGAGTTCGTAGCTTCTGAAAGGGAAAGTTAGTGCAGAAAACTCAGCTACTCATGAGTGGGCTGTAGAACACAGCTGGGATATAAAAGTTGCTGTCACATTCACAAAGCCTACATTTTCTCAGATATCTAGGGTCCACTTTAAACTCCTTTCTGAGAAAGAATGCCTTTGGCCCTAGTGGGCAAAAACAGGAAATCAGGTAATAATGTAAACAGAGTCTTTTCATAGGTTGCTAGGACTCCTTGACCTTGGTCCTTTTTGACTCTGAAAACAGCAAATTGATTTGAAGTTGTTTTGGCTTATTTTTTCACATGGGCAAGCACGTATTTTTTCCCAGTTTTACTGAGATATAATTACAAATATTATTACAAATACTATAAATAATAACATTATCTTTAAGGTGTACAATTAACCCTTGAACAGCACCAGTCTGAACTGTGCAGGTCCACTTATACACGTATGTTTTTCAATGAACACATGTAGTGATACGCAGTTAATGGAATCCATGGGTGCAGATCCACAGATACAGAGGACTGACTGGGACTTGAGCATCCATGGATTTTGGTATCTGTGGGAAGTCCTGGAACCAATCTGCAATGGATACCGAGGGACGACTATACAACATAATAATTTGGTGTTTACACACATACTATATATATAGTGGTGAAACGATCACCACAATAAGTTTAGTTAACATCCCTCAGTTTATATCCTTTCACTGGGTTTTCTTTCAGTAGTAATAATAACAATAGCAGTACTTTGCATTGATATGACAGCTTTTGGTTGACAAGTGTATTCACTGATATAATCTCATTGCTGTTTTAGGACCAACAGTGGAATTGTTTATATTCTGAAAGAGACAAGGTATAAGTAATTTTAAAAGGCTTTGATAGAGAAATGAAATTAAACATAGGCCTAATCCATTAGCTAGGGGACAAGGAGTTACATTGCTAACAGACTGGGGAAGAAAAATATTTTTTTTCCTTCAATATTCTTATTGGTATCTCCTCCACCTCTTCCCTGGCTTACTTCCTCATTCTCTCATTTATCCATTCCCTTTCTGTTATGGCCTGGATGTCTGTGACATTCCAAAATTCATCTGTTGAAACCCTATCCCTCAATATGACGGTATTAGAAAGTGGGGCATTTTTCCCTAAGATCAGGAAAAAACAAAAATGACTAATCTTACCACTTCTATTAAACATTGTACAGAAAGTGCTAGATAATGCAGTAGACAGGAAACATAAATGAAAAGAATGAAGATTAGAAGATGTAAAACCATCTTCATTTGAAAATGACATGGATATAGTCATAAAAATACCAAGATAACAATAAAAGATACCTACTAAAATTAATAAGTCAGTTTAGCAAGACCACAGAATGCAAGGTTAATATACAAGAATCAGGTTTGTTTTTGCTTACCAGTAGCAAAAACCTGGATTTATTTTTATTCCGTTTATCTTAGAATTATAAAATGCATGTTTGAAAACTTATGAATAAATTTAACAGGAGACATGTAAGACATATACATAAAAAACTATAAAATATCCCTTATAGAAATCAAAGGATAGCTAGTGGGAAGCAGCCACATAGCACAGGGAGATCAGCTCGGTGCTTTGTGACCACCTAGAGGGGTGGGATAGGGAGGGTGGGAGGGAGATGCAAAAGGGAGGAGATATGGGGATATATGTATATGTATAGCTGATTCACTTTGTTATAAAGCAGAAACTAACACACCATTGTAAAGCAATTATACTCCAATAAAGATATTAAAAAAAAAGAAGTCAAAGGAGACCTTAACAGTGGAGACATATACAGTGCTCATCATTTGACAATTCATTATTGCAAGATAATTGACCTATAGATTCATCACAATTTCAATCATATTTCTAATAAGACTTTATATAGAAATTGACAAGCTGATTCTAAATTTTACATGAAAATGCAAACAACTGAGTAGATACAAAGCTCTTTTTCCAAGAAAAAAATTGATCATTTACACTTTTAAAAAAGTTCTGTGAAGATAGTGTGGCATTAGTCAAGGGATAGATATAAAAATCAATTGAACAAAAGAGAGATGAGCCCAGAAATGAGCCCATACATATACAGTCAAGTGATTTTCAATGACAGTGACAAGGCAATTGAAACGGGACAGAAAGGCACTTTAACAAATGGTCCTGGAACAACTAGATATTGGTATGAAAAACAATTCAAATTGACCATTACCTTATACTCTACATAAAAATTAAATTAATTCAAAAGGGATCATAAATATAATGTAAAAATTAAAACTATAAAATTTCTAGAAGAAAACATAGGAGAAAGTCTTTGTGAACTTGAGGTAAGCAAAAATTTCCTAGATATGATACATAAAACATGAACCGTAATAAAAAAGTTTATAAGTTGGACTTTAATAAAATTAAAATTTTTACTCTTCAAAAGACATTTTAAGAAAAATAAAGAATGCTACAGACTGAGAGATAACATTTCCAATACATATATTTAACAAAGAACTTCTATCTAGAGTGTGTGTGTGTGTGTTTGTGTGTGTATACACACATAAACTTAACTTCAGTAAGACCAAACAACCTTCAAAAAATGGACAAACTTTTGAACAGACATTTCATGAAAGAAAATATGTAAATAACCCAAAAAATGTATGGTAAGATCAACGATGTACAACATGTACAGATCACGTAGTCCTCATGGAAATGCTGTTTAAAAGCTCATGATGACTATTGTTAATAATACTGTTTTGAATACTGGAAATTTGCTAAGAGAGTAGATTTCAGATGCTTTTACCACAAAGGAAAGAAAATGGTGACTCTGTGAGAAGATACATTAGTTAGCTTGACTGTAGTAATCATTTGACTATTTACATGTCTATCTAATCATCATGTTGTACACTTTTAATATATATATATATATATATAATTTTTATTTAAAGAACAGAAAGCAAAACAAAACAAACAAACAAAACAAAACAAACAAAACACAATAAGATGCTACCCTATACCTATGACAATGGCTAAAAGTAAAAAGACTTCTAATACAAACTCTTCAAATATGGAATGGTCATATTTGGTTGGTGGCAAGGTATAATTATCCTACCAAAAAATACTGGTTCTTTGTCGGTCAGAGTAAGGAAACCAACACTACTATTTTTGGGGGTGCGGGTTGTTCTTATTAAGACATAATTGATATATAACATTGTTTAAGTTTAAGGTGTACAATGTATTGGTTTGGTAGTTCTTTAACTGAAGTATAGTTGACTTACAGTACATGTAGGTATCAGGTTACAACATAGCAATTTGATACTTTTACAGATTATACTCCACATAAAGTTACTATAAAATATTGGTTATATTCCCTGTGCTGTATATTACATCCTTGTGTCTTTTTTATTTTATACCTAGTAGTTTATACCTCTTAATCCCCTTCACCTATCTTGCCCTTCCCCCATTCCTCTTACTACTGGTAACCACTAGTTTGTTCACTGTATCTGTGAATCTGTTTCTTTTTTTTTTTTAATATTCATTCATTTGTCTTATCTTTTAGTTTCCACATATAAGTGTTAACGTACGGTATTTGTCTTTCTCTGTTGGCCTTATTTCACTAAGCATAATATCCTCCAGGTCCATCCAGGTTGTTGCAAGTGGCAATTTTTAATTCTTTTTTATGGCTGAGTAATATTCCATCACACACACACACACACACACACACACACACACACATGCACACACACATACACACACACACATGCACACACACACGTCTTCTTTATTTATTCATTTGTTGATAGACACTTAGATTTCTTCCATATCTTAGCTATTGTAAATAATGGCACTATGAACACTGAGGTGCATATATCTTTTCAAATTAGTGTTTTCATTTTCTTTGAATATATATGCAGGAGTAGAATTGCTAGATCATATGGTAGTTTTATTTTTAATTTTTTGAGGACCCTCCATACTGTTTTCCATAGTTGCTATACCAATTTACTTCCCACCAACAGTGTACAAGTTTCCCATTTCTTCACATCCTTGCCAACGCTTCTTATTTGTTATCTTTTTGATGATAGCCATTCTGATAGGTGTGAAGTGATATCTTATCGTGGTTTTGATTTGTATTTGCCTGATGATTAGTGATGTTGAGCATCTTTTCAGGTGTCTGATGGCCATCTCTATGTCTCTGGAAAAATGTCTTTTCAGATCCTTTGCTCATTTTTTAATTGGGCTGTGTTTTTTTTTTTATATGAGTGGTATGAGTTATTTATATATCTTGGATATTAACCCCTTATCAGACATATCATCTGCAAATATTTCTTCCCATTCCGTAGGTAACCTTTTAATTTTGTTGACAGTTTCCTTCACTGTGCAAAAGCTTTTAAGTGTGATCAGATCTCATTTCTTTATTTTTGCTCTTGTTTCCTTTGCCTGAGGAGACAGATCTAAAAAAAATATTGCTGAGACCATTGTCAAAGAGCCAACACTACTATTTATCTAGAGTCAATTTCTGAAAGAACAAGAGCTTTTATATTCTTTAATCTTATGCCTTAATTAATATTTTTTGCACTAATTTTGGGATTGGAGTTTCAATAAGTTACATGCAAAATGGACACAAATGGTATTCCAAAAAAAATAAAATGGTATTCCATGTGCAACAGCGTAAGTTTAGAAATAGGCAATTCATTTTTATAACATCTTATACAGGCTTTTTGTTTTTATGTTTCTTGGCAGAGCCACAGAAATGATGCACTTTTGCTTTTCTATGCTATTTTTGAAACTTTCCTCTTTTCATTGTATCTGGAAAGATAAGATGACCAGGTGATAGAACCAGGAATTTCCTCCTTAGCTCAGCAAATTCACAGTCTAAAAATCATTGTGGAAGACCAGAATGCTGCACACCACTTAGTTTCCTTGCTTAATATATAAAAGGATTATTTTTTAAAAATCGAAAGAGAGAAAAAGACAAGAAGAATCTGAAGTGTTTGTTGATGGGCAAAATGCCAGCCTGAGTAGAGCTCGCTCAAGGATGAGAAAACGTTGTTAAAACAGCTAGAACTTTAGGAAAATATTCTGTAACATACAATAAAAAGGAGAACTGAACTGGCATTGGGGGGGGGCGAAATCACTGCTTTGAAAATCATTTATCTAGAAAACAGAAATTTTGAAAAGTTCTAAATACATATTGAAAAAGTAGCATTTATGACACAAGAGATACTGAGATAGAGGGAAAGAGAGATCTGGGTGATAGGCAGAGTTTAAAGAAATGAAAATACATTATGAGAAAAATAAGGTCGTTTCAGAAACAGTAAAGAGGTAAATCAACACTGCAGAGAGAAGGCAAAGGAAAAAGACAAAGGTGTGAATACTTCAATGTGATAACAAATAAAAACAGAAGGAGAAAACCATCCCATGGGTAATTGGTGTTCTTTAAAAAGAAACTAATTCAAATTGTGCAAAACAAATAATCAAAGGCAAAATTGGAGAAACATTCTGAGTTGAAGACTGGAATCTGCAGCTTACAAGGGGGCTCATGAAGTATTAATGGAAAGAAAACAGTCTTAATGAAACCTGGTAATGTACTTGGATATCAAAAATGAACATAACACCAACCACAAAAACATCACACAGGTATAATGTGGGACAAACAATAATAAATAAAAGAGTCTATCCACAGGAGGAAAATAATTACACCTGCCTTGGACTTCTCTACAGCACTAAACTCCAGAAGAACATGGAGCAAACTTTTCAGTATTTTGACAGAAAGTTTTGTGACTATGTCCATGCACTCTTTTGTGTTATTTCCCTAAGACCTGGCTTATAGTAAGCAATTAATAAATATTTGTTAATTGAATTAAGAGGCAATATCAGAAAAACAAACAACCCAATCCAAAAATGGGTAGAAGACCTAAATAGACATTTCTCCGAAGAAGATATACAGATTGCCAACAAACACATGAAAGAATGCTCAACATCATTAACCATTAGAGAAACTCAAATCAAAACTACAATGAGATATCATTTTACACCAGTCAGAATGGCCATCATCAAAAAATCTACAAACAATAAATGCTGGAGAGGGTATGGAGAAAAGGGTACCCTCTTGCACTGTTGGTGGGAATGTAAATTGACACAGCCACTATGGAGAACATTATGGAGGTTCCTTAAAACACTAAAAATAGAACTACCATACAACCCAGCAATCCTACTACTGGGCATATACCCTGAGAAAACCATAATTCAAAAAGACACATGCACCCCAATGTTCATTGCAGCTCTATTTACCATAGCCAGGACATGGAAGCAACCTAAGTGTCCATCAACAGATGAATGGATAAAGAAGGTGTGGCACATATATACAATGGAGTATTATTGAGCCATAAAAAGAAATGAAATTGAGTTATTTGTAGTGAGGTGGGTGGACCTATAGTCTGTCAAACAGAGTGAAGTAAGTCAGAAAGAGAAAAACAAATACTGCATGCTAACACATATATATGGAATCTAAAAAAAAAAAAAAAATGGTCATGAAGAACCTAGGGGCACGGTGGAAATAAAGATGCAGACCTACCAGATAAGGACTTGAGGATACAGGGAGGGGGAAGGGGAAGCTGGGACAAAGAGAGAGAGTGGCATGGACATATATACACTACCAAATGTAAAATAGATAGCTAGTGGGAAGCAGCCGCATAGCACAAGGAGATCAGCTTGGTGCTTTGTGACCACCTAGAGGGGTGGGATAGGGAGGGTGGGAGGGAGGGAGATGCAAGAGGGAAGAGATATGGGGATATATGTATATGTATAACTGACTCACTTTTTTATAAAGCAGAAACTAACCCACCATTGTAAAGCAATTATACTGCAATAAAGATGTTAAAAAGAAATCTATAAGTTTTAGAAAGCCAAAAAAGAAAGAAGGAATAGTAGAGAAAGCCTTTTCAAATCACTAGTGTACTGTAATAAACCCACTGAATTTTAAACAAGAAATATGAGTTTTACTTATTAGGTAGTAATTAGTGCACCTGTTTTTCAACTAATCGTTATTAATATTCTTAGCTTTTTGTTGTCCAAAAGAATGTAATATGATTTTCATTCCATTCATGTTATTGAAATAATCAAACGTTGTTTCTTGTCAGTATGCTACAGTCATTGATTAGTTCACCCAAAATCTGGGAAGTTTTTTGATAACCCATCAGTTAAATACTACTAACATAACATCCAAAGTATATCCTCAATAAGTTCCCTTTTCATCAACTCTGCTATCAACCAATTCAACACCATCATCTCTCACCTGGGATGTGAAATATTCTGAGTGATTTTCCTGCTTCCACTCACCCTCTCTCTTTACCCCACTCCTACACAACCCCACATCACAATCTATAAGGCTTTACACAAACACTTCCTTGCCCATACCTCTGCACTTAACTCTCACCTGTAACATGCTAATTTGGTCCTACCTCAGGACATTTACATTTGCTCTTTCCTCTGTCTGGGACACTTTGATCTATGCTCAAATTCCATTTCCATGACCACCATTTATAAAACAGCATATATTCCCATCACTTTCCATCCCTTTACCTTATTTTATTTTTCATAGTACTTAAACTATTTTTGGACAGTGTCTTGTTTATTATCTTTCCCCCAAAAAAACTCCTTGAGAGCAGGGGCCTTGTCCATCTTATCCACTGCTATCTGTCAAGAACAAAGGCTAATTCTAAACACACAGTTGGACATTCCATATATCTTGAGTGAATGAATGAAGGACTAAATGAATGAACGAATGTCAGAGCAAAGGAGACCATTTGGTTAGACTCTATACTCATACTCACAGCCAGCTACTCAGAAGGTTTGAAAGTATTATTCAAAAATGCAAACTAGCTTCTTTTATTTACCTTCTTTTTCTTAATTTTTAGTGTTCAGGGGTTATAACAGGGGTTCTGCCAGAAGAACCTGAAGGAGTAACTTGGATTCTAGAAGGCGGAGGCAGGGGATAGGTTCAAGGTGACACAAGATGAGCACATTTAGTAAAGTCTTCATTACTTCTCGTATCTGCCTTATGAAACAGGTGTGTGCTGGTAGCATTTGTGATGCTGAAAATTCACTTCTTTTTAACAATGTTACTTCCATTTAGCCATAAGTTTCCAAAGAATAATTGACTGGAGAGAGAGAGAGAGAGGAAGAAAGAGGAGAGGAGAAGTAGAAGAAGAAAGGAAAGGAAGGAAGGAAGGAAAGAAGGGAGGTGAGAAGAGAAGAGAAGGAGAAAAGAGAAAAGAAAAGTTCTATTTCAACAGCTGGATCAAATTAGAAAACCAAATGAAATTCTATGGGTTGGGTTCTGAAACCAGAAAACTGCAGTTGTGGTAAAACACCACATTATTTTCAGCAAGCAAAATGAGGGAAAATCACATCTGTTGTACTGGGTTCTATAGATGTTGGTGAGTTAGACCTATACCTTAGGGGACAGGCCTCAGGAATTCTGATCGTTACTGATGAAACAGAAAATTAGAGTTAATGAAGTTTAAGAACAGTCACCTAAAAGATTCCTTTTTGCAAACTGAGCCAGGGTTTTTTTTGAGGTTGGCTTGTGTTTACATGAAGCATAATGTCTGAAAAGCCTCCTTTGGTCATCAGACGGTACATTTATTTAAAACTATATTTTTGAGGTGAGGCAATGCTTTCTGAGTACCCAGAGTACTTTCTTCAAAACAAATACGGGGGGCTTCCCTGGTGGTGCAGTGGTTGAGAGTCCGCCTGCCGATGCAGGGGACATGGGTTCGTGCCCCGGTCCAGGAGGATCCCGCATGCCGCGGAGCGGCTGGGCCCGTGAGCCATGGCCGCTGGGCCTGCGCGTCCGGAGCCTGTGCTCCACGGTGGGAGAGGCCACAACAGTGAGAGGCCCGCGTACCGCAAAAAAAAAAAAAAAAAAAAAAAAAAAAACAAATACGGGCATAAAATGAGGGAAGATGTTCTTGACAAAATGTATCATAATATTTTTCACATTATTTATAATAAAAATGTGAATAAATTCATAACATATATAATTTAAATTTTTATTTTATCTTTTCTCAAATTTGAAATACAAATTTCATTTCAAAAAGCTATTATAATTGTCAAAGTATAAAAATTAAACGAAAAGTTTTCAAGCTTTTATCCAAAATGCCCACATATGTTTGACAGTCAAACTCTTCACTTTATTTCTGGTTGGGATAAGAATACATAAATAAGATCATAATTACAAAAAATACCCATAAAATAATGAATTCTGCATCTGCATTTAGGAATTATTCATTATTAGGAATTGCTTCTTAGTAAGATGATTATTTTGATATTAAGTTGTGTAAAATTATGAGACTAGAGATAAAGATATCTTTGTTCAAGGAGATAATTGTGTCAGTGATTTCACTTTAATATTTCATTGTTAGGTATGTATGCTGATGCAAGACCATACAGCTCTATATCACTGCAAAGAGAGATTAGGAAATTATATATTGCACTTTTACTGATTTATCTGAATAAAAGTGTTTCCTCTTTATTACATAATATTGGTATAATTTTAGTAATGTATTATATTTCATTACATGAGTTTACCATATAATCACTTACACATGCTTTTTGCTCCTCTAATTTAGAATTTTGTCCAACTTTCTATGACTCTAAAATAATACATAACATTGAAAAAATTATGTAGGGTTGAAAAACTTATTGTTCTGATTATAAATCACTTAATATTTTGATATCTAGATATGGGGATTACTGGATCAATGGCTTTGAACATTTCTATGGGGATTACTGGATCAATGGCTTTGAACATTTCATTACATTTGCCAATGAAAAAAATTTTCTTAATGTTATTTCATAGGTCTAAAATGGTAACTGATTTTCTCTGCTTACTATTACTTTTGTTGTTGTTTTTTTACCTAGTTATACTTTACTGACTTCATTATAATGATAAAGATTGTAAAGTCCAAAGAAGTTAAAAAACTGCCCCAGGGAGAAAAAAAAACAGCAAATCAGTGAAAGAACTAATCCCACCACCTGTCCACAAGTTCTGTATTCTTTATCATTTGCACGCCAACTTAGTGTTGATGGCATGTTTTAAATTGGCAGTGAGAGACTGTTAAATCTGTGAGACTCATAGTATGAATATTTCTGAAGCACAAATTGATTGAGAAGTGAAAGTTTAAAGACTCTACTGTGAGGCAAAAGGAACAAACTTAAATGCTTTCATGACACAGCCTAAGAAGTGTGGGGAGATTCGGATATCTCCCAGACTTTTGGAAGACCTCACATAATCCCGGAACTACCTCCATTATGGTTTAATTCTTAAACGATATTCATCAGACTCCAAATCGAATTCAGAATCCTTTGGCATATATAATATTTTAGCTGTGAGTAGATTAAACCATGATCTTCATGTATTTGTTCATTCATTCAACAAATATTTAAACTCTTACTCTGTGCAGAACTTTGTGATAGATGCTGGAGATTTTACGGTGAAAAAAACAACATAAAAAGCAAGTATGATCTCACTCCATTGAGGAATACACACACACACACACACACACACACACACACACACACACACACTCACACACACACACACAGAGTAAGCAGAAAAATAAATAAAAGGCAAATTGTAATAGGTGCTATTGAAGCAGAGCAGGACACTATGGTCTTTGTCTGCAGAAAAACTTTAATAAGTTTAATCAGAAAAATGAGAAAATGCAGAACAGAAGCAAAGGAAAGCAGTCAAAGAAGACCAAATATTAATAGTTTAGTCATTAAGCATAGTCAAAGACTTTTAGTTCCTCCTCAAGGGCTATAGATAATATTCTGAGCCATGTCCTGTGAGCTGTCTTATAGATACTAAAACCCCCACCAGGAGGAAGTTAACTACATGATGACCAGACTATAGCCATGACATAAGCTGCCACAATTCCGAGAGCTGGCCTCAAAGAAATGGGAACAAATAGATCCTGGAACTGAAGATTAACTGTACTTAAAACAATCAAGATGACACTGATCTGAACACTGCATGACCAACATCAAGAGGACTGTCAGAGCTGACTGTGCCGTTTCTGCATGTAGACACTGCCTCTGCCTACAAAACCTCTTGCCCACTGATTGTCATTGGGGGAGTTGGCCTTTGGACAGGAGTCTGCCCTCCCTCCTGGTTGCTGGCCTCCAAAGTAAAGCAAACTTTCCTTTTGACCAACTTTGCCGCTGTATTGGCTTTAGAACAATGAGCAGCCAAATCCCACTTTCAATAACATTATGACAGAAACAAAAGAGTAACTGAGACAGACAGCCTGCTGAGAGAAAAGCCCTAGGGCTTACATGTACCATGTACAGTGGAAGAATCCAAATTGAGTTGGGGGTGGTCGTGAGGGGTGGTGAGAGAATGAGTATCCAAAGGGAAATGGAAAACATGAGACAGTATCTCCTCTTTCAGGGATGGTGGAGCTGAAAAGTCAAGGAATTTGGAGGCAGATGTCCTGTTTCTGAGGCCTGATTTTCTTCATCTTTAACACAGACTTAATAATTTGTATTTCACTGAGTTTTAACAAGGATCAGTTCAAATAATATACATGAAAGGGCTCTCTATATTGTAAATAACTAAAACGTTAATGATCTTTATTACCTTTGTCAAGAATGGTAAATGGTGAATTTCTCTAGATACCACTACCATGAAAGACTCTTTTAAGAAATAAGGAATTAAAACAAACTGCTTATGGAGCTCTGCATATATAACGAGATGTATTTAGAGAGACCTGATTAGATCTGGTGTTTTAGAGTGACCGTCTTCAAACACATAATAATGTCTTAGACATATTTCACCACTTCAGTTGTAAAGATTCCTATATTAGTGGAAGAGGGAGACCTTGGAATTTCATTTAGGAAGAAAGTAACATTTGGAATTGAGGAAGGGAAGCAGAGGGCTCAAATTCAACCACATGTTAGCCCTATTTGAAAAATGCTTACTCTGCCTTTCTTTTCTTTTTCTAAGGAATGTTCTCCAAATATATACTATAATGGTATTCCTTAAGAAGTATCATATATAAAAGCTAATAAAATTGAAGTAGTGAATCTAAAAGTAATGGTACACTCCCTTCCTTTGTTTACTTTCTTGTTCTATTTAGTCTTCTTCTGTGTGGAAACCATATTAATTAAATGTATATACAGTAAGTCCCCTACATGCTAATGAGTTCCATTCTGAGAACTCGTTTGTAAGTCCAATTTATTTGTAAGTCCAACAAAGTTAGCCTAGATACCCAACTAACACAATTGGCTATACAGTACTATACTGTAATATTATAATATTTTTCACACAAATAATACATAAAAAACAAACAAAAAATAAGGAAAACATTTTTAATCTTACAGTACAGTACCTTGAAAAGTACAGTAGTACAGCACAACAGCTGGCATACAGGGGCATACAGGGACATCTTTGAAAGTTCACAACTTGAAGGTCCGTATGTAGGGGAATTACTGAACATGTTTTTATATATACATACATTACATATATACATATACACATTTACTTTACATTATTTATATTTATATATGTAAAATAACATAATTATAAAATATGTAAATATATATTAATATATATTCACATTATGTATATATTTACGTTATATATAAAACAACAGCAGGTGTTGCGTTTATCACAAAGTAATCATAGGAGAAGTAAAGGGAAATATAACTGGGAAGTAGGCAGGAAAATGGGGAAGGAAGGAGTCGGTGTTAGGAAGGATTCTGATAAAATTCATGGACAAAATGATATTAGAAATTTGGTACTCATATTGGGATTAGTATTTTCAGTGGTTGTGATCCATGATCCAGCACAACCACATAACTGTTTTTCTCTTAGATATTCATCTTTTTTTTTCCAAAGTGGCAAAGTGAGATATGACTCATTTAGGGACTCTACTCTGAGTCATGACTGTGGTGATCACAGAAATAAATGCAGACTTGTGAGTCCTCACACCCTCCTTTCTGAGACTGGTCGCCCAGACTAGTATACAACAACACTTCTGGGAAGAACAACCCACATGCCCACAAGGAAATGTCTCAGTGTACTTTTTAAGTTACTCCCAAGTCTATTCCCAGAAAGGACATTAAGCAGACCAGGAATAAATTTATTATAATTTTATTTTCCCTGATTCCAAGGGAGTATTAAATACACAATTTGGCAATGTATAACAGCTGAATCATGCTACTAAAAGTCATATCTCAACTCACCTTCCTAGCTGGATAATAAAAGCTAAAAAATAAAAAGTCTAATTGTCTAATGTTAGAGTATAAATTAGGAGATACTACGTGATGTGGCTATAATTGATTTTTTAAAAATTATGATCAAACATATTAGAAGTCATGGATCTAAAGAGCACAAATTTCTTCTAATCAAACATCCTTGGAGATTTAATTTAAATGAACCCATAGTTCCCCAAAATGTTTTAGAAGCTGTTGTAGGCAAAATAGTGGTTTCTCAAGGATGTAGACATCCTCATTCCCAGAAACTGTGAACATATTCCTTTCCATGGAATGGCAATGAGGATTTAAGGTAGTTGACAGAATTAAGAACACTACTCAGTTGACCTTAAAATAGAAGATTGCCCTTGTTTATCTGGGTGGGCCTCATGGAATCACAGGGTCCTTAAAAATGGAAGAAGGAGTCAGAAAAGTTAATGTCAGAGTGATGTAACATGATGTGACTGTGATGTGATGTGAGAAAGACACAACTGACCACTGCCGGCTTTGAAGATGGTGGACTTAAGAGACCAAAAAAAGTGATGTCTCCAGAAGCTGGAAAAGGCAAGGAAATGAATTCTCTCTTAGAGCCCCCCCAAAATGTAGTCTTGCTGACACCTTGATTTTAACCCAGTGAAACTCATTTTGGATTTCTGAGCTTCAGAACTGAAAGATAATATATTTGTGCTGTTTTAAGGCACAGAGTGTGTGATCATTTATTACAGCAGCAACAGGAAAACGGATTCTGAAACTCATCTAAGTCCCTTCTTGACCGCCCTCACTCTTCTCTGGCCTTGGTTCTATTACTGCAGTGATTGCAGAGACAACCACCCAAGCAGGGATTTGTTTGGGAGTCATAGCCAAACATCAGGAAGTTACTCAAAGCCAGCCAGAGATGGTAAGAGATGAGCATCATAGAGGATTGATGGGCACACAATCCACCCCAGAGATAAGAGGCCACAAACTCAGGAGCCACAATCTCCAGTGCAGGAGTTCATCAGTGAAGATACCAAGGAACAAAAGAACCACCATACCAATCCTAGTAGCTGCTCCTTCCCTTCATCAGCCCCTGTAACCAGGAAGATATATTAAGTTCCACAACCAGATTCCATCCTGTAGAAGATAATGTTGAGGGAGTTAAACTCTGGAAAGCTAAAGAGACAATCTAAATTGAAAGAGACTATTTAAATAGATAGAGACTAACAAAATGTCAACTACTAAGCTCAGATGTCCTACCATCTAGTGTTGGTGGAAGGGAGATTAAACAAAAAATTTAAAAAATAAGTATTGTAATTTTCTTTGTCCATCTGAATTCCATGCATCAATTTTCAATCAACACAAAATGAATAAATATTCCATGACTAACTAGCTTCTAGATTTGCCAGGGCCTATGTCTGGACCAATAGGAATATTCCTGAAGACCCTGAGTCTTTTAACATCTTCTCTCCTCAAATTTGCATTATTAATAGACTGAATAGATAGTCATGAAGAAAGCTATGATGACGTCTTCGCTTCCTCTATGGGTCTTTCTGATTAACTAATCCTGAACTTCCTCCATTGGAGTCACACGTTTTTCACTTAAAAAAAAAAAAAAAGGCAGAGACATTCTCTCCCTAAGACAACTGATAAGGCACAGGAATTTCGAAGGGGCTGTTTAATTAGCACAGGGGACTATAAGAAATCAGGCTTTTGGAATCTAAGGTCCTGAGGAGAAGATCATTTCAATGGTACAAAGTACAAATAATACAATCAGAATATTTATAACTGTCTTACACTTATTGTACAATAGCACAAAATAGTACAAATGCCTGATATTAGCCTAAGGCCTCCAAACTTAGGGTGATGGTATCTTCCACTATACAGAGAAGCAAACATAGAGAAATGAGGAGAATCCAAACCTTGGATAGCCTACTATATAGAGAAGCAAAAATAGAGGAACGAATAGAACATAACTTACTTTCATCTGATTATCGTAATTACTTTCGATGTTTGTTAAAAATGTAAATGTCATAGTACACACATTCAATTAGGATCTCCAAGAGACATTTCTTGGGAATCTGTATTTTTTTTTAAAGTTCCTTGAATGATTTCAATCAACAACCAACTTTGGAAATCATTAATTTATTTCAAAATTTGAGTTATGGACAAATCTAACTAGAGAAGGCAAAAAACATGATTTTTTTAATACAGAAATATTTAAATCAACAAATCATTGCCAAGATTACTGTAATGGATCTGCCCCATTTTCTTCTTGGAAACTTTAGAAAGACTTTTATTAACATGGTAATTTCATTGTTGTGCAAATGAAGAAATTGGGCATCGGTTGGAATATAATAGGTTTGGATGAGTATCTAAAAATATATATTCTGCAGATGGGAAGCTTAGAAGTACACTAGAGTTTTCAATATTGAAGTAATTATCCTAAAAAACTTTGTGGTTTATGAATAAGTCAACTACAACTTATATTTTAAAACCCCAGAGCTATTTTCTAAAATTCTCTTCTGAATCTTAGGGGAAACCATATAGCCTTGGAAAATGTATATCATCTGAAAGTCTATTAACTACTTAATCTTACAGGTCAACCATTTCCTTGCACATGTAATAGAGGAAGGATATTTGGAATGAAGGGTAGATATTAAATTTCATGACCAAAGCTTTCAACATTAAAATAATGAGTACTTATACCATCTGCTGTTAGAAGTCAATTTGTTTTTAGTGGAACCTGTTTTATAATGAGTCAATATGATGTCATTTTCAAAACATGACTTTGGTACTAAAAATACACTTCAGGATTATTTAAGTTTTCAAAAACTTTATAGTCATACAATATGCCTCTCATACAATATGCCTCCTGGACTCCTAGGAAAGTGTTCATTTTTAAAAAGGTTAAGACAAAAATATTTTTAATCTTTTATGCTATTTGTGCATAGTTAAACCCTTGTTTAATTTAGCTCCTTGGAAAACGATATGTTCTGAACCATCATAGAGTTAATCAGAAGAAAAAGGAATTTATTTTGAACTTTCAGTGTATATACAGACCTTCTATTCATGAATTCCGTCATGGGAAAGCAGTTGATTCCCAAAATTATAGGCTTCTTCCACCCTTCATACCTTTCAAAAGCTTTCCCTCTGTCCGGAATTATGTGAACTATTCTCCCCTTGGCTAACCCCAGCTCATCCTTCACTGTAAAGGTTCATCTTGATTTTCACTTCCCAATGTAAAATCTTCTTCAGTCAATCAGGCCTGGTTCAGCTGCTGCTACTCTCTCTTATTCTTCCCTCTGTAGAAGCATTTGCCATACAGCGTCATAACTGCATGCTTATTTGCGTCTTTTCCACCTCGACTCTGTGCTTCGTGAGGACAGGGGGCTGGTCTGTAGTGCAATATGGTGCCTAAGTCTTTATAGATATTTATGTGTGGACCAATACATTAATAATTTGGTTGGTATTTATGTGTGGACCAATAAATGAATAATTTGGTTTTCCCTCAAGAGGCAAATCAGAATTTTTCTGTCTTACACTCATTGTATAGGTTTGTATTGATTTTAATTTGAATTGCATATTGAAGAGTAGCTCCATAAGATTTTTTTTCAGTGCTTACAGTCTTTAAAGTTCTTAATTAAGTTCCAGCTACAGACATTAGAAGGAAATATTTTTATGCAGTTAACTCATTCTTTGATTATACTGAAATTATATGTACTAAGTTCTATCCATTTCCATGGCCACCTCTGTAGTTCAAGTCATCATCTTCAATTCTTGTCTGGACTAATGCTGCTGTGTCCAATTTGGCCTTTCGGGTTCCTCTTGTCACTCAATTACCTACAATTATTAGCATCCCAAAGCACTTGAATGAAAATCTAAAATGTATAGTATGGACTGACAACCTACATAACCTGGTCATCATTACATAACCAATTGCAATTTCCATGCCACTAAACTACCCAGCTTTTATCATCGACCCCTCGTTAAAAAATTCTGAAATCTCTGCACTAAACACTCTTTGCTCCACTTCTTCATATTTTCCTACCCAGTTTAAATATTTGTTTATCCAACAGGCAGTCTTTCTCTGCTTTCCAATGCTTGTAGTCTCTTTCATTACATCTTACTAGTTTACCTTATAATACTTTTGATAAGTTGTATTTTTAATTTGTTTTTGCATGTTTAATGTAAATATTAGTATAAATATTAATAATTTATGTCTATTTTTATATGTTTTAGCTTACCAAAATAAACCACTGTATGCTTACAATGTTCTAAGTAATGTATTAACTCATTTAATCCTTTTACCATCGCCCGTAATGGTGGTAATTAATTCTATTCTACAAAAAGGGAAAATGAGATTTAAAGAGTTTAAATACATAGAGTTTATATACACAGAGTTAGTTGCAAAGCAGACAACAGAAGAGACAGAAGCAAAGATTCCCATCTCAGGGAATTTGCTGCTCCTACACTATGCACCACCTTCTATGTCACTCTCTTTCGTACATGCTGGAAGTGGTGGACCTCCATAACAGTAATAATAGCTAACAATCATTGAGTGTTTACTGTCTGCAAGAAATTTTTCTAAAAGTTATACATGCATAACTCATTTAAGGTCATGAGTAAAGCTTTGCAAAATAGGCACCATGACCTTTCCAATTTTAAAGATAAGCAAACTGAGGCGAAATGAATTGCTCAAAATGAATCAGCAGATATGTTATAGAACACTCTTAACTGCTAGAACGTATTGGGTAAACACACACACACACACAGATTAATAAGAGATAGAAGGCGGCAGAATGCCTGATGTCATCACGTTTTTATGCTTAGTTGTCATAATATAATCTTGATGTATTTTAAAAAATTTTTGTATTTGAAATGATTATTACACTTCTTCCTATTTCACTCCACTTAAATCCAATTAATATCTATAATCATGATATACATTATATTAGACATATATAAACTGTAACAGCTGGCAGACATGCTTCACATACAGTGGCTTGTATCTGTCTTGTGAGCTTTAAAGGACATGTCAGAGAAACTTCTAGGTTGAAACTTTGAACTTAAAAAAAAACTATAATGTCATGAGCACATTCCTTGTGCTTTAACTACTTTCATGAAAAATAAAGGGAAGTTAAATTCTTGCTTATCCTGTACAAAAAAATCGAAATCCATATCAGCACTGTAAATGATAGTATTTTTGTATCTTCTAGGTTCGGTTGGTTCAGTAATAGAGAAAAGATAATCTGGAGAAAACTAGACCTGAAAAAAAGATTAAAAATAAACTATTTAAAGTTCTCCAGTGGTTAGAGTGGAATCATATTCCACCATGATTCTGTCATGGCATGGAGTTTTCAAAAGTTAATTAATTTACTGTACAGATTCAGTTAAAAGCTAGATATTCACAGTTACAAAAAACCACTTAGATAAATGCTAAGACAATCTATCCTTGGATGTCAAAATACAATATTGTAAAGATGTCAACTTCTCCTCGGTTGAGTTATAAAAATCAGTGTGACCTCATTAAAATCCAACAGTATTGTTTTTGCTATAAAAATGTAAATGAGAATCCAACTGAAAAAATAGACAAGTTGAGAACAACAAGGAGTATTCTTGAAAAGTATTTCATTCACTCAACAAACATATATGGAGGACCTGTGCCAACCCTAAGGGACCAATAAAGTCTTTATTCTTGTGGAAATGATAGTTATAAAATACATTGCTAAAAAATCAACAAACAACCTAAGATAATTCCAGAGAGTGGTAAATGCAACAAACGATGATATGTTAAAGCAATAGAGAATAAGTGAAGGCAAGTCCCTGACCCCCTCAGTTTGGGTGGTAGAAAGCCTGTCTGAGGCAGCTGAGACCTAAGTGATGAGCAGCCCACAAGGAAAAGGTCTCAGGCAGTAGTTCTCAAAGTGTGGATCATGAACCTCAAGACTTTCAGAGAGTTCACAGTGTAAAAATTATTTTTATGATAACATTAAGATGTTACTTGCATGTTTCACATTAATTATCTCAGAAGTGAAAAGTATTTTTTCAGAGGCAACATGACATGTGGTATTGTCGTTCTGGTGGCTAATAGACTACTTGCTTGTGTTTACTTGTGCTTTCTAGAATTTTCTATAGTCATACGGATAGAGTATGAATGTTTTTTTTTTTTTTCCAGTACGCGGGCCTCTCACTGCCGTGCCCCCCGCCCCAACCGCGGAGCACAGGCCCCAGATGCGCAGGCCCAGCGACCATGGCTCACTGGCCCAGCCGCTCCGCGGCATGTGGGATCCTCCCGGATCGGGGCATGAACCCGTGTCCCCAGCACCGGCAGGCAGACTACTCTCAACCACTGCGCCACCAGGGAAGCCCGTGTGAATGTATTTTTAGAGATTAATCTAGTTTGTTCTCACTAACAATACTGTTCTCCTGCTATTTCTCTTTGTTTACACCTGCTATCCTTTCTCTATGTAGCTGTTATTCAGTAAATATTTTGAAATCCTCAAATTGTGTGTCTATAAAAGTGAACAAAAAGAAAGTAATTATACTTTGTGGTCTTGTTTTGCAATAATACTTAAAAATATTGTTTTTCAAAAATGTTTCTAAATTTTAAAATTTTGTCTAAAATTATTAGTATTTTGAAATGTTTTATTCTATGATGCAATAAAAATCAATATATTCTTCCTGGGATTGCACATGTCAATCCCAAACTCCCAATATGTCCCTTCCCCCACCTTCCCCCCCCATAACCATAAGTTTGTTCTCTAAGTCTGTGAGTCTGTTTCTGTTTTGTAAATAAGTTCATTTGTATCATTTTCTTAAAGATTTTGCATATAATCGATATCATATGATATTTGTCTTTCTCTGTCTGACTTACTCACTTAGTATGATAATCCCCAGGTCCATCCATGTTGCTGCAAATGGCATTATTTCATTCTTTTTAACAGCTGAGTAATGTTCCATTATGTATATGTGCCACATCTTTATCCATTACTATGTCGATGGACATTTAGGTAAAATAATACAAATTGGAAAAGAAGAAGTAAAACTGTCACTGTTTTCTGATGACATGATACTATACATAGAGAATCCTAAAAATGCCACCAGAAAACTACTAGAGCTAATCAATGAATTTGGTAAAGTTGCAAGATACAAAATTAATGCACAGAAATCTCTTGCATTCCTGTACAATAATGATGAAAAATCTGAAAGAGAAATTATGGAAACACTGCCGTCTACCATTGCAACAAAAAGAATAAAATACCTAGGAATAAATCTACCTAGGAAGACAAAAGACCTGTATGCAGAAAACTATAAGACACTGATGAAAGCAATTAAAGATGATACCAACAGATAGAGAGATATACCATGTTCTTGGATTGGAAGAATCAATATTGTGAAAATGACTATACTACCCAAAGCAATCTACAGATTCAATGCAATCCTTATCAAATTACCAATAGCATTTTTTACAGAACTAGAACAAATCATCTTAAAATATGTATGGAGACACAAAAGACCCCGAATAGCCAAAGCAGTCTTGAGGGAAAAAAACAGAGCTGGAGGAATCAGACTCCCTGACTTCAGACTATACTACAAAGCTACAGTAATCAAGACAATATGTAGGGAGGGTAGGAGGGAGGGAGACGCAAGAGGGAAGAGATATGGGAACATATGTATATGTATAACTGATTCACTTTGTTATAAAGCAGAAACTAACACACCATTGTAAAGCAATTATACCCCAATAAAGATGTTAAAAAAAAAAAAAAAGACAATATGGTACTGGCACAAAAACAGAAACATAGATTAATGGAACAAGATAGAAAGCCCAGAGATAAACCCACACACATATGGTCAACTAATCTATGACAAAGGAGGCAAAGATATACAATGGAGAAAAGACAGTCTCTTCAACAAGTGGTGCTGGGAAAGCTGGACAGCTATATGTAAAAGAATGAAATTAGGGGCTTCCCTGGTGGCACAGTGGTTGAGAGTCCGCCTGCCAATGCAGGGGACACGGGTTCGTGCCCCGGTCCGGGAAGATTCCACATGCCGCGGAGCGGCTGGGCGCGTGAGCCATGGCCACTGAGCCTGCGCGTCCAGAGCCTGTGCTCCGCAACGGGAGAGACCACAACAGTGAGAGGCCCCCATACTGAGAAAAAGAAAAAAAAAAAAAAAAACGAATGAAATTAGAACACTCCCTAACACCATACACAAAAATGTACTCAAAATGGATTCAACACCTAAATGTAAGTCCGGACACTATAAAACTCTTAAAGGAAAACATAGGAAGAACACTCTTTGACATAAATCACAGCAAGATCTTTTTTGATCCACCTCCTAGAGTAATGGAAATAAAAACAAAAATAAATGGGACCTAATGAAACTTCAAAGCTTTTGCACAGCAAAGGAAACCATAAACAAGATGAAAAGACAACTCTCAGAATGGGAGAAAATATTTGCAAATGAATTAATGGACAAAGGATTAATCTCCAAACTATATAAACAGTTCATGGAGCTCAATATTAAAGAAACAAACAACCCAATCCAAAAATGGACAGAAGATCCAAATAGACATTTCTCCAGAGAAGACATACAGATGGCCAAGAAGCACATGAAAAGCTGCTCAACATCACTAATTATTAGAGAAATGCAAATCAAAACTACAATGAGGTATCACCTCACACCAGTTAGAATGGGCATCATCAGAAAATCTACAAACAACAAATGCTGGAGGGGGTGTGGAGAAAAGGGAACCCTCTTGCACTGTTGGTGGGAATGCAAATTGATAGAGCCACTATGGAGAACAGTATGGAGGTTCCTTAAAAAACTAAATATAGCATTACCATATGATCCATCAATCCTACTACTGAGCATATACCCAGAGAAAACCATAATTCAAAAAGACACATGCACCCCAATGTTCATTGCAGCACTATTTACAGTAACCATGTCATGGAAGCAACCTAAATGCCCATCAACAGACAAATGGATAAAGAAGATGTGGTACATATATACAATGGAATATTACTCAGCCATAAAAAGGAATGAAATTGAGTCATTTGTTGGGACGTGGATGGATCTAGAGACTGTCATACAGAGTGAAGTAAGTCAGAAAGAGAAAGACAAATATCGTATATTAATGCATGTATGTGGAACCTAGAAAAATGGTACAGATGAAACAGTTTGCAGGGCAGAAGTTGAGACACAGTTGTAGAGAACAAACCTATGGACATCAAGGGGGAAAACCGCGGTGGGGTAGGGATGGTGGTGTGCTGAATTGGGCGATTGAGATTGACATGTATACACTGATGTGTATAAAATTGATGATTAATAAGGACCTGCAGTATAAAGAAACAAACAAACAAACCAAAAAAACAACTAATACTAAACTTTCTTTGGGTTATTTGTATGGAAATATGTTCATATAAATGTTTCAGACATTACATGAAAAAAAAAAAAAATATATATATATATACACATCCATATGTAAGGACTCTGCAGACGAAAGATAGTTCTATGGCTCATAAGAAATGCTAAAATTGGGCTTCCCTGGTGGCGCAGTGGTTGAGAATCCGCCTGCCGATGCAGGGGACACGGGTTCGCGCCCTGGTCCGGAAAGATCCCACATGCCGCGGAGCGAGTAGGCCCGTGAGCCATGGCCACTGAGCCTGCGCGTCCGGAGCCTGTGCTCCGTAACGGGAGAGGCCACAACAGTGAGAGAGGCCCGTGTACAGAAAAAAAAAAAAGAAAGAAAAACAGGAATGCTAAAATTAAGAATGGTAAAAAGATTGATGTGAGGGGAAAAAATAAACTTCAAATCCACTCCTTTATTGTCTAATTCGAAAACATAAGCCACCTACTAAAATGGCATTTTCATTTAAAATGTGTCTATTGAGATAAGCAGAACAGACAGATTAGGTACAACCAATGTGAAGAATAAAATTCCATTGCATGTGACAGTGCTTTGCAAATTATAAAAGAAAGGAAGTGTTCGTTGTAATATTAAAAAATAACAACTACATTATGGTACCTCTATATAATAGAATTTAATGCAGTTAATTAAAATGACATTAGAGAATAATAGTTAATAATATATATATAGAAAAGTATCCACAACTTACTGTTTTGTGAAAAAGATTATAAAACTATAAACATAATGTTGTAATATTTTTGTGAAAACCGATGTCTGTTGGTTTGTGTGTGTACATAGTCACACCCTAAGGAAAATCACCCAAAGACAGTTATCTCTGGGCTAGAATATATATTTTTATTTTTCCCCTCTAAGTATTCTCCAAATGGGCTAAAGTTCTTATTGTCTTATCTTCCTCTGCATTTTCTAAATATGCCAAAACACACTACTTTTATGTCACATATAATAAGAAGAGAGTTGAGTCTGAAACCTCAATGTATAGAATGATAAAAATAGAACTTTCTCCTCTATTAGCAGGGAATTGTCATTATAGCTCATCCTATTCTATGCTCTGGGATGACTCCACTTTCATAGATGCACAGTTGTATCTCACTGCATACACAGAGCTCTGGGGAACATGGCATGCAATCCAACCACCACAAAAGGAAAACAATATTGCAGCTCATTTGGATGGAGTACTCTTACCACATTATCTTTAGCTCTTCATATGAGAAAAAAAGACCAGCAGCAGAACTTGTGGAACTGGTTTCATAGAACCCGTCATTAGATGATCTCTGAGATTCATCCCAATTCTGTGGTTCTATGACTCTACGAAAAATAACTAATAATAGCTATAAAATATTATGCATTTAAATGTATTAATCACTTATTTTAAGCCAAGTCCTACATCAATGGCTTTATACATGTGTCCTTTGATGCTCATATGTTTTCCTACAGAAATCATCACAGCCATTTTAAAGACGAAGACACTAAAGCTATCAAAATTACATACTTTTTTCATTTTCACTCCTGATAGGTTGCTTGAGAAAGTTTCTAATCTATATCTATCTTTCCACAAAGTCTGGGCTGTTTACTACTTTCCGACTACTACTTTTCTGTCCTACTTTTCAGAATGCTTATGACAGAGGGAACAGTCAAGTTGCAGTGAGCCTGGGGGCTTTGAGAAGTCCAAGGTTGGATTCAGACCAGGTAGGTGAAACAGTCATAATGTTCCTCATCATCCTTGCTGGTCTCAAGTAACAGTGGGAATCCAGTTGATGGGCTGAGGGGGCAACTTAATCATTTTAACATGGATTCTGATGAAATCTCCAACATCCATTACCACAAAGGACCTGATTTCCATTCACCAGGATGGAAAGCTCCGACCTCACCCAGAAGCTCTAACCTGTGCACACGGGCATGTGTGGGAATGTGCATGTGGTATACAAAGGAAGAAGTGATGCTTAGCTAACTTTTTTGCCATTTGAAAACTATTGGCTGGTTTATATTTAAGTCTTTTCTAAACTGCTAATAATATTGCCTAGAAAATATTTTAAACTGATTAACTACCTTGTCTCAGCTCCATCCTGTCCACCCTCTTCCCAGTGGGTGAAGATGCTCATGACTTTGTTCTTCCATTTAGTTGTTAGGTGACTTTTAGCAAATTATTTAGACTTTCTGAGTCTCCATTTTTACTTCTTTGAAAATGTGAAAATAATACTTATATGGATTTTAAAGCATGAAATTTAAACAGAAATATGTGAAAATTCTGAGAATAAAGCATAGAATAAAGGAGATACACCATAAATATTCATTTCATTTCTTTCTAGTGGGCCCAAGCAATATGCTTTAAAATGTGCAACGTTATCCAATTATTGGTCTCACAGAACTAATTTTATAGAAAAAGGTATATGTGGACAATATCAGTTTCACAATGAGGCAAATCCAACTTAGTGCATTTAAACTTTATTACAGATACCACAACACATTTATTGCTCATAAAGAAAAATCCTTGGAATATATAGCTGGAACTTTACACACAAAATCTCAGATTATAGAATTTGACACACAAGGTTAATGCTTAGAGTTGTTTTAGCTGTCTCTTACAATAAGCCACTAATTATATGTGATTGGTCTATTTGTCTTTCTCTTCTTGATTTCTTCTAAGTTTATTCATGTCCTCTATTGTAAAACTGAGGCCTTTCTAAAATTTTCTTAAAATGGTATGCTATGAATCACCTTACCATTCTATGAATTACTTTCAATAAGATTATCTTTTGTTTTTTTAACAGTTCTCTGACAAAAATGAGACATTTACACTAATTTAATTTTTCAGGCAAATGCATCAGTGACCACAGAGATTAAATAACTTTCAACAGGTCTCACAGCTAAAAAGTGACATATTTAAGCTATTTTAAAAGGGAAAAATCTTACAATGTGGCAACTTAAAGTATCCGATTCTAAGAGTTCTTATGAACGTGAGGAAATGACAATTTTGGAGGGAAAAAATCATATAAATAAAGCTGATACAATCACAAAATGCAATAGACAAGATATTGAGTAGATCTCTCATTTTCTAGAAGCATGCATCAGGAAATGATAAGGAAAGATATACCAAACCAGGCCTTTAGGAGATTACAACTTAGCATAATTTTTAGTTTTGAAAAAATATTGCTAGCATGCAAAGACAGAGTGAAAAATAATTACTTTGTGATATTTTTAGTACACATTTATTTCTTTCATGTTCTTTTATGTTTTTTGGCAATAAGCCATAGAATACTCTCCCCAAGTAAGGTTTTGGATGAATTCCTAAATTAAATCCACAAAATAAGAAACAGGCAGAATATTACTGATTGATTCCAGACCTGAAGAGCATAAAACGAGTCTGTTTAACATAAGTAAACTGGAAATGTTGTTGCTTATCACTTGTATCAGAGTACAAATGAAGCATTTAAATATTTTAGAAACTAATGTAAGCTTCCCCCTTGGCTAAAAATTGAGTCCAAGTAAATCAGTATAGATTTCACGAGTAATGAGCAAAAGTGATTCAAGTCTTCTGAGTCTGCTCATTTGCATTTTCCTGAAATGGTTTACTCTGTTGATTTATGAGACCTTTAGATGAACATGATAGTTAGCTGAGAGAATTGCATTTAATTGTTGTCACAGCTATAGAAGAAAAGGGCTTTGTAAGAGAAATGTTATCACTGGAGATGCCTCATTTGCAGCAGTACTTAATTTGGGATTAAAAGCTATGGTATTGGGGCTGGTTCAGCATGTATCTCTCTCTTATTCCATAGGGAGCGAGCTGGGCTGTCCTTGCTCACCAAGTCCACCTGCACCTCGTTAGAGAGCAGAATGTTTGCATGCCACACCACAAGATCCCCACAATGACATAACTCCATTCAGAGACTGGCGTGACTGGGCTGGGTTTCCCCCACTCAGCTCTTGTATCACTAAGAATCTGGCAGCCAGTTCCGTCCTGACAGAGTTTACAGCATATATTGGTGGATTCTTGTCCACCAAGCAGAGCATCTGCTTTAAGAATTAACGAAAGCAGTGTCGAGACAGTAAGGTAAGTGCTGTTTTAACTATAGCACTGGGGATGCTGACTGTTTGGGACGGTGTTTATTGTAACAGGAACAGAAAAAATTCCAGAGCAACTTTGCCAATTGCTATTCAACAGCAAATCCACAGTTTTGAGCATTTACTTTCACATTTTGCTTAATATACTTTCCATGATTTATGGATTTGAGATACATTTTATACAGTCTATAATGCCTTACTTAGCTAAGGAAGTTATAAAAAGTTTCAAGGTTGGAATGAGAAAATTAGACACAGTGAAAAAGTATGGCATTTAAAATGTTTGCTATTTCATGCTAATTAGTTAAATATGTTAGGATTGTTAGAACCTAATTTTGGAGCAAAGAAGGGCCATTTCAATCAGTCATCAAAATATTTTGCCACAAGTATGTTGTTATAATTTGTTATAATTTGCCATAAACGTTTTATGCTGTTATAAAATGTGAGCTAAAGGATTATTTATTTCTATTTTGTTAATTTTAAAGATTTGGATTGTGGATGTATGTCTTAAGAAACAGGAACATGTTTTAAAGAAATTCTGGTAAATACGATTTACTTTTGGAAAAAAAAGCATTTTCTTCATAGCCACAGGTATTTGAAAAAACTGGGGGACAGTAAAGCGTGGTTTTGCTTCATAGTGGAGTCATTATACGGTTACAGATTCTCTTTGAATTCAGAGCCCTTGTTTTGACTCTGCCAAAAAATATGGAAGCATTTTCCATTACTATTCGCACTATAGTTCCCATGTGTAGTTTAGTGTATACTGAATTAAACTAAGGTGGAAGCTTATTAATGAAGTAAGAAAAATCTTTACAACATTAACATGATTGTAACTCGTAAAGAATCCTATAATTACATTAGCACTATGTAATAGATCTCATGGCCAAGTCCCGTCAACTAAATTAAATGACTCCATCATAATCTTAGAGAATAATTTACAAAGAATCTGGCTATGTTATTTCAGTTATAAGAGTGACTCTAACAACGTTTTTGAGTGTTTCATCTGCTAAAATAAAGTGCTTTATAATTCCAAGTTAAAGCAAAGCATAGATGTTTAAAATTCCTGATAGTAGAAAATCCTGCTTATCCCAAACTATCTAGATCCAAAAGCTTGTACCATGTTTCTCACAGGAAGAGATTTTATTTTATGGTATCCATTGGAATGTGGATACTGCTTCACATTAACAATTTCCCTCCCAGAGTTACCAATTGCTCAGCTATAACTCCTCATTCTACAAATGCCCAACTGTTATATCCTATTTGCCTTTACCTAAATTGCTGACCCGGTGCTTCCCCAAGAGATTGAAATGTACTTCTTTGAAGCTCTCCTTAGAAAAAGTTCATATGAGAAGATCACTGTTACAAATTGTTTTTAATTTATATTCTCAAATTTATCCTTTCCTACATGGCTCTTAATGCCACTGTTTAATACAGACTTTCCTCAGTTCCACATCTCTCCCACTTCCATTCAGTGAAAACACTAAAATCCAGATAAGCAAACCCTGCCTTCTTAAATTTTGACGTGAAGAACGTAGACAAATTGTGAGTGATTGAAAGAAAAACATTCATTCAAATCTTTGAAAAGAATATCATTCTCTACCAGTTAGATCTCTTTCTAGGTTTAAAAAATGTTTAGAGTTTGTGACATTTCCTTGATGAATAAACATTAATTTTACTAAACCTAATATACTAAATATTAATTTTCAAACACAGTTTTGTAATTTGCTTAAAAGCATAGAATGTTAAAACAAAAGGTGAAATAATATGCACACACCCCCACCAAGACTTCTGTTCACCTTCCTCAGAATCAACAACCATAAAGACATTTTTAAAGGAACGTGCCACGACTGCCACCACACCCCCTCCACACACACAGAAGACCAGCTTTCCTCCAGACAGCATCACAGATTGCCCACGTTTTCAGTAAGGATCTACTTAATGAGACATTTCAATGATGTTGAATGGTGGGGTAGAGGGTACAATTTACAATTGTCTTCTCGTTTTCATTTCTTCTGGTTTTGAAGGTATTCTGAAGCAGTGTTCTAACATGGTGGTTAATGGGCACCTCCCAGAAACCTCTTGCAGGAAGATATTTAATTAAGGAAGGACCTAGAGAGGTTGACTGGGATAGTTAGGCCTGGCTCGCCCAGAAGGGGGCGCATGTGAATGCAATCTGCCCTGGAATCTGTTCACTTCCCCATCCGTTGTAAACATACATCCTTAACCTACTCCTCAAATGCAAATTAACAAGGCATCATTAGTGCAGTAAAAAAAAAAAAAAAGCACTATAAAGTAATAAAATTCACATTTGCTAATGCATTTTCTTTCTTCTTAGTATACTTTTCCTGAAAGGATACTATTTTATAATAATACATGTTTCCACTTTATTTAGGATTCAAAGCATTTGCCAAAATGAATCTAGGTATGTTTCCTCTCCTCTTGACATTAATTGGCTGTGCCAGCGGCAGCTACTACTATGAGGATTATGATTTCCCCCTATCGATTTATGGGAGATCATCACCAAACTGTGCACCAGAATGTAACTGCCCTGAAAGCTACCCAACGGCCATGTACTGCGATGAGCTGAAATTGAAAAGTGTGCCAATGGTGCCTGTTGGAATCAAGTACCTTTACCTTAGGAATAACCAGATTGACCATATTGATGATAAGGCCTTTGAAAATGTAACCGATCTGCAGTGGCTCATTCTAGATCATAACCTTCTAGAAAATTCCAAGATAAAAGGAAAAGTTTTCTCTAAACTGAAGCAACTGAAGAAGCTGCATATAAATTACAACAATCTGACAGAATCTGTGGGCCCACTTCCCAAATCTCTGGTGGACCTGCAGCTCACTAACAACAAGATCTCGAAGCTTGGCTCCTTTGATGGACTGGTTAACCTGACATTTATCCACCTTCAACACAATCAGCTGAAAGAGGATGCTGTTTCAGCTGCTTTTAAAGGTCTTAAGTCACTTGAATACCTTGACTTGAGCTCCAATCAGATGACCAAAATGCCTTCTGGTCTCCCAGTATCTCTTCTAACTCTCTACTTAGACAACAATAAGATCAGCAACATCCCTGATGAGTATTTCAAGCGTTTTAATGGATTGCAGTATCTGCGTTTGTCTCATAATGAACTGGCTGATAGTGGAATACCTGGAAATTCTTTTAATGTATCATCCTTGCTGGAGCTGGACCTCTCCTATAATAAACTTAAAAACATACCGACTGTCAGTGAAAACCTTGAAAACTATTACCTGGAGGTCAATGAACTTGAAAGTAAGTAGAAAGCTGTGCCTATGATTGATTGATGTTTCCTCAAGGTTTTAAATGCCTAAGTTGTGTGACACAAGTACTGCATCTGGCTCCAGTTAAAAAAAATGAAAATGCCAACAAAATATTTCTCTAGAATATGGAATTCTAGCTTAGTTATTTATCCAATATCTGGTTTTGCTTTGGAGTGTCCAGATAAGAAACCATTAAGGTCATAGAATTTAAGCACTCATTTCTTCAAATGTAATACTCTGGGCTAATTAATCCTGCTGTGTTATCTCTTGATTTTTATCTGTTTATTATTTGCCTCCTTCATGACTTCGATTTGTGTCTACATTTATTTCTTGACAAGATGTAGCTGAGGGAGAAATCAACAAGTCCACAACCAGCAGAGGCTTTTACAGAGCCTCTGCTTGTCCCCAGAGCAGCCCGTGTACACTCACAGTCTCCTCTGACATCTTTACTTGGGACTCAACATGTTACTCCGCTATCATGACCATCATCTATCTCTGTTATCACTGTTATGGTTGGTGTGTATGGTCTTCATGGTGTTCTTATGAGGACTGTGAGAAAGTTTAAGGAGGAATATGATAAGGGTTTGGAATATTTTTTACTAGAATTACAAAGCCCCTTCTCTTATACACAACCCTTCACCTCATTTGATTTTCCCACAGTTTCTCCTTCCTTTCTCTTACTTCCAGAGTTTATTTTTCATTTATCTACTGGGTGGGAGTTTGACCTATTCCACTTGAGCTGCTTATGTACTCTTCTGGTCTCCTGGGACATTTTTCAATTTAAGCTATAAAGATTCATATGGGAAATTGACATTCACCAATCCCTACCTTATTCTTTAATGGAAGTTGGAAGCAGAAAAAAACCTATAATTCACAGATGAAGTTTTTAAAATGAAAACTCAGGTGGGAAACACTGATTCACATAGTAAATGATTTTATAATAATCTATTGAAATTTTAAAATAATCTATTGAAATTGAACATCTTTATATTATAAAAGTTGGTTCCCTTGTCATACTGGGTAAGGATATTGGCACTCATCTGAAAAAAAAATGTCAGTGTGCCTTATTAATATAATTCTGCAATAGTAGTTCTGCAATAGTTTCATGTAACTCCTAGTAGGGCTGGGGTGTTCTCATGAAGGAGTCCATGATTGCCAACTCTGCAATGCCATGTGTTCTTTCTTGTGTCTGCAAAGTTTGTTTGTCATATAATACACAGTCAAGCTATCAGAGCTAATCCCTTACAGCTGTTTCCAGGGCAAAATTCACTATGTGGCAATATATGGTCCCACATTATAAACATTTGTGGTCAGGAGGAAGGATACTCAGACAGGCCAAAATGCTAATGGGACGTAAGATGTTTGAGGGCTGAAGAAATCCATTAGATTTTGTGGGTGGAGGTTAGCTGCAGAAGCAAGACTACCTCCTACTCTGAGACAAGAAAGGGGAGAGATATAGATACAGGGGCATTTGAAGGTGGAAAAAACAGTTTTCATTGTATGAGTGAAAAGGGAAGAGCCAATGTAGGAGATGGGACAGATGGACTCTGCGAGAAATGCCAGCAGCTGCTCGGTGCCTAGCTGAGACTGAAATCCCAATGCCCAGCTCATATAGTCATTTGAAAGTGAGTAGTTACCTTTCTCCCTTCCTTATCCTTGACACTTAGGTTTACATATTTCAGGAATTCTTGCTGTGTGACTTTGCATGTGTGTCTTCAACTTAGTTTATCTTGCCGCATAATAATTATGCATACCAACTGCCCACCTTCTCTTAAGGTAATAAGAGTCCCTTAATGTTTTTCCAATACTAGGAAATAGCCAGCCAAAAACAATTTGTCATATTTCAAACTTGCAACTTTAAGCGTTAAGCTAGTCACAGATCTTCCTAGTGTAAAGTAATTTAGAAAACAGAAAAAATTAAAAGGACGCCGATAATTACTTAGTACATAGTATGTGCTAGCACTGTGTGAAGTGCTTTACATACCTTAATTAATGTAATCTTCATGCCGCACAGTGTGATAGATATATCTAAAAGAAGATCTGATAAATGTCTCAGGTGGTAAACAACAGAGGTAAAAAACTAATATAGACCTAAACCCATGTTTTTTCCATTGTTCCATACTTCAGAGGCAGATACCATAACCAAGAACCCTGGCATTTGACAGATGAGTTATTTAAGACAACATCTTAGAGGAAAGGACTGCAGTGTGTTTGGGCTTCTACTGAAATCTTTGTTAGCTAGAGTTGAAGAATGAAAGAAAATAACACGATACAGGACCAGATAAGGTTAATCTGAAATACACTTGGGCAACCACAGGCAGTTTCTATATACATACACAGACCATGCTATCCAGTAACCATCTTAGTGTCCATTAAAAATTAAATCAGTTGTTCATTTGTGGCAGCTTTTTGACCACAGAAGAAAAGGGTATGAGCTGAGATGGTGGACATTCCATGATCTGGTTTTTGCTTTGGAGTTTTGAATCTTTGTCATGAAGTGCAGTTGTTGGAAAACTGTTTAGAGTTCATTTATTTAACCTCTTTTATTTTAAGAGGCAAAAACCCAGAATACTTACACTGGTGAGATTGCTCATATAACAGCACCAATTTTAGGTTTCCTCAGGCTAGACTTAATATTTCAAACTAAAGCTTAGACAATATGACACATTCACTGAGTGTCCTTCTATAAGCAAGTATTTCTAAATCAAGAACTTAAATAAGTTCTCTTCCTTGAAACATTTCATTAAATCTTCTGACCTACCATCAGTATTCTTTACTAAATATTGCTGGGCTATTTGGTAGTCTGAAATATTCCTTTAGTAGTTCCAAATTCAAAGGTACATCAAATAAGTGGGAAAAAGTTTTATTGGATATTATTATAGATTTGAAAGTTTTTTAAAATGATGGTTTCAAGCCCATGTACTAAAAAGAAAAAAAAAACGATTGAAGTGTTTCATTCTTTAATTTTCCAGAGTTTGAAGTAAAGAGCTTCTGTAAGATCCTGGGACCATTATCCTACTCCAAGATCAAACATTTGCGTTTGGATGGCAATCGCATCACCCAAACCAGTCTGCCACCTGATATGTATGAATGTCTACGTGTAGCAAATGAGATCACCGTTAACTGATATCTACTAATTCCAATTATATTGAGATATATCCTGGAACAGCAGTTTATGGTTATGTTTATTTGTGTGTCAGTTTTTATAGTATTCATTTTTTGTTGCTGTTTATTACTTCCATAAATTTCAAATTCTGAGGGAAAATGTTTTGTAAACATTTTACTACTTTTTTAAAAGAAAAGATGAAAGGCAGGCCTGTTTCATCACAAATACAGACACACACACACACACACACACATAGACAATAAAATTAATGCTTTATTTGTAAATGTAGTGGGTTTTTTCCTATCTCCTGTCAAATGATGTGAAAAGCTTTCTACTGGTTTCGTGGAAGTCAGCCAAGTTTTATAATTTCTAAACCTTAACTTAATGTGCCAAAAAGCATGGATTACATGCATATGGATGTTTACTGTCTTGAAGCAAATTATCTCAAAGTTCAAATTTGTTTAGCTGAAAAATAGATGGTAAATTTTGAGACAAATGATCTTGCAAATTAGACAAAATTCATGAAACCACATACAATTAAAGCAATATTTTTAGTGTTAGGAATATATATTTACCTAGTGAAACTTTTCTTTTCTAGAATTATTTTTCACTCTAAGTCATATGTATGTTTCTTTTTGATTATTTGCATGTTATGTTTAACAAGCTAATAGCAAAATAAAACATAGCAAATGGCATCACTGTGTTTGACTTCTTGTGAAATTCATAACTCTCCTATAAAAATAGATAAAATAATAGATTAGAATTCAAAAAAGATCTCTAGCCTGAAATATTTTACTTATGTTAAATAGAATTTTTAATTAACTAAATTATCTGCTTCTAGCATCCACCTGTAAGGAGTTTTTAAACACATCTTACAATATGTACTTAAAAGTGTGCAGATCCCAATTGTGTCCTACAGTTCAACTCAGTTCTGACAGTATGTGCCTGGAGATAGTGTCGGATTGCACAGGCTAAGGGTTCAGTCCTACAGGACTGCCCTCCCTCCCCACTTCAGATGCCAGTTGAAAGTCCAGATTGTTACCTCCACTTCTGACCAACAAGCTATACATCAGGGGTTCCCAAGACCCTGTCCTGGACTTGAGGAATTTGCTGGAGCAGCTCACAGAACAGGAAAACTCTTTACTCACTAGATTATTCGTTTATTATAAAATGATACAACTCACGGGGGACTTCCTTGGTGGCCCCGTGGTGAAGAATCCACCTTGCAATGCAGGGGACACAGGTTCGATCCCTGGTCGGGGAACTAAGATTCCCACATGCTGCTGTGCAACTAAGCCCACGCGCCACAACTGCTGAGCCCACGCGCCTCAACTAGAGAGCCTGCGTGCCGCAAACTACAGAGCCCACATGCCCTGGAGCCTGCGTGTCACAGCTAGAGAAGAGAAAAAAAACGCGCACACCACAACTAGAGAGAAGCCCATGTGTCACAATGAAAGATCCCGCTTGCCGCAACTAAGTCTCAAAGCAGCACTCTCCCCAAAATAAATAAATGAAATAAAATGATACAACTCAGGAACAGCCAGATTGAAGAGATGCAAGGCAAGGTATGGGGAAAGGGTGCTGAGCTTCCATGCCCTCTCCAAGCATGCCACCCTCCCCAAATCTCCACAGGTTCACCAATCAGAAAGCTCTCTGAATCTTGTCCTTTGGGTTTTTATGGAGGCTTCATTTCATAGCCATGACTGATTAAACAGTCGTTGGCCATTGGCAATTGAACTCAATCTCCAGTACCTCTGCCCTCCCAGGAGGTGAGGGAGAGCGAATGAAAGTTCAGACACTCTAATCATGTGTTGGATCTCTTGGCAACAAGCCCCCCATCCTTAGGTTACCTAAGAGCTTTCCAAAATCACCTCATTAACATAATAAAAGACACCTTATTGCTCTTATTCAGGAAGTTCCAAAGGCTTTAGGAGTTGTGAGCCAGAAACCTTGGACAAAGACCAAATATATATATAAGAAATATATTTTGATCATCTGAATAATCAAATATATATTTCTTATAAATCACAATATTACAGTATTTAAATCTCACAACTTCCTTGGATATTTGTCATTATTTCCATTCCTGTTGGTTTTACAGATTTATATGCAATGATATTATATCAAATAAAAAGCAGCTATAAGATCTCAGCAGTCACTAGTTGGTTGTAAGCAAAAACAGCAGATAACTCCCAGGACTGAAAATGTTGAATGTATATAAAATTTTCAGAAAATGAGATTTAAAATATCACTTTATATTGAAACCACTATATTTGTAACATAACATTAGAATTTATAATACAGAAAAAGTATATCCATGATTCTATACAATGGGAAATAGTAAGGCATATAATTTATAACTTCTACCTACCTAGTTAACAATAAAGCATATGTTTGGAGCCAAATGTTGTTCAGTCAAATATACTCATCCCTGTATGAGCGTATATATAGTCTCAAATGTGTCTAAAAGAAGGGCATCATCTCTCTCAAGTATAATTAAAACATTAACAGAACATTTTTAGTGAACTCTATCTTGTGGTAAAATGGCCTATCATCAAAGGACCATTATCAGTTAAGACAGCACTGACTGGATGATGTGTGACATGTATATTATGTAATTCTGAAAACAGCAATTTCCCTTGTAGTTAATGTTTGGTCGACAAGGACCAAATTAAGCACAAAGTCACACTTCTTGCAGAAGCATCTGAGGAAGACACTAGTTAGATACTGTTTGGGGACAGCTCCTCTTTCTAGCGGCCAGACCCCATCTCTCCAGGGCAGAGCTGGAGAAGAGAAGATACTGTTTGCTCTTTCACTCATTGTGACAGCCTTAGGGAGGAAAGGATATTGAAGATTGTTTATCTGCTCTTCTCTCATCCCTCCCACTCCCACCCCAGCTATGGTAACGTTTTCCAACATTTCAAGTGTATAATCAGCATGTTGAAATGATTTTCTAAATTCAGATTACCAAACACAGTACCCCAGATATACAGACCCGAAAAGTTATGCAACATAGGATTCCACATTTTTAAAGAATGTAAGAATAAGTGATTCTTATACTGGTGGTCAACAATACACATTTTTAAAAACACCGACTTAGTGTGATCCAGCCATTGGAATCCCAAACAGTTAAAAAGCAGAAACGTCCTTTTCTTTAGGGAAGCAGAATAGAAAGAAGCATGTCATTTGCAGTACATGTACATGAGAAAAAATATTTTTCCTGTATTCTAATTTATTTAAGCTAACTTCATGAAGATAACATGTACCACTTCTGCCACCCAACTAACTCAAGAGTTGCTTCACAGATACTTCTTGCCTGTCTATGCTCCTTTCTCTCCAAGAAAAGGTACTCCATCAAGAGAGACGGCTTAGGATTTACTTTGATTAAATGTTCAAGAAGGTACCTAGGGGAAATGGTCAAAACAGGGTGAATTTAAAGCAAGAACTTCTCTTGACTATCTCACTAACAACGATTCTGATTTTTGTCTCCTTCTGGATAAACAACCCCATGAATGGATTAAAGCACTGATGCATGTGGATTATTAGTTTTTACTAAGATTGATTCACTGGAGATTTAACTATTGACTCTGATTTGGCGCAGGGACGTGGGGAGCAGGGGGAATGGAAAATGAGAAAGTCCTTCAACATCTCCATTTGAAAATCAAGGCTAAGTTATGCTTTTATGTTGAAGGAGAACTATGATGTCCTTGGGTTTTGAGGTTTGTGAGGAATTATCATGCCCTAATAAGTACAAAACTACAGATGGAAGACAGACCACTAAATGAGCCAGAGGAATGTTGATTTCTTAGTTAAAAGTTCTCCAACTGGTAATAGCTGTTTTCAGAAATACTGGAGAGTTTAAAAGGTTGGTTTTACAAAGGACTGTGAATTTTTTTCCTTGTGATTTTTTAAGTTTGGGTTCCGGTTTTTTCTATAGCAGTAATTTTATCATAATGATGGCCTTAGATTTTTCTTTGGTTGGATTTTGCAACAACCATGTAAACTTGTTTAACATTTTACTCTCAAGTAAAAGAAAATTCTCATTTGTGTTAAAGTGAACTCTAAAGCAACTTTACTACCAGGAAATAAAGGTGTATATAAAATAACAATGTTATAAAATTTAAAGTAGACATGCTATAAGTATATGAAATAAACAGAAATGAATCTTTAAAATATCTAGCTAGATATTTTTATTCATTCACTCATGCATTCAGTAGATTTTGTTTCCTAATAAGATATAAAAAATTGAACTACAACACATGTCGGAAAAAGTAGAAATTTAGGCAACATAAAAAGAGTGAGGTCCCATGCATTTTTAGCTCACTTTGTTAACCCCTGGTCTTCATTTTTCTGTGTAGTAACTCCTCTTTCACATTTTGATTGACCTAAAGAGTATCACCTATATGTTTGTCTTGTCCCCTTAAAGTGTAACTGCTGTTCTATAAAAGAGAATACATTCAATGTTTTAAAAATATTCAAGAGCTTTAGCTACCTTATCTATGAATTATGTCTCAAATAAACCCCTCTCTATTCCCACTACCACTGCTTTACTTTATAATTTGCTCAATTTTCATCTCGATTTCTAAAGATTCTCATGTTTTGCTTAACTTCATCATCCACAATGTTACCAGAGTGTGTTTTTCTAATATATAAACCTGGTCCTTTATTATTCACTTGCTTAAAATGATTCAGTGATGCACCATCATTTTCAGGATGAGACTCAGGCTCCACAAGACAGCATACTAATCACCTAGTACATCAAATGTCCTGTTTGATCTGGTCCTTAGTTACCTTTACAGCCTCATCTCTAACCAGGCTTGCCAGGTCCCACTGGCACCGTGCTAAATCACTTGATGCCGCAACCATATTTACCATTTTGCAGCTGGTTTTGCTCTGGTGTCTATGAAAACTCTGTCTTTTCTTCCTGGGATCTCTTTATGCTCCTTCTACTTGGAAACACTGACACAAACTCTTTCAAACTCACCTTAAGCTACTCTGTCCTTTTGCCATAAATCCCTCTTTACCTCCTCAGAATTAATATACTTTATCATAATAGGAAAATCCTGTATCATAAAAATAAAAATTCTTTATCAAAGTTCTGAGGTAGAATTAACAGTTCCCTCTATTGTGCCTCTGTCTGTAAGTTTTCCGTTAATTCATTCAATAGATATTTATTGAGCTCCCACTATACTCCAGGAATGGCGTCAGTGTCAGGAATTCAGTAGTGAACAAGACCAACAAATTATTCCCCTAACAAAGTTGACGTTCGTAAGGAATTCAAACAATAGAGAAGATAAATTCATACTTTGTGACTTGATGTTAGGTAGTGATACATGCTATGAAGAAAAATAAAGTACCTGAAGGGATAAGAGGGAGGGGAGGAAGTGGTGATTTTTGATTGAGTGATAAGGAAAGTCTTTCTGCGGAAGAGACTTAATTGTAATAATAATATTTATTTAAATTATATTGTGTATTGATAACTTAGGGAATGCTTTTTATGTATTATTTTAGCTCAAATAATACCTATATGGTACATTCCTACTTAACAGGGGAGAAAAACCAAGATGTAAGGTCAGACATATTTTAAGTGCTGTAACCCTCATTGGAGACCAGATTTCTACTGTCAGAGTACATGTTCTGACTTGGTAGATGCCCATGGAATTAAAAGGAGCTTAGATATGTTTATATGTGTGTCTGTAAATTCCCTCTTCCCACCCTGACAAAACACAGTGCCTGGTGGTAAGTTCTGAAGATATGATTGTTGGATAGGATTACTGGAATCACACTGCAGTGACAAGGGGATAAGTCATGGAGGTCAATCTTGACCCAGCCCTTTTCTGGCAAGCTCCAGTACAATTGCTTCTGTTTTGGTCTCTTTAACTTTACGCAAAATATTTCAGTTTATTTTAATTCATTTGGTTCATCCAGTTCTCTCTATAAAGTCTATTTTTAACAGAACATTCTCTATTTCAAAACTTGGGATAATGGATATAGGAATATCAATCTATTTCTTCATAGTGAATTTGTCAACATAATTTCTGGCTTCATCTTCAAAATATATCACAAATCTGACTGTTTGCCAAGAATGGTCCAGGCCACTGTCATCTCTCTTTTGAACTAAGGCAATAACCTCCTAATGCATTTCAAAGTGTACTCAAGAGTGGAATCTTACGGTTTACTCTCAAACCAGTCAGGATGAGTCTTGAAAAAATATTAATCAGATTACGTTCTACCCCAGCTTAGATAGCTGAAATATTTTCTCATCACACTTAAAATCTGAAGCCCTTATCATGACCTTCAAGGTCTGGTTGCCTTATCACTCTTCTTACCCACTCCTCTCCAAACACACTGGTCTCCCTGTTCATTGAACATGCCGAATTTATTCTTGGCCCAGGTTTCTTGAATTTGTCTCTACCTGTGATCCAGCTATAGACACAGTTTATTTCCTTACTTAGCTCTGATCTCTGTCAAAAAAGACATCTGCTTAGAGTGGCCTTTACTAATCACCACATATGAAAATTTTGTATGGACTCCTCAAGGGACTCAACTCATGAAAGCAATTTTGAAGGGGAACAAAGTTTTAGGCCTCACACTCTCTGATTTTAAAATATACTACAAAGCAACAGTAATTAAAACTATATGGTACTACCATAAAAATAGATATACAGCCCAATGGAACAGAATAGAGAGCCCAGAAATAAACCTTTGCACAAGTGGCTAAATAGTTTTTGACAAGGGTGCCAAGACTGCACAATAGGGGAAAAAACAGTCTCTTCAACAAAACGTGCTGAAAAAAACTGAATATCCACATGGTAAATAATGAAGTTGTACTCTTATCTTACACCACATATAAGATTTAACTGAAAATGGATTAAAGATTAAATATAAAATCTAAAACTGTTAAACTCCTGGAAAAATCATAGGGAAAAACTTCAAGGTAATTAGATTTGGCAATGATTTTTGATTCTGAAATAAAAGCAGATAACAAGATTTAAAAATAGACAATGGGACTACATCTAATTAAAAGCTTTTGCATGTCTAAAGAAACAATCAACAGAGTGAAAAGGCAATCTATGGAATGGAAGAAAATAATTGCAAATCATATATCTGATAAGGGGTTAATACACAGAATACAAAAGGAACTTCTACAACTCAACAATAACAACAACAAAACTCCAAATAACCTGATTAAAAATGGTCAGAAGAATAGACATTTCTCCAATGAAGACATACAAAGTAACCAATAAGCACATTAAAAGATGCTCAACATCACTAATCATCAGAGAAATACAAAACCAAAACCACAATGATATACTACTTTATATCCATCAGGATGGTCACTTTCAAAAGAAGAGAAAAAAAAGTCATTGAAGATGCTGAGAAGTTGCAACCCTTGTGCAATGTCCATGGAAATGTAAGCTGGTGCAGTCACTATGGATAAAAGGATGGAGGATCCTCATACAATTGAAGATAAGGTTACCATGTGATCCAGTAATCCTACCTCGCGGTATATATCCAGAAGAACTCAAAGCAGGATTTTGAAGAGATATTTGCACACTCACATTCATTGCAGCACTGTTCACAATAGCCAAAATGTGGAAGCAACGCAAATGTTCATCAATAGATGAATGGTTTACGAAAATGTGGTGTATACATACAATGGATTATTCTGCAGCCTTAAAAAGGAAGATCATTCTATCACATGCTACAACATGGATGAACCTTGAGGATATTATGCTAAGTAAAATAAGCCAGACACAAAAGGACATATGCAGTATGATTCCACTCATAGGAAATATCTAAAATAGTCAAAATCATAGAAACAGAAAGTAGAAGCGTGCACTTTAGAAATGCAAAATATAATCATTGAAAAAAAAAGGAGTTTTAGCAATAAAAGATATACTTGATAAAAACAGCTTCCATGAATAAAGAACAGATTAAATACAGTTAGAGAGAGAATTAATGACTTTTAAGATACATAAGTGGAAAAGTTTATAGAATGCTGCAAAAGGAGATAAAGAGAAAACAAAAAATGTGAGTTTTAGAATTAAGGAAGCTAGAATAATTATTTTTAATCTAGGTCTAAAAGAAGACCTGTAAAGAAAGAATTGAGAAAATGCAGAGAGAAAATATTTTAAAAGATAATACCAGGGAATTTTTCAGAGGTAATAAAAAATATAAATCCATTAATCTAGAAAGGAAAAACTACTTACAAAGGAACATCAGTTAGAATTATAGCAGATTTCTCCACAAAAAAAGAGAAAAATGGAAGCCAGAAGATAATGGCATAATATATTCAAGCAGTTAGAGTAAATAACTGATAATATATATTTGTGAAAATTGTTTTCAAAAACCTATTTTAAAATAAAGATGTGTACAGTTTACCACTTAGGATATTCCAAAAAATGATCTTCAAGGAGGAAACTGATCTCAGAAAAACTTTTTAAAGAGCAAGAAAAAAATTAAACAAATTAAATGACAAATATTAGAGAAATAAAATATGGTGTCAAATTATAATGATCTTGTTGAATTTGTGTAATTTTTTAAAAGGACGTAGAAATATATAGTTGAGAAGGAAACATATGTAAATTAGGAAGAGTAAGGTAGGTGAACATGTTTTAAGCCCTTTTATCATTAAAGAAGGAGGTCAACATATTATTTTATTTTATTGTTCCTAAGGTAACTTTGTACGGTAAAAATTTAAGAGCAAGAAAAATCAGTAGAGTCTATAAATTAAAAAAACAATATGTATTTTAAAAATTGACTTAAAAAACCCAAAGATTCAATAAATCAAAATTTAAAAACACAAAGGAGAAAGAGTTTTTAAAAAATGAGACTGATAGAAATCGAAAGTTAAGATGGTAGAATTGTGTCAATATATCAACTTTCACAATAACACCAAATGTTTTAGTTAAAAAATATGGTTAGCCATAAGAGAAAAGGAAAATGTAAAAGGGTAGGAAAATATATGGGGTAAATATTAGGAAAAGATCTGGTATAGCTCTAATCATATCAGACAAAATACACTTGAAGACAAAATGCGTCATTAGCAATGAAGGTTCACAACATCACAACCTAAAGTTTAATGTAATATAAAAATATATAATAATTTTAAATATATTTGCAACTAATGAACAGTATCAAAATAAACATAGAAAATTAATATAACTAAAGAAGGGTAGAGAAAAACTTTAATAGCACTGTGGTAGATTTGAACACTCCTTTAATTATTAATATTCAAGAAGATTAAAAAATCAGCAAAGATATAGAAGATTAGAACTTCCAACCTTGATTTAATGGACATACATGATATTCTATAACCAAAAATTAGAGAATTAATACCTTTTTCAAGTTCAAAGAGAGCATTTATAAAAATTGATTTCATATTTGGCCACAAAGCCAAGTTTGTTTTAACAAGTTTCAAAGAATAGGTAGACTACAGGTCCCATTCTCAATTCACAAAATATATCAGAAGTTGACCATGAAGAAGATAATTCACATTTATTTGGAAACTAAGAAAACAATTCTAAAGCACTTATGGGTCAAAAAGAAGAAATCTGAATAAAGACCTAAAAATATAATACAAATAATAGTGAAAATATTGTATATCAGAATGAGTTTGAATCTGTGATATTAGTAACTTAAGAATAATTTATAGCCTTTAATCATGTTATTGAATTGAAAATTAATGTAATAAATATTCAATTTGAATAATGATGATTTCCTTTAAAATATGGGATAAAGAAAAGATATTCACTATCATTACTTCTATTCAACAGTTTCTTGGCAGAACTTGCCAGCATAATAGAAAAAGAATGGAATGCATTAAGAATTGGAAGATTATAAAACTCTAAATTTCTGCAGATTATATGACTGCTTAGAAAACATGAAAGAGTCTATGGATACATTATTAGAAATAGTAAGAGAAAGTACCATTTATTTGCTTATTGAATCTGAGATCCAGTGCCATTTCTTTATATTCTGTAATGCTGGATATGGGACTCTGGAAACTAGTTCCTAGATGGCTTTGCCTGTAGAGGTTTGTCAGGGGAGACACTAGAGGAAAATTGATAGATGGAAGAAGAAAATGGACTTCCAGTGTAGTTTTGTGTGTGTGTGAACTTCAACTCTGATTCTAAAATTTATGTGGGAAAGCAATGAATCAAGAATGGGCAAGGAAGGACCTTCAAGATGGCAGAGGACTAAGAAATGGAGACCACCATCCTCCCCACAAATACATCAACATATGGAACAACTCCTACAGAACACTTACTGAACACTGGCAGAAGACCTCAGACTTCCCAAAAGCCATGTGGCTGACAGGGTTGTGGTGCTGCAGCCAGCTGTCAGGCCTGAGCCTCTGAGGTAGAAGAGCCGAGTTCAGGACGTTGGACCACCAGAGACCTCCATGCCCCATGTAATATCAATCAGTGAGAGCTCTCCCAGAGATCTCCATCTCAGTGCCAAGACTGAGCTCCACTCAATGACCAGCAAGCTACAGTACTGGACACCCCATACCAAACAACTAGCAAGACACAACACAACCGCATCCATTAGCAGAGAGGCTGATTAAAGTCATAATAAGTTCACAGACACCCCAAAACACACCACTGGACATGGTCCTGCCCACCAGAAAGACAAGATCCAGCCTCATCCACCAGAACACAAGCACCAGTCCCCTCCACCAGGAAGTCTAGACAACCCACTGAACCAACCTCACTCACTGGGGGCAGACACCAAAAACAATGGGAAATGTGAACGTGCAGCTTGTGGAAAGGAGACCCCAAACACAGAAAGTTAGGCAAAATGAGAAGACAGAGAAATATGCAGCAGATGAAGGAGCAACGTAAAAACCCACCAGACCAAACAAATGAAGAGTATATAGGCAGTCTACTTGAAATAGAATTCAGAGTAATAATAGTAAAGATGATCCAAAGTATTGGAAAGAGAATGGAGAAAATACAAAAAAACGTTTAAGAAGGAAGTAGAAGAACTAAAGAGCAGACAATGATGAACAACACAATAAATGAAATTAAAAATTCTCTAGGAGGAATCAATAGCAAAATAACTGAGGCAGAAGAATGGATAAGTGAGTAACCTGGAAGATAAGATAGTGGAAATAACTACTGCAGAGCAGAATAAAGAAAAATTGAAAAGAATTGAGGACACTCTCAGAGACCTCTGGGACAACACTAAACTCACCAACATTCGAATTATAGGGGTCCCAGAAGAAAAAGAGCAAAAGAAGGGGACTGAGAAACTACTTGAAGAGATTATAGTTGAAAAATTACCTACTATGGGAAAGGAAATAATCAGTCAAGTCCAGGAAGCACAGAGTCTTATACAGGATAAATCCAAGGAGAAACACTCTAGGACACATATTAATCAAACTACCAAAATTTAAATACAAAGAAAAAATATTGAAAGCAGCAAGGGAAAAGCAACAAATAACATACAAGGGAATCCTCAAAAGGTTAGCAGCTGATCTTTCTGAAGAAAATCTGCCAGCCAGAAGGGAGGGGCAGGACATATTTAAAGTGATGAAAAGGAGAAACCTACACCAAGATTACTCTATCCAGCAAGGATCTAATTCAAATTCGATGGAGAAATTAAAACCTTAACAGACAAGCAAAAGCTAAGAGAATTCAGCACCACCAAACCAGCTTTACAACAAATGCTAAAGGAACTTCTCTAGGCAGGAAACACAAGAGAAGGGAAAGAACTACAAAAACAAACCCAAAACAGTTAAGTAGATGGTAATAGGAGCATACATATTGACAATTACCTTAAATGTAAATGGATTAAATGCTCCAACCAAAAGACATAGAATTCGGAATGGATACAAAAACACCCGTATATATGCTGTCTAAAGAGACCCACATCACACCTAGGGACACATACAGACTGAAAGTGAGGGGATGGAAAATGATATTCCATGCAAATGGAAATCAAAAGAAAGCTGGAGTAGCAATTCTCATATCAGACAAAATAGATTTTAAAATAAAGACTATTACAAGAGACAAAGAAAGACAATACATAATGACCAAGGGATCAATCCAAGAAGAAGATATAACAATTGTAAATACTTATGCACCTAACATAAGAGCAGTTCAATACAAAAGGCAAATGCTAACAGCCATAAAAGGGGAAATCAACAGCAACACAATCATAGTAGGGAACTTTAACACCCCACTTTCACCAATGGACAGGTCATCCAAAATGAAAATAAATAAGGAAACACAAGCTTTAAATGATACATTAAACAAGATGGACTTAAATGATATTTATAGGACATTGAATCCAAAAACAACAGAATACACTTTCTTCTCAAGTGCTCATGGAACATTCTCCAGGATAGATCGTATCTTGGGTCAAAAATCAAGTAAATTTGTGAAAATTGGTAAATTTAAGAAAATTGAAATCATATCAGGTATCTTCTCTGACCACAAAGTTATGAGACTAGATACCAATTACAGGAAAAAAACTGTAAAAATTACAAACACATGTAGGCTAAACAAAATGCTACTAAATAACCAAGAGATCACTGAAGAAATCAAAAAGGAAATCAAAAAATACCTAGAAACAAATGACAATGAAAACACGATGACCCAAAACCTATGTGATGCAGCAAAAGCAGTTCTAAGAGGGAAGTTTATAGCAATACAATCCTACCTCAAGAAACCAGAAAAATCTCAAATAAGCAACCTAACCTTACACCTAAAGCAATTAGAGAAAGAAAACAAAAAAAAAAAACCGCCCAAAGTTAACAGAAAGAAAGAAATCATAAAGATCAGATCAGAAATAAATGATAAAGAAATAAAGGAAACAATAGCAAAGATCAACAAACCTAAAGCTGGTTCTTTGAGAAGATAAGCAAAATTGATAAACCATTAGCCAGATTCATCAAGAAAAAAAGGGAGAAGACTCAAATCAATAGAATTAGAAATGAAAAAGAAGTAACAACTGATATTGCAGAAATACAAAGGATCCTGAGAGATTACTACAAGCAATACATGTCAATAAAATGGACAACCTGGAAGAAATGGACAAATTCTTAGAGAAGTAGAACCTTCCGAGAGTGAACCAGGAAGAAATAGAAAATATAAACAGACCAATCACAAGCACTGAAATTGAAACTGTGACTAAAAATCTTCCAACAAACAAAAGCTCAGGACCAGATGGCTTCACAGGTGAATTCTATCAAATATTCACAGAAGAGCTAACACCTATCTTTCTCAAACTCTTCCAAAATATAGCAGAGGGAGGAATACTCCCAAACTCATCTACGAGGCCACCATCACCCTGATACCAAAACCAGACAAAGATGTCACAAAAAGGAAAACTACAGGCCATTATCACTGATGAACACAGATGCAAAAATCCTCAACAAAATACAACAAATAGAATCCAACAACACATTAAAAGGATCATACACCATGATCAAGTGGAGTTTATCCCAGGAATGCAAGAATTCTTCATTATACGTAAATCAATCAATGTGATACACCATATTAAAAAATTGAAGAATAAAAACCATATGATCATCTCAATAGATGCAGAAAAAGCTTTCAACAAAATTCAACATCCATTTATGATAAAAAGTCTCCAGAAAGTAGGCATAGAGGGAACCTACCACAACATAAAGAAGGCCATATATGACAAACCCATAGCCAACATCATTTTCAATGGTGAAAAACTGAAACTATTTCCACTATGATCAGGAACAAGATGAGGTTGTCCACTCTCACCACTATTATTCAACATAGTTTTGGAATTTTTAGCCACAGAAGTCTGAGAAGAAAAAGAAATAAATGGAATCCAAATCGGAAAAGAAGAAGTAAAATTGTCACTGTTTGAAGATGACATTATACTATACATAGAGAATCCTAAAGATGCTACCAGAAAACTACTAGAGCTAATCAATGAATTTTCTGAAGTAGCAGGATACAAAATTAATGCACAGAAATCTCTTGCATTCCTATACACGAATAATGAAAAATCTAAAAGAGAAATTAAGGAAACACTCCCACTCACCACTGCAACAAAAAGAATAAAATACCTAGGAATAAACCTACCTAAGTAGAGATAAAAGACATGTATGCAGAAAACTATAAGACACTGATGAAAGAAATTAAAGATGATACAAACAGATGGAGAGATATACCATGGTCTTGGATTGGAAGAATCAACATTGTGAAAATCACTATACTACCCAAAGCAATCTACAGATTCAGTGCAATCCCTATCAAACTACTGATAGCATTTTTCACAGAACTAGAATAAAAAATTTCACAATTTTTATGGAAACACAAAGGACCCCAAATAGCCAAAGCAATCTTGAGAAAGAAAAATGGAGCTGGAAGAATCAGGCTCCCTCACTTCAGACTATACTACAAAGCTACAGTAATCAAGACAGTATGGTACTGGCACAAAAACAGAAATATAGACAATGGAACAGGTTAGAAAGCCCAGAGATAAACCCACACACATATGGTCACCTTATGTTTCATAAAGGAGGCAAGAATATACACTGGAGAAAAGACAGCCTCTTCAATAAGTGGTGCTGGAAAAACTGGACAGCTACATGTAAAAGAATGAAATTAGAACACTCCCTAACACAATACACAAAAATAACTCAAAATGGATTAAAGATCTAAATGTAAGGCCAGACACTATAAAATGCTTAGAGGAAAACACAGGCAGAACACTCTATTACATAAATCACAGCAAGATCCTATTTGACCCACCTCCTAGAGAAGTGGAAATAAAAACAAAAATAAATAAATGGAACCTAATGAAACTTAAAAGCTTTTGCACAGCAAAGAAAACCATAAACAAGAGGAAAAGACAACCCTTAGAATGGGAGAAAATATTTGCAAATGAAGCAAAGGACAAAGGATTAATCTCCAAAATATATAAGCAGCTCATGCAGCTCAATACCAAAGAAAACAAACAACCCAATCCAAAAATGGGTGGAAGACCTAAATGGACATTTCTCCAAAGAAGATATACAGATTGCCAACTAACACATGAAAGGATGCTCAACATCACTAATCATAAGAAAAATGCAAATCAAAACCACAATGAAGTATCACATCACACTGGTCAAAATGGCCATCATCAAAAAATCTACAAACAGTAAAACCTGGAGAGGGTGTAGAGAAAAGGGAACCATCTTGCACTGTTGGTGGGAATGTAAATTGATGCAGCCACTATGGAGAACTGTACGGAAGTTCCTTAAAAAACTAAAAATAGAACTACCATATGACCCAGCAATCCCACTACTGGGCATATACCCCGGGAAAACCATAATTCAAAAAGAGTCATGTACCACAATGTTCACTGCAGCACTATTTACAATAGCCAGGACATGGAAGCAACCTAAGTGTCCATCAACAGATAAATGGATAAAGAAGATGGGGCACATATATACAATGGAATATTACTCAGCCATAAAAAAAAAAATTGAGTTATTTGTAGTGAGGTGGATGGACCTAGAGTCTGTCATACAGAGTGAAGTAAGCCAGAAAGAGAAAAACAAACACTGTATGCTAACACATGTATATGGAATTTTAAAAAAAGAATGGTTCTGATGAACCTAGGGTCAGGACAGGAATAAAGACACAGACATAGAGAATGGACTTAAGGACACGGGGAGGGGGAAGGCTAAGCTGGGATGAAGTGAGAGAGTGGCACTGACATATATACACTGCCAAATATAAAATAGATAGCTTGTGGGAAGCAGCCGCATAGCACAGGGATATCATCTCGGTGCTTTGTAACCACCTAGAGGGGTGGGATAGGGAGGGTGGGAGGGAGATGCAAGAGGGAGGGGATATGGGGATATAAGTATACGTATAGCCAGTTCACTTTGTTATACAACAGAAGTTAGCACAACAATGTAAAGCAATTATACTCCAATAAAGATGTTAAAAAAAAAAAAAGAATAAGCAAGACACACCTGAAAATAAATGATGGAGGACTTGTCCAACTACAAGACTATATAAAGTTATAACTAAGATAGTATGGTATTGGCAAAGCACAGAAAAATTGACCCATAGGATAGACTACAAAATGTATAACCATATTCCTATTTGTATGGAAATTTGATATATGAGAGACAATGTTTCATATCACTAGGGAGAGTAGGAACAAGTCAACAAAAATAACTGGAAATATTGGTTATCCACAAGGAAAAAAGATGAACTTGGATTCTTCATCTCACACTCAAAAATCAGTTCCAAATAGATTAAAAACCTAAATGTCAAGCACAAACTTTAAAATGCTTAGAAGAAAAGATAGTTGAATATATTTCTGATGTGAAGTCAGGAGTGATTTCTTTTTTTTTTTTTTGCGGTACGCGGGCCTCTCACTGTTGTGGCCTCTCCCATCGCGGAGCACAGGCTCCGGACACACAGGCTCAGCGGCCATGGCTCATGGGCCCAGCCGCTCCGCGGCATGTGGGATCTTCTGGACCAGGGCATGAACCTGTGTTCCCTGCATTAGCAGGCGGACTCTCAACCACTGCGCCACCAGTGAAGCCCAGGAGTGATTTCTTAAGACAAATCATTAAGGAAGAGGTTGATGAATTGGATTATATTATTATTAAGACTTCCTGTTTATCAAGAAATACTGTAAAAGGGAGTGAATGAAAAGACAGAAACTAAGAGAAGATAATTGCAACATATATAACCTGTAGAGGATTAATAACAATAATATGTAAAGAACCTCACTAAATCAATGAGAAAAAGGCCGACATTCTTATTTTAAAATGGGAAAAATGCTGAATAGAGATTTGACAGAAAACACTGTGACCCTTTAGTTTCCCCACCTCCAAAAAAGAAAGGATGTTCAACTCATTAGAAATTAGGGAAATGTAAATTAAAACCACAAAAAGACATAATTTTTGCCTCTTCAATTGTCAAAAATTAAGTATGACAATTTAAAGCATTGGAGGAGACATAAGTTTTCTTATTTATTAATGATGTGAATGTAAGTTGGTACAACTACTTAGGCAAACAATTTGGCATCATCTTGTAAAGTTGAAAATTCATTTATCCTGTAACCCAGCAATTCCTTTTCTACAGTGTTTCTCAAACCTCAATGTGCATATACATAAAACAGAGATCTTGGTAAATTGCAAATTTTCAAGAATGTGCCAAGATTCCATGTTTTTAGCAAGGTCCCGGGTGATGCCCACACAGCCAGTCAGCTCACACTTTGAATAGCAAGACAAACCCAACACAAACTTTGCATATGTGCAAAGAGAGATGTGTATAGAATATCCATAATGGTCCTTTAAAAAATAGCAAAAGAGTAGCAAAACCCAAATGTGCATCAATAAAAAAGTTAATGTAGTATCAAATGGTATATTATACAGTGGTAAAAATAATCAACTATGGCTAAACAGAATAACATGAATGAATCTTGGTAATAGAACATTGAGTGAAAAAGCAAATCTGAGAAGACTGATATATTTTTTATAAAGTTCAATATTAAGTAAAATAAGACAGTATATTATTTATGTATAAATATATATGAAACAATTATAATTATGAAAGCAAAATCAAAAAATGATAAACACAAAATTCAGGACAATGGTTTTCATGGTGGGAGTGGCCATTAGAAGGGTAACATAGGCACGAAGGTAACAGGCTCATGGAAGTGACAGGTAACACTCTACTTCTTGGAATGGATGCTTTACCGATGGGTATCATTATGTTATTAAAAAATGAATTTCAAAAATACATCAAAATCAAGAGAAAATAATATCTAATAGTATATATTTCAGTACTTCATATATATTTTATATCTTAGAATTTATCCTCTCAACATTCCTATGCATTTGATATATCATAAAATTACAATGAAGAAACTGAGGAAAAGAGAGGTAAGGTAACTTTCCAGTATAATAAATGATATCCAGAGATTTCTCAAGACAGCAAACTAGAGAGCATCCTTGCTTCTTCTCTTACTCTTGTACCTCACATCCAGTTTATCAGCAATTTCTAATGAATAGGCCACCAAAATGTAGATCAAATTTGTCCATTTCTCCCCATCTCCACTTCTACCACCCTAGTGCAAGCTTCAGTTGATCTGGCCTGAACTACTGCAATGCTTCTAGCTAATCTTTCTGCTCCCTCTCTTACTTCCTGTTACGGGTCGAATTTAAGCCCCCCAAATATTCATATGTTGAAATACTAACCCCCAGTACCTCAGAATAACCATATTTGGAGGTCTCTATAAAGACAGGGGCCAAAGCCTGTATTTTTAACCACTTCAGACATTGTTCCTGTCAGGTTTCCAGAGTTAAGTTGCTTTGCTTCAAGGGCCCATACATCACTGAAAGATTCGGGCTAGGTAATACCCAAAGAAACTTTTATTCTAAAGTCCCTCATAGACTAGCAGATTCCTTGGCTCGAAATAACCTATTCAGAGATTGTCTGGTATTCTATTCTCCCTTAGGTGTTATGCAGATTCCCATTCTACATCAATTCAGTTTTAAATATTGCTGTTAAAAGATGAGGGAGAGGACTGGAGAGATCATTTGTTCTGCTAATTACACTTGGCCAGTTAACATTGGCCAAGGATTGACACTCCTTTGAGTATTTCTATTCCCCAGACAAATACATAGTCTAAAAATTGGGGCCATTTTTATGGGACCTGAGCATTTTGTTGATAGGAACATGGCTTTTCTTCTCTTTAGTTAGAAAGACTAAAGCTTTCCAAGATTTTGCAATCACTTTTCCAATTTGTCAACTCACTGGCAAAAAAAAAAAAAAAAAAAAAAAAAATTCCATCTGTCTTCTCATTTCTATTCCTTGGCATTTTCCCAGAAAAATTCTGGGAGGAAGGTTCCATTTCAATTTTTTTTAATGGCCTTTAGTCCTGAGCACAATCATCTTAATTCTAGGTTTATTATTAAAATTTTATTGTTCTAAGAAAACAATAACCTTTATTTGTCTAAGATGGAAATTACAAGTACTATGACTTCATGGCTATTAGGATGTATAAAGAGGTGTTCAGATGTTTTAGCCTTGAAAATGGCTTTGTCCAAATTCTTAACAAAGACTTGCTTAGAAAAGGATTATTTTAAAATTAAAAGAATGGGAAATCTAATGCCATTTGCTAAACTTTTTGATCATGACTTAGATATCACAATTTAGATCATTTCAATAAGAGACATTGCCTGGTAAATAGACATCCAGATTTTATCAGGAAAGACTGCCAACGATGCAAATAAATCACCACACTCTCAGAAGTGGATGTACCCACTTAAATTATTTTCCAGATATGTATTTTGAAAAGCCCTTGGGGGAGAGTTTCTTGACTATTACAATCTCGAGAACTACTTCTAACTCCCAGTTCACCACCATTCTCATAGCTGTTTAGGCTATTGCTAAGGTTGGAGTTTCCTCGACGACTGCTAGCATAGTTTTAGCTATGCCAGGGTTGTACTTTACCTCATTCCACTATTTTAGCAACAGCTGAAGAGGTAATACTGTAAAAAAAAAAAAAAAAAAGAAAAAAGAAGGTAAGCCTAATGAATGCCAGAAAGTAACTCTAGAGCAATTTTAGCTTATCTTTTTGCAATAGGTATATTTTTAAATATTCTCAATTTCAAACAGGGCAACCATTCTAAGTTTGCCTTATCTCTAGCCTTTCTTTACCCTTCCTCAGACAAGAAACAAGTGGAATTAGATTTCACTTAGACCTTGAAAAAGTAACTGGAGACACACTTCAGGGCTATTTGTAACCATGATAGATGTCACCACACTCAGTACTAGAGAAGCCTTTCATTTATGTACTTTTTTTTCTAAAGTGTATCTAATTCTCGCTTCAGAGATGAAGTATCAGGCAGCAGTCAGCCAGGTTCCAATTAATTCTTTTACCGTAGAAGTAAAATGCTTCCTTTGTTTCCCAAGTAAACCCATCTAGCACCTGCTGAGCTGAAGTATTAGATACACAAATTCCAATAGCATGAGTCCAAGATCTCCCTCCTTGAGAGGATGAGAATGTTTAGCTTATGATAAAAGAATTCTCTCTCACTTGTACCTTTTCCATGTCGAGTTTAGAGTGAGGACAAAACTTGAAGGTTTGGTTATTCACTTGGAAAGTAAGCTGTTATGCTGTCTCCTCTCTCTCTTCCTCCTCCTCTTCTTCTTTCTTCTCCTTCCTCCCCCTCCCCCTCCTCCTTCTTCTTCTCCACCGAAGACAAGATAATGTAAGTATGTAAGCTGTGGCAACAAACAAACAACACTGATAAACGATTCAGTTTGTACAAACAACCCAAATAGGCTATTTTTTAAAATCATTAACAGTTTTATGCAAAACCCTAATATAATTACCTCCTTTAAAAATCAAAAGAGGGCTTCCCTGGTGGCACAGTGGTTGAGTGTCCGCCTGCCGATGCAGGGGACGCGGGTTCGTGCCCCGGTCCGGGAAGATCCCACATGCCGTGGAGCGGCTGGGTCCGTGAGCCATGGCCGCTGAGCCTGCGTGTCCGGAGCCTGTACTCCGCAACAGGAGAGGCCACAGCAGTGAGAGGCCCGCGTACCGCAAAAAAGAGTTCCATGAGGTAAACCTTGCCCTTATTTTACACACTAGGAATTTGAGGCTCAGGGAATTTATATTAACTAGCCAAATTTCATACCGATGGTGAGATCTGAAGCTGAGGTTTCAACACAGATCTGTCTCATCCTAAAGACTGTGAACTATTCTGTAGACATTCACACCCATTTTTGAAAAGAAGAAAATGAAGCAAAGTTTCCTGGCCAAGTAGGTGGTTTTATAAAGCAGAAAGAACACTCAGTGGGAATGGAGAGGCCTGGGTTATATATTGGTTATGCCACTAAGTATCTGGCTGAGTGATTACTTCTTTGATCTTTGTTATCTTCATACATAAATCAAGAAGACTGGAATAAATGAGCCCACAGTCTACTGAGCTGTAAGTGTCTATGAGTTTTAACTGATTCAAGGCCACAGAGCAAGACTTTGGGATCACCATGTGTCTTGACTATCTCAGTATTCTTCCTATTGGTCCCCTTGATGACACAGGTTACCCAGGCAATTGCAGGGAGCAGGGCTAGACATGTGCCATCCTACAAAGGAGGTGAAGCTGGACTTTGGCTCATCCTGGGTTGTCGCCTCTTTCGCTGTCTCTCTACAGCTTATGGTTTCCAGACTGTCCACTCAATCTCCAGTAGCCTTATCCTACCTGGAGGCTGCTGAGAGACACTAAGAAGGACACCCCAGGCAGAAAATAACCCATGGGCTCTTCTTGATTCTTATACTCTTAAGAAGAAACAGGTTACTCAGTTTTGTAGATAGATACAAATTGGTTCCTCTCTTTCATTAATTCAAAGGCCTACTCCATACTACTTACCCTTTTCCATGACCTCACCTCTGCAGAACTTTCCCACCCCTGTAATAAGCTTCCTCTGCCTTCTATGGTTATTCTGCTTTTACTACAACCTGAGATGAGTCAGTAATGTTCTTTCCCTTAAGAATATAAAAAGTCCAAAGGAGACACAGAAAAGAATGTGGTCATTGCAAGGTAGCTAAAGATGAAATCCATCAACTCCTGGCGCAGAAGCTCTTTGTTAGTTTCCTTCTAAAACTATAAAGTATTTATTTGTTTGCTTTGTTTGTTTGTTTGTTACATGTTTGCTTATTTGTTTTCTCTTCCTTACTTATGCATGTAACCCTGGTATCTTTCTAATGAATCTGCCTCTATGTTTAAACTAGCCAGAGTTGCTTTTGGTAGTAACTCAAAGAACCTAAATTGATTCAGAATGGTTTGCTTCCTTCAGATCCTTATAAAATGTCACCTTGCTCAAATTCCCTTAACTAATTTTTGAAATCTCTTCACACATCCTATCCCATTCCTCCACACTTGTCACCACCTAATATGTATATTTTATTTATTTACATTCTCTTATTAATTGTTTTACCCCTAATAGAATATAAGTTCCATGGAGGCATATATTTTAGTCTTTTACTTCTAATGCTCTCTCTCCAGGGCCTACTGGAGCATTAGCTCCTGGCACATATAAGTCACTTAGTAAATATTTGTTGAATGCATAGACATTTACGGGACTAAATTGTTGGGGTATCGTTTATCTCTCTCTCAGGACTTTGAGTCTCCTAATAATAAACTCTTCTCCCTTCTCTTCTCTTCCCTTCTCTCCTTTCTCTCTCTCTTTCTTTCGCTGTCTGTCTCTCTCTCTTTTTTCCACAAGGCCAAATTGCTTGTTAGTTTGCCTGTTTTCTAGTTGACAGATTTGTAGGATGACACAGTATAAAATTTTCCCTAGCAGACTTATACATACAGCTCACCATTCTCACCTATCTAATAATATAGAATAGAAAAGTAAGATTTAGTTGTGAGCTTGGGGTCTCCAGTGTTGCTGGCCTCTGATGTCTGACCGTCATCTAGAAAAAGAGTGTTTTCCATTTGGGCCAACAGTGTTACGGAGTAACATTGGGAGTAAAAAATCATCTCAAAGAAATTTGCATCTGTATGGCCTTGACTTCTGTGCATTTATTCTCCAGATGCCTGGGGCAGAGAAGAAGAGTGGAATGCAGGACAGAATAGAGACATGATGAGTCCTTGGTCTTGGCCATCATTCAATATCTTTTTCTCCTTGGATACGGGAAATTGAAAAGTTAAAAGAAAAGACAAATGCTTAGAAAATACAATAAACAGAAACAACTTGATGAAGACCAGATTCCTTATTCCACATGTAATCCATCAGGTTTTCTCACATTATTTTTTAAAAAGTGCTAGGACATTCCATTCAAAGATATAAAATAAGTTCATTTATAGTATAAAATAAATATGCACAAATTCTAGAAGATGACACAAAACTTTTTCCTTTGTTTTGGGAGATCCTCTGTAATGCTTTTTTTCCTTTCCGACAGGAACCACAATAGGGTCAGCAAATTGTGACATTTAAATCAATTTTACTGATTACAGGAGAAAAATGGAACACCTGCAAAATCTCTTTTAAAAACCTTCTTTTTCAGAGATTAACTGGCCTTGCTCTTTATGTTTTCGATAGGGAGTAAAGAAAAATTTGTGATCTAGTGTCTTGATTAGGTAAGAGAAATATGAGAAATACATTCAGGTGTTACCAAGGGCCCATAGTTTCTTACAAGTTCTTTCTGATCTAAAGCGCATTTCTTTTTATTAGTTTACTCCTTCTGAACTGAAATCTTTGATTTCTTTGCACCACCTCTCCGTTCTCTCCCCCAGCTCTCCCCCTAGTCTCTGAGGAACGAATCCTTGCAGAATCCTCCTACAGGGGACAAAATATCACTTAAAGAAATCTGATAGAAATAAAAGTACATGAATTCATCTACTTAAGTTGTAAAACGTGATGCAGGTCTAGTTGTTCTCAGACATTGTGAAGATTACGCATTTTTAATAAAAATCAACATTATTGACAAGGATGAACTTTGAGCATAATCTCATGAAAAAACCAACCACGGCTAAGAATTTTGAGTCCTTATCATCATGTACTCTAAATGTTAAAGGATAAAGAGAAGTTCTCAGGTGCTCAATGAAAACTGTTTTCATTCTCTCTAGCTCCCTCCAACCCATATTTCATGCCCTGGAGAACATCCCTGGCTAAATACTGATCGACTGAATGTAGTATCTGGGAAGGTGTCCTCAGCAATAATTCTAACACTCCTTTAAAGACCTAGTCTGACCACTCAATGCTCTTAATACATCATGCTTTCCCACCTCGATGTCCAAACACTTTTACGGGGGATTTAAATGCCACTTTTTCTGTAAAGTCATTATTGCCTCCCATCATGAAATCAAATCACAGTCTCTTTCCCTGAACCTCCTGCCTGTCTGTCCCTCTCCCCACACCTCTAATTCTTTCTTTGCTTCAGGTGAGCTCTATGACAGTCCCTACTGTCTCATGCCACATACCATTTTATACCTTGTGTTAAGCTTGTTTACACACCTCTTCTCCACCTGTCTGGAAGATGAGTTCTATGGAAGAGGTGTTTATCTCCATTTATTCAAATGATTACTAGGGTAATACTTTCACCAAAAAGTGTTCTTGGCTTGGGGGACAGACACAAGGTGGCTTCCCACCTGTAACTGATGTCTGCTAAACGTGCCAAAGCATCTCTTGTGCTGGACCAGTGGGAAAAGAGGAAAGTTTCCTTTCTCTACAGCCAGGGAATAAGCTCATGATAACAAAGAAGCCAGCAAAAGGAATTAATGCTAAAGACTAATTAATATCTTTTGTAAAGATGTTTATAAGTTTCCCAAGAGATAGATTCAGTGCCTAGAAATAGGGATCCTGTCAGTGCTGGAGCTGACAGTCTGTCTACAGCACACCCCTCCCAGCCTGAGCGGCTTTTAAAATGGATTGTTATGATAGATTCCATCTGGTGAAAATGGAAAGAAAACCATGCAGGTTTTTCATTACAGTCCCCACATTGGCATAATGGCCAACTGGCAGGGTGTGCTTTCAAGGTTTCTCTATTTTTCTCTCCCTTCTCATAAGCTATGGAAAGTTCTAAATTTTAAAGAACAACAAGGCTATATTTCAGAGGTGCCAGAGTGAAATTCTATGCTGTTCTCTCTACCTCAAGCTTAAGTAACTCTTTAATAACCGATTATAATATAGCTAAAGGAAATTCCCCAGCTTTGAAAACTTCTGCTGTAGGCCCTGGTCTTCCAGGAGACACAAGGAAAAAGAAAATGGTTGAGATCAGTAATCACAATTTAATTAAAAATAGACAGCAAAAATTTTCAGAGTGTTTTGTTTGAACAATCTGAATCAGTATCACCATGAAGTCATGATAAAAGTACAGATTCCTGGGCTCCATCTCAAATTTACTAAGTCAGAGTCTCTGATACTAAAGCTTTGGAATGTGAAAGTTGGACAAGTTCCCTGGATGATTCTAAATTTTAAGAATCCCTTAGGTAAGGGTATGGAAAGAATATTGAAAGTTTCTAGAAGGAATCTTCATTTTAAAATGTGCTTCTTTTTGGGTCATTTATAGAAGGCATGATTTGTTTTTTGAATTTTATTTATTTGTTATACAGCAGGTTCTTATCAGTTATCTGTTCTATACATATCAGTGTATATATGTCAATGCCAATCTCCCAGTTCATCCCACCACCACCATACACCCACACCACCGCCCCCAGCTTTCCCCCCTTGGTGTCCATACGTTTGTTCTCTACATCCGTGTCCCCACCCCTGGAAGGCATTATTTTTAAAATCTGAATTTAGATCATTGTTCTTCTAAGAATTTAGAGAAGGGTAAGAGGTACATTTAAAATTACTTTGAGGTACTTTCCCTAATATTCATAGATTGAATAAGTTAAAAGCAATGCAATTAGGTGGCCATTAAAGGACTTAAAAAGCCAAAAAAAAATCACGTATTCTTGCATAAAGTTTATGAATTTGAGATAAAATCCTAGAAATGATTATAGGGAGTGAGCTGTCAACTTATGAAGCCAACAGCTTGGAGGCTTTTTGAGCAATTGAAAATGAATTTAACAGTGAAAATATTTGTTGTCCTTTGGCTGAAAACGTTATTTGAAATGAATATGTTTGGCTTGGGAGAAATTTGTGAATGTATAGTGGATTATGGGGCCAGTTCTTTTTAGATTTATAATATTTCAAATACAATCTGCAATATTCTACCTGAGGGGAAAAATCCTTAGTAGCAAGTACTCCCAGCAAAGTCACTTTAGATTCCAATAACTTTGCTTTACTTTACAAGAATTTTTTTTTTTTCCTGTGGTACACGGGCCTACTCACTGTTGTGGCCTCTCCCATTGCGGAGTACAGGCTCTGGACACGCAGGCTCAGTGGCCATGGCTCACGGGCCCAGCCGCTCTGCGGCATGTGGGATTTCCCGGACCGGGGCATGAACCCGTGCCCCCTGCATCGGCAGGCGGACTCTCAACCACTGCGCCACCAGGGATGCCCACAAGAATTCTTTTCTATAAAATGTGTATCCTTGTTCAATTTTCCCCTCAGATTTTTCTTTTTCTCTAACAATTCTCTTTAGCTAAATTCCAAGCAGATGTAAGAATGACTTTGATTATAATGGAAAATATACAAATGTGAGAATAATAACAATCATTTCATTTTGGGTACAGATCTCTTAAAAAAATTTTTTTTATTAAAAAAAATTTTTTTATTAAAGTATGGTTGATTTATAATGTGTAAATTTTTACTTTTTTAAAAATTTATTTTATTGGATACAGATCTCTTTATAAACAAAATGCTTAAGCTCACTACGAACTTTCAGGTAAATGTGGAGAAACTATTTTGTAGTTTGAGGAGGGAAGGAAAAGGATATTTTGAAAATCCAATGTCTATCGGTCCTCTCGCTGAGGTGTTAAGTCTGATTTAAGTGTGCAGACAGTGCAAAGACAATTCCAAAGGGCTTCAGACAGTCATTTGACACTGTGATAGCTCAGGTGGCCCAGCTGATCATGTTTCCCCAGGCAGAATTAGAAAGTGTAAGTTTTTATAAAATTTTAATTTGATATTGGTTTTTCCTTACTGGTTTAATAAGGTAAATCCATCTTTACTAATAGCAATCACACACATACATTCTCTCTCACAAGCACAGAGAGACTGAAATATTAAGGATTCTAGAAATAAGGTCTTCAGAATCAATAGACACAGTTAAAATGATATGGTAGATAGCATTCCCTAGAATCTTCATAGTAGAAAAGCCAAATATGAGGAAACACGGCTATTTGAATTGGATTTGCGGAAAAGTTCTGATTGTGTCACATTTCCATTATAAAACGTAAGAACTGTTGCAGAAAGGATTTATTCCAGGCTCCTCTAATACCCTAGCACATATTTTGTACTTATTGCGTATGATTATTTCATAATAGCCTTAAACACAAATTATGGTACAGAGACTTCGAGTGGGTTTGTTTTAACAAATTAGTCTTTGGGAGACTCAATAACTGGCAAATGGATGGGGACTGGCAAATGGATGGGGAAGTAGTTTGACATCTCAGTTCTTAAGAATTGTGGGGTAAACTATCTCTTCTATATTGTTTGTACCTTTTATAGCATTTAGCAAGGTAAATGATGGTAAACTTGATTTGATATGATCTAAATCTGAAATAGTGTGACATTTCTTGGCTTAAAACCTTGATCCAGCAGCCACATAATCAAAAACTTTCCCCAATATTAACTTTCTATTTATACCTTTCACATTGTTTTTCTTTACACACAAAAAACAGCTCATGTTAAGGCCATCAGTTACTGCCATCAAATTCTAAATTAATTACAAGTGAAGTAAGTGACCAAAGACAACGACCATTTCAAAATCTTTATCCTCCTTGAACTTTCTGAAGCACTGAACACTGATAGGTAATTAGTAATAAAATTTAAATAGATGAAGATTCTTTTTATTATTGATCTTGAATCACACAGCTTCTTTTTCCTGTTTTCTCTTTTGTTCATTTAAATACTACTTTGTTTGTATTTTCACCGGGAAAAAACTGAAATTACACTGTATACAAAGTTGTAAAAAATAGTATGGTCCTGAGAGGTACAAAATTAGTGATGAGATTTTTTAATGCAAAAATAGTTAATTAGTTAATAAATTTTTCTTCAGACTACTAGAAGGTATCTTTATAAAAAAAAATTGGACAAAGAACAAAAGGCATTTGTTTGAGGTTTTCACAGCACAACTGCAATCACTTTATTTCTGCTTCCCTAACTTAGCAGATAGAGAGTGAAGAAAGGTTGGCTGTATTACCACCAGTGCAGTTTGTTTCTTCAGATTCAATAAATGAAATTCACAGTGGTTTCTGGAATTTCCATTACTGTACACTGGCACCAAGCATAGAATAAAAAACACATTTTATTTGGTTTTATTCAAGAAAAGTAGGTTTGTATTACACTTCTTCAGTACTTTAGCTATGGTAGTCAAACAATAGCACCAAACATTTTTTTCTTTAGAGTTTAAAAATTTTTTTTTGATGCCTCAATTAGGAATGGCATCATTTTAGTAGAAAAAGAAGGCATCTTATCCAAAGTTAGGAATATGGAAAATATGGATGTGGTTTCTAGCCAGGAACATGAATGATTATTCCAACAAGAACACGGAAAGAACATTGTCATACAACATCCTAGCAGTTTTTAAAAGATCTGCTAAAGAAAAAGTCAGACTTTCAATTGCAGGTCGTGGACAAGAGGTACACATTGTAAGGTTGAATCGTAAAAAGAACTTGCTGGTTTAAAAAGTAAGAAACAGTGAGATATAACCAATAACATTTATATAAATTAAAAATGCGTTAATATAAAGATACATATTTTAAAGGAACAAATACAAACCAAAAGGTGTATATTAGATTAAAAGTATTGTTCATAAGGAGGGGCACAAGAAAAGCAAATGGTAAAAACTGCAAAATATTAACAAAACACAAGAGAGGCCTATATGGACAATTAACACAATCAGCCACACTTGAAGTCTGGCTAAATAAACAAACAGAATGCCAGTTTCCTGATTCATTAAGGTGTGTTTGAGGCACATTTCTTACTTTTTAAAAAAAGGCACTTCTTTTTCTTTTTTTATACTTATTTGTTTGGCTGCACCAGGTCTTAGTTGCCACCTGCAGGATCTTTAGTTGTGGCATGCAAGCTCTTAGTTGCGGCATGCGAACTCTTAGTTGCAGCATGCACGTTGGATATAGCTCCCCGACCAGGGATCGAACCTGGGCCCCCTGCATTGGGAACGCAGAGCCTTACCCACTGGACCATCAGGGAAGTCCCCCGACGGACATTTCTTGAACCAGCTTTTCACTACAATTCCAGTTAGACCTTTCCCTTTAGCGTTCTGACGCTCTTATTCCTTAAAATAGCAGTGATGTTAACAGCTAAACTTTGATGATTGCCAATGTTCTATGTGTTTTATATATTGATTTATACCTAATTTTCAAAACAACCAATGAGGTAATGTCATCATTGCCTCTATTTTACTAATGGAAAGGGCTGAGTCAGTGACCCAAAGTCACAGCTAGTTAGGTTCCTGACTCTGGAGACTTTCTTAACCATTATAATCCAGTTCTCACTGAATTCTTGTGTATAGTTGAAGTCAGTGTTTAGCATTTAATTACATACTATCTTTAGCTATCCTTTAAAAAAATAATTTACCTTCCAGTGAGGAAACTACTATAGCAATGTTTTTATTTAAAACTATTTTTCTCTAACATATTTTAAAATTTGAGGAAAATACAAAAAGCCCATATTCATAGGTGATTTTTGCCCTAAAAGTTTTACTAAATGCCTAAAGTATTTAGTAAAAAAAAAAAGAAAAAAAAGGAAAAACCTATACACAGGGAAGAAATTAATTGGACTATTCAATCCCAGAGAGTAGTTACAATCAGTAGAACTGAAAATTCCTATTGAGATAAACGATAAATATGCTAATTATTAATAATATTAAATATTTTATAACCAATAATAATTCTCTCACAATGGAGAGAAGAGTTAAGAATTAAATGCTTAAAATTCAAGGGGACAGGTAGCTTAAAATTATTTTGTTAGGGAGTTAAAATTGGACTAAAAGGGCTATGAGAACTATTGACCAAATTCAATTTATCTTCCTCATCCTATAAGCATCCGTTGAGCCCCTATGATATACCAGCACAATGCTGTTAGTCAATGGGGGAAAAAGGCAGAAAAAGAATTGCCTGCCCTTCTCCCTGTCACCTCTCCACTCCTTCTTCCTGCTGCCTCCAACCTGTGGCTCCAGGAAAATCAAGTGTATCTGAGCTCAACTAACTGTCCAGGGCCATAGGGAAAGCATATGAAAGTGATCCTTCTTGGAATTACAGCTGGAGGCTGCTTGACATATGCCGGCCTCACAGCATACGGGAGACGCTGGGTTAAGCTGTAACAACAGCGCTCCACGCCATCAGGCAGTAAATGGATTTCAGTTCCGCTTTAATTTCTAATGAACGGCCATGACTACGCCACACCCATCAGCAGGAGGAGACGATCCTGCCGCATTGACAGCCTTGTTTAATGGCTGCCTTCCCGCTTATCACACCTCAGCCTGATTAAATTGTTATATAAAGAGAAATGTTTTTGCAATAAATATCTGTCGGGAATTTCAATCGGGTTCCAAGGCCAAAACGACAAACAAAAAAAGAATTGCCTGTCATCAAGAAACTTGTAGCGTAGAAGACAGAGAAACAATCACAAATTGTTAGCTGGAATTGAGTCTACATTGGGTAAGTAGGTTCTAACAGGAGCATGTACTTATTTCTAAAGGAGAGTAGTATTGAATGCCTTCGTTGATGCTGTATTTGTTGTGTTCTACAGACGGATGGGTGGTAAGGGGATTTTGGTTGAGCAAGCATCACAAGCAACGCTTGGAGTGAAGATATAACAGTAAATTCAGAAAACTGCAAAAATCTGGGTAAGGATATAGCAGAGGGCTTGTGGATGCAGGGTGGGGGACACATCAAGACAGAGTCCTGGAGTAAGCAAGGGACGATCATGAAGGCTTCTGTGCCGAAAAGTGTCCAGTTCATGCTTTTAATCAGGCAATTACATATTCCTGAGTAAAGGTCTGGCACTTTTTCATCTGTCCCACCTCCAGACCTTTTTCTTATATGTAGAAAACTGCCCTTGATTGTAATCTTAGTGGGGCTCAGTAGCCCCTAAGTATCTCTTCTCTTCCCAGCCTCATAAAGCCAGGGTGGAGCTTATGGCAGGCTTAGCCAAGGAGAGGCGTGGTCTTGGCTTAGAATTCATCTGCAGTGGCCCCCAGTGAAGGCTGTTGGTAAGACCCTCTGGTTCCAGTGATATTCAGCAGTAATGGCAATGTTTCCCGGCCAGATGATTTCTATCTAGTTTTTAAAAGCTTCCTTATCTTCTGCCTGTTTTCCAGGTTCACTCTTCCACCCTCTTCTCATTTACGTGATTCCACCTATCATTTTCAAAGAAACCCTTTTTTTGTTGAAACACCCGGAATTATTCTCTGGTATTTATAGCCAAGGAGTCTAGTAGAAAAAGATATCAATACCAGAAATCCATTATTGACATCAGATTGTTGGGAAATATTGGGGAATTCACATTGGTTATCTGCATAGCTTAGGTAAAAGGCAGTCAGAACCCTGAAATTATTCAGAGGTAAGAGTCTGGATGACAGTGACCCACAAAAATGGGACACGGGCCCTGTATAGTTACCGGAAATGACACATTTCCTGAGGGTAAGGCTTTGAAAAACCATACAGTAAGTCCCCTACGTACAAACGAGTTCCTTCCAAGAGCACATTAGTAAGTCCAATTTGTTCATAAGTCCAACAAAGTTAGCCACTGATGTGGAAATAGAGGGCCACCCAAGAATTGGCATAGGGATTAGACAATAAGATACAGATGAGAAGGAGTGGTCATGGTTCTCAGCCCCACTGAACCTCCTTTGTTTGCTGAAAGAGCCCCACACTACTTGATTTGTAAAGCAATTCCTTCCTTTTTGAAGATGCAACTAGTTCCTCAACTCAAGGCATTAACTTTAGGAGGGAATTTATTCTTTTCATGCCCCATTCCCCTTAGCCTTCAATGATGCCCACCTATAATAAGAAGGAGCAACAGGGTATCAATTAGAAAGTAAAATCTAGAGATGGAAATACTGTTATAAATGAACTACAGGAATGGCCTAACTTATATTGGCTAAATATTGGAAAAGATGGATGGATTCTGAGGGTACTCAACCAAGGAGAGAGAATGATAACATTAGATAAAGTTGAATTAGTTATATGAGTGTACTTTCAGAGACTGTGGATCCATTAACATAGTTTAAGGAGCTGGGAGTCTGTTAGTTTGCTGAAACACTGCAAAATGGAACTCAACGGAAGCATACATTAAATGAAGTTGATTCCTTGGCATAGTATAGAAGCACAAAATAAAAATTTTCACAAAATGGAATTCTTATACTATATGATAAAATGGGTTTTTATCATGTATAATCCACCCATCCATCTTCACCAATTGAGACATATATTGGAGATGGGAATACCAGTATCTTTAAAAAGACTTTAGTGATGTCCATGAATTGTTGGTGGAAGGCATAGCAATGAAAATTGATTCCCTGATTTCAGTGAGGAAGGGCAAATCTGGAGTGGAAGAGATAACGTAGTGTCATTTAACTCCCAATGAGTAAAACAGATACATTTTCCATTAATAGATATCAGGATCAGTACAAAGTCAGAATAGTCTGATCCAAAAAGAACTTAACAGCCAATGGAGAATTAGATTTCTGGGAATGAAAGAGGTGTGAAGTCCTCTGTAGAGCTATTTGATTTGTGAAATTAATAACCCTCCAGAACTGCTCATCAGAGCCTTGGGTGTGTCATTATGACATATGATATGGAACTTCTGCCCTCCACTGAATTTTTAAAACATAGGTAAATCATGGACCTCGAGTCACCAGAATGAAAGAGAGGCCATCTTGTCTTAAATAAGTACTTTGCAATGATATCTCAAGTGTGTACTACTATTTTTTTTTTTTTTTTTTTTTTTTTACCTAGTCTTCGCCTAAAAGAACCAGAGTTCGTTACCAAAGTAACTGTGCCCTGTGAAAGAAAACATGGTTTTGAAACACACTAATTCCCGGGGACACAGGACACTTCTGCAGTCCACTAGTGAGGGTACTTTGACGTTAAAATGACAAGTGGAGAAGCTACCTTTATCCTTCCCATATTTATTACCCAAGTTCTTGGACAGCTGGAATAGATGACTTCAAAATATGATGGATTCTTATATCAGCTCTGTAACCCATGCAAAAGGAACATTTTGATTGGAAATACCAAGTTGAAAATTGCAGAGCTTCCTACTCCTACAAAAATATCAAACTAATAGCAATAATGCTTCAATAAAAATCAGAAATATTAGTGCCATCTTTAGTGACTTAAAAGTGCAGGGCTAATGATCCTCAGCGGATTCTCATTTGTGTTTAGTAGTGGAAGGATAGTTTGAGAAGATAAAATTGGATTTTCCAAAGTTTAATTAGATGGCAACTTCTGTTGCAACTGCTGTTCCATATGAGGTCCAAATCATTATAGCTCTTAGTACTTTGTATAAAGCAACTGATCTGAATAATGTCTTTCTCCTTTATTCCAATAAACAAAATTACTAGAAGCAGTCTGTTTTATTTCACCAGGCAGGAACAGTAATATAATTTTGCCATACTGTTTCTGGATTGTGTTAACTCCTTGGCTTTGTACCACATTATAGCCTGCAGAAATACCATCTCACAGAACATCATGTGATACAACCTAGAGGGTAAACTTTATTAGCTAGATACATTAATTAGACACTTGAATGCCAACACATTGGAGCCAAATACAATGGAAGACTATAGGGCTGTCAAGTTATTGATTTATTTTAAAGGTTAAGAGGTCTAAGAAAAGTTGGGCTAGCTCTCTAAAGTGAAGACAGTTTGCTGAACCATGTCTCTATGACCACTAGGAACATGAATAGTCTCTTTGAATTTTGGAGGCCACATATTACTGCATGTGAGTCTGGTGCTGAGAAGCTGTAAGATTTGAGTTTGTCCCATGGCAAGAGAAGGCTCTCCAGACAGCTGAGGTCACAGTGATCCTGCTACTTATCACTCATCAGATTAAATGATATTTAAAGGGTTCATAGTAGGTCAGGCTGCTATATGTAGTGTGTGGTAAGCCTTAGTAAGAGAATTAAAACCCTAGCTTTCCAAAGCAAGGATATGCTTATACTTAGCAAATAATTACTATCCTTTTAAGAAACTGGACCCAAGGGGAAGCTAAACAACAATTTGACATTAACTACTCATAAACCTAGTATTACCTGATCTAGCTAGCCTAATCTCAATTGCTCAGCAGTGCTGATTCATCAAGTACACGGGGGCTCATGGGGGCTTTCTCTACGGTCAGCTGACTAAGAAGAGTATAAATACAATTATAATTATATAAATTATAATCAAAATTATACGACATGTAGGAAGAAATTGAGAGTGAAATGCTGCAACAGTATAGGACTGATTGGGATGCCCTGGAAGGCAGTTTGATAAGAAGCTAAGGAGAACAAGAATACATATTTGACTCAATGGATCTCCTCAACATTCTGGAGACATTATGAGTCTAATTCTCACTATTCTGATGAAATGACTTCTTGTAAGAGACCCCTTCTGAAGTGCTTTGGAAGCGAGCTTTAAACTAATTGGCTTTCAAGTTGCTCACTTCCTGTTATCTTAGTATCCTCTGAAAGCCAATAGTGCTAAGGTGGAACATTTGTAGAAATGGAGGGAGCTTGAGAAGCTGGAGGAGAACAATCCTAGAGCATATTGGTTCTGGATAGTTGGTAACACAGCTCACCCAAGAATCACAGAGATATTTTTATTTTTATCTTTTGATTAGGTATTCAAAGTCTTCTTGTAGAGCCTTGGAGGAACCCGCACCAGAGAGAGTCATAAATATCAAAATTGAATCAAAACATAAATAGCTTATAAGTGACAGGGTGTGCTACTAGTTTCAGATAAATTTTGGACAGCATAGCCTCAGGACGCTTCATATACAAAGGCTAAACTATGCATGGAAGGTTATTTCCTATTTAGTCACAACCAAAAAAATTCATGTTAGCAGTTTTAATTAAAAAATCAGTTATAAAAAGTACACTAAGAAGAATACGTGTTGACTTTTTCAATTTATTCCCAATATGTGTGTGTATGTGTGTAATATATATAAAAAGAGAGACAGAATACCTGATCCTTAGCTGACAAGTGCTATTGATTCTCATAGATCTTCTAATAAGGTTACTAGTGCTTCTTCTTAAGTATCAAAATTCAGCAAAGCACCATCAGCTATGTGAGGAATGTTTCCAATGTGAAATACCTCTATAGGTCAAATCAAGCCAAGAAAAAAAAAAAAGATATCAGGGGAAATAAAATTCTTGCAGGGAGCAGAAAAAAACTCACAATACTATCGAAACCTTGTAGTTTTTAGTCTCATTTTGGAGAGATTAAAAGAGAAGGTAGTAATTACATAAAAGAAAAGAATGCCTTAGGAAAGGAACAACCAGAGAATGTTTCCAAAGTAAATACATGAAGTATGATATAGAAATTTTAAAGAAGACAAAATTAAGGAAATCTGTTGGAAAGCATAAAAATCTTTTGATAATGGAAACAGAAAAGAAGAGATCAAAGATTTAGACAGTGTAACAAGGAGGTGCACCATCTAAGACTTTCAAAAAGAGAAAATAGAAAAAAAATGGATGGACCATATGGACGTGAATTTCCAGATTGAAAGGACTCCCTGGGTACCCAGTGAGTGAGTGAAATACACCCTCTCAAGGCATATTGTTGTAATAGTTCAGAAACTGAAGATGAAAGGAAAAATCTCAAAAGTTTAATGAGAGCAGAAAAGGTCACATTCTAAAAACTGAAAATTAAAATTTTATTAACCTTTTCTATTTCAACTCAAGAAGCAAGAAGACAATCACTTTCTCGAGTATCTTCAAAATTTGGAAGGACCACTATTTCAAATTAGAATTGTATCTAGTCGAAATGTCAGTTAAGCGGATGGGCTGAGTAAACACATTTTTGTAAACGTGACTTCACACACACACAAAAAAAGAGAGGTAACTCACGTGCACAGGAAGTGATCAGAAGCTGTGTTCCCCCAATGCTGTGGAGTTAACCAAGAAAGAACAGAACACAAGATTCAGAAAGTAACAAGGGATCTAACCCAGGAGATGGGTGAAGGAAGTCCAGGACCACAACAATCTCACTGGACCAGAGACCAAGGATTCTATTATTCATAAATGTACTTTAAAAGACAGTACTTTGTCAGAGACAGCTGATTTTGTTGTTTGGTTTTTTTTCTTTGACATATCGTTGATTTACTATGTTGTGTTAGTTTCAGAGGTATAGCAAAGTGATTCAGTTATACATACATATATCTATTCTTTTCCATTATAGGTTATTATAAGATATTGAATTTGCATTAGTTTTGACGCCTTAGGTAAGCTTAGTTAACATTTGAAGAAATCTTATAATGGAGACTCACTTCATGAATTTTTTAAATATTTGGTGCAAAATAAAGGCCTGTTATGTAACATACAGTTGAACTTATTTTCATCAAACTTAACACCTCTTTGTAGGTTGTAGGGGAAGATTCCTATAGCCCTCATTAATTATGAGTCAACTGAAATGTACCATAAAGAACTTAAAAATTGTCATTTACCAAATTTGCTTAGGTTGGTTTACAACAGCAAGCAAACTAGATTGAAGTAGGAGGATATGTAATTCCAGAAGAAATATCTCCCAGGAGAAAAAAGTGAACTTAATATTTCTGGGTTTGTTTTTTTTTTTATGAACACTTTTACCATGTTCTAGGTGCTTTAAAAATACTAACTCATTTAATTTTCATAACAATCCTATGAGGCGGTATTATTGCTATGATTATTTATATTATTATTATCCTTAATTTACAGATGAGAAGACTAAGGCAAAGATAAATAATTGTTCAATATTTCACAGCTAGTAAATAAGAGAGATTTATTCAAGCCGAAGCAGACCTGACTTTTAACCAGCATACTATGTTACCCTACCCTCTGGGTACAAAATATTTCCAAAATGGTTTTATAATTCTGTTTGAGAAATAATTCTGTTTTGGAAAATATTAGTGACATAGATATATATGTATAGATAACATCACATATATATGTATGTGTGTATATATATATATATGGCAATTAAGTGCAATACAATGAAGGAATTAAACTAATTTTGCACTGTTTTCTTCAGCAGTAAACAATATTTATATTATGTAATAACATGCAGTAAATATTTAATCAAAGTTTGTGGTATACATACATTAGGAGTTATTGAAAGGAATAATGGTTGCAGGTGGGGTAAGAGTGGGAATGAGCAAATGTGCTAAATCTTTATCTAATTGGGGGTGGTGGAAGGGAGGTCCAAGAGGGAGGAGTTATATGTATACATATAACTGATTCACTTCATTGTACAGCAGAAACTAGCACAACATTGTAAAGTAATTATACTCCAATAAAAAAAATAATAAAATAGTTGATGTTTAAAATTGATAAGTCAAACAAAAAGTACAAGCAAGGATATTGAAGTAAATATTAAAAGAAATCCAGAATAGAGTTGAAAACAATGGCCTCTTGGGAGCGGGACTTACACTGAAGTGTGGGATGGGGGATTGCTTGGTTCATTATCAGTTTTGTAGTAATTTTGACCTTTTAAATGTGTCATTGCTATATTTTAAATGTATTATTTTGAAAAAATTTAAATACACATGTATATGCATGTGTGTCAGCTATATATTTTAGTGAATTCCTTTTATATTTCTAAATTTTTTGACAGAATTTAGTTAAACAGGCTAAAATTGATCTATGAAGAGAAAATTATTTCTCTTAGTAAACGTATAGTCAGTTGGACATAAACATAGGTCCTGGGAGCACCTAACAGTCCAACTATTGCTAACATAGATGCCAACAACTTTGAAATCCTACTAGAGTTTCGTGTCTTTTATACCTTTATGCATCGCCTTCTTTTTTTAAATGTCAACGATCTTTAGGAATGCAACAAGACAAATTCCCCAGTCTAAGACAGTTTAGCAAAGCATCCTCCCTTTTACTAAGAAGTAGAAGCAAGCAAGATAAGCAAACAGGAAACATCAAAACGTGCTAACAGAAGGAAAAGAGGTTAAGCCACCAAGACTTTAACTCCATCTCAAGTTTCTAGGACTTCTCTCAGGAAGGCCAAGATACCAACTATCACATTCTCTGCTGAAAGAAATTTCTGGGCCTTCTGACATGTTCACCTTCATTATCTTCTTTGATTTTCAAACAACCCTTCATAGTAGTCAGAACAGGTGCATTATGGGTAGACTTAGGCTTACGATGGTTAAATAACCTGTGCCCGCACAAACAGCTAGTAAGATGCAACAGGAAGACTCTAACTCACATTTTTTTAACCATATTTTGAAGGTTCTTCACCATATTCCTATACACATAGTAGTTATGCTGATCAAAAAAATCATAACTATCAAAATGATACATGTGCCTTATGCGTTTATTTGTTCATTTGCTCATTTGGTAAATAGTTATTGGATACCTACCATGTCCAAAGCCCCAAGGACTTCTAAAATATTAGTCTGTCATTAGAAGGACAATTTCAAAGCCACATCGTTACACATTAGGCTTCATTTTTCCCCCTTAGCAGAGTCAGATAAGACTGGGCAGAGTCTTCCATTAATTCTTATAACAACTAGCATGACTCAGAGGTTCGCACCATTGTCTTAATTTAATTTATTGAACTTCCACTTAAGCAGTCCTAATGAAGAGTTAAGTCCCCATCCTTCAGGAATCAGTAATCAAAGAAGGGTAGATTGAATTGTAATGGGAAAAATTAAGACATAGACAAACAGAGATTATACTAACAGCAGAAGACATCCTATATTTTAGTCTGGAAACAATGATACCAAACCTGGCAAGCATTGTAGATGATCATTTTTATTTATATCATGTCTCTCAGGGTCCTTAAAATGTGATTGCTATCATATGCTCACAAAATAAGAAGGAAGAGTTGAGAATGATTTCCAGATTTCTGGTTTAGGGGACTGAATAAGATGATAGCGTCACTCAAAAGTATAAAGTGACAAGAGCAGTTAAAGGGAGATAGTGAATTTCATTTTAGATATATGGCTGTGAGATCTGCAACAGGAGATGTCTAGAAAGCAAGTGGATACACACATTGGAGTGCAGTTTTTCTTCTGTAGGCTAGATTGAAGAAAGAGCCCCAGGAGTCATCATAATAAAGGGAATGGTTAAAACCTTGGAATCGTTTAAAAATCTTTGAGATCTTAGAATCTCAAAGAGACTTAAATGCTAGAAAAGCTTTTTAAAAAACTGTTAGAGGAAACAGAGAGCTTCAGAACATAGATAGAGAGAAGTCACAATGAAAGGGGAGGAAAAACTAGGAGAGAATGTAGTCCAAGAAACATTTTATTAAAGGGGTGGGTCTGCATTGCCAAAAGTCACAAGTCAAGTAGGCGAAACACTAAAAGACTTCAACAGATTAGTAAATATGAAGGTTATTGCTTTTTTGTTGTTGTTGTTAGAGCAATGTGAGGGAAGCAGAGGGATTAGAAACCTTATTTTGATGGGTGAATCATGGGTGGAATGGTGAATAAGAAACAGAAATTGGAGGCAGCCAATGTACAACTAATTTTCCTACAATGGACACATAGCAAAATTTGTGTAATAGAGTTAAGAAATGACTAAAATAAGTTTGGCTAAAAAAGAAAATTAAGAAATAAGAGAGTAGCTAAAGCGGGCCGTGCAGATTCAGACATCATCTGTTGTTTTATACTGAGGGTTTAGAAAAAGAAGAAAGAGAAAAGGAAAAGTGCAGTAGAGAGAGGAGATCATTGTTGTGACAAAAGCAAATTAACACTTGATTTTTTTCTTAAAATATGATAGGAGTGTACCTGTTGGGCTACTAAGAGATCATGTCTGAATTTGATGTTAAGCTATCAAGGCTCTGAAAATTAAAGGTATTTTTCAGTTGAGAGTGTAGGGCTAATGCTACAGAAAGGCTAACATTTCCTAATCATTTACAACAAATTAGGGCCAACCTTGCGAGGTAGTCCAGCAGTATGTTTTTTTTGTTGTTTTGTTTTTTTGCGGTACGCGGGCCTCTCACTGTTGTGGCCTCTCTCGTTGCGGAGCACAGGCTCCGGACGCGCAGGCCCAGCGGCCACGGCTCACGGGCCTAGCCGCTCTGCAGCATGTGGGATCTTCCCGGACCGGGGCACGAGCCCGTGTCCCCTGTATCGGCAGGCGGACTCTCAACCACTGCACCACCAGGGAAGCCCCCAGCGGTATGTTGTAGATGACAAAACTGTGTTTAGGAGAAAGGAAGTAAGTGGTTCAGAAAAAAATTTTTGAGTCCAGTGCTCTCCCCTCTTTACTGTGTTCTATCTTTGATAATATTTATGTGGGCAGTGTTGAATGAGTGATATCAATACAACTCCCTTTTCCCAGAATACGATAGATTTTGAAAAACAAAATGATTACAATCAATCAGCAGGGTAATATCTGAAAATGAGATTTTCAAAACTTTCTGTCTTTCCTTAAGAGGCATACCATTTTTTTTCCCTCAAATTACAAGAACTGGAAGACATATTATCCTAAACTTGTATGTTAAAGAAAAACAAAACAGTACAGCAAAATGTCCTATAATGGCCTAAATGCAAAACATCTTTTATAATGCAGGAAAGAAAAATCTCATTTTAATAATTATTTGGAATAAAGCTCCCAATGTGAAATAGAGACACAAAAATTACTTCTAGAAAACAGTTATTTCTATACACCATATTTAGTGCCAACATCAGGTAGAGCTTTCCTGATTTCACTTTTAAATTTTTCAAATACATTTTTTATCTTTTCCCCTTGACCAAAAACAATATATCTAAATAGAATCCCAGCATCTGTTTTATACAAAAAAATGAATAAAATATTTCCATATAAACAGAAAACATTGGTCTTTATGTCTTTGTATCCAATTTTTCAAAAAGATCATCTAGAGAAAAATGCTTTAAAATCTTTTTGTTGTAGTTGAAATCAAAACTGCTTTTAGTTTCTTGCTGTTAGATCAGGTCTCCAGATCAGTGCATTACAGTATCTTTGGGACTGTGAACTCAGAGTGAAAGTTGCACTGAATTTTGTTATAGGTTCTTGAGATTAAAGTCAGAATTTCCTGTGCTGGGCTACGTAGGTACTGAGGTGCTGTGGTTGTTGGAGGGGTTAAAGCTGGAGCCATGGATGCATATATATTAGGGAGGATTCACCAAAACACGACAGTGGAGCCTGGGTCAATCCATTACTTTGAATGAGCAGTGACCAATAGAAAGGGACGAGGAAGAGCCAAGAAAACTGAGGTAAGCGGTGTTCTGAAGCTCTGTCAAAGTGGAAACAATAGATCAAAGGTGTTCATGGTGACTGGTCAGAGGAGGTTTTATTTTTTCTCGTAGGAGGCTAGACAGCATAAAATAAAAACAAATTCTTCTAATCAAAGTTTTTTTTTTTTTTCTTAACTGATTTTAGCAAACTTCAGATCCAGACACAGGACTCAGCGATACATTCCTGGACAGCAAGGTAAACTATTTTACGCTTTTCAAAACTCTTAAAGTTAAGAATTCAAAGTTATGATTCATCAGAGGCAGGGTTACTGCTTCAATAACTAAAGCAAATCCCTATTCTGAAAAAAAAAAATGTTTTAATGTGTCTCTGTTGGAAGGTGACCAGAGCAGTATTCTGCAATCGCAAGAAATTTGACAGCTTGCAGAAGCTGCCCTGTGCTTGTCATTTCCCTCGATTTAGGGGCAAAATTGAAAGATCAGCATTTCTAAATGATGCTGATTTTATCTCTTCCTAAGGAATCAGTGAAATTTATTTGGTCTTTATTACCAAGTGTTTGAACTAAATGTACATTGATAAGACCGTTATTGTTATATAGATACATATTATTTTCCTGTTGGGATAGTTCTTTGTTCCCATAACCTTGTTGAAACTCAACGGGGAGGATTTATGTCTTTTAAATGTATCACATATCAGTAAGTGTTAACCTTTGCTCTGTTAGCATCCATACTGAAAATATGGAGATCCACCTGTATCCTGAGCATGTTCTTTGTTTCGTTTTGTTTCTTATCAACCATAGTAACACCGCTTACTTATGTAAGTGTGATATATATCTGTATCAACATCTATAGCTATATCTATATATAGAGTTTCATAATCCAAATTTCTTGGCTAAACAACTTGATCCTCTACTTAAAATATCAGAAGTCTTTCCCTAAACCCCCAAAATAAAACTTACCTGAGAAGTTGAGCAACAGAGCAAGAGATTAATCACACATTTTTCTTCAAATCCTAAAATTTTCCTTCACAAAAAGTTGCTAAAATGTTCTTTGATCTCTCTATTTCTTTGGTTGAAGGGCCAAAGAGCCTGGGAAATCTCATCCAGATGTTCTGCTCATTTAGGAGTAAAAGTGAAAGCATATGCCAACTTCTTAGGAACAACATAGACTCTAAATCTGAGTTATTAAAAGGTCACTTTTTTGTACTCGTGTGTTCAACTCTGGATTTCAGTTAACTTCCTTGCATTAAATAGCTTGAAATGGAAAAGCACTTAAGAGTTCCTAAAATTTGCTTTTTCTTTCTTGGTTTTCATTGTGATTGGGTTAAAACCAGAAAGTTACAAGTTGGTGAGTCAGTTTCAGTGTTTGCAAAAATGCTTTGCATATAGTGCCTACTAAATAGATGGGTATTCGTGCCCACTAAATAGATGGGTATTGGTTGATAAATATGTATAAAATGCTGACATGTCTTTACCTCCCCACCCCCCTTGAAGAAGCAATGTTTATGGATCATTTTGGTGCATGCAGTTATCTAAAGGTCAAGATCCTTAAACATGACAATTGTATCCCTTACTCTAGGTACTAAAATGGCAACCACAATCTGTTTCATCATCTGGGTGTTATTCATAACAGATTCTGTATGGACTCGAAGTGTGAGACAGGTCTATGAGGCAAATGATCCAGAGGACTGGATGGTGCATGACTTCCATTGTCCCAGGGAATGTTTCTGTCCCCCCAGTTTCCCTACCGCTTTGTACTGTGAAAACCGGGCTCTCAAAGCAATCCCTGCTATACCATCAAGGATCTGGTATCTTTATCTTGAAAACAACCTGATAGAAACCATTCCTGAGAAGCCATTCGAGAATGCCACCCAGCTGAGATGGATAAATCTAAACAAGAACAAAATAACCAACTATGGAATTGAAAAAGGAGCCCTGAGCCAACTGAAGAAGCTGCTTTTCTTATTCCTGGAAGATAATGAGCTAGAGGAGGTACCTTCTCCATTGCCAAGAAGTTTAGAACAATTACAATTAGCTAGAAACAAGGTGTCCAGAATTCCTCAAGGGACCTTCAGCAATCTGGAGAACCTGACCCTTCTTGACCTGCAGCACAATAAACTATTAGACAATGCCTTTCAAAGAGACACCTTTAAAGGACTCAAGAACCTCATGCAGCTAAATATGGCTAAGAACTCCCTGAGGAATATGCCACCAAGATTACCAGCCAATACTATGCAGCTGTTTTTAGACAACAATTCCATTGAAGGAATACCAGAAAATTATTTTAATGTGATTCCTAAAGTGGCCTTCCTGAGACTCAACCACAACAAATTATCAGATGCTGGCCTCCCTTCTAGTGGTTTTAATGTATCATCAATTCTAGATCTTCAACTGTCTCACAATCAACTCACAAAGGTCCCCAAAATCAGTGCTCATCTGCAGCACCTTCACCTCGATCATAACAAAATTAAAAGTAAGTAACCGTCAGGGTGTGCCTTTGACTAAGATATTCATGGTTATTAAATTTATTCTATATCTTCTTTAAGAACATCGATAATGTTCATTTTCTCTCCAGCTCTCATGCCCTTAGATATTTTTTTAGTGTATTTTCAAGTTTTGTCTATTCACAGACAGTGTCAATGAACCAAGAAGTTCAAATGTTCAAATTGCAAATTGAAAAGTGGATTTTAGTAATCTACAGAGGGCTATGACCTGTTGGAGAAACTAACTGTCTCTATCTTCTTTTACTCTGAGGAGATTCTGATATTTCTGCCTCAGTGGGAAGACTTATTGAAGAAAGTGTACCCCAGCCACAAGCAACCTCATGAATAGTAATAGAAGGAATATGATTTAGGAGGTATCAGAAAGGGACCTCTGTCCTAAAACCTACAGGACAGCTGATGCCTACAATCACCCTAGTCAGAATTTCTGCTTTCGATCAGTGGGTTTCTCAAACTTCAGAGTACACAAATGGGTGGCCCCATCACAGAGTTTCTGATTGAGTAGGTCTGGTGGGACCTGAGACTTTTCATTTCTAGCAAGTTTCCTAGGGATGCTGAGATTGATGTTCTGGGGACCATACATGGGAAACCAATATTGTACTTTAAGGCTTTGCTCAATTGAAATTGAAATAAATGTCCCTGGAAGTTGGCAACTCCTTAGGACTAATGGCAGTCAACAAGGTAGAATACACACTCCTTTCCTGAAAATAGCTTTTTTTTTTAACATCCTTATTGGAGTACAATTGCTTTACAGTGTTGTGTTAGTTTCTGCTGTATAACAAAGTGAATCAGCTATATGCATACGTATATCACCATATACCTTCCCTCTTGCGTCTCCCTCCCACCCTCCTTATCCCACCCCTCTAGGTGGTCGCAAAGCACCCAGCTGATCTCCCTGTGCCATGCAGCTGCTTCCCACGAGCTATCTATTTTACATTTGGTAGTGTATATATGTCAATGCTACTCTCTCACTTCGTCCCAGCGTACCCTTCCTCCTCCCCGTGTGAGAGATGAGTGCAAAGTGTCTTGGAGGCAGAGGTGCCATGAAGGGAAGAAGTGGTTATAGAAAGAAGGGGCTGGAGACGTTAAAGGCAAACTTAGCATCTTCACAATTATGCCTGAGGCCAGGATGACTCAGGTGTAGATGTAGACGATATCTTGGTCCAGCTACAGGGGATGATACCAGCCTGGCAAGTATCCATGCATGCTCCACCCTAGCATAAGCCCTTTAGAAAGCTAATCTTGAAGAGGTTTCTGAACAACCTTATAAAATACATTCCTAAAATGAGAATCAATTGGATAGTTTGCAGGAAAATGACACAGATAATTGTCAGAAGGTTGTGCTGCCTGCTTATTACTCACTAAACTTTTCATTAAGCAAATAATTACATAAACATCCAACCTATAAGAATAGACTATTTTGCACTGGGTATTCTTCAGTTTTTCAATATTTTTTGGTTTTTTTCTAACAGCATACTTGAGCATAAAATCCAGGAACTCATGAGCAGGCAGCTCCCACCGCAGTGATTTTTTTCCATGGTGATGAGACACACTGTTTCATCTTGTAGTTAAAGCAAAAGATGCAACAGAAAAAAAAATGTTAATAGCTGAATCTGTGCACTGAACCAAATAGTACAGCAGCTAATATCAACCTAAATAAATGTAATTTTTTCCTGATGAAAGTTCTGTGCTTCTACAGGTGCATTCCTTACCTGACAACAAAAGTCCCATAGATGTTTGATGTAGGAAGTTAATTTAAAGGGATTCCACACAGAGCACTATTTGTGAATTGGGAATTCCCCTGAAGTGGGACCTTGAGAATGAGAGTGTTCAGGAGTGAGAGAGCAAAATTCAACACATAGTTGGGCACCTATGCTAGGTACTTACATAGTTTTACAAAGTTACACAAAGAAGAGGACTCTGTTCTTTCTCCACTTTTATTTTAGAGAGTTTTTTTCAAAGTTTTCTCATATATTTCTATTTTCCAATCATTCTCATACCTTAATGTGCATCAGAACCACCTGGAGGGCTTATAAAACACAGGCTGCTGGGCTCCAGCCTCTGGGTTTCCCACCTAACAGGTATGGGGTGGGGTCTAGCCACGCAGTTCTCAGGTAGTATGGATGCTGCTGGTCCGGGGACCACACTTTAAGAACCACAAATTAATCATCAAAAGAACCTTGTGTGCTATTACTAGGAATTTCTGAAGAAAGAAAAACTGAGGCTCAATTAAGTGAGGCTATTTTTCCAAGGACAAAGGATAAGTATAATAGCCAGGACCTGAACCTAAGGTTTCCCATATTAGGTGTTTTTTCCCCCACTCCAACATTATTATCATAGCACATTTTTCTTCAATGCCTAGAATATGAGACTTAAGATAAATTTCTATCAATAGAGGTAAAAATCGTTTTCACAGCAACAACATCAACAAAGAGAAATTGATTTACTTGCTGCTTAATGTAGATATCAAGCATGGTCATTTCTATATTCCAAGAAAAGAAATGGAAAAGAAGAATTTCCCTGGCAAGAGTTCTTGGCTCACCATTGTATCACAATGCATTATAATAACTGCTAAAGTACTTACTTCTTCTTACCTCATAATCTAGTCTAGTTGTTAATGAAGTGGTTGCCAAGAAACATACCTCTTATATGAAGAGTTCTCAGAATTTATAGGACAGTGAACTTTTCTTATCCAAAATGATGGAAATACTTATTTCTTCTGAACACCTTAGGGGACTTTAACTTTGACAAAAATGTTATCTATTCGAACAAGTTACTTCTTGGTACTCTCAGAAACATTATAATTAATTTATGAAAATATAATTAAATTTAGAATGCTTGTTTTTACATTCTATTTATTCACACATGCATGGGTTATGGGTCATGAGGGTGATAAGGATAGGAGATAACACATCAGAAAGGACATAATCTCTCCAGCAGGCAAGGTACCCTGTGTAGTAGGAAAGGGAAGAGGCTGGGACTCCGCTCTGCCACTTACTTGCTGAAATGCCTGGTGCACATTGCCTTACCCGTCTGAACCACTATTTCAGCAATGCCCAGGTGGGGAGAATAATAATGTTGCCCAATACAGGTTGTGTCATGATAAGGTTATAATATATGTAAGAAAAAATACCTTGATGTATATAAATCTGCTATACAGAGTCATTATTTTTAGCAAGTTGAATTCACAAAATGGCATAAGATCAGAACAAAGCACCCTCACTGTAAGCATAAAATCCTTCAGAACAAGTCAGGACACAAAAGGAAGGTCATTGCCAAAGTTAGTTGGGTCTTATCTTCTAAGGGAAGATCTCTTCCTCAAAACAGTTTCAAAATAGGATTTAAAAGGAGTACGTGAATTCATGGTTGAGATCAGCTATTATGCACACTTGTCAGAATTTCGCTGGTTTAAGAGGCTTTCTCTCCTGAATGCTCCTAAACTTCAGTATAGACATTGATGCCAAGGGCTCTGATCCAAGGCAGGTGCATGATTTCTCACATCTTAACCATATGAAAAGGCTGACGGGATAGTTCCTGGTTTGAATTTTTGTAATTCAATTCTTGGCAAATGTTTCATTTCCAATTAAATACACTTAAGTATGGAGATTCAAGGTTGTTTTCTGCAAATATCACATATATAAAGTTATATTAATTGCACTTTATAAAAAACTTATCATCATGTACAACTAGTTTGAGTGTTTGCATTTTTTTAAGGTAACTTTCAAGCACCTTCTCTAATAATAGACTGGCTTCCTTCCTTTGCATCCATCTATTCCTCCATTCCACCATGCACCTACCCATTCTTTCAGTACCAGCTCTGAACCATTGTTTCCACCTCTAATGCCCAAATACTACCTTTCTCATTCTACAGTAATCAAATCATGCCTTATCTGGCTTGCTAAAGGAATAAGACAAGTGATATATCTTATACAACTTTTTTCCATCACAACTTTTAACAATATGTCCTTTCTAGTGCTCTGTATTAAGCATAGCAAAGTATGGACTGAGATGACTATGTGTACGTTGCACATTTTTTCAGGGTTACTTCTATAAAACAGATATGCATAACTTCCAGCTTACATGAAAAAGGTTTGTCTCTCTGCCACTTTCATAGACCAGGCCACTAGACCCTCCACAGGACTGTTATAATAGCTCTTGGTCTTCACATCCTTAGTCTCTTGTATTCCAGTTCATTTATCCATGCTTTCTTTGTCTCCGTAGATGTGAACGTCTCTGTAATATGTCCTACCACTCCTATCACATTGCCTGCGGAACACGATTCCTTCAGTTATGGACCTCATCTTCGCTACCTCCGTCTGGATGGAAATGAAATCAAACCACCAATCCCAATGGATTTAATGACCTGCTTCAGGCTCCTTCAGGCTGTCATTATTTAAACATGTCTTCAACAGTCTAAAATTCATTTAATGAGTTCATATTTCTGACCTGAAATTTGGTTGCCATTCATAGGTTTAAGATAAAAATCACTTTTCTAATTGCTTATGGCCACCATTTTAATTTGTATAGCTTACTTTTTTTCTATTCAAATTGCTTTCCCCATGATATGTAGCACAGACTGCTTTTCTTTAATTAATAAAACAGACACAGAGTTAAGATAGTTTATCAACTCAAAGATAGTTCCTTTTCGTCTCTCTCACAGCTTATTAATACCAAATAATACAAATACATTGTGATTCAATAGGAAGGATATATTTGTTTGCAAATGTTCAAAATTGCTTATGCAGATATTATATTCACAGTATAAACACAACATCTAACAGGAGGTAGGAATTTCTAGAGAAAATGAAAAATTGAGATATTTCTTTATCATAATTATAAAGAAATAATTAAATTCAGATTGTTAAGTAATATTTGTAAGTATAAGTCTGGTATTTGGCTCACGAATGGGTATGAAATGCATCAGATACTTTATAACAAGAAAATTCTAGTCATTTAATATCAAATAACAGAGCAATAGTCATTTTTAGTTCATTATACCTATTTCTTATATCTGCTGTTCTTAGATATAGTACAGTGTACTCTAGTAATTAAAGTTCTACATTTATTGTAACACATTTCTGACAGAATCTTAGTGTTTTAACACTTGAAATCCACTTGAATTGCAAATTGTTCAGTCCTTATATTTGCCAGTGCTTTTTGGATTTCTGAAATAAAAAGAGTGAATGCTTTCCAGCAAAACAGAAGTAAAATATTTATTTCAGGAGGCTTATTCACAAGTCTTATTAAGAATATATTTTTAATAAAAAGTGTTATAGTAACAATTAGTTCCATTTTTCTAGCATGAGTACATTAAAATATATTTTCTCCTACCCGTTTTCCTCTTTTCTCTAGTGAACACGAGAAAAAATTTATATTCTAATCACTTGACATAATATACCTGTTTCTCATGAGTCAAAAACAAAACAAAACAGGATTTTGTTAAGTAACAAAGTACAGTTTTCTTATATTTCTGATTTTGTTAGGTATATGTTATTAACAATAAATATTCCATGCAGATTAATACATCTATTTATATATATATTTCCAGACATTATTCTGAAAAATTCTATAAATATATTTCCTTAGAAGAAGGATCATATACATTTGTGAATCACCACATTAATGAAAGCCCAACATGTTACTTTAATCCAAGGCTTCTCAGAAAATTCATATGTTACTCTGTTAAGTGAATTCCCAAGAAGAAAAAATAACGTGCAGGATTGCCTATGTATTTTCATACCAAAATTTATTTGGGGGTGGGAGGAAAGAACAATGAACATACATTGAACAGGTTTTTAATGCTGGCTGAAGGCAAGACATTAAGAAAAAGAATAAGTTTAAAATACTTCAAAGCACATAAAGAAAATTATGAAAATAATGTCATAAAATTATGTCATAAAAATACAGGTAATCAGATATTGTTAGGCTGGGGGAAAAGAATATGTTAACAGAAACATAATAACTTTAAATATTTGAAAACTTGCTATGTGAAAAGGGGGATGACACATATTCCAGGAAGCTCCAAAATGAAAGTAAGTAGAACATATGAGTGAAATTTATAAGGAGCCATATTTCATAGCTAGCTAAGGAAGAATTTTCTAATATTTGATCAGAGTCACCCAGCGATGGAAGCAGCTCTTCCTAAGGTACAGTTACCTACCACTGAAACTGTTCAGAGAGACGATTCAAGAGAAAGGATATAGCACAGGGAATTATTCCCATTACCTTGTAATAACCTATAATGGAATATAATCTGCAAAAATACTGAATCACTATGCTGTACACCTGAAACTAACGCAATATTGTAAATCATCTATACTTCAATTTAAAAAAATGAGAGAAAGGATGTGAAAAGAATTCCTGATCTGAAAGCAAAATTGTAAAATGTTCTTTTTAGACCTTTTCAACTCTAAGAATTTTCAGCCTTCCTTTTTTTCTTTCTGTCTTTCCTTCCTGTCTTTTTTCTTTATTTCATAAAATATATATTGAGTGCCATATATATAAGAGACCAGGGGTCCCCAGCTGGTCCTTGGCCTGTTAGGAACGGGGCCGCACAGCATGAGGTGAGCGGTGGTGAGTGAGCGAGCGAAGCTTCATCCTCCGCTCCCTATCGCTCATATTACCTCCTGAACCATCCCCGTCCCCTCCCCGCCTCAACACCTGGCCCATGGAAAAGTTGTCTTCCACGAAACCGGTCTTTGGTGCAAGAAAGGTTGGGGACCGCTGTACTAGACTATACTACACACAGGGAATATAACAGTGTGCACGATTTATACTACAGTGGGTGAGACACAAATTAGCTACATAATCACAAAAATATGTAAAATTTCATCTGTGGTAAGTTATATTAACAGAGAGCTGCATGGTGCAAAGGAATTTGAAAGGAGGATTCCCTAAAGAAATAATGGTTAAGGAAACACATAAAGCATGAGAAGTATTTAACCACACAGACCGAAAGGGGAGAATGTTCCATGCCATGTTTAAAGAGTCTATAGTCCTAAGAACAATCTGGAAGTCACTGAAGAGTTTTAAGTCGTAGGAGATTACATTCATTGAGGTAATATCACGTAGTGGTAAAGAATATTAATACTGAAGCTAAAATTGCTGAGTTCAAATGCCAGCTTCACTGTCCTGTGGTCCTGGGCAGAATCTTTAAATTTTCTGTGTCTCAGTTTCTCCTAATCTATAAAATGAGGGCAAATAATAATACCTACCTTATGGTGAGAATTAAATGAGTTACAATATGTAAAGTGCCTTGAAGAGTGCTTAACACATGGTAAGTGATAAATAAGTGTTTTTTATTATCATTGGGTGCATATGTATATAATATAGATAGAGATATGTACTAGATAGATATATACAATATATTTATCCACATACACAAAAGTTTCTTCTTGGCTCAGTGAGTGAAACAATTTGGAGGAAACTAAGACTGTGAGGAGATCAGTAAGGATTTTAATACAAATTAGAAAAAAATGGTATCTCGAAGTGTAAGTTCACTGATCGTGGTGGTAGAAGTAGAGAGCAGTGGACACTGTGAGAAAATCAGGAGGTAAAATTATTAGGATCTGATGGCTGATTGGACAGATGGGAAGAGAGCAAGGAGGTGAGATGTTTTCTGACATGCATAATTGAATAGATAGCAGTACATTTCCTAAGGAGAACACATTTAGAAGAGAAGATCATGAGTCTGATTTTAGACGTTGTTAGTTTGAAATTATTTTTATTTATCCAAGAGGAGATGTCATGGAAGTTGTTAAGTGAGGTCTATGAGAGGCCTGAATAGATATATAAACATGTAGGAGAAATTTTCTAAATTTTATTGCTATTTCCAATAATTTTGGAAGAATTCTGCATTTAAATATCCATGCTCCCATGAGGTAAGACTGAGTCAGGGACAGAGGATGGATTAGGAGAATGCACGCATAACTCTAAGCATTGACACATGAAGTTATGAGGAATAGAATGAGCTTTCTAAAATCAATTCCTTCATTTTTAATTTTTTAATATATGCACAAAGTTACTAGAATGTCCCTAAAATTTACGAATCTTGATGTATACATTGTGACTATTAAGAAAATCAAGAAGAATAGGAGATGGGATTATAATATGGGATGGGATCATAATAAACTCTCAGTCCCTCATTTATGGCCCTAACTAAAACACAGAACAAAACAAAACAACATTATCCATGATCTCTGCATGTAAATATCATGAACATACAGGCAAAAAAAAGAGAAAAGGCAGTGTCCAATGATAATGAGAAATGTATTTGCAAACAATAATGTTTAAAAAAATAAAGATGGGGGGCTTCCCTGGTAGCGCAGTGGTTGAGAGTCCACCTGCCGATCCAGGGGACACGGGTTCGTGCCCCGGTCCGGGAAGATCCCACATGCCGCAGAGCGGCTGGGCCCGTGAGCCATGGCTGCTGAGCTTGCGCGTCCGGAGCCTGTGCTCCACAACGGGAGAGGCCACAATGGTGAGAGGCCCGCGCACCGCCAAAAAAAAAAATGATGGACTTTTGGTAGTAAGAACTTTATAACAGAATTTTTTATTTGATTTCCTTAAAAAAAAAAAACAAAACTAGACAGAACAACTGGCATGGAGGAAGAAAATTCCCAGATGACATCTTTGACAAAACTGGTGTCAAAGAATCCAATGAATTTTCCCAAATGGTTGAATGTAAATGTGTGTGTGTGTGTATACTGATAGATAGATAGATAGATAGATGAGAGATGAATATATGTAGATACTTAAAACTTAAAATGTTCTAGGAACCATGCATTGGCAAGGAGGAGTATAAAGTTTATTGGTTAAAGTTAGGATTGTATATAATATATAAGGAATAATTTTTAAAATAAACTTAACCACAATATATAGGTAAAAAATGTATAACTGTCAAACTAATATAGAGAAAAATAGAACGACAAAGAGTATTTATTGGGTCCAAAAGAAGGCAAGAAGAAAAAAGTAATAAAAGGACAATAGAATGCATCTAAAAAAGTAGTGTATTTGAAGCCATGTATTAGCATGTATATTGGTAATTACATGGTACAGTGGTTAGGAGCTTGTGCTTTAGAGGAAAAAGATTGAGCTTCAAATTCTGCCTGTGACATTTACTAACTATTTGATCTTTGGAAAATGTCTTAACATTTCTAAGCTTTGGATCCTCATCTGCAAAATAGAAAACAATATCTACGATCTTACACTTTTGCTATGGAGAAAAGAGAGAGAACAGATGTGCAGTTCTTGTCACCTGACACATAAAAAGTACCCGATAACTGATAGGTAGAAAGTTTATTATAAGTAGGGACTCCAGTACACAAAATTGCACACATTTTCTCCAAACCAGACCATTTTACAAATAAGGAACTGAGAAAAATGATTGAACTGATCCAAGTTATAAGTTTTAAGTTTTAGTGTATTGGGAGGGTAAACAATGAAATGGAGTTGAGGGTTAAGGAGTGGGGCCAGTGAACAATGAGACTGAAGTTGATAGTGAAAGAGATGAAATCAGGAGGGGACAAGAAAATTGGAAGAAATAAGATTGAAGTACAGGGCTTCCCTGGTGGCGCAGTGGTTGAGAGTCCGCCTGCCGATGCAGGGGACGCGGGTTCATGCCCCGGTCCGGGAAGATCCCCCATGCCACGGAGCGGCTGGGCCCGTGAGCCATGGCCGCTGAGCCTGTGCGTCCGGAGCCTGTGCTCCACAATGGGAGAGGCCACAACAGTGAGAGGCCCGCGTACAGCACAAAAAAAAAAAAAAAAAAAAAAAGACTGAAGTACAGGTTTGAGGGGAATTACAGAATACAAGACCTGGAAGAAAATGAGTGATCTGAGCTTGGGAGACTACACCTTAAAATATCTTGAGTCCCAATGCTAAGACATGAGATTCTCGGTGTGGCTATGGAAAGGAACCACTAAAATGAGGAAGTGAATGTCACTGGGGTCAAAGAGACCAAAGGGCTTTGAATTTGTAAGAATCTCAGATGCAAGTGCTTCCAGTTTATTTTAGCATCCTGGAATCAGAGAAGAGTCAGCACAAAATGAGAAAACTTTCAAACAATACAAATAGTTTTAAGTATCTTTGTTCAGTGTCATGGAGCTGCCGAATGGCAGGTACAGGATTTAAACCCACGTAGTCTGGCTTCAGAGCTCCTGCTTTCAATCACTATGTTATACCACCTCTCATGATAAAATATGCCATTATGGTTGAAAAAAATTAACAAAATTATTCTAAGATATTACATATATACTTATAGTAATTGATTATTAAAATACCAGTTTAAAAGTTTGTGTACTATGAAATTATATTTTCCACAATATCTGAAGCATTGCATGTATTGAAGGCAATTTATAATTTAGCAAAACAATAAAATGTCATATTTACCAAAAAACTCTAGGAAATTTTTGTTCTTTATGCATCTGAGACAGATCTCAGGAGTACTTTGCTCAGAATATTTCTGTACTGGGAAAAGAAGGAAAATGATATAGTTGATATAGCTGATATAGTTGATATAGCTGATATATAATATCAGCATATTGTAGAATTCAAAATTGTTAAGTAAATATAACATGTAATTTATAAAAATCACAGGACTATTATCTTGAATTTTGAATTTATTGTTCTACCTTTGGAAAAATATCACTTTCTTTGTGACATTCAGCTGAGTAAACACAATTCAAGTGTAAAAAAGAGACTCGTTGTCAGTTCTTAAAGATTTCTTAAGACAAGTTAAAATTATCCTGGAAAAAAGATCAGAACAGTACAATCACTAGCAGGAGTGCCTTTTGCAAAACTCACAGGAAAAGTTATCTATAGTGTATATAATGGTGCCAGGGTTTGTTTCCAACAGGGCAAGAGCCCTGCCATATATTCCATTTGCTGGCCTCCAGCCTGCATTAAAAGTGACATAACAAAGCTGTTGGTTAGTGGGAATATAGACCAGGAACACTATCCAGGTTGAGAAGTAGAAACATTGACTTCAGAAAGATGGAAACAGAGATGGAGCAAACATATTTTCTATACAAGATTAGCAAATTAGGATCAAACACACAGTTTTTATACACTGTTTGTTTAGGAGGAAAGAGAAAGTGATTTAGGTGACAGTAGTTTCTGATGTATTAAAATCAAGGCTGATGAGATACAGTAGTAAGAGCATTAAGGATGTAGAGTCAGATACAAATGATTTGAATCCTAGATCTGCTAAGGGAACGTGAGCAAGTTACTCAAACTCTTTGATCATTGGTTCTTTAATTAAAGTAGTCAGAGAATAATATGTACTTTACATGACAGTCCTCTGAGGATAAGAAATAGTGTATTTAAGATGCCTAGACTACAGTAGGTGCTTGGTAAATATCTTCTTAATTGAAGTATAGTTGATTTACAATATCATGTTAGTTTCAGGTGTACAGCACAGCAATTCAGTTTTATATATATATATATATATATATATACACACACACACACATATATGTGTATATATCTGTGTGTGTGTGTATATATATGTACATATATATATATTCTTCAGATTCTCTTCCCTTATAGGTTACTAGAAAATATTGAGTATAGTTCCTTGTGTTATACAGTAGGACCTTGTTGATTATTCAATAAATATTATTATCATTAGTATTATTGGTATTATTATTATTTGAATTCCTTAAGCAAAGTTATGCTAAAGAAGTTTTAGACAGTAATATAACTGGAAGAAATACGTGATAAAGCAAATATAGCAAAGTGATAATGATAAAGTCAAAAGGCCTAGAATATAGGTGCTCACTGTAAAATTCTTTCAATGCTGTTGCTTGAAAATTTTTATCATAAAATTTTAGAAAAAAATACCTAGAGGTAGAAAAAGGACTTGAAAATGTGTTAGGCTTTTTTCACTCATAATCTAATGGTTTGTAGAGGCTCCAAAATACTAATTATATTATTGAACCTATCAAAATCTTTAAATGCGTATTTCTTTATTGTATCGGAGAAATCCAGTGTTCACCCACACTATTTTCTACTCTTTCTTGGCACACTGAAGGATTAAACTTTCCCGTCTCCTTGAAAGAAAGAAGAGAAGCCATATGATAAGTTCTGGCCACTGGGCAAGGAGTGGATGTGATAGGTATCACTTCCAGGTCAGAGGATTTCATTGCTGAGGTGCAATCCTCTTTTCCATTCCACTGTTGCGAGGGAGAGAAATGTACACATGCTCCAGGTTCCCGTGGTAGTGAGTCTTTTCTGCCACTCTGTCAGCTCTCTCTGTAGCTCTCTGGTGGATTATATGGGACAGAGCTGCCCTGCTAACTGCCATAGGGACAGATAGCATTTGAGGGAAAGTAACTTGGATGGGTGGGTATAAAGCCGCTGGAATTTGTGGTTATTTGTTATTATGGCATTACAGCCTATCCTTAATAATTCATTCATATTTTGCATATCTTTTCAGTGATGTCAACTGGTAAAGTTTGAAAACAGTGCTATATAATCAGTTTAATATTTTCCATTTAAGTTATTTATAACTAAATGATACATGAGCTTAGTAAAAAATCAAATAACGAAGAAAAGCTTCCAATAAAAATCAGTGATTTCCTGCCCCACCCTTTCAACCCAGTCCAGTTCTCTAGAAGTGACATTTTAAATGTTTATTGGTTTAATTTTTTGTAGTTTTCTCCATACTGCTGAGAACATGTTTTTATCGTTCCTGATTTAGCAAGTTTATGCATGCTTTATTGACTCTGATATAGAGAACCATTTAGCATACTCACACCTATCCACTCCCTCATTCCTAGATTTTGATAGCTATCTTATTATCTGTATTTCTTAACTTAGGCAATAAACTTAAATAAAACCTTACAGTTCTATTTCTAGTTTCAACAACTCTAGAAAATTATCTCAAATTTTCCCTATGTGAAAAGAGAACCCTTCCTCTATTCTTCCATCATCTTCTGTGAAATATTCTTTAATTTCATGTTCAAAGTTGTTCAAGTTTACCTTTTCTTAAACATTAACTACGTTTTCCATGCATTGCCTATAAACTGATTCTAAAATGTGAAAGTTTAAAAATGACAGTTTAGTGTATAGTGAGTATATAAATATCATTTTTTCCAAGGTTAGGATAAGAGATGGGCTTCTTTTCTGTATCCATCCTTCAGCAAATACTGAAATGTAACTTTGTCCTCTCTGACACGCTAGTTGACACATGTTCATTTTCTTTCTACTATCATCCAAAGAGATGTTGAAATCTGCCATCCACAGTTGACCTCCTCCTGAATCCTCTTTGCTGTAATAAATTTAGTCCTTTTAAAAATTCTGTGCAATGATTTCAATGGGATCCTGGGAAAACATGAGACAAGTGTGCTTAGACAGCATCTTCCCTGTCCATCATTATGCTACTAAAGATTTAATGTCATGTAGCTGTTTGAAACCTTCTACCTGGAATGTATATGAGTCTTGGGATGAGATAAATGTTTGAAGCAGGAAGGAGAAGTTTTAGGGAAAGTGTCAGGAAGTGGGGAGTTAAAGGTAAAGGTGTATAGGATAGGGTGTCATAAGGGAGCCACAACAGGAAGGGGAAGGAATTATGCATGGTCCCCTGGGTTACGTGACTGCGGTGACTGAATCTGAATGACCTTTGACAATATTTAGGCTTTCAAATGTAGAGGTAGGCACTTATTTCATTTTGAGAGTAAATACTGTATATGCTTTTAGTAAAATTGCCTTGCTCTATTAGGCTTATATAAACAGCTTTGCTCAAATGTTCCACTGTTAGTAATCCAACAACACCTCGTCTCCATACACTTTCACTCCCTGTATGCCTGATATTAGTAGGATTCCTGTTTTCTCTAATTACAAGATTTTGTTCTTCAGTTAAATATTGAAATTACCATGTAGCTTCCTCCTCTCTCTTTCTTTTTTTAATTTATGGAACTCCAAACAACTTATAGTTGATTATCATTCTTTCTAAATTTTCACTTAAATGTGCTTCTCTTTTTAAAACATTAAAATCTTTATATTCTTATGAGTGACAGTTGTATTAGTCTGCTAGGGCTACCAAAATGAAATAGCACAGATAGGGTAGCTTAGACAGCAAAAGTTTCTTTTCTACCATTTTGAAAGCTAGAAGTCCAAGATCAAGGTGTTGGCAGGTTTGGTTTCTCCCGAGGCCTCTCTCCTTGGCTTTCAGGTGGCCGTTTTGTCCCTGTGTCCTCACATGGTCCTTTTTCTGTGCACATGAAATCCTGGTATCACTCAGGATGTTCAAATTTCCTCTTCATAGAAATACACCAGTCAGATTCGATAAGAATTTACCTTAAAAAACTCACCTTTTAAAAGAATTTATCTCCAAATACAGTCCATTCTGAGGTACTGGGGATTATGGCTTTAACGTATAAATTTTGGGGGCACAAATCATTCTATAACAGTAGTCCTCAGAAAATTTAATATTTTCTTTTCTTGACTGTCTAAGTATTTTACTGAACAACTAGTAAAGGTACACAATAATAGATTGTGTGCGTGTTTCTCCCACATTTTATCAGACTAACTGTTACTGTTCACTAATATACACAGGTATATCTGCTAGGTGCTTAGTGCTTAAAGGAAAATCTGACTGCATTAGTAGCTATTGCTATAAAAATCTTTGCATACAAGAGAGCCCAGAAAAAGGAAAATGCATCAATCGCTACTAGATTCGACCCTCAGTTATCAGCCCTACAAAATACATCAAACTTTAAATATATACATGCATAATTTCTGATAGAAATAAAACTAATTAGTGTTCTCTGAAAGCAGTTCATTGCTTAGGAAGATGAAAACTGGTACTCTCAGAATCTAAGCAAATAAACCTTACGAACAATGAATACTCAATCTAAATTATTAGCAATACTAAATGGCCAAGATAGTTCAACAGTTCCTAAGTTATCTGACAGAATCTTTTGGTCCTAAATAATAATTCCAAATATTCCAGTATTTCTCCAAATATTTGGAAAAAGATCTCAACAGAATAAACTGACAATTGCCAAGTCAATTCTGTGTTTATAATAGAAAACAGCTGTGACTGAGGGCACTGAATTAATATTCCAAGTTATCTTTCTGAATTGGAATTATGAATTTGAACATGTTCACAAGAAAATAAAATAAGCCCACACCCATTTGAAATGATCTTTACAGATGCTATGTAAATATATACTGATCCACTTTGCAATTAAATACCACATAATTAGTTCAGGGACTTCATGCCAAAAGTATGTTGTAATTCTACTAAATTTAAATTGTGCATAGTGGTAAATGAGAATAAACATTCCAAAACGATAGCTCATTTAACATTTTCACACACACAGACACATACACATGCACAACAGAATTAAACCAATGCAAATCTGGAAATAATTATATCATCTCTTTACTGGCAAACCCAAAGGAAAAGTTCACAAGAAAACTAGTTTTACATTTAATTTCTCATATTTCATGCAAGAAATATGAAAAAGTAAATGACGGCAAAAAATGGTTTCTATATATCTTTATTGCATAAATTGCTTATTCTACGAACATATTGTAAAAATGTCCAAATGTTCTTTCTTTATCTACTTTACTAAATGATAAGTATTTTAATTCCAGATGGTACATATTACACAATATCATTCATTGAAAGCTGTGTGATTCCAAGCACATAAGACCCTTTTGCAAGAAAGTAACTGCTCTACAGTTCCTTTCTTTTTGGGTTGTTGTTTCTATTTCTTTCTCCCCTCCCATTTTTTGCAAGAGACAGCAGTATTAATTTCTGGGAGTGTGACACCTAACAGTACCTTTGAAAAGCAACAAAGATTCAGACACCATGAACTATTCTTTTCTAAGTGAAAAGTTAGCCTTTAGTCATGATTCTTTTAATAAGCATTTCTTAAGCTATGTACTTTGTCTAGGGAAGTCTGAAGAAGGGCTCTGCAGTAGAGTAAACTAAAGTGAAAAAGCAAACAAACAATCAAACAAACAAAAACTAAGAAACTTTACACAGCAAAGAAACTAATCAGTCCAATTTGACTGGAAGATAATGTGTCAAAAATATTATGCTATGTCTATATGAGATTTTATTTTAATTAGAAAGTAGAATTAGAAGTCCTAGCAGAGTCTTAGGTCCTGATAGAATCAGTTTCCTGTAATCTATTAGCCCATCAGCTCAGAGAAGATAATTTAGTCCATGAGGTTACGGCTGAGATTAAGATGAAAAATACACATAAAGAAACAAATGGCTGCTGTTTTTAACCAGCAAAAGTAAATTGCTATATATATTTATAATGTTATGAATATACAATATCTAATATGTATTGAGCAATAAATAGTAGAAGTTTCAACTGCACAAACAAATCAACAAAATTTAACAACAACAAAATCAAAAATCAAAGATGTTATCTCTCAGTCTGGAAAGAAAGAGATTGCAGAATCAACTAAAGCAAAAGAAGCTCAGCTCACTTCTATTTCTGGTTGACTCCAGCCACAGGGAACATGCTCTCACATCCTGTAATTGGTGGCAAGTAAACAACAGATTACACTTGTTCATCACACCACTGACTTCTTGTATGATTTCAGGCAACTACAACCTATCTAGACTTTAATTTTCTTAATTTTTAATGAGATTAATAATAGGTGCTACAGCAAAATGGTCGCTTATGTCAACAGCCTCTGCTGTTTTCTATTTTCCACTTCTCTATAGACATTGGAAAGGCTAAACACTTACTTTCCAATTCTCCCCTTGTCCTAATTTCAGTTGTCCCCAAAGCACATTCTGAGACAAAGATCTGGATGTGAAAGAAAAGAAAATAATTTAGAAGGAAGTGAAATAGAAAAGCCAGTAAAGGATGCATTAATAAGTAATTACCATGGAGGCAAATAGGGATCCAACACTATGTGGACTCTGAGAAACTATGGAGAAGATCTCCCAAAATTATCCAGTGAGAGATGAGGAAGCTGGGGGTTCTTGTATAACTACTCCCGTTCTTACCAATTCAACTTTCCACCTCTGTAAAATGGACAAGTGAACATGACTGCACCGTGAGTAATTGGACACATAGGCATAGTTTTAAAAAGTTATATTAAAAATATGTGCTGTGCAGTATTACAAATTTGTCTTGGTAGTAGGAAGAGTACAGAATTTGATCAGAGACCTGGGTTTTATCTGGTTCTGGCTTTGCCACTAACTGATAACAAAATGGAGTTGCCTCTCTGACTGGGCCTTAGAGTTTTGTTATTTGAGGTATGATAAGGTTGGATTGCTGATGAAACTAATTGTTTTTCCAGTTCTAAGTCCCAAGAATCTTGGATTAAATGCATTTTTATGATGTTTAGAATAACTTTACTCTTTTCTTTGTCAGATCCTAAAAATTTTCATTGCCGCATGAAGGTTTTTCACTAAATAGAATGCCTTTCCAATGTCAGAAAGCCCTCTGTATTGTGAATAAATTAACATGGCTAAAACAAAATCTCTTTTCAGGAGAAACCAAATTATCTGTTAAAGTGACTGAACATAGCTCACACAAATTTTCATAATAGTCCATGTACAAGCAATGTTACCTCAAGACTTGAAATTAGTCAATGTTTAATTTTGAATTTTAAAGAGAATGGTATTAGGTGTTAGTAATAAAGCTAGAATCCCAAACAAACCAAATCTTCAAAAAAACCCTTTATGATTAAAATTGTTTCCTAAACTACCATATTATTGATGCCAGATGTTAATCATGAAAACAAGATAAAGAACTTATGCAGAGAGAAATTTCCATCTTAAACAGTAGGACATTAACTTATGAAAGTAATGAGTCAGGGTAAGTCAGATTAGCCAATAAGCCTCTGTAACTTATTAAAATGAACCATAGTTTGTATAGTCAAAATCTTTTTTACAGGACAAAATACATAATTTTTTTGGATAAAAGTCTTAGACTTGTGGAGGTTAGTGGCCATGTGACAAATGCACAAAAAGTTACATTTGAGAGATTTGGGGGACCTTTCCCCTTTTTTTGTATTTTGTTTTTCTACAATGAGTTTAGAGTCTCATTTATGGTCACTAGCTATGTCTCCAAATCCTGCCTTTCTCTTATAGTCCAAATCCACATTTCACAGCTTTTGTAACATCTTTACCTGATTACTGCTTTAGCACCAGAGTCCCCATAGTGTTTGATCCCTTAGTATGTCCAAACTTCTTTCCTCTAAAAGTTCTTTCCTCAGGCTGATTTCCTTTTCATTCAACGAGTTCATTCATTCAAGCATTGCTTCATTTATTTATTATCTCTTCACTCAACAAACAAGGGATTGATATGTTGGCAGAAGCTAAGGCAGATATAAAGAACAATAAAATACAGCCTGCTCTTGAGGGGTCTACCAGGGCAGTATCATACAGGATAATTATAATAAAATGGAGTAATTCTATAGTTGCTGTTAATGAAATCCTAAGCACTTCTTTACTCTGTAATTGTCAAGAAGTTTCCTCAGAGAGAATCAGTTGAATTTTGAATGCTGAGTAAAATTTTCCAGGGTACACAGAAAGGCAGTGGTACAGCATAACCCAAGTCAAAAAGGAGAGGGAAATAAAAAAATGATAGCATGCCTAAAATTTAGATTCATATTTCAAAAAGTATAATTCCATTTATCCCTCATCCTTTGTATTGCTATTTTTGTGTATGTATATATATCTACATATACATATATATATAACATCTACGTATGTCATAGTTCCCATAAGAGTTTATCCAGTTCTACTGGATACAAATACTCTTAGTTTTTATTTATTGACAATGTCTTTATTTTACTCTCTTTTAAATTTTATTTTTGAACATTTTTTTTTTGGAATATAAACTTCATGGTAGACACCCTTTCATCATTTTAAAGATGTCACTTCACTGTCATCTGCCCTCCATAATGCCCTATAGGTAATGTGTTTCTCTCTGCCTACTTTTAAAAGAGTCTCCTTATTTTTGATTTTCAAGTTTTATTATTATAAAAATAGGAGTGTTTTCTTTGTATTTGTCTTGCTTGGGTCTGTTAGTAGATATTTGTTACCACATTTGAGAAAATTTTAGCCATTATTCCTCTGTTATGGACTGAATTAAGTCCTGTGAAATTTGTATGTTGAAGTCCTAATGCCCTACTTGACTGTGTTTGGAGATAGGACCTATCAGGAGGTAGCAGAGGTTAAATGAGATCATAAGGATGAGGCCTTAATTCATTAGAACTGGTGTCCTTGTAGAAGAGAAAGAGACGCTAGCTCTCTCTCTCTCTGCATGCCCACAGAGGAAAGGCCAGGTGGGGACACAGTGAAAAGTCATCAGTCCACAAGACAGACAGAGAAGACTCACAAGAAACTGACCCTAATGGCACCTTGACCTTGGACTTGCCTCCAAAATTTATGAGAAAATAAATTTCTGCTCTTTAAGCCACACAGTCTGTGATATTCTATTACATCAGCCCAAGAAGACTAATATATCTTACAAATATTTCTTATTTCCCTTTCTTTCTCTCCTCTCCTTCATGGACTCCAATTACACATATCTTAGACCTTTTGATATAATCTCACAGATCATAAGAATCTACTGATTTATTTTCAACCTTTCTTCTCTCTGTTCTCTATTAAAATTGGATATTTTCTATTGATCTTTCCTCAAGCTTAGTAACCACTTATTTTACCATATCTGACATTCTTAACACTACACATTGTTTTGCTCAGTTGTAGAATTTCCACTGGGTTATTCTCTAGAGTTTCCAGTTCTCTTCTGAGATCCCCTATCTGCCTATTCATCATCATCATATTTTACTTCTAGTTCCCATACTTATTTATTATAATCATTTATTTAAAGTCCTTGTATTCTAATTTCCATGTTCATAGTATTTTATGATTGTTTTCTGTTGACTGCTTTTCCTCTTGAGTGTGGGTCATAATTTCTTGTTCCTTCTCATTGTCTACTAATTGTTTATTGCATAGTGGACATTGTGGATGACCACTGTAGAAACTGGATTCTGTTATCTCGTTCTAAAGATGATTGATTATTATTCTAGTAGTTAATTAAATCGATTTGACACAAACTCAAAGTTTCAGCTCCCCTGAAAGTGGGTATCAATGAAATGACTCATTTATCTCAGTCTTCTGGCTGTGTTTTTCACTGAGAAATCTGAACTCTCCACACATGTGAGGTTCAGTGGTTAGCAAATAATTTGGATAAAGTTTATAGACAGATGTGGGCTCTCTCCTCTGTTAGTCCCTCCTTTATTGAATCTTCCTCCTTACTCTCCTCAACCCAGTAAAAATACGGCTTGTATACTAACTTGAGAGTCCCATCAAGAGAAAAGCTAGTGTAGTTTCCTTCTTTCATGGGTCAACTCCTTCCAGTTTCTGTCTACTTTGTTCACTATTTCTTCAAATATTTTACCCAGTGTTTATAATTTTTATCTGAATTAGGATTAGTAATGTATCATCTACTCTACCATTATGGGGATAAGAATCTATAGGAAGGCTTTTAGTAATAGTTTACATTTTTAAAATAGCTATTGGACACATCAGATTTTTTTTTTCTTTGCTCTCGCTCTCTCTTTCCCTCTCTCTCTCTCTTTTGGTCATCTTTAGTAATTTGTCTTTTGTAAGTACTTGTTTATTTCATATAGTTTTGTGAAATTTATTGGTAGAGATCCCGGGTTTCTTAGTTATGTTATTGAGTGATATACCATAGAGTCTGGTGCTTACTTTGCCTCTGGATTTTGAGTTGTTGATTATGCAATATTACCTTATAATATCATAAATTTGATTCAGATTTTTTTATCTGAAAGCATCTTGACTAAAGAGTAAGAATTTAGTAAATATTGATATGAATTAAATTGTCAAGATCCAGAATTTTTTACATTAAAAATTCACTTTATTTATATATTGCCATCATATAAAATCTTCCAGATGAAAATGACAATTTCCTCATTTCAATTTCAAATGGTCCCATAACTGGCATCAATCTGTGGTTGTACAAGAGGAGTGTGAAAATTTCCACTATTTCATTAAAAAGTTTAAAATAATTTACTTTATTTAGTCCCTTGTGGATGCAATTAAAACAGAATTATTCAAGTTATCACCAAATAATGGGAAGCTTACTGTAAGGATACAAGTGGATATAATGAAGCATGACACTCAGGTATGCAATCAGATCTGAGGTATAATGGAAACCATAGCAGTGCCTGGTATCACAAAGGCTGAAACTGTGACTAACCTTTAATGAATTTTTACAAACATCTGCTTTTCATTCTTTTCCCCAAACCAATCTATTTCTTTATAGCTTTTGCTTCCTCATAACTTTGATTTTTTTATGATTCCTTTTCTCTGCCTTATGGGTGACCTCTATCTCTGTTTCTTTTTAGCCTCAGATTTCTTTGCCTACGAGTAAATTTTCTCTGTATTAATTGGGATACTTTCAATTGCAATTAATAAAAATGCAAAGCAAATTACCATTAATGTAAAACAATTTATTGTTGTATATAACAGATAAGTAAAGGTTTACCATTGCATTCAGGAATGGTTGATACAGGGACTGAATAATATTTCTCTCTCTCAATCTCTCTAGATAGGTAGGTAGATAGATAGATAGATAAATACAGATAAAGATATATACATATATATTACACCAGATTGCTCCATATGGTGGCCATATTGACATTACCAGACCTAGAGTTACATCATATCTTCTTAGTGACCTGGATGAAAGAGAGTGTGTATTCCAACAGCTTTAACATAATATCCACAAGGAGTATTCTGATTGACTCTAATTAACATAACATATTATGTGCCCATCTCTGAACCAATCTTTGTTTCATACCTATGGCAGTAGAAGCAGGGAGAATGCCAGCCCCTCCCAAACCACATCCAGTAAGTTTCTAATAGGTAAAATTATTATATTCCTAGAAGAAATATGAAAAGAATTATTGGACATAAACGCAAAGAAGGCTAACATACTAAATAGTTCCTAGTTCAGATCTCCGACAATGATTATGTTGCCATTCAGAGCATTTTCCACTGGCCACTCTCATAGTCTGGCATGGATACACTTCTTGGATTCAGTCATTGTCTAGTCAGAGGTGCTTTTGAGCAGTATCACACGGTACAAAACTAGGTGTACAGAGCAATCCTGTGATAAAAGCTCTGAGTGGAACTGTTTTCCCTTAGAAGTGTTTGTGGGCTTGGAAGACATCGTAATCATCATTTAGCTATTATTTCAGATGAAGGAAGTCAGTTGGTTACATTACTTTTAAAAACACCAAGATTCATTATTATTCTCTCATAATTTCCATCTAATATGTCTATAAATCTATGCCTTAACTCTTATTAAATGACAAATATTATAAAATCCCGACATTTTTGTAGATATACTGGCATATACCAATTTTGATTAAGTCTAATATTTAGGTTGACTAGAGAGGCAAGAATAGAGTTATAACCAGAAAATTGTCTCTTATAAAGGAACTGTTTGAAGCCCTGGTTTGACTGTGGTTCATTTCATAAAGTTAAACAATTCCAGGGGTTATAAAGCTTTATTGAAGCCAAAGATAATGTTTATGCAAAAATGAACATTTAGACATGGAAAGGGGTAGAACAAATTTCATACAGAATGATGTCTATGTTATTATTTGTACTAAACTCTAGTATGTGCTTAAATTCTGAATGTTCTCATAACTTAATGGTTTAGTATTCAAAGCACACTGTGTCTAGAAAAAAATGTATAGAAAAATTAAAGAAGGAGACAAATCACCTTATAAAATTGTCTGGTTTAAATATAAAGTAGGATACCAACTGGGCTCAAATATGTTTCATATCTTTAAGTATTTTCAGTAAAACAATTGGAGCATACACAATTTGAATACCAAACTGAATAAAAAGTAATATTTCATTCAGAAAACAAAACACAAAAGAGAATCAATGTTCCTTTCCTTTTCATCTCTCAACCTAGGAAAAGGCTTAACTTTGAAATGCAAATTCTAAATTTGGTATTCAATAATTCTAAAGCTTTCTCAATGAAATTAAAAGGAAATTCTCTTTCCTCGACTAAAAATTCCTTCTGCATTCCTCACAGGAAGAGATATGATTTTACTTATCTACTCACCTATCATAAACACTTGTATAAATACAATTTTTCCATAAAGTTGAAAACAAGTTCACCCTACTTCCCAACTCCACATGTCTGAAATATTCCACAACCCTTACCTTTTTTGAGAAATAGCAACAGACAAATCTATCACTACAAACTTTCCTCACAGTGATTTTTAACTTTGCTGTATCCAATACAAGTCTTTTAAAACAACGGCAGTAGTGCCAAATTTGTCATTTGGTTTCTTGGGTATAATATTTGCAAAGTACTGAACTAGGTTTCCACAAATGAGAAATAAAAAGTGATTCCAGGATGGACCACGTTCCTCCACAGGTAGGCCAGTGACCACTGTGGAATTGGAGTTCTCCAATGTAATATTTGTGGTAAATTGGTTTTCAATTAAACCATGATCTTCTATTCATATCATTTTATGAGACTCTTCCTCTAATTGTGCAAGTTAAGAAATATGAGATCTTACAACTTGAGTCATGAATGTCTATACATATACACATTTATATTCATTTTCATAATTGAGAATATATATGTAAACATATTTTAAGAATTTGATATAAAATTTAATTCAAATTTTTGTAAACCTAAAGAAATTTAATAAAAATAAAGCATTGCACGTTGATACAATTGTGTAGTGTTTAAAGCTCACCCAATACTGTCTTTCTTTAGCTATTCTTTTTTTTTAGAGTCAAATTTCATGAAAATTTCGTCCTCGCATTCTTTTCCTACTTTTTCATTTCTCTTTACCTCCAGTAACTCTAATTTGTCTCCTGATCCACTGAAGCAGTTTTTTACCAGTGTCACCGGGGTCATACTTGTTGCTAAATTCAATTATAAACTTAACCCCTATGGTAGTGTTAGTTACCCAACCAATATCCATTCTTTAGGTGAACAGACCCCAGTTAACCTACTGGTCCCAAGGTAGAGCAGAACAATTGCACTTACAGCAATCTCTTACCTCAGGCAACCTCAGATCCACGGGAATAAACAGCTGATATTTTAAGCTGCCGAATTCTTGGATTATTAGCTTTTTTGTTTTTTAATCAAAAACCATCAACACTTTTCAAAGAAATGTATTGCAAACAGTGACTTTTACTAAAGAGGTGAATTTGTTCTAAATGAAAAAAAATTCCCTCCATGAAAGAGCAAACACATTTACCAGACAACTTATACTGCATTAATGATTTAACAGTGCACAAATAAGGACCATAGATTTTATTTTAATTAGGACTGAAAGATCAGTATAAATGCTGATGGTGGGTGGGTGGGGGGTATGTTTTATACCTTGAGCTCCAATATTCTAACCCTGTCCTGTCCTGTTGTTATAATTTGTAAAAATCTTTGAGTTTTTGTAACTTCAATGATGTGTTAAAGGCAAAGAGTCTTGAGTTGAAGAATTTGTTGTATCCAAAGGCCAGAATAGTACTCAACTCTGATGAGTAAATACATAAAATGTTGGGTGATTCCTTCATGTATCCAATATTTTATTTTTAAATTCTGAAGTGGCAACTGTTCTAATTTTTTTCCATTATAGATTCATTTGCATGTTTTCGAATTTGATACTAAAGTGTACGTACACTTTGTGTAAATCTTCTTTCACTCATAGTAATGTTTTTGAAATTCCTTTACATTGTGTGTTAATTAAAAGTCCATTCCTTTTAATTGCTATGTAGTATTCTTTTGTATTTTACCTATTTTGATAACATTTGCCTTTGCTTTTATTTGTTTAGTTTACAAACCTTTAATGGAATTATTGATACTATAGTTTTGGGTCTATTATCTTACTATTTGTTTTCTGTTTATACTCTCTTTGTTTTTTGGTCCTCTATTCCCTTTTTCTTCTTTTTTTGATTATTTGAGTATGTTTTTGAATTTAACTTATATATTTACTTTTCAGTTGTATATATCCCTTTTTGTTATATTTTTAGAATTACTTTAGGATTAGAATATTCATCCTGGAATGTTCTTAGTCTATTCAGATTTTATATTGTTGCTGGTTCCATTCTGATAACTCATGTTTGAATAAAATGATTTTTTTCTAGCCTGATTACTTGAAGGAGGTTTTCCTGAAGAATGGGCCAGTATTATATTCCAGGCTGGTGAGAAATGTTTTCATGCTCTAGGTTGGCGTGCATGAGAAGTTTATTAGCTTTTACTGATCCAAAAATATTACGGTTAGCAACTGGCAGGCAACTCACAATGATGTGAAGTGCCTCTCATCTCTCCTTGGACTGACCTGCAATGTAGGTTGTCTGTGTGATTTCACACTCATCCTTTTCCATCTTCTTTTCTCAAAACAGAGCCAGTTCCAAGGAAGCTCCCCATGTGCTTCAGGCACCCTGTTCCCAGTTTTGCAAACAAGAAACTGTTGCTTTTGAATCTCAAGCTGTACCACCTACTTAAGAATAAACATGTTTATGGCTTTTTCATTGAGTTCTGCAACCATAAGGATCCTCTCTGTATAACCCTGTTGGTCTTCATGGTTTGGACAGTCCTCTCTCCTATTTAGGAATTCAGTGTTGCTTGTTGATACATCTGAGATTTTATTCATATATAGTTTCTAATGGACTTCATGATTCTATTTCTTATCCTCCTCGTTGCCTCTGGATGATTGCCAAGAAGAAGAGGGGGGATGTTGATTATACTTGTCCATATTAAAATAAAAGTTTCACCTTCCCAGGAACTTTCCTCTTTTAACCTGTTTTATTTCCTTTGTAACACATATCAGTATTTAAAATTTATTTATTTTTTTCTTTTTGTTTGTCACCTCCACTTGACAGTAGACTCAACAAAAGCAGCAGTTTTGACTGCCTAGATTGTTTCTGTATCTGCAGTGCATAGAACAACTCCTGACATCATAATTCATAAATATTTGTTGAAGCAATAGGAATCCAGGAAACATCTTTTTTTCCAAGTTTTTATTTTATATTGGAGTACAGTTGATTAACAACATTGAGACAGTTTCAGGTGTACAGCAAAGTGATTCAATTATACATTTTCCCATTTAGGTTCTTACATAATATGGAGCAGAGTCCTCTATGCTACACAGTAGGTCCTCATTCCCTGTGCTGTATAGTAGGTCCTCGTTGGTTATCCATTTTAAATATAGCAGTGTGTACATGTCAATCCCAAACATAAATATCTTTTTAAAAGCTATATTTTTACCTACATAAAACTAATTTTTCCCCAAAGCATGATACACTTCCAAGTGGTTTATGAGATACATATATTGGCAGTTTACATAGGGAGTTAATTTATTTTTAATGTGTTATGCACACAACAATAACAAAAACATGATTTCACAGAAATCATGAGATAGTATGAGGTTAAACTTTTAAAGAAATCAAGTTGCATTTGATTTGAAAAACTATTAAGTTTTTATATTTAAAACTTAATGGGTTCATAGGGATATGACAAAATTCATTTGAGTAGTCTGAGAATAAGGGAAGTTTGGAAAATACCGTATTGATTCATATATTTAAGCATGACATTACCAGGCCATCTAACTCCAGAGCCAATGTTCCTTACCTTGTATTAGGAATAAAATGCTCTGACACCTGTAAATAAATACCAGTTATAAAGTAGTGTGATAGTTAATTTTGTGTGTCAACTTGTCTAGGCCAATGTGCCCAGTTGTTTGGTCAAACACTAGTCTAGATGTTGCTGTGAAGGTATTTTGTAGATGTGATTAAGATCGATAGTCAGTTGACCTTAAGTCAAAGAGATTACCCTTGATTATGTGGACGGGCTCCCCAATCAGTTGAAGGCCCGTAAAGGAAAAACTAAGGTTTTGAGGGGAAGAAGAAATTTGGCTTCAAGATTGCAATATAGAAATCCTGCCTCAGATTTCAACTTTCATTCGCCCCTATAAATTTCAGATTCAAGGCTACCTCAACTGCTGCCTGAACTTCCAGCTTGCTGGCCTGCCCTAGGAACTCTGGGCTTGCCAAGCCCTCACAACTGTTTCAGCTAACCCCTTAAAATGAATCTCTATAGAATATACATAGATTCTATTGGTTCTGCTTCTCTGGAGAATCTTGACAGATATAGAGGGCATTTGCACCTACCCTAACTTGCATCATGTACATCGCTGACAAGGAAAGGTGTTGGTTAAAAACCTGCTTAAATTAGACTGTTATAACAGAACCCATAAATGGCACCATCTTATGTTACATGCTGACTCATGCTGGCCATTATAAATCAAAGGCATTTTTCCATGCATACTTTCAGAAATCCTACACACTGCTTTGAAACTATACGTGACTTTAAGATTTCAGGCAACTTCAAGGATATCACCTTAGATTTCAAACGATAAATAAACCTCCCTTGGCCCATTCCTACTGCCCCCAGGCTCCACACACTTGCTCCCAAATTCTTCTTGATTGCCTTCAATGAAACATTTGAATACCCCAGGAGAGGCATTTACATATTGTACGTTTTACAGTCCTAGAAGACCTTTAAATTCCCTGTCATTTTAGAGATTTTGAGGTTCTATGTGGGATCTTTGCAATGACTTGCTGGGTTTGAAGAGATCCGCTCTTACTTTTTCTCGCTCAAGTTCTGAACTAATTAGAGTTGACCATAAAATACAGGACACTTAGTTAATTTAAATTTCAAGTAAATAATAAATGACTTTTTTAGTATAAATATGTCTCAAATATTGCACAAGACATACTTATACCTTTAAAACATGTCACTCACTTGAAGTTCAAATTTTACTGTGTTTGTTGTATTTTTATTTCCTAGATCTGGCAACACTCACTAGTAGTTGAGAGATATAATTACAGAGTTAACCAAACAGGAGAGTAAAACGTAACACTTGCTATTGATATAATAATCAGTAATATTGGCAAAATAATTAATAATTGCCAGAGATTTTACTTTAATTTTCATAAGAATACTATAACAAATTATAATCATAAAAACTGATTAAAGAGTTTTGACTTTTCCAGGTAGCATAGTTCAATTGACATTTTGCTCAGAGCTGATGGAGGTTAATGACAGATAACACTTCTTCAACTTAAATGATAATTTTGAAAAATGAAAGTTGTATAAAGGATAAAGAAAAAATGGTATTGTCTGTAAGTTTAAACCATATAGACAAACATCTATAACTTGGTATATTTCCCTCCAGTCTTTGTGTGTGTGTGTGTGTGCGTGTGTGTATGTATATTTACCCAGAACGTGGTCTAGATGTGCACAGGCAGAGTGAAGAATTGGTATCATAGTCTCTCTACTGCCTCCTGTCAACCTCTCCAGCTCTAAAGTTTATCATGTTTATTAATTTTTATTCCCTATGACTTTTGGGTGACTGGTATATCATGACTGATAGACTTTTTGAATGAAAAAGGGCTCTTATGAAACGGTGAGTAGAAGTTAGGAAAACCCAACAGTAATTACCCACTGAGTGGCTAGAATGGTGCGTCTTTCAACCAAGTGTCAGCTCAAGGACTGACACAAGATGTACTGAATAATCACCAGTACCAAGTACTGTTTCCAAAATAGACACTTTGACCATATGAGGAAACAGTGATCCAGGTGGTCTTTACTTGGATCCTATGTATTTCTGTACTAATTTGTATTAGTATTGTATTTCTATACTAACTTGACTCAATAAAGCTGAATGGCCTGAAGAGCCTTATAATTTAAATTTTGAAATTATATCTTATTTATTCCACAAACATTGATTGGAGCCCTCCTTTGTTTCAGAGAAAGAGCTAGATAATGGGTATCCAAAGGTGGGAAAATAAAACATAATTTTTGCCCCCATTAAAGAAGTAACAGTGGGAGAGGTAGTACCCATAACAATATTTACCTCATTTCAGTTTTGTGGAAGTTAAATTTGATAGTACGTAAACACAAAATATTTGATAAGAAATATGGTAAAATAAAGCAGGTTGCTATGGAGAAGAAGAAGCACTTGAAACGGGAATGAACTTGGTGTACTGGAGGCAAAGAGGACTGATGTGGCTGAATCTCTGATGAGCAAGGAACACAGCAGGACAAGATCAAGTTGGAAAGGCACTAGACCATATCAGAAAACATATTTCAGCTATATTTGTGTTTTTCTATTTAATTCTAAGCATAAGAAAGAGTCATTGCTTCATTTTGGATATCAACCGTATTATCAGAGGGTTATCTTAGTAACTCCGGTGTAAAACGATGCACTGCAGACAACTTAAAGAAACTCAGACCAATGCATTAATTAGAAATACAAATTTAGTAGTCCTTCAAATGGAAAAGTTCCTTAGTTGTTGTAAACAGTTTGTCTATACTTTCTCTTGTAAAGAGAAGCATTTATGATTCTTTGAGACATTTACTTGGTATTTTAAATCATAATAAAAATGACTAAGTAGAATTAAATCTTTAGGTTTGCTGTCCATACCACCTAGTATACTATACAGTTGCTTTTAAATTTTTTCATCAATTATTAATAAACTTCCTAAAACCCCATTCTAGCTCTCTGTCTTAGGTATATTTGTTTTCTTTTTTATTATCTATCTTTTTGTTAATGATTTTGGTATTAAATAATTAAAAAACAAAGTCTAAAAAATGATTATAACTGGGGAACCTGTGAGAATAGGAGAGAAAATCTTAGTAGCAACTTATAAAACCTGTACTGAATGCTATCTGAAGCGGCAAACACCAGAGTAAAAATCAACATTTGAAACAGAAAGAGTGAAAATTGGATGATATTTTGGGATCAGAATCAAGCTTGAAGCAAAAAGCCTATTCACCTACACCCGCTGTGAAGGCCAAGATGAAAAACATAATATCTTGTAAACAAGTACCTGAATTAACTTATTCAATCCAGAACAAGTGATTTAACCAAGTTAGACAACACAAAGTAACTTCAGCCAAGAGAAGACTAGATATTAATGGTAACAAGAGCCAACAAACATCAGACTTGGAAAACTTGGGAATGAAGTGTTAAGACTGCTGGCATTTATATGTCTGTGCAGACCTTAAGTCAGACGTCAGAAAATATTTTCTAGTAAGAACATCATAAATGTACTGTGTGATACGGTTTCCTGCTCTGATAAAAGCCTCTTTTGATTTCAAATGTTTTTCTTTAGCAAATATTTGCTAAAGGAGACAAAATTTCTCAAATAGGTATATAATGTACACAGTATGTGGGTTATCCCTGAAGATTAATGTAGGAACACATCCATAATTAAAGTAGTAACAGTGGGAGAGGTAGTACCCATAATAATATTCACCTCATTATGAAACGTGGTCAATCTTTAATCTGGTATAATACATATATTTAGTCTAGGTTCTTTCTACATTAGGAGAATTCTGTAAAGCCATATATCCCAAGTACTGTGCCTGATATATAATAGGCACATAAAAAATGAGGCAAATTAGGGAGTACATTAATATATAATCTTTTTATTGGTCTGAAATGAAAAGACTGGATATTTAATTTTTTTAGAACAGTTTTGGATTTACAGAAAAATTGAACTGATGGTACAGAGATTTTCATCTTACTCTCTCCCAACCCCTGCACACATTTCCTCTATTATTACTATCTTGCATTAACGTGGAACATTTGTTATAATAAATGAACCAATATTAATACATTATTATTAACTAAATTCCATAGTTTATATTAAGGTTTGCCACTTGTGATATACAGTGCTATAGGTTTTGGCAAATGCATAATGTCAGGTATCTACCATTACAGTATCATACAGATTAGTTTCCCTGCCCTAATAATTCACTCTGCCTCACCTCTTAATCCCTACTCACTCCCTCTACACTCCTGGCAACCACAGATCTTTTTACTGTCTCCATAGTTTCCCTTTTCCAGAATGTCATATGTTTGGAATCATACAATATGTAGACTTTTAAGATTGGCTTCTTTCACTTAGTAACATGTATTCAAATTTCTTACAAGTTGTTTTATGGTTTGATAGCTCATTTTAAAAAATTGTTTTAGGAATGCTCCATTGTGTGGACATACCACTGTATATTCATTCACCTTTGAAGGATACCTTGATTCCTTCCAGTTTTTGGTGATCATAAATAAAACTGCCATAAACAGAGTATTCCCAACCTCTTCCTTCCATCCTTTATAATATTGCTGTTATTTATTTTATTTGTCCATATGCTATAATCACCTAAAACATTATTGCTATGATTATTTAAACAATTATTTATTAAATTAAGAATAAGAGAAAAGATTTTATTTTATCATCATTTATTCCTTCCCTTATGCTCTTCCTGTCTTTATGTAGATCTAAGTTCCTGACCCATATCATTCTTCTCTCTAGATTTCTTTTAACATTTCTTGCAAGGAAGATCTGCTGGCAACAGATTTCCTCAGTTTACATTTGTCTAAGAGTATTTCTCCTTCGCTTTTGAAAGCATGTTAAACGAATACATAATACATTAGGATTTGGGGGTTTTTTCCCCTCCACACTTTAAACATTTCACTCCATTCTCTTCTTGCTTGCATGGTTTCTGACTAGAAGTCCAATGTAATTCTTATTCTTATTCCTCTAAAGATAAGTTTCCTCTACCATATAATAACTTTTTCAAGATTTCCTCTTTGTCTTTGGTTTTCTGGTGTTTGCATATGATATGCCTAGGTGTCGTTTTTTTTGGTATTTATCCTGCTTGTTGTTCTCTAAGTTTTCTGAATCTGTACTTTGGTGTCTATAAATAATTTTGGAAAATTCTATTATTAGTGCTTCAAATATTTCTTCTGCTCCTTCCTGTCCTTCTTTTCTTTCTCATGTTTCTATTATACATATGGTACATGTTTTGTCATTTTCCCACATTTCTTGGATATTCCATTAATTTTTTTTATTTTTTTTTACTTTTTGCATTTCACTTTTGGCAGTTTCTATTGGCATATCTTCAGGTTCACTTATTATTTCCTTTGCCATGTTTAGTCTACTGATGAGGCCATCAAAAGCATTCTTCATTTCTATTACAGTGTCTGTGATTTTTAGAATTTCCTTTTGACTCTTTCTTGGAGTTTCTATCCCTCTGCTTACATTACCCATCTGTTCTTGAAAGTTGTCTACATTTTCCTATAGAGTCTTTAACATCTTAAACATAATTGTTTTAAATTCTCTATCTGATAATTTCAAAATTCATGCCATACCTTAGTTGTGTTGTTACTTTGTTTGCTCTGTCTCTTCAGACTGTTTATTTGTTTTGTCTTTAGAATGCCTTGTAATTTTTTGTTGAAAGCTGGACATGATGGGGTTAATAGGCACTGAGGTAATTAAGCTTTTAGTGTGAGGCTTTATGTTAATCTGGCTAAGAGTTGGGTTGTGTTTAAAATTTGACATAAATGTAGGTGCCAGAAGCTTCTAGTTTCCTTGTCAGACTGTTTTCCTCCTGTTGCCTTTGGGTTTCCCTTGGAACTTCTTAAATAGAGTCTGTGACTCTCACTTGTAATCTGTTTTTATATTGATGCCCTGTTGATGTGGCAGTAAGGTGCTGGGAAGGGTAAGAATTCTATATTCTTATAATTAAATATCAGATTTTTAATAGTCCCTGGGATGTGATCTTCAGAACATTCCTTAGCCTTTTTTTCTCATTCTTTATGAGAGACAAGTCTAGCAGGGCCTGGATTTGTTTGATTGCCCTTTTCTCAAGTCAGGTAGGGTACAGTACCTTCCTATGGAGGGTGTTGTTAAGTTTCCTTTGGGCCTACTTTTAAATATTTACTAAAATCTGTAGAATAGTGGCAGAGTTAAGAAAATATACAAAAAGAGTGAAATAATAAACAAATTGACTGAGTGAAAAACGACGGTGATGGAACATAGCAAAATGAATTTCAATACAACATAATTATTATTCCAGAAAAATGATTACAGTTAATTAAACAGAAATAAAAATTCAAAGGTATGCTAGAAGAGATTTGTCCTGAAATTAACAATAGTAATTAACCTGCAAGTGAAAAATGGACCTTCTTCTTCTGGAAAGATTGAAACTGTAAAGGGCAAACCATCATTTGTGATGTTACCAAGGTTCAAAGTCTAGAAAACATCTTGTGAGCCTCCAGAGAGGAAACGTAAGTGACCTAAAAAGTGGAAAATAATTAGGCTGGTTTCAGACTTTTCCACTGCAACCTTTAGTGCAAGAAGACAATGAAGCAATGTCTCAATGTTCTAAGAAAAATGTTACCTAAGAATATCCCACCAAACTATTTGTCCTTAGAGTAAAATGTTCACAGACATTTTTAAAAATGCAAGGACTCAGGGAACATAGCACATAAGGGATGGAAAGGAATATAGCTTAAAAAGAGTTGTATCAAAATTGTACATTCAAAACTGAAGCAGATGTGAAAAAAAAAGAATAGGTCATTGGTATTAAATACTATTGTGTATATATCTAAGGTCAAACATAAGACACATAATTGTATAATGGGACAAATAATTGGTCTGGGTCCAGATTCTTATAGTTTCAACTCTGATGCATTTTAGGTGTATAATCTTGGGCAAATTAATAACAAGAAAGATTTCAGGAGGCCGTTGTGAAGATTAAATGTGTTATAATATGTAAATAAAAGTGAAGGAGACATTAGAACCCCTCAAAATATGTTAGCTAAAGGAAGCAAACGTGTATTCAGACAAAAAGAAAAATTATCAATCTCTGATAAGTAAAATATAACAAAATTGGAAAGTGAAAAGAAGTGCAAATGTAAATGAGTGCATATAAACTAGAAATACTTTTAAAAGATTTAACTCAATAACTTTCATAATTTTTAATCTTTAAATGGATAATTTTGGATATTTTCTGGATAAAATGTCTATCAAACTTTTACCAATTCCTTAAAGTTCAGTAAATTTTTCTCATATTAAATATAAGTAAAGTTAAATCTTTTAAATAAAATATATCATAGTATTATATCTTGTAATATTATTTACACCTACTTCTTTCATCCCTTTTTATCTGTAAATATGCAGAGATAATAACATTTTGGGTGGTAAGCATGTGGATGACTATTTTGCCTTTTTCTCAAAACTTAATTATAGTCCTTGAATTTTCATAATGATGAATATGTATAATTTCTACCAAAATAATAAGCTTTTTATAAAAATTCAACATAAAAAAGACAAGTAAAATGTAACCATTCAGAGTCTCAATTATGATAAAATAAGCATTAACAGTATCTAAAATTGTTATTTTAATTTTTACTGATTAAGCATGAGTAATGTGAAAATGACAAGGAAAATATAGTATACCATAAACTATGCATGAAGCAGAGATTTAATGATACTACCATAACATCTTGTTCATCAATGATTTGTATATATCTTACATCCAATTCATTTGCAAGACAGATAAGAATCAGAAACTTAGCAAAAGAAACAGCCAAGATAGTTTTCAGAAAGTCCATGCACAAAAATTAAAAGAATTTGCGATGCATGACTAGTTCACCCTTCTTTCACTAGTTTTTTCTAGGAATTACTCTTCACTCCCTTTTCAGTCTGTTGCAAGCTCAAGCATTTGGCCAAAGGTCCAAGTCAGCTCATTAATTTATTCAACAAATATTTATTGAATGCCTAATAAGTGCAGTGTACTAGAAGTACAGCAATAAACATAACAGATAAACCATGTTTTGTGGAGATAACATTCTGGTGGAAAAAATAAATAAACTAATAATTTATGCATGGTCATATAGTTATAAGCGTTATGAAGAATTTGGTGCTCTTTTATATGGAGTGGTCAGGAAAGGAGTAACTGAAAGGTAACATTTAAGCAGAGCCTCAAATGAGGTACAGATTCAACCAAATAGACACCAAATTCTCCCAAATCTATTGTTATTTTTTTGGTGTTTGTTTTTTGAGTGATGAGCCTATGATTTGATCAGAATCAATAGCACAAATGGAAATATTTTCTTGGGTTATGAGAATAAAAAATTGCCACCTTCTCATTTGATTTTAACCTAAAAAGATATCAGATATGGAGCAGATGTAGCCAACACCTCCATGTGGAAGACCACCAATTATGACATTAACCAAAATGAAGTTCTCTGGAAAGAGAGAAACTTGTACTTTTCAGTTACTTGGGTCAATTACCTTTTTTCTTTTTCTTTTTTAAATAAATTTATTTATTTATTTATTTATGGCTGTGTTCTGTCTTCATTGCTGCTCGCAGGCTTTCTCTAGTTGAGGCGAGCAGGGGCTACTCTGTGCTGTGGTGCGTGGGCTTCTCATTGCGGTGGCTTCTCCTGTTGCAGAGCACAGCTCTAGATGCACAGGCTTCAGTAGTTGTGGCATGCAGGCTTAGTTGCTCCGTGGCATGTGGGATCTTCCCAGACCAGCGCTTGAACCATGTTCCCTGCACTGGCAGGAGGATTCTTAACCACTGTGCCACCATGGAAATCCCCAATTACCTTTTCTCTAAGTCAGTTTGATTTGGAGTTGTCTATACTTCTATCCAGCAGTCCTAAGTGGTATGGATCTCTCTCAGATTCTCATCAAAAGTCTGTACTATATATCTTCGTATGTAACACAAGAAAGTCTTTAGCAAATAAACATAAAGGCTTGCTGCATGAGGCCCATGAGCAATGGCTTGAAAAGTGTCCCCAACCAGACAGATTGACAGTTAGCTAGAACAGAAAAAGGCAATTTAAAAAAAAAAAAAACAAAAAACAGAGAAAGAAATAAATTTAGCATGTAACCAAGAACCAGTTATCATAAGTGGAAGTAATCCTATATATCTTAGAATAGCCCAAGGACATCATTACAGTTTATTAAGTGATTGTTTATTATTTTGAATTACTTTGCATTTGATTCATACAGTCAATCATTAATTGATTGATTCATTCAAAAAACACTGGGCAAAAACTGTGGGCCAAGGACTACTTTAGACATTAAGGATGCAACTGTGAATATCACCAGTAAAGATAATGCACTGTGGAGTTTGTATTCACCTGAGAGAGACATATATAAGAACAGAAAAATATAATAACAGGTTGTAGCAAGTGCTATGAAAAACAACTGTGGTGAGGCATCACCTTCTTTTCCCATGAAGGAAGTGGGTCTGCTCTGATGGTGAGGGGGACAGGGAAAGGCCCTTTGAAGTGACATTTATGCAGAAATGTAAACTATTTAAAAAGTGAGCCAGTCATTCTAAAATGAGGGGCAATGATATTAAGTGCAATACTTGGAGGAAACAATGATTGGGCGTGATTCAAGAACAGAAAGGTCATATGACTGCAGCAGAGTGACTGAGGGAGAGGTGTTTGATCTAAGCTTAGAGAAGCAGGTAGGTCCCAGCTGATGGGGAGCTTTCCAGGACATGGCTTTAGATTTTTGTTCAAAGAGAAATATAAAGCTACTGAATGTATTCAATGAAAAAACGTGGAGCTTTATATATTTACATTTTAAATGACCTCTTGCTGGTCTTTGGAGAGTAAATGATAGAAGCACAAAAGAGGAAGCAAGGAGATCCAGAAGTCTGCTTTTTTGGTAGTCCATGGGAGAGAGGATGGTGGAATAAAATATATTTTAAGTAGAACTGATCTCTTCGATAGATTGGATGGAAGAGACACATTAAGGAAATGGAAGAAATCTACAATAATTGTAAGCTTTGGGCTGGAGTCAACTAGAGAGATGTGGTATCATTTAATAAGATGCAGAGTAGAGGAACACAGTTTAGGGGGGGTCCAAAGGCCATTATTTCAGGCATATTATGATTTTCCAATTAGACATCCAAGTGAAGATGTCAAGTTCTAAGTAGTCAATGGCATAAAAGAGTCAGCAGCTCAGAGTGAACTGTGCAGACTGGAGCTGTAATGCTGGGAAACTTAAACATAAGGCGGTGGTTCATTGTTGTGGTTAAGAACTTGGGCTTTGCTGCCAGATGGCTTCAGCTCTGATTTTGGCTCTGCCTCTTACTAGCTGAAGTCACTTAATCTCCCTGGACCTTGGTTACCTCTCCGATAAGTGAGGATGATAAAAAATGCCAGGCTCACAGTGAGCATTCAAAATGGTAGTTATTATTAAAATTACTTTTGTTTTTGTTGTAATTTTAGAGTGGAAACAGACGAAGTCACCCAAAGACTAGAACCTGAGGTACTCCAACATTTATAGGCCCGGTAGAGAAAGAGATGGCTGAGAAAGGAATTGAGAAGGTATAGCCAATGAGGTATGGAAACCAAGGTGGGCTGCCAGGACAGCAGTAAAGGCAAAGCCAGGAAATTACCCATACAGAACCCCAAACTGCAGTACAATGAAGAGTGAATGGGAACACAGCAAGAAGAAATAGCAAATGCATACCATATTTTTTGAGAATTTTTTCTGTAAAAGGGGTCATAAAATGGGATAGTAGGAGGAGGAAAATGTGGAGTCTAAGAGCCATTATTTTCTAAAGATAAGACATAATATCTGAAGTTATCATTGAAGAATTCATAGGATGACTCAAGTCTGTAGATACATTTTTAGACTCTGGAGCGTTTTAAAATAATTTGATTTTGAATTTTATTTTGGAAATGGCATGTGTTCTCACGGCTACTACTGTACCCATTGTATTTTGTATTTTCATTCAGTTCACTTGTGTTACGTAGAATGCCTGCCTGACTGTGCACAGACCATGTATGTTTGTACATAGAACTGACCTAGTAGGGAGGGGAGATACTGAGGGGGAGGAGATAATTAAAGAAGTGTAGACCTTGAGAAGAAGAAAGGGAATTAGATCCTGGGCATCATTTGGGGAATTTACTTTTAAATTTTTGCACTGTCACAGAAGGGAAAACAAAGACGACACATACAAGTGCAGGTGGATTCTACAGTGGAAAGTTAATTGAACACTTCTCTGATGACTTCTATCATTACTCTGTTGATGTTCCGTGAGGAGAAAAGGAATATAAGACTTTAAGGACAAAGAAAACGTTATAATGTAGTCATCTTAGAGTGTTGGAAAGGGAATCAACATCAGAAACACAGCAGATCTGCTGGCTAGGGTTGATGCTTATCTTTGAGAATTTAAAGTAACACCAATTGTTGTACATGATTTTTACTGGGAATATACAGCTGCTCAGATGCAGGAGAGAAGAGAGTTGGGTGTTGTGTTCAACCGAAATTTAAGTCTTCATAAATGAGTATGATAAAAGGAAAAAAAGAAGGAAAGCAGAAAGTGCTTGAAAGGGAGTTATGATAATGGTCCATCAAAACTAAAGTTAAGGAAGGATTTGAAGATAGGAGATTTAATAAATAGTGAAAAAGAGATGGAGTCTGTGGAATGAAGTTCTCACGAGGTGAAAGGAAAAATGATTAACAATACCCCAGTAGTAGGGTTATATAATGCCCGGTGATAATAAGCTGGAGGGTATGACAATAACAGTGGGTAACTTTACTACACATGAGGAGATAAGGCAACTCCTAGGCCACCACGGTACGTGGATTATGCACATGGAAGCACGTCACCAGACATGATGACCAGGCATCGGTAGAGAGTATGAGTGAGGCAGGAGCAAAAGTCATTGACAAGGAGAGGCTCGACTAGGAGGTCCAGCAGCTGGGGACGGGGAAGAGGTTGTGGATAATTAAACCAGATGTCATGAGTTTCAGAATGGATGGAGTTTTTTGAAAGAGTAAAAAGAAGAAATTGTTTGGAAGAGAAAATGTAGAGCAAGGAACAGTAGTGTGTTCTTTGAGTTATGTGAGTGAAGAAGAAAACACAGCCACTACTTTAAAGGACTGCAGTGCAAAACCTGTGTCAGGAGATAGCCAGATACTTTTAAGATTAAGAAAAGCAAAGGGAGGGCTTCCCTGGTGGTGCAGTGGTTGAGAGTCCACCTGCCGACGCAGGGGACACGGGTTCGTGCCCCGGTCCGGGAAGATCCCACATGCCACGGAGCAGCTGGGCCCGTGAGCCATGGCCGCTGAGCCTGCGCGTCCAGAGTCTGTGCTCCGCAACGGGAGAGGCCACAGCAGTGAGAGGTCCGCGAGGACAAAGGAGAGTTTTTGGGTTGCGGATCAGGCTTGAAAGTTTCTGGAAGAGGAGACTGGGTAAGATTAGGGAATACAAGCAGCACATTGTATATGAGTTTATGGTGATGCTGGAAGACCTGGAGCTTTGGACTTCTGCTGATAATTAGGTATCTGAGGCAACAAGGGAATTCTTCATAGTGGGGTAGCTAATCATTTCATGCAATGGTTTTATTCCTTATAATCAGTGGAGTGGGATATCTATACCGTCCTGCAGGTCTTACTGATGTGGCCTTTGGGGGCTGGGGACAAGGGCAGAGAGCAGTGGACTGTCCTCAGAGCGACTGCTCCTCTCCGCTCACCACTGTTACAGAACAGAGAGAATGCAATCATTAACAGAAGACTGTTCTGTTTAAAATGAATTCTGTCTCAGCAAGTAGGATGGTATTTAATTAATTTTGTAGAGAGCTGTAGCCAAAAGGATTTGTAAAATGTTTGGGGACTTAAAGGGATAAAGGCATAAGGCCTCTGTTACTAGGTAATACAACTTGTCATAATAACTGATCTCCCAAGGGTGTCTGATAACAAAGTTCAGGCTCTATTAAGAAAATTATCATGAAACTAGAAGATATTTACCAGGGATATGAAAGGCTAGAACTGGTAATTAATCCTCCCTCACTGTTCAATGGAGATTAGAGCCTCATGAGGTGGTTACAAATTTGAGCTCCCACAGTTCAAAACAGATTTTGAAATATTGGAGAGAGTCCAAATAAGAATAAGATAAATTATTTTTTAAATTGTCCATTTAAAAAAAATTTTTTATTGGAGTATGGTTGATTTACAAAGTTGTGTTAGTTTCAGGTGTACAACAAAGTGAATTAGTTATACCTACACATATATCCAAACTTTTTTTTTTTTTTTAGATTCTTTTCCCATATAGGCCATTGCAGAGTAATGAGTAGCATTCCCTGTGCTATACAGCAAGTTCCTATCAGTTATCTATTTTATATGTAGTAGTGTGTATATGTCGGTTCCGATCTCTCAATTTATCCCTCCCATCCCCCTTAACCCCTGCTAACCGTAAGTTTGCTTTCTACATCTGTGACTCTACTTCTGTTTTGTAAATAAGTTTATTTGTACCCTTTTTGTTTTTTTAGATTCCACATATAAGCGATATCATATGATATTTGTCTTTCTGTGTCTGACTTACTTCACTCAGTATGACAATCTCCATTTTTATAAGGAAAGAGAATTTGGAAGAAGAGAATACTGACAAATGATCATTTCTGCTTTCAATTCTATATTAAGACTTGTACTTGTCTTAATATAATGTTAATTCTGTATATAGTATTACTTCTATATATAAGACATATATATGTATATATAAGACTATATATTTCCGGAAACAGTCTTACAAAGTCAGCCAGAGCCTTCCAGAAAGCAAGGAACTAGGTAGATCCCACCTCACCGTCACCTGACAATGTGTGCAGAGTACTAGACTAAATAATGCAGGAAGAGGAAGAAATATTAGATATTTTCATGGATATTTTATTCACCTATTTTTATTCTAAAGCATTTGAAAGATCTGAAACACTAGTGACAGGTAAGCACCTTTCGAATCTAAGTAACTGAGAGATATCTGCCTTTTGACGTTCACCGATATCCCTTAGATGGGCCCAGTAACATCTGGGAACTTGTCCCAATCGATTTTCTCTTTGTTTGTGTCACATGTGACACTGGATAATTTAACCTCTCTAAAGAGTGATGATCACTCTGATTGAGAATGTGTTAAAAGAATTAACAACGTATAAAATCATCTAACACACAGTGTGGGACATTGCTGCTTAACAGAGCCAGTACAGGAATTCAGATTCAGGCCTCTTTCCAGAAATGCTTCTGAAAGCAGCCTCTACATGATGTGGCAAGACTGCCAGCATGCAGGACTGCCAGGAGGAGATCGCTGCCTCCAAGATGGCCTCTCTACTGCTTGAGAGGTCTTGGTAGATTTCATACTTTACCTTGTATCACTGCTCCCATTACAAGTAAAGCTCGTCCCAAGAAAAATAATTCACACTGTGAACAAATTATTTGGAAGCAGGTATAGATGATGGGGGTAATGACTGAGAGTGCCCTGAATAGACGGACAAAGCAGTCTGAGGGAGGAAAGATGGGAGGGAAGCAGAAAGGGGAAGAGCGTTCTGAAGACACGCCATCTCCTCCGTCAGTTTGTCCAGGACCAAACCTGTTTCTGAAGTCTAGTACATAAAGCTGTTCACCTCTGGTCATGAGGAAAGATTCCTGATGCACAGGTGAGAGCTAGATTTACATAACACATACCAGAATACAAAATGCAAGTTTTATCTTTCTCTAGAACTTCTGCAGTGTGAGTGGAAATGAAGAACGGAGATTTAATACAAATACATTTTCTCTCCATACCTATAATAAATCTCAGTTTCACAAACCATGTCAGGTACCAAAAGCCTAAAACAAATCTTGTACTCTGGGAGAAAATTTTTTTTAATGTAATTTGATTTGTTTGGCTCTGATAGATAAAAGAGAAGAAAAGGAGCCTTCTTTTCAAAACACTCAGATCATATTTATGCATTATTTCTGGGCATAATTTTTCATAAATATTCATGCAAGAGGTTCATGGTTTGATTGCTCTTGAAGCTTTCCAAGCAATCAAAATATTTTTTTGGTTCTGTTTTGTTTTTTGCTTTTACTTACCCAACATTATACAGGTAAGGTTTTCGCAACATTTACTAAACTTCAGTTAACATTAGTGAAAATTGAAGAAAACAATTCAAGATATGCAAGGTTTGGGAAAATTATTTCTTATTAGAACATTTCTGAAATATCCATCTACAGTATCACTGTTTACATTAATGTCTTAATTGGTGAATTGGTTATAGATGAGATATGTTAAAACCAACTTTTTCCATTTAAAATTTTTAAGGTGACACATTTGCAATTATACCTCCTTTAACATAATTTCAAAAGCTTCATATACTCTGTAGTTTGAATTCTACTGCTTAATTTGAGTGATTATAAAATAATTTGGAGTTTTTAGAGACTGAGAAGCATTTCCCAAGGTTAGCTTTTCCAAACAGAAAATTGAGTATTATAAATTCCACCTCCCACAGACCAGAATTCACAACTATTGGTCAGGGGCAAACACCACTGGCTCTGCGTCCTCAGTCACTGTGTGCCATTTCACCAAGTAGGAGCCAAAGGTAAGTTTTTACACTTGCTTTCTTCTCAGGTTATACACTTTTTTCCCTACTATAATAACCTTTAAAAAAATAATTCAACTTGCTTTAATATTTTGTGGTGAACTTTGATTCAATCAGCTGGGTTTACTTTTGCTCTTTTTATATTTATATTATTCTTGGAAAATCCAAAATTCTGAATTAGCTTAGGAATTCATAACATACAGAAAAATAGTTGATCTTAATAGCCAGGAGAATAAAATTAGATGCCAATAAAATTATAGTAGTTTCCAATATATTCCTTAAGTCAGGTGCCCTGACATGGAACACGTTCTTTGCCAGTATTGACAGGCACTATTGATTGTTATTGATTGAAATATTATGCAAAAGAAGAAAATGATAAGATTTCAGGTGTTTAAAATATACTGATTATATTACAATTTTCCATTTACAATGTCTTTTTAAGCTATATATTTTAAATTTTTATATAAGTATAAGCTATTAAAATGTCATTAAATGGTATAGAGCGGACAATATGTTTAAAGTTTCAACAAAGACATTACATTAAATACCAATGTAAGTATTCGAAGGAAGGAACATGCTTTTTAAAACTATACATGGATATGTGTTCTTCATATTTCTAAGGTTCACAGACTGCCTTATTGATGATAGCTTTAGGGGATATGTCAAATGCAAGTAAACTCTAATATGCAGATATATATAATCAAACATAGAGTATGAAGTGAGAAAAAGAATAAGCAAGTGCATAATTTTTTTGAACAATGAATGTTGCCAGAACTGTACAAGGAAATCTATATATTTTTTAGGTTAGTGGTGGCCACTGTTAATGCTTCCCATCTGAATATGGGAGAATGGTTTCTGAAAGATTTGCAAATCACACTGTTTTATTAAGTAGGACTTTGTTGATAATTGCATAAAACTGTTCCAAATCTGAGATCCTGCAAAGACCTCTGCAAAGGCAAGTAAAATAGAGGCTTAGTTTATCCAGTATGAATAAAAAACTTATTTGAAGAAAGCATAGGAAAGGATAAAAAGGAGCTCCTTGTACTACTTCCTATTCTCAGAGGAATTTCATATCCTTCTGCCTAAACCTGCTTCATAAAGACTTTCTTTCAAGTAACTGAAGGTCAGTTTGTCTGCCAGTGCATTCAAGTTTGAAAGTAGTATTTATCATGAATTCCTTTTTGTATGTGTGCATAGGTACAAACACCACATGTACTGTTCTCAAAGTAAACCCAAGAAGTGTACCCAAAATACAAAACCTTTAAAATTAGATATGCTTGATCAAAATTTTACAAATACTTTGCTTCCTCAATGAATGATCACTAGGTAACACTTTTCATAGGCCTAATTTAAATGTTTAAAATTAAACATAAGAGATTTTCTTCTAAACTAAAATGTATGCAAAGGAGTACCTACAGAATTAAAATAATTAAAATTATAAGATCTTGACTGAATCTCCCCAAAGCATGATGTTACCATGGAAACTAAGAATAGCGTTTATTAAAGAATTACAAAACAAAAGATTGCTCTAATCCCATGTGTGTGCAAATCCTCCTCTAAGGAAATCTTGCTAAATGGTGACTTTCAGACATGTATTCCTATTGATTCTGAGTTTAAACTTTAGATAGCCACTAAGGATTGAAATAAAACACTAAGGACTAAAAAGGAAAAGGACTAAGGAAAAAAATAATTTTCTTGTCTGCTCCATTTAGTTAAGACAAGCTTTGAAAATATTGCATGAAACATTAATTTTATGTGTGTAAATATTAAATTATGTATGCATTAAAGACACCCAGAGGCAACAAAGAAGTAAAAGAAAGAAAAAACAAACCTTCATTATTTTGTCTGGAAAAAGTCCTAGACTTAAATGTACAAGAAACAGTCCTAGCTGTATTACTAGCCAACTCTGTCTTGGTTTCCTCATTTGTAAAGTGGTGTGACAGTTATAGTGATTAGCATCCTCATCCTCATCATCCCTACATCCCAGAGTTGATGAAAGAATCTTAATGCCTAGTAAGTGGTAAAACTCTTAGATAATGTGAAGGCTTTTGTGAATAAGTATACCACAGTTTTTCTGCATACCATTTTCTCCATGTTTCTCTATAAACTAAAATCAATTTCACCATAATTCCAATATCTACTGTAAAAATGTGGATAGGTTTGTGAATTCATTTGAGCATCTGGCATCAATAGTCCTCGGTAGCCACACAATTTCATGTGCTATGTTTATAAATTATCCATGGAAAGAAAGCTACCAGCTTGAGTTTCTCAGTATTGACAGTGATTTATCATTCCTATTTAGTGAAAACTATTCATAAGTTATTATCAATTAAATATGTATGTGTTTTAATATTTTATGATTAGGAAAGTTTGAAAAATGAAAACATTAGCAAGACTCGTTCTGGGACTTGTCATCTTGGATGCTGCTGTGACCGCCCCAACTCTAGAATCCATCAACTATGACTCAGAAACCTATGATGCCACCTTAGAAGACCTGGATAATCTATACAACTATGAAAACATACCAATGGGTCAAGCTGAGGTAACTGATTCCTCCCACTCCTGAGACTTTTTAAAGCATTGTATGAGGAATTATTAGGGTTTCTTCTCTTTAAATAGATTTTTGTTTACTTATAAGTGGAGATGTTCCATCAATAATTTCATATTAACTTTTTCTCCAGAACATGTGCAATGTGATGGAGGTTAACATTGGGAAACTCTTTTGCTTTCTTTATACTTCACTTTGTTTTCTTTATATTTCCTCATAAAATTGAAAAATAAAAGTTTCTATCAAGTTAGAACAGAGAAAATTAGGGGAAGAGGCAATCAATGAGGAAAAGGTGAATTCAAATAGTACACATAAAATGATAAGGAAGTTTGGGAAGTTTGAAGTAAAGAAAAAAGACATGAGATTAAAATGTAATAGAAGAAAACTAAAAGAATGCAGAAAAAGGACAATGATTTGAAACTTTACTGTATTCCAAGCGCAAATACGCTTCCCTAAATGACTGATTACCCTCAGCAGTAATGTAGGCATTGGCAAGGTTACAGACCATTACCTAAATCTGATATGACAAGTTCCTAATTAAATGGTAGGCTTTTTACATAACTAAAGGATACAGACTAATTTTTCTGAATCAGAAAACAAGCAGATCTTGAAATGCTGGAGTCTAATGAATGTACAACATTGACAAAAACTAATTAAGTACAAATAAACCGAAAGGGAAATTACATCACCTTTACAAGATCAGAACATATTTGGGGCAGTCATTCAAGTGTAAATTTTCTTAGAATAGCTACTTTTGACAACTAGGGAAATGAAATATTTAGACAAAAGCATGTATTTAAATTGTATAGGACTTAGATACATCTTTATTAAAATAGTAAACATTCTCATTATTGTTTATGTTGCCTTCTAAAATACAAGAATTAGATTTTCACAGTACAGTAGTTTTTATGTATTCTCCCCCTGCACTATTCTTTTCCTGTCTTTCTCTCTTTTGCCATCTGTCTCTCTCTCTCTTTCTCTTCCCCACTTTTTAGTAAAGTTTCAGGCTTGACAGCAGGCCACTTTTCTTCTGAACATTTAGTTATGACTCTGTTTTTAAGTCTTTATCAACATTCAGTGCTTGATTCATTTCACTGTGTGGCTTCTATTATGTGAAGGGGATTTTCTGTTGAGAATTTATAGTCATTAATACCAATCTTGCTATATGTGATCTCTGTACCTCTAATCTAATGCATCAATGTAGAGTATAAGAAGAAAGTTTTTCAGTGCTTAACTCATCTGCCCTGTTCCTTTTTCCATCTTGCAGAAATATTAAAAAAAAAAACTCAGTGCATATCTGCAGTTATCTACCAAATTAAATATTTTAATTTAAACTTATTTGTCATTCTTCCAAAAAATATTTCATTGGATTGGTGAGTACCATAGTGAATTCTTTATTTTAAGTAGGGCTGGGGAATTTGGATTCAAGGGTTTATTTATTCACTTCAGAAGACCAAATGCGTAATAGAGGGACTACCATTTGAGATCAAGCCTACCCTAGGCAAAACTGTGAAGGAAGTGAATTTTATCTGCAGACTGCTTTTAAGCTATTCCTTGCTGTCAGGATCCTTTCTGTTGCCCAGGAGGCCCTAGACATTCTCATGAGAGTCTGAAGTTCTTCCTGCCATCAAGGAAAATTAAGCTAATATATACATATTAGCTTAATTATATATATAATATATATAATTATATATATTAGCTTAATTTTATTTATATATATACATATATATACATATGTGTGTGTGTGTGTATATATATATATATATATATATATACACATATATATATATAAAGATGATTTATTATACAACCTTTCCTCAGTATTTGCTTATTCTGGAATAACAACCTTCCTGTAAGGTACTGAATATGTGGCATTGTATCCTTACACACCCTAGCCCTTACTTCATGCAAACATTTCTAATTTTCTTACTGGCTAAGCCAGACTCAGAAACCCTAACAACTGAGGGTTCCAGAAAGCCACTGATAATCCCTTGTAGTTGACTGAAATATACAAGTCAGCCCTGATTTAACAATCCTTTGTGGTGAAGTCATCATCAGCAAACTGGTTTTAGGTAGATGATAGATATGGATACAGATATAGATATAGATATATACATGTGCTATAATAAAACTATAACACATTTGTGAAAACATCAAATATACATAATTTTTAAAAGATATTTACAAAGTTGTTCCAACAGCAAAAATCAATCAACCAACGTACTCACCCACCACCCACCATTTTTGGAAAAAAATCCCAAAACAAACAAAATCAATATGATAAAGAAAATAAGATGACCTAAGGAAAAAAATTCAGAAATTTAACTCAGATCTCAACAACTTATTACTATAAATTCCTTACAAACAAACAACTAGCATATAATTCCCTATGGGAAAATATGAAATAAAGCCAATACTTCCAGTCATGTGAATGGATTCTAGAATTTGGTTAACATGGCATGAATTTCTTGAATGCAGTCTTGTAAGTTCAGATTCTGGAAGGTCAAATAAACTTATTTATCTCGTCTTTATAAATTAAAGGCAGTGGTTGCACATGTTCTTGATCTTATGTGACACTTTTTGAGTGAACACTGATAACACACCCATATAAGGTCCAGTTGATGAAAAAGTTCATAGTAAATGATAGACATAGGGAATGATGGGATGAGATTCTTCAGTTTTTTGTCCTTGATGCCAAGAGTATGGTTCTGCATAATTTAGTCTAGAATTTATTTCAACTGTACAGAAGACAACTTTATATTCTAAAGTTGTAAATTTATAGGATAACTGCTTCTAAATGCCAATTTCTTTCTTTTAAAGTCGAAGACTTGGCATCTTATGCCAATAGAGTAGACCCTTTGGTCTAAACTTGGAATGATTAATACTTAAGGCCTTTGATATATGTGGTAGGTAGAATTCTAAGATGTGCCCTAAGTGGCCCATCCCCTGATGTGTCCATGATCTTTGTAATTGTTACCATCATGAATATATTGGGATATCACTCCTGTAATAGGTTATGTTATATGGCACAGTTGAAATTTAAAAAGGGAGATTATCTTGGTCTGCCTGACCTAAAGTCATGAGCCCCTTAAATCAGTGTCTTGAGGTTAGGGACAAAATTTGAAGCATGAGAGAAATTCAATGCAAGGGAAAATGTTTCTGGCTTTAAAGATATCAATAGATGGGTCTATGTTCATAACAAGAATGCAGGAATTCTCTAGATGCTGAGGAGAAGCTGACAGTCAGCAAGCATATAAGGATACAAGAAACTCAGTCCTAAAGATACAAGAAACTTCAAGTACTTCAAGTACTTCATGAGGTTACAGCCCTGGCCATCACTTTATTTTGGCCTTATGAGACCCTAAGCAGAGAACCCAGTCAAGCCATCCTTGGACTTCTGATCCACAGAAACTATCCGTTTAAAAATGGGTATAGTTTCAAACTGCGAAGTTTATAGCAATTTGCAATGCAGCAACAGAAAACTACTACAATGTAATGATTTAAACTTTTTTTTCTGAAAGCCAAATTTGAATTACTATAAGGCTGCAAGGCTTCCATTTATGAGTCCAACAATTTATCTAGTCAGTGAACCAAACCACCCCTGATTCCCAGGGTTAGAATCTCAATAGAGCTTTATTGATTTCTATTGGTGGTAGTATATTCATTATCTCCTCAGTGGCTGGAAAAGGGTAATTGAAAGTATTTCTGTTTTGAAAATTATATGCAGCAATAGTATTTCAGACTCATGACTTATGTGATTTCTGATGATCTAGAATATCCAGGATCCACTGGATACTATGTTAGAAAAAGATTTTAGGCCCAACAATTCCATCATAATGTTCTATATTAGCCAGTGGATAACTTTGCTGGCGTAACGTAAAGTTGTTGCAATTTTTACTGAGCTTTCATTTTACTTTTAATGATATGGATAGGAACTGGTTATAAGCCATAAGACCAAAATGCAGACGTTTTGCTTACTGATGAATACTAGCTAACCCTGAGCACTTCTTATGTGTCAGTAGTGTTCTAGGAATATCACATGTATTATCTCATTTATTCCTCCCCCAAAAATAATGAAGTGTCATTATTATTCCCATTGAATATAGATGAGGAAGGATATTGAGACAAAGAGCAGTTAAGTAACTTGACTAAGGTTACAGTTATTCGTAATGTATAATCATAGTGATGTTCTCATATCAGAAAATAATTTCCAACAGACTAATGAAAGATTATATTATCCTCCCTCCATTTTTTACCACTTTCTAATTGTCCTTTTAACTTGAACTGGTTTTGGTTGAGCTGAATGCCAGGTGCATTCTATACTGCACTCTTAGAAAGAAAAGCATTCTTCTATGGGTGAATAATGTGAACTAGAAGTAACCTGTATAGACAACTGACTGTTATCTAATTACTGTAAGAAGAAAATGGCTTAGACTAACTACTTAGTCTGTACTTGAAAGAATAATTGTGAATATGTATTTGCCAACATATATCTAAATCATGAGTAATGACCTGAATATATGCATATATACACACATATATACATATACAGATATATTTGGGAGTCTAGGATCCAGGGAAACATTTCCCTATTTTCCTTAAAGGGTTCACCAAAAAACTAAATAGTTCAAAATTCTGTATTCTTTGAGTGGCTTAAGTTGAGACTGCGTTTTTGACCAAGGCAGTTATTTGTTTCCATTTTCATGCTATAGTTTTTGGGTTATTGATTTTCCATTCCTCTTAGGTCTAAAAAAACATTGGTCCTGACCATGGGTAATTTATTTTGCCCAGAAAAGTACTCAGTGACTATATTAATATTTATGGAAGTTCTGCTGAAAGATATGAACTTCCATTCCTCCAGGAAATTCTCCTTGGCTCCAATCAGATAATTAGACTTCTCCTCACCTATATCACATTATTCAGTCTTACATAATTACCTCTACTTAAGTGAGACTGCACTGTTCCTGCATCTTCAATAAATACCAGGAATGTTATACCCTGTGGTCCCATGAAGCACTTGATTGTGTTCGCTGTAGGGTGGCGTGAGGGCATTTTCAACGCCACACAATGCTCTTCCGTGAGAATGTGGAGGAACAGGTTGCAATTTTTAAGGAATTTGTTGATTCTCTGGGCCATATACCTTGTAACTAAGTGTGCTTATCATTTTGCTCAGAAAAATGGCTCTTGATTGTTGCCTCATTCTTCCCTGGTGTCATATTATTTCCCACACCTTTATTTTCCTATCTTCCTAATCTCCTCATGGAGATTTTTTTTGAAGTATTACCATACACGCTTTAAAAACTGTTGGTGGGAATGTAAATTGATACAGCCACTGTGGAGAACAGTACGGAGGTTCCTTAAAAAACTACAAATAGAACTACCATATGACCCAGCAATCCCACTACTGGGCATATACCCTGAGAAAACCAAAATTCAAAAAGAGTCATGTACCAAAATGTTCATTGCAGCTCTATTTACAATAGCCCGGAGATGGAAACAACCCATCATCGGATGAATGGATAAAGAAGATGTGGCACATATATACAATGGAATATTACTCAGCCATAAAAAGAAACGAAATTGAACTATTTGTAATGAGGTGGATAGACCTAGAGTCTGTCATACAGAGTGAAGCAAGTCAGAAAGAGAGAGACAAATACCATATGCTAACACATATATATGGAATTTAACAAAAAAAAAAAAAAAGAAGAGCCTAGGGGTAAGACAGGAATAAAGACCCAGACCTACTAGAGAATGGACTTGAGGATATGGGGAGGGGGAAGGGTAAGCTGTGACAAAGCGAGAGAGAGGCATGGACATATATACACTACCAAACGTAAGGTAGATAGCTAGTGGGAAGCAGCCGCATAGCACAGGGAGATCAGCTGGGTGCTTTGTGACCGCCTGGAGGGGTGGGAGGGAGGGAGATGCAAGAGGGAAGAGATATGGGAACATATGTATATATATAACTGATTAATTTTGTTGTAAAGCAGAAACTAACACACCATTGTAAAGCAATTATACTCCAATAAAGATGTTAAAAAAAATGCCTTATATACTTTCTGGAATGAGATAAGGTACGCATTCATAAGTAAATAACATTAACAACTAATTTAAAAAAACCACATCAGTAGCAATTGGCCAATAGGAAATTTCTTGAATGAGGAATGCTTTTCTTGCTATTACTCTCCATTGATCTTAAAATGAAGGCCATTTTTTCTCTTTCACAGAAAGAACAAGTGGCTAGATTGTTTAAAATTAACCCTATAAAGAAAACTCCCATTGAAATAAACACATTCAGCTTCAAAAATAGCATTTATGGATGAAGAAGGTATAAGCTCATCAAAGGGATGAAAATTAAACTTAGTGAAGTTACAGGACTGGGAGAGAACTCAGTGAAGGCAGTTGTATCAAGTAACAATGGAGCAATGATTTCTTTTCTCTTGTCATAACAGGGTGTTATGCAACACATGTTATTATTCTTTTAGAATACATATTGATGGTCTGTAACACCTGAAATTACTTAAGTAGAATCAAACTAATTTAGGGCTACTTATAGAAATCAACATCCACTTTAGATAATGATATATAAGAAGGATCTTAAAATTAGGTTATCTAAGTATAATAAATTGGTATAGAACTTTGCTAATGCTAGAGGATAGTTTGTCTCAAAACTCATCTTTGTATCTTCTGAACAAAAAGTAATTAAATTACAGATATTTCTACAATTTATGTCCTCTGGTGAAAAAGGCTTGCAATACTTTTATCTTTATATTTGGAATTATGTCTCACTTTGGCCAATTTATACAATATGTTTTAAAGTTTCAAATATATGGTTGGCATATAAAATACCTCTTACTGGAAGAAGTAACTTGTTAAAGTGTCAGTCAGCCTGAAGTAAATATTCTTTTCAGGATATGGCAAAAAATAAAAGCTAATCTTTCTCTTTACCCTCCCTTTTCACTGAAGATGCTCTGGAGGATGAGAGGAAAGAATTTTGCTGATGATCTTTTAATATGGTTGTCTGACTGACTTTCCATAAGCTTCTTTCAAAAGCAGCATTAAACCATTTGATTCTTATGGTAAGCTATTTGAAAACCTTAAAAAAAATGAAGCAACAAAAATGTACAATCATGCAGGCTCACAGGAAAAGAAAATTATTCATAGTATTTGCCAGTGATTTGTTTGTGTTTGTATCTGTATTATACATTATTTATGAGACCACAAATATAAGTTAATTATCATAACTGTCCCTTGAAATGAGACTTGTTACTACTATTATCATTATTATTAAAAACAACTAAGGATCAGAATGTTGCCCAAGGTTATTCAACTAGTAAGTTTCAGAGTAAAATTTAAACCAGGTTCTTTTAACGTCAAACTAGAGAGACCCTGGCACTAAAACCTCCATTATTTTCCTGTTCCTTCTCTTTCATCTTTACTTCTTTTAGCTGTGTCCAATATTGAGGTTTATTTTCTCTGAAATTAAGTAATTTGATTATTAGGGATCAGAAAAAATTTTTCAAGTGATTGCAATTAACACACTATCTAAGCATCTCTCTTAGCTGTCAAAGTATTTAAGGGAGAGACAGGACAGATGATCCTTCTGAACTGAAAGCAGCTTTGTCAAAAATATGGGGACTGAGCAATCTTTGCCAAACACATTTCTTCCTCATTCATTTTCAAGATAAAGTAGAAAATAAGATACAGCTTTCACTGCCAATGTTCATGGTCACATTCTTTTAGATAATTAACATGAATCATTTAAATCAGTTTGAGTACCAGACTTATGCTTAGAGCAGAATTTCACTGCACTTAGCATACCTACATGCCAGCATGTGGAACCCACAAGAATATTCTTTAGTTACTCAGGCCGAATGCCACAGGGCCTTTTAACATGTTCAGAAACCAATTTCTGATATAATGATAACAACATAGAACACTTTCAAGACTGAGTAGCAAGTGGTGGGATAATTTGGGAGAAAGATAAATTTAAAATTGTTTTGTTTTACAAATATCTTACTTAGTGTTAGAGTAAAAATCCAAATAGCATTCTGGATTTCGAAGACTTTAACAAAAAGGGAGATGGGCCTATGATTTAAATATTATGTGCTGAGGAGCTGAGCTTATTGGTTAGGTATAGACTGGCAGGGTGGCGACCCTAAACTAAGCAAATAGACAGATGAGGACTTTTGCTTCTCACTCTGGCTTTGCCTGGGCACTTAAATCATTACCACACACACTGCAAAGAATGGTGGGAGAAACCACTAGCTTTGGGTGCTGTTCATGTGCACACCCCATTCATCCTTGAGAGCCAGTTTTTCACAGTGTTGAGTGACGTGGGCTATGGAGTCTCCTCATGTGTGAGTCCCAAGTCCATCACACCAACTGTGTGGCCTTGGACAGTCATACAACTTCCTCTTTATAAGATAACTCGTGAGAATTAAATTAAAAACTTAACGGTTTAACTTAGAGCCTGGCACATAGCAAATATTCAATAAATGTTACTTTTACCATGGAATCAGTCATTGAATCAACAGCCACAGAAGCTTATGCACTGGTGATCAGAGAAGCCGTCAGGGAAGGGGTGGGATTTGCGCTATAATGAAGACTAACTCTACTGGGCATGCGTTCACCTTGCATCCACTTCCCAATCTCTTGCTGAGAGCCAGGAACAGAAGCAGGTAAATCAGACCAAGTCCTTCCCTGTCCCTCAGTATCCCTCAGGCTAGTTATCTTATAAACACACAATTTCAACACAATAAAGGAAGTGAAAAAATAAGAATAAACAAGATCAGTAGTTATTGGGACACAAGGTTTCTATGAGTTCAGTCACAAAATATATACATATGCTGAGAAATTATGTCTCCAAACCTGCCATTATTTTACTTATATGTTTATCTACCACCTTTTTTGAACAGTATGTAAGTCTACTTACATGAATAAAAGCTATAATACAGAAATAGATATATAAATATATATAATAAATATAAATATAGATAAAAGATTAAATATAAGCTACATACAATATTATCTCATAAAATGGTTTATTATATATAATAGAGTATATTATATTCTCCATATCACATCTCATATTGTATATTATTAATTATGTGTTATATTACATTATAGTATAAAAATATAAATTAGGAGAGTGAGGCAAAGAAAAAATAATAGTTGAGAAAATAATATGAAGCCAGGGGCCAAGTACATATTTGAAAATGCATACCATTTTGTATTATGATACATATAGAGACTTATAATATTGAAGTTTTCTGGGCAATAGTGTTAGGTTTTAAGGAACCTCATATGTGCTTCTGCTATGCCCTACCTAACTTTAGAATCAACTGAGGGACAGAAATGGGACTCAGACAAATAACATTCAAAGTATCCCCTTTATTACTGATAAAGGCTAGGTTGTAATATATGACTTAGGTGTGAAGCAACTATGGGCTTCTTAATACAAAACTTCAGAAATAGACTAGGTCATCAGTCACAGGCAATGCTGGCCAACCACAGGCCTCAGAATACAGTAAACCTTCGTGCATGCACAGAGGGGCAAACCAGAACTTATGCTCCTGACAGGCAGGCGACTCCCCTAAAGAAGAAGATGAACCACTCAGGCCAAGCTCCTTCTCTCACTCACCAACTACCTTCATCCTTCTTCCTCTCATAGGAGGAGTAAAGGGGCCCACAGAGGATACACCCACTCCCCAACACGGTGGCCTCTCAAGCCATCAGCCTTGCCCGTTAGGTTCAGTATAGCTTTCCATGTCGAGAGAGAAAAGCAGCCCATTTCTTAGGACAGTCACTCCTACCTTCATGAGGCCTGCCCTCATGCCAGCTGGCACTCTTAGATGTCCTCTGGAAGTCTGTAGATTTTGACCCCAGAAAACTCTGAAGTGGATCCAAGAACATCAGTGAATTTATCTCAAAGGCCTCTCTGCACCTAAGATTGAAATTTCACTCTCAGTTCTACGCTCTACCTCAAATTATATCAAGCCACATTATCTAATATCAGAGTTTATGAGAGTTTCTGCAATGAAATGAAATGCTAAGTAAATACACTCCAATAAGACAATTCTAGAAACAGAGAGGACACAGATTAGCATATAGCTCTCCTACCTCTATAAAGTTTTTGAGGAAAAATTAAAAACTGCACGTTAATGTCTCTTACATATTAAAGTCTAAACTTGTTTAAATCCAAAGATATTGCTGTACAAAGTCAGAATTACTTGTCTTGTGATCTAAAAGTCCAAAGAATATGCAGTCCCAAACTCCCCTTTCTCAATTTCTTTTGCTTCATCCCAGCTAGATGAATTCTTTTTGCTTGGGTCAAGCTGGCTTCTTTCAGTAACTACAACCTGAGTAGCCTCTACTAGATACAGATGTAGTTCTTCAGAGGCACATAAATTGCTATTTGTTCATTACCAAGTCTCCCATGACTTTGATATTTAAAGAGAATGAAGCATTAATTGCACATACAATATTATCACATTATTGACCTTAACCCCCATCAAATTTTTAAAAACCAGATAATCCTGAGTCCCTAAAATAGTTATTCTAGGCAAGAGTATATTCCCCAAACCAGTACATACTGTCCAGAGACCAAGAGGAGAGTTGATGGTACCCTGAGAAGTTGGAACATGGAAGAAATCTTGGTTTGACCTCATCCAGATGTTGGTCAGCATACGTTCATTGTCTCTAGTCTGCATAGTTAGAGCTCAAGTACAATTGGGAGAAATCTCCCACCAGGAGTTAAATTATGGCACTGTTTTACCACTATTAGAGCAGCTGTTCTCAAAGCGTCAGCATCTCCTGGGAGCTGGTCAGGAAGGCGAATTCTCAGGTCCCATTCCAAACCTAACGAATCAGAAACTCGAGAGGGGGGCCCAGTGATCAATGATTTAACAAACTCTCCATGTCATTCTGATGCACCTACGGTAGGAGCAGCACAACATCCCCAAACACAAGCTCTTTTCTCAGAGTATTATTGGAGATATTCCTGTTTCTTAGCACAGTCTTTATACAGCCTGTTATCTAGCACAGGTGACTGCCGGCAGGCCCAATTACCAGGTCCATCTTAGGCTTCTCTTTTTTTCTGCATACTGCCTTTGAATTCCCATTTTCCTGCTAAGCCCTGGTATTCTGGTACCTGGTGTTGCACTGAGTATGTGTTCTGTCAAGTGACAGATTCTGTTGTAAGCAAGGATTTTCAGCCAGGGGTTTCTCTAGTCTGGAAACTGTGTGCCCCAGGGCAGGGGCTTTTACTCTTGCTTCAGGCTGTGGAATTCAAGAAATCCGCCTCCCAGAGAGTTTCCACTTCTTCCCCATGTTTTTGTTTTGTTTTGTTTTGTTTTTCAGCTGGAGAATCAACCTCAGCAGATTCCTGAACTGAAACTGCTGTTGATGTTTCTGATGCCTGTGGTCCTTGGGAGGCTAGTAAAAAACAATCCTTCTACCATATTCTCATCAAGATCTTACTCAACATTTCAAAGTTCCAGGACTTAATTAGCATTTCTGTCTCCCACGTCCTATTCTGCGGAATTAATTTCCCCTCTAGTGTAGTGGTTCTTGACCTCGGCCATATGTTTCAATCATCTCTAGAGTTTTAAAACATTTCAATGCCTAGACCACACCCTAGACTATTAAAATCAGAATCTCTGGGGGTAGGACCCAGGTGGGGTATTTGACGTCCCTCAGCTATTCTTTTAGTGTGTCAGGTACTATTTTTTTAACCAGTTTAATATGCTTTTCAATTTGGTCCCTTTACTTCTCTAGTACTGTGTGCTAAATGAGAGCCTTTTTCTCTTTTCTTTCTGGTCCAGATTTTTGTTTTACTGACATAGTCCTCCAGATTTTGTCTTGTGGCATCTTCCACAAAGACATTAAAAAATCAGTAAATTACAAATCTGCCAAAAGTAAACAACATTGTTCAAAAAATCTTTGGAAATCTTCACATTTCTGAGTTGGATAATCCTATCCTGGACATGTTCTCCTACCATACTAATTTCTAACCCCAGATGGGACCTGACCTCTTATTGCCCTACATAGCCTTTTTCTTAAATGCCTAATTTTCATTAGACCCTCCCTAATTCCACAAATTTCTCATTCTAACACTCCTAGGCCAAGTTATGGTAAACCTTGTCTTGAGTTTGCTAGGAACAGAGAGGCTTCCACTGTTAAGGTACACGTACACACACGCACTGAAATAATTCAAGAATTACCACTTGGCAATGTTGTCATCCATCAGGTTGTACAATTATTGGCTTGTGATGTCAGTGTACTCCACATAAGATGCAGATTGGCGGGCCCCAAAGGATAATCACAGTGACAGCATATCAATATCTTTGTTAACATTCAATACGGGCTTTAAAGAGGTAAATGGTATATATGCAAATATATTAAACACTCCATTTCTTAATTCATATAAGGAGAAAAGCAAATAAAATATATCTAAAAGATACTGAGGATTGATCAACTCTTTTTTAAGTGTGTTTTCTCTGGAGTTATGATATCAAAACTCTGATCAAAGACATAAACATGAAAGAAATCAAATACAGAACATTTAAGATAAAAATCCTTCACAATAACTATATTGAATCTATAACATATATAGAATGGAAATTGAAGGGGATCCGTACATTTTTGTACTGAGATTAAAAAGGAAGATCAGGGCTTCCCTGGTGGCGCAGTGGTTGAGAGTCCACCTGCCAATGCAGGGGACACAGGTTCGTGCCCCGGTCTGGGAGGATCCCACATGCCGCGGAGCAGCTGGGCCCGTGAGCCATGGCCGCTGAGCCTGCGCATCCAGAGCCTGTGCTCCACAACGAGAGAGGCCACAACAGTGTGAGGCCCGCGTACCGCAAAAAAAAAAAAAAGGAAGGTCACAGAGTGAAATATTGCCAAAGCCAATTAACTGTTATTCAGCAGCCTTCTCCTATTGGCAGGAGGATATCTATCATGTTAGACTGCAGAAACTTAACAATAGTCAGCAAATCTAAGGATTTCGAACCCTTGAAAGACAGCCCTTCCTTTACATTATGCTATTATAGAGCTGATATACCCAGGTTCTGCTCCTACAAACTTCTGATTATAATCAGGCCCCCAAGTGAAGCTACAGAGAACATATTGGTGGCACTAACAGGGTTCAGGTTAGCATCCTGGTTTAGTACAGTCTTTGGAATTTGCTTAAAGTAATTCTTCCCCTGAGAGATAAAGTCAGGTTTCTAAATTTGTAAAATTTTTCAAGCCTTTACCACTGAGACTGTACATGAGTAAAAAAAAAAATGTAATAACTATCTATTTTGAAGGCAATTGGCTACTAGCTGCTCCTCCCTGGGACATCCTCCAAAATGCACATTTTCTTATTCAAAATGTCTATAATTATGTCTGATAAATACATCATCATCAATGAATAGCAGTTGTATGCAGAGAAGTTCTACATATTAAAAGGCACAGCTTGTTATAGTTTGTGCCTCAATAAAGTCTGTGTTAGAAGGAACAATTTGCTTTGTGTTAGGATGGGAAAGATTGAAACTTAAAAAAAATACTAAATTACTTCATCATAAAATAAAGAGCTAGCATTTGAAAGGTTCTAAATATCTTGGTTTTCAGTCCAACTTCTTTGTTTTCAATTACTGTGATTGACTGTCTCTCCCTACCCCCATCCTCATGAGATTACTGATTTCAGCCTACACTAAATTGTCCTGGCATCCTTACTTGGGGAACAAGGGCAGTAAGGGGAAAGGGAACATGAACTGACTTTGCTATTAAGGGCAAGTTACATTATCAGCTGTAACTTTGCTATTAAATAATGTTTCTACAGCCTTTGCCAAAGTTCCCTACCAATATTATTTGGAGATATTCAATTAGAACTAGATGATACATTTTGTGAGAACTAAGATATTGGAAACCTATTAAGTTTCTGGAGTCTAAGGGGATGATGGTGAACAGTCCTGAATAAAACTGAAGTAAAAAATCTTTCTGGCAAGTAAAAATGAAATATTGCCATCTTCTGACAACAAGGAAAGGAAATGAGAAAATAAACATGTGAACAAAGAAAAACATGCTGAGGTCCCAGAAGAGACACAGATTAGGGAGGGTATGATTAAACGGAAACTTTAAATCATCAGCTTTTGTTTCTTTTGCATTAAATTTTTCACTTAAACATTGCACTGAATACAAAGAAGCATTACCATTTAGAGTTATTTATGAAGAGTAACCATACGTTAGGATAGATTAAAAGAAAAGGAAGCATTTACATGTTTTTGTCAATACATACATATCTTAGCAAGTCAATATCAAATGTTATGATTATTATATGCTATTTTGATTAAACAAAAAGCCATTGACTAATTTTGATTTTGACTTGCAGATATTTATTCATTATATAGATTTATTAATTTTGACTTAATAAAATACTGAGATTTAAAAATAAATTGAAACAATGGTGAATTCACTAAAATTAAGTGATATAATATTTCAGTAAGTACTATATCAAATAACCAAGATCAAAGAACAGTTGTTTGTAAAAGAGAAATCAGAGAGGATAGAGAGACAAAAAAATGTGCATTTATTTTTTTCTAATGTCAATGATATGTGCTAGATAGCTCAACCCCCAAAATATTAGAAACTGTTCCATCAGTTTAATTAGGAAACACATAAGAAAACAAAAATTGAAAAGGTCTACATTAGGGCAAGTTACATTATCAGCTGTAACAAATAATTCAAAATCCCAATGGCTTAGCACAATAAAAATTTATATCTTGCTGACATGACTACCCAATGCAGGTCAATGAGTTTACTGTCTTCCAAGTAGTTATTCAGGGATTCGAACATCTTTCATGCTAGAACGTCACCATCCTCACCTTTGTCACAGTGGATCTTCTGTTGACAGATTAAGGGAAGAGAAAGAATATGAAGAAAGTATGCTTATTCTTCACTGAATTTGACCAGATGCTGCACATGACCTTCTTTGCCTGTCAGTTGGCTAGAACTAGCCAAATGACCCAAGCTAGAGTCAAATAAATTGGAAACTTTATTTTAACTGAATGCCCAGGAGCAAAACGAGATGATTTGGTGAATATATGAAATTGTCTTAGCCATCATGCTTAACCAGACTAGAGTTTCATTCTACATAATACTTGTTTCTCACAAAAGTGAGAGAAAATTATAATAAATGCGGCTTGAATTTTACACTCTACCTACATCCCTGTTATGTGATTTCTTTTTATACTTGTCAATTTCAGGGAATGACTGGCTGCCAAGTGCTACCACCCGGCAACATGGCCTTGGTAGGGTGTTCAGCCTTCAGGTTCAGCAACTGACTAACATAATCAGTCACCATCAGAGCTGATGGTAGGTTGATAAATGACACCAAGAAAAAAAAATCACGTGAGGCTTAAAATATGTACAAGAAAGTCCATTTATGAATTTATAATGTGAAGTCATTCCCAGCGATGACAATGCTCACTTTTCCTATCCAGAGCTCCTCTTCCTCAGAATGAAGATATTTAAGAAGTTAGATTATTCAGCATGATTTTTTTTTGGCTGAGTACAGAATCAGTAAATGTTAAGGGCGTTGTGCAGTTCTGTGGCAATGATAATCAAGTTCACATCCTGGCCTTACTACACAGAAGCTATGTGACCTCAGGCAGTTTATTTAACCCTCCCTCCTTCCATCCTCAGTTTACAAATCTATTAAATTATTGGTACAGATTTTTGTGCTGTATATGTGGCTATTTAATTAATATCTATTTCCCCATGAGGGTTAATGTTATATACCTTATTGTCGTTTTTTCATCATTATATTTGGTGGCTTAAAACAACCATTTATTTAGCTCACAATTCTGCAGTTCATCAGTTTGGGCTGTGCTATGCTTCTAGTTTGCACTGGGCTCACTCATATATCCCCAACCAGCTGTTGGGTTGGTTCAGGGATGGATGGACTAGGTTGGCCTCAGCTTACATGGCTTTCCTGTACTCCATATGCTCTGTCATTTTCCAACAGGCTGGAGCCAGCTCATTCATATGATGACTGGGCAGGGTTCCTAGAGATCAAATGAAAACATGCAATATTTCTGGAGAACTACCCTCAAAATGGACACAACAATACATCCTGTTGACTGAAGCAAATCAGAAGGCCAGTCTAAATTCAAAATTCAAGGGATGAGAAATTACCCTCTACTTCTTGATTGCAGGAGTTGAAAAGTCATGTTGCAAAGGATCTTAGAAAAGAAATAATTGCAAGAATCCAAAAAAACCACACAAATCTACCATGAAATCAGTGGTGGATGTGCCAAAAGAAGTACACAAAGCTCTGAGAGCCACTCATCAAACATGTTTGTCTAAGTCACAAAGATCATGAGATGTTTCCTTGAGGAAGTAAGACCTGAACTAGATATGAGGGGCAAATAAGCGATTACAAGGCAACTGTGGGAGGTGGTGGATATTATCTAATATCTTGATTGTGATGATGGCATCACAGATGTTTGCATATATCCAAACTCATCACACTGTACACATTAAATATGTGAAGTTCTTTGTATAGCAATTATACTTTCAATAAAGCTGTTAAAAATAAAGTAAGGGGAAAAAAGCTGGGGAGTGGAGGGAGTTCCAAGCAGATGACCAGTGCATTCAAATGTCCTATAGAAGAAGGAACATGGAGAGTATAAGAAACAAAAGATGGCCAGTGTAGCAAAAGAAAACAATTGGCAGGAGTTGAAGGCAGAGGACACTTGAAGGGCAAACCATGCAGGACTCTGTGAATCAAAGAGTTTTAAATTTATTTTAATAATAATAGCAAACCTTTCCATGGCACTTACTATGTGTCTGACATTATTCTAAGTGTTTTATGTGTATTAACATTTTCATCCTAACACCGCTGTAATATTTATATCAGGATTTTACAAATAAAGAATCTGAAGTTCAGGGAGGTAAAGTAACTGCCTAAACAGTGAGGCTAGATTCAAACTCATCTAGTCTGGATCCTTCCTCATAATCAATATGTTGCAGTGCTTCTTCAAGGCCATTGTTCTGTTGGTTATCAAGAGCAATAAAAAGCCACTGAAGGCTTTCAAACAGGGGTGGACATGATCAATTTTGTATTTTTAAGAGTTGATTCTCACTGAAAGTTGAATATATAGGAGAGGAGATCCCAACGTCCTGTAAGTAGACTATGACTGTATTTCAGGCAAGAGAACAAAGTAACTTAGATTATGGTGATGATAATAGGGAGAAAAAAACAATGGTATTTATAGATGTTTAGAAAATATTAATGATGGGTAAAATGGACAGTTACTTAAGTGTAATGTTTGGCACAGACATTCAGTCTGGTTGATTAGACAATTATAAAGACTGGTGAACCTTCCATCATTTACAAATTCACTTATTCATTTAGTGATCCTTTCACTCATTCATAAAGATAGGAATCAAATCTGAGTAACAAATTCTTTCATAGCATTCTTTCCATCACACATGTATTACATTTTCATTGAGTTCCTCATTGGAAACAGTGCAGATTAAATGCAGAGATGAAAAAATATTAAAATATCAAAAAACAAAATACATTCGTTTTTATTAATTCAAACACAATGCTTAACAGCAGCAAATGGTTTGTGACTGCTCTGAACACGTGTGAGCCGCATCTCAACAAGAGGTCTCTACGGAAGGAATCAGTGGTGAATGAGCCAGTTAGGAAGAAGTGTGACTGCTGTTTCTGAACATACTAATTTTTCGTATTTTTACTCTGAAATTAAGATAAATAAGAGGCTTAACGGTAGTAATATGGTTAATATGGCTGTATGGATCATTTATATGTGCTTTTTGCTAAGGGACAAATGGAGATATGATTGAAATTTGTTTTTTTTTTTAAGTTAATTTTTATTGGAGCGTAGTTGATTTACAATGTTGTGTTAGTTTCAGGTGTACAGCAAAGTGAATCAGTTATACATATACATATATACACTCTTTTTTAGATTCTTTTCCCATATAGGTCATTACAGAGTATTGAGTAGAGTTCCCTGTGCTATATAGTAGGTCCTTATTAGTTATCTATTATATATAGTGTGTATATGTCAATCCCAATCTCCCAATTTATCCACCCACCCCCCCCTTTATGTTATTGTCACTTAAAATGTTGCTGAGTACTTTTATAGGAAGATTCTTCTATGGGCAACTTTGCTGACTATTGGAGAATAAAAGTCTCAAATCTTTTGCAGTATTATTAATAACAATATAAATATTGCCGGTAAAAGTCTGAGTACACATCATCTGGTACAAAAAACTGTAACTGACTTTCTATTGAGATTCCTTATTTCTCCAGGAGCAGAAACTTCATGTAAGACACCTCGGGATCATTTCAGCCCTGATTTTCCTGAGATTGCACTGAGGTGCTGGGTTGCTTCTGTGGAGTCAAGTCTGTGCTGGGTGTGGAGGCTGAGGCAGGGTGGAGGACTCCTCTTGGCACTATGATCTCTCCAGCCTGACGTCTGCTGAGACGTCACTCTACCCAGGTCACTGTCTATGCGCTATGCATTTGTCATCCCTGGTAGAGATATACCTCTCTCGTGGACACGGAAAGTGCTTCTAAACACAGTCCGCATGACATCAGTCATCTAAAGGACAGTAAACAAGAGAATAGAAAGAGATGACAATCAACTCAAAGATTACCCTGCTGGTACTGGGTCAAGAAGATAAGCAAGTACAGTGATAGCTAAGCTCAAGGTCACATGTGGGAGTGACTCTGTATTGTGTTTTTAAACTTTAGGGAAATATAATGATTAGATCAAAAAGTCAATTCAGTAGGGAGCAAGTCAGTAAAATAAGGCGGCAAAACGAAAAAGAGTGGAGAAAAACTCCAAAAGAATGAATACTTATATCAGAGGCTCAGATATGTTTGCATTTGAGTGTTACCAATTGTAGCCTGAGAAAGGGGGGCAGGGATATTTTCTGGCCATTTGTGTTTATTCCCAAATTTAGGTTTCTGCAGCATAAGCATAAAAGTCTGCCACACAGAGAGCCAGGTGGTCACGTTTCCCTGGCCGCATTTCTCTGCGTGCATTGCCTCACAGCTTCACATCATGGTATGGAAATTGTTAAAGAGGAAAAGACGACAGAAGCCTAAATCACTTCTATTCAATGTGAGAATAAATGGTGTCTGCAATACAAAAGGCTCTCCAGACACAGTACTTTGAGGTTACAGTTCTGTAATTTTGCTGAACTGAAAAAAAATCCCTTTCCTTTGGTCTTAAAATTTATTCAACATTCACATTTTATTAGCAAGTAAGCATGAACAAAACAGCTTTTGATAAACACAAAAGTTATTTTGCCTCATTATACTGAATGACAAGTGAGACCTTACAGCTTCACGTCAAATCAGTGAAAAATAATTATCTGTAAAAAGTATGTGCAAACATTTTTCTACAAAGCTAAAGATTCAAGGCAACGTGTCTGGAATGTGTTTCTCCCTTTAGGCTGCCTCCATTCTGTGAAAGATCTGTCTCAATTTCCGCTCTTCCCAGAGCCTCCTTTTGGTCTCTGCAAATCCATTCCTTCTGAATCTGCCTCCTTCCGACCCTGCAGATGGAAACCGTATGTTTCTCTGTTTAGGGAAGTGTGCCTAATCTTCTCAAGCAGAGATTTCTGGACACGTTTTATAATATCTTCATGTATGGCTTCCTAATGCACCAAATACACTGTAATTTGCTTTTGGTTTGCTTTCAACGCATTAATACATTCGTTGATTTTTTCTCAGCAAAATCTCTAAAATTAAGCATAGAGCTGTGAATTAGATTTATTTTGGACAAGCAAAATTTTTTTATTATTTTCAGTAAGTACGTGTCAATCACCTACTATGCTACAGCCTTGAGGTACAAAGATAAAAGACATAACTCAAAGCGTACCATCAAGTAGGCTTGGGTTGGCAGAAACCTAATGGAATCAATCCCATACAATGTAGGAAGGGCTGAAATGGAGAAACTACAGAAGCATAGAAGGAGAGACACATCCAGAAAAGTAAACTGACAAAAAAAGTTTAGCGTTCCTTAAAAGGATAATTTTCATTTGTGATGGAATGTATTCAAGTGTATAAAAGTGACATTAAATCATAAGTCTATCTTAAAATTTTATGGTTAACGGAAACATCTATCTAAAATATTCAGAAAATATCTAGCCTAATTATGTACTTATTTTACACATGAAAGTAATAGCTTGCATATCATTTTGACATTAAATACATTAGAAAGCAATTTGTGTGTGTGTTTTGCTTTTTTTTTTTTTTTTTTTTTTTTGCGGTACGCGGGCCTCTCCTGTTGCGGAGCACAGGCTCCGGACGTGCAGGCTCAGCGGCCATGGCTCACGGGCCCAGCCGCTCTGCGGCATGTGGGATCTTCCCAGACCGGGGCACAAACCCGTGTCTCCTGCATGGGCAGGCAGACTCTCAACCACTGCGCCACTAGGGAAGCCCTGTTTTGCTTTTTTAATGAAACCAAATAAAGGATGGAAAGAATCAGGAGGCCATATCAAGGTGATAAAGCGAGAATTTGGAATTTTTGGGATGCCATGAAAGAACTAGGCCTCAAAGGGTGGTTCCTACATGTTGATAACTAATTGTCTTGAACAGATTTCCTGCCCAAAGTTACAAGGTCGGCAGGAATGTAGGGTAGGGAGATAGGGATTTACTAAGGGATACAAAGGAACAGACTGAGATAAGGGAAGAAAGTTGAGAGTAACGGGTTGTTTTAAATGCAAACAGTGTTCTTAGAAGCAACAACTCACTACATAAAATATGCAAGTAAGAAGAGAAAAGCAAGTGTAATCTAAAATAGAAGCCATGAAAAAAACCTTTGAGAAGCTTTTCAAATTTTACAAAAGTGCCTCCTATTCTCAAAGCTCTCAAAAAGGTCAATTTTAATACCCAAATATTATTGGTAATATTTGTTATTCAAATAATAATGAAAATATATGAGAAATAGCATTCCATAATCAAATCATGTAGTTTTCTTGTCTCCATATATTTTATTTTAGTACAAAGGATACTTTTCACTAAAAATGCAATTGAAGGAAGTGTAAGTCATTGTAAAGGAACAGAATATTTCAATCTAGAAAACCAAGGATTAAAAGGACTTGAAAATACACATCAATTTCTTATTGGTTATTGTCTACAAGAGGAGTAGAACTGGGGCTGCAGGATGAAGGGGACTTTGGATTTTACTCTGCACACTTGTGGATTAATTTGAATCTTTCACAACAATAATATATTCTTGCAATGGTAGGTATTTAGAAAACAATAAACGAGGTTATTTTTAATGTTGTAAAGAGCAGTAAGACCAAAATTAAAAAGGCATTGGAAACTATTACTAAGATTTGAGAAACAAAATTAATTAAAAACAACAGTAACTGGAACCGCATGTACCTTCCCAGGCAAGCAGGCGTCCCACCTTGTTCAACTTCAGAACACCAGCGACCTCTTGCGGCAAAGATGAATACATTTTAAATTTGTGTAACTGCCACAGAGGGTGATTGAGAAGGTTGCCTGATGAAATTCTGCTTCTTTTTCAGATTGAAATAGCGACAGCGATACCTTCGGGGAACAGAGAGCTCCTCACCCCGCCACCACAGCCAAAGGATGCTGAAGAGGAAGAGGAAGAGGAGTCCACCCCCAGACTGATTGACGGCTCTTCTCCACAGGAGCCTGAATTCCCTGGGGTTCTGGGCCCACACACCAATGAAGGTCAGGTCCATCAAAGCTGGATTGTAATGAAGTCCACTTGTTCATTCCTCAAAACTGCCAAGCTCCAACTCTGCAGGGAGCCCCCATGACCCAAGGAGTAAACTTTGTTATAGGCTAGGTTTGAAGCAGGAGATATACATGTATTTGGTATTAAAATATAAAGCTGTTTTAATAATTCCGCTTTGGCATGATGGAAATGATCAAATAACAAAAGATTTGGGGTCAAAATATTTGTCTGGCATCATTACTCAGAAAGCTTTGTGGTGGAATGCATTTCTAGAACAAACGATACACTATCAGCAAGATCAGAGTCTGTGTCTGAGAGATCAGACCCCAGCAGTTCAAGGAGATCAAGTGATGATGGATGATGATGATGATGATGATGATGGTGATGATGGTAATATTATTTTACATTGATTGAGCACATGCTTTCTGTGGGCCATAATGCTCAGCACTTCACATTATCTCGTTTGACTATTGCAACCTCCTTGTGAAGGTATTAGTATTAATTTTGTTCATTATCACCAAGGAAACTAGCTCAGAAAGCGTAGGAACTTTCCAGAGATCACATATTAGGTTCACACACTGGGTTTGAAGCAAGCCTGTTCTGATTCTTGTCTGCGTACTTATTGGAAAACAGGCTTCTTTTCACTCAGTCCTGGGAAGCAGCAGGAAAAGGAAAAGAGAAGAAAGTATTTCATAACATCGGACTCCATCTAGTAGGGCCTGAAGTTGATGTAAACCATGGCCTTTTATTTAGGTCATGAGAAGGAATTCCTGGTGCTGAGCCTGATTCTATGATTTGTTGGTATTTCATGTTAGAATTTCTCAGTGTCAACCTTGGGGGCTGTTCAAGTGGACTCACACCAGAACACTATTACACACATGGAGAATGGTGGTGTGAGGGGGTACAGAGTTCCCATTGCAAAGGTTTGGTTAGTATCAAGAGTTTCTGTACTAGAAATTCTGGAGATACAAGACTTGTCTTAAAATGACTACTGTTTTCACAGATATTTCTATCTAGTACAGAGAGACAGACATGTAAACCAACTTAGAGACAGTGATATGTTATAGGTAATATAAGAAAAGTTTGTACAGAACACACTGAGAGAACAGGAGAGGAGAGAGCATTCAAATCCCAGCTTTGAGACTTTGCTAGATATACAGTCTTGAGCAAAGCAGTCAATATTTTTTTGCCTTTGTTTCCTCATCTAAAAAATGGGATAATAAATAATAGATCTTACCTCATAGAGTTGTTATAAGGATTAACTGAATGAAGTTAGTGCCTGGCCCACAGTAAACATCATACATGTTAGTTATTCTCAATGCTCTATTCTTGATAGAAGAGTATATCTTTTGTTTTTGTTTTTGTTTTGTGGTATGTGGGCCTCTCACTGTTGTGGCCTCTCCCGTTGCGGAGCACAGGCTCCGGACACGCAGGCTCAGCGGCCATGGCTCACGGGCCCAGCCGCTCCGCAGCATGTGGGATCTTCCCGGACCGGGGCACGAACTCATGTCCCCTGCATCGGCAGGTGGACTCTCAACCACTGCGCCACCAGGGAAGCCCAAAGAGTATATCTTTTTTGTTTACTCTCAACAAACTTTTCAGTGTGCAATACAGCATTGTTAACTATAGGAACTGTGTTATAAGCAAATGTCTAGAACTTAATTCATCTTACATAACTGAAACTTTATCCCTGTTGAACAGCTCTTTCCCCCTCCTTCCAGTCCCTGGTAACCACCAATCTACCCTCTGCTTCTGTGAGTTTTTAACTCTTAACCAATAAGTAGTGTAAAAATGTTGTCTTTTGTGAAATGCTGCCTATACACCAGCCACTAAAGTGTTTTATGTATATTAGCTCTTTGAAGAGATACAACAATACTAAGTACTAGTTACTGTTATCTTTGCTTTATAAATAGGAAAACTAAAATTCCAAAATACTATAAAAGTTGTCCAAGGTCATGGAAGTGGTACGTAGGGGCGCTGGCATGAAAACAGAGGCCACTAAGTCCTTTCTTTAATGAAGACACCATATTCTTTCCACATAGTCAACTTTCTATGAAGTAGCAGAACATGCTACAGACAGAACCAGGGAGATACACACACAGTGAGAAGGAAATGTACATATCTAGCAGAAAGTCCTCAAAATAGGGAAATTAAATATCTCTAGAACATTACTTACTTTTAAGTAATTTCAGATCTTTCAAAAGTTGACTGATCTGGCATCATTACCTAATAAGCCAGGAACAATAGAGGAGCAGAATGTCCAATCTTTTTAAAAGCTTTAGTAAAACTTATGGCTCAATAATGTCAGTTTTGAAAGAATAAAAGAAAAAGTATGACTTAAAAAAACTTTTTGTCTCTAAAGGAGTCTGAGAATAAATAATGAAGTTAAAATTTTAATTCACATTTTACTTTCCAAAGAGGAAGCATCTCTCGAAATTCTAAACTTTAAAATTAAATTTAAATCTTATAAATTTATCAAAGGCAAATAGTTTGGAAATATTTAAAACATTAAAAATCAAAATATTATTTGTTACTATGAATATCAATTTCTAGAAATAGTATTCTGAAGCCACATAAAGTAGGCTTGAGTTATGAGTGGAAAAAACTAGAATTAAATAATAACTGGTGTGACTATATATAATTACCCTAAGTGATTATTGAACTAGCATGACCATGAATATATAGAACAAAATGCTTTACTTTCTAAAAACTGTGATAAGTAGCAAATATTCATTTACAGTGATTAGAAAAATTAGCAAGTATTAAATAATGCATAGCTCTCCCTTAAAATTTTTTCCTAGATTTACATTCCTAAAATAGTTTTCATTCCTGAAGTTGTTATTATAAGTGATTTTTCTATTTAACAACAGTAATAAGACCTTAGTAGGTGCATTACCAGTTCTTGATCTCAAACCACGAATAGCTCCTTCAACGAAGGCAACCAATTGTCCCGATTTGCCTGGGAGTGAAGGGATCCCAAGACCAGAGGCTTCCAGTGCTAAAACTAGCAAAGTCTCAGCTAAATGGGGATGAATTGACACTGAGCAATCCCAAGAAGGTCTTCCATCACTTTCTTCTTCTATTTCTCATGGCTAGTTCACTTTCCCCATCCATCTCATGTCTCACAGCTTTTTTCTCCTCCTCCCTAAACCCCTCAAACTCATCAGAGAGCTTAGCCTCCTCCTTCACAAAGAAAATGCAGTCTTCTGGTCAGCAGTTCTTTGGTCTTTCTGTTTGCAGACATATAATTTACTTACATCTACATCCATGCATCTACTCCTATTACAACAGAGGAACTGTCTGTCCTCCCACATGTGGGATGTAAATTCTTCCGATTGTGTTTTTTTTCCATACTACACCTATGATTTATTATCAGAATTTTGCATTCTTTTTCCAGTAACAGTGGTAGAATTACATTAATTCATAATTTTTCCAGGGTATGACTAGTGACCAGAAGCAACTAGGAAAACTGACAAATTATAGAACAAACTTTCTCTCAATGAACTAAATGATACATACAGGGATTGAGCTAGGAACCTTGGTTTCACAGATGCGTCCTTCACACCACAGATTTTAAATTAAACTGAAATCTTCATTCTTCCCATTGTGTTTTGAGTCCCATTTCCTGCTGCCCTCTCAGTATCCGTTTTATATTCAGTCTCTCTTCCTCTGGATTCTTTTCTTCAAATCTCTCCCACGTTAGTCCATTTCCTCATCATACACACCACAAATACGTCTTCTTATAGTTATCACCATCTTTCTTTCCTTTTTCTTTACAGTCAAACATCTCAGTAGCATGGTTTGTACGTGCTGTAACTATTTCCTCACCTCTAACTTCCTCCTTCAGTGGCTGTAATCCAGCTTCCAACCTCATCACTCCACAGTGTTTACTGAAGTTTCCTATAATCCCCACAGTAACTAATCCAAGAGACATTTTTCAATCCTTAACTGACATCTCAGGAGGCTTAGATTATTTTCTATTCCCTATTCCTTCAAACTAACTCTCCACTTGGCCTCCGTAACATCATCCATCCTATTGTCCTTCTTTTCTTCCGGCCATTTCTTCTCTATCTCCCTTGAAGCTCACCGTCCTCTACATGACCAATAAACAGAGTGCGAAGGACGGGTAGGAGTGTGTATGTACAGGGGTGATAGAAAAAAATAGATTAATAAATGGAGATATAATCCAGCCTGACAACTCTTTTGGATCTGTTGTCTTTTCTATCACCATTACCCTAGCCAAGCAACCATCATCTTTTATCTAGATAACTCATCTCCTCTCTGCCTACTGGCCCTCCCTCAGTCTTCCAGCTTACCTTCAATCAGCGTGACATCTTAACATACAAATCTGATCATGTAATACCCCTGCCCATCCTTAAGATACAGAACAAAACCTGTAACACAGCCTATAAGGCCCGTGTGTGTTATGTCTTAAACATTGCAATGCTCGCTGTACTGGAGCTACAGGGACCATCTTTTGGTTCCTCCAAAGTGAAGGGACTTAGCACCTGCTGCTTCCTCTGCCTGCATGCGCTTCCCTGTCACCTGCATAATCAAGTCTTGTTCTTCCTGCAGATTTCAACTCAATTATCACCTCCTCAGAAAACGATGACTCTCAGACTGAATCAAATTCCTGTAGTTTATGCTCCTATGATATTTCTTGACATTTACCACAGTCGTCATTTTATTTATTTGTGATTAACATTCATCTTACATAGCAGATTATAAAACAGAACTGTCTCTTTGGCTCACCACTGTTTCATCAGCTAGCACAGTGCCCAGTGCCATTTACAAAGAAAAGACTTAATAAATGCACAGTGAGTGAATTAATATTAATGATTATTGCCCTATCTTTTTCTTGATTTTGTTTCAGTGGGTTATTTAAATATTGAATGAAAGACCTAATAAAAATATTATATGTGATGTTTTAAATTTATAAAAACCACAATCTTAATATTTACATTTGAAAATAGAATTTCCAGTAAATATAAGAGCAACAACCATGCAATATTCACTCAGTAATTTAAAATAAAATTTTAAAGCATTACAAAGAATATACTAATTATTGGGGTAGCCTTAGTTGGTATATTTGACTTTAATATTCCATTTAAAGAAAACTATATGAGAAAATATTAAATATGCCAGAATAGTCTGAGACGCGAATCTTGTTTAATAAATATTCGTAATCACATAATTTGTTAGAAGTTGCTTTTGTTGCTTACATATATTGTTTGCCTCTTTCTTTTAGACTTTCCAACCTGCCTTCTGTGTACTTGTATAAGTACCACTGTATACTGTGATGACCATGAACTTGATGCTATTCCTCCGCTGCCCAAGAACACTGCTTATTTCTATTCCCGCTTTAACAGAATTAAAAAGATCAACAGAAATGATTTTGCAAGCCTAAGTAAGGATGATGGCACTAATACCCTGCTCTTTACAGACTTTTCCTAAAATGTTTGCACTGTGAAATGCTGGTACTGAAAGTGAAACTTGAATATCAAAATATGACTCAAATCAATTATTTTTACTTTTGAAGGTTTGTTTTATGATAAGAAAAAATGGTTGTTATGAAAACTATAAAGGTGTTTATGAAACTATATAGTTGTTGATATTCTCAAACTATTTTCAACTAAAGAAAAATCACAAATAATTCTATTTTATAGGTTAAAGTTCATTATCATGTTGTAACAATAAGAGTAGAAAGTCATGGTCATATATTTACTAGGATCTGGCTTGTCTGAATAGACTTCCAGTAAAGCACAATTGCTTTATGACTGATGAATGCAAACCTAAATTCTGACTTTATAATTGTTGTCAACTTTGAAGAATTTTGGTACTTGTCTTCATTAAGTGTTTTAATCATTCGAAAGTTTCTTTTTAATGCTTCTGTATTTTAATGCTAATGCATCTATTACTATTAGAAAATACAATAATCTGCCTTCAATGAGAAAAATGTTTTAAATAGAAAATCCAGACAAAGTTTATGAAGAATATAGGGAAAAGACCAGTTAAATATAATGAGTCAATTTCTTTGCTAAAGTTACACTTTCTTATAAGAGCATAAATATGAATAGTATTTGGGGGAAACAACTGAATTTTTATGAAGTTGCCAGAAATAATTGTTTCATTAGTTGTCCATTGTTAATTAAATTCATATTTATATTTGCTTGTGTATGGGGAAGTTTATATTCCTATTTTTATGTGAGCAAAACATATTCAAGAATATTTAACTACTTCCCTCTTTTTTTTTTCCAGATGATCTAAGGAAGATTGATCTGACCTCAAATTTAATATCTGAGATTGATGAAGATGCATTCAGAAAGCTACCTCGACTCCGAGAGCTTGTCCTGCGTGACAACAAGATAAGGCAGCTCCCAGAATTGCCAACCACTTTAACATTTATTGATATTAGCAACAATAGACTTGGAAGGAAAGGAATAAAGCAAGAAGCATTTAAAGTGAGTTTTGAGTTTGAATATGAAAGACTTGCATCTTCCCATTCCCTTTGCTATCAATGACTAGCCTTTTTATTTCCACAAAGGGATTCAATTTGATGAGATTTTAACTCCTAAAATAAACTTTACAGCACTATGTATCATGCTTTGGGGAAATACTGTGTTCTGGTATATTCTGAGGCAGAGGCAGCTCAAACACCAAAGAACAGAAAGCAGAGCTGGAGTAAGAAGTGCGTGGCTATCTGGAGCACCACTCTATAAATTGCACCTGGAAATGCTGTAAGCTGGATGAATTGTATTTACTAAAAACGCCACTTAACAAGAGTATCTTATGTGGTTGGAAGGACAACTACTTGTACAGAGTGTGGGTGGTGCCTTTGAGGGTAGAAACCTAAATTATTTTGTAAGGAGAATGGATTCAGTTAATCTTATGCAGTTTGTTTTTTAAGTGAAGGAAACAAGTTTGGGGTTAGAGTGACTTGCTTGGAATAACAGCATAGAATCTGAGAATAGTAACCAGATTGGCTTTCTTACCCACTCTTACTCCATTCAAGCTGCTCCTCTAAATATATGTTGAACAAACAAATTTAAACTACTGTTTGAAGGGACATCACATTACTTCCATGGAGGCTACAGGGGGTTACATGGACCCGTTAGCACTGAGCAATGATGGAAACCCTGTCTCTCCACTAGCTCTCCTGTGACACCACCCTGGTGGGCAAGGAAGTTAGGGCACCTCATTAGAGCCTGGCAAAGGTCAAAATCTAGTCTCTCCACTCAGATTTTGTTGGCATGGGTGGTAGTGAGTCACAGTTTGTCCTGTGATATTTGGCTAGAGTAGACCTGTTATTGTCTAAACTTATTCTGTCTTGCTAGGCTGCCCTTTACCTGGTACTTGGGCTGGAGCGAGCAAGATTTTGTGGGGGAGAACTTTTCATTTCTCCATTCCTGTAACATGAAGGAAATTCTTGCTATGTCTCACCAAAATCCTCAAAATCCTATTGCAGAGTGTCTTATGTGGGAAGTCGCTGCCTTGCTTAGAGAAAGTTAGAGTGGGCAAAGAAAGCTTCTGCCTAGAGATTGAGAAACATGTTTCATTTGCATAGAGAGATATTTGCTTGCTATCAATTCTTCCAAAACTCATTTGAACTGTCCAGTAACATAGAAAACTAATTTGCCTCAATTTTACAAAACAAGACCTGAACAGGCATGTATTATTTCACAAATAGTTTCACAGACAGGGAATTAAAAATACAACTGTAGCACCACTAATTTTTATTAAGACCCTACATTTGGAATGTTTACAGGATATGTATGATCTCCATCATCTCTACCTCTCCGATAACAACTTGGAACACATCCCTCTGCCACTCCCAGAAAATCTACGGGCCCTTCACCTCCAGGTAGGCTTCTACTAGTAAGTTATCCCCAACACCTCCATGGAAAACAGAAGCAAACAGGTGAAGGTGGGATGCAAAAGCTATTTATAATGGCATGTTGATACACTGTGACAATTTTTCTTTTTTTTCTCCTGTCTTTAATTCATTCTCTCAATCTGAGTACAAGGTAATTGTACATTCATGACTCTTATCTCTACTGATTTATTTCTGATAAGTTTAGTCTTTATTTTCATTCTTTGCCAAGTCATAATGCATCTTTTTGACATACAAAGCTTCTTTTAAAAAAATGAGAGCTTCATCTGCTGAAGAAATGTGTAAAGATTAGAAATGGAAGAGAAAAAGAGGGAAAGAAAAATCTGATTTGATTTCTAGCTTTCAGGGGGGAAAAAAATGTCAGTTTTAGCTCTTGATTTTAGGTTCCATGTACTGAGGAAAATTCATTCCTATCTGCTGAGAGATGACAGACTTCCATCTCTCTGGATTAAGAAAATGCAGTTTTTTCTAAACAAACATATTTGAAAGCTTGCATTATTTTAAATCCCTTTAAGCTACATTTTATCTCTGAAATAATGAGTGAAAACACATTTTCAAAATGTTATGATCTAATATTTTCTAAATATATTAAAAATACGATCAATTAAAACAAATGTTTTTGGTTGTTGAAACAAAGAAAGATAAATTATTTATTTCAGATATGAGTAACTTTTGTTCTACAGCTGTAATCAATGTAATAATTTCATCTGTGGAATAAATCTGTAGGGAACACAACCATTATGTGCTCAAAGATACGATATCATGGTGTAATATTACAATCATTTAGCAAAAAATAAAGTATAGACCATCACAAGAAGTGATTTTGCTATGTGAGAGCAAGTCTGATTCTTTTTTCTCTGTGGACCCTGTAATTATTTACCTCTGTGAATTTTCTTTTATTCCTATTTATATCTTTCCATACTTCTTTTTGGTGTCTTTTTGTGAATATCTGTCTATGAGTCTTGTCTGAGTCTGTCACTTTTGAGAGTTTTTCTGGCTGTGTTAACTTCCTTAATGTGTATTCCCTTTCTGGTGCTCGTCCTGTTTCTCTATGGCTCTCTGTTGGTCTCTCTTTTTCTGGGGGTGAATTTCTATAAATATGAGGATTTCTTGTCTTGTTTAGGATTGGAAGAGGATTTTCAAGGGCATCCTCAGGGAAATTTTGGAATTTTTTTCCAATTCTGAATTAAATTTTATTATTACTGTCTTTGATGATATTGACTTCTACAGAGTAACCAGGTCTCTGATGTTATATTTAAACTGAATGCGCTTGTATATACAATATAAGATTTTTTTGAAGTAATTGGCTTTACAGTCCCTATTCTAAGGTTTAAAAAGTCATTATGTGAACCTTTTAAAATATTTCTCTTTCACAATCACCTCACCAATATCCAGTATAAAGCTGTTTTTAATTTAAATTATCTTCATTTTATATTCATTTTAATGCTCATATAAAAATCTCCTTTTTTGATTCATTTGAAAAATGCTTTTCAACATATGGTATAGTAATTAAGAATGACAACTCTGGCAAAATCAGACTCCCTGGGCTGAAATTCTACTTGACACTATTTAATGATTGGACAAATATCTAAACCTCCCTGCATCTCAGTTTTAGTTTATAAAGTGGGTCCTGCATTGACTGATCCATGATAAGTATCACTTAAAGGTGAGGCATGATAATTATTAACAATGTGTATCTATTACCTAGCAAAGAAAATAGTGCAGTGCATAGGCACTAAATCTGTATTATTCCTCATGGGCACTTTGTAATCATAGAGAGTCAATCCATCAGAAAGATGTAATGCTTATAAACACATGTGCACCTAACAACAGAGCCTCAGAATTTATAAAGACTACACTATCGGAATTAAACGGGGAAATAGACAATTCAACAATAATAATTGGATTCCTCAATACTCCACTTTTAATAGTGGATAGAACAACTAGCCATAAGATCAACTAAGAAACACAAGACTTGAGCAACATTATATACCAACTAGCCCTAACAGTCATCTATATAACATTCAACCCAACAACAGCAGGTATACATTCTTCTCAAGTGACAAGGAACATCTCCAGGATATATAATATACGAAGCCCCAAAACAGGCCTCAACAAACTGAAAATAATTGAAATCATACAAAGCATTTTTCTGATTACAATGAAATTAAAATAAAAATCAACAACAAAGAAAACAGGAAATTCACAAATATGTAGATATTAAACAACACCTTCATTAATAAGCCATGGATCAGAATAGAAATCTAATAAATTAGTTCAGCAATATGACAGTTTACAAAATCAATATATAAATACTAATGTATATGTATATACTAGAAATGAAAAATCTGAAAATAAAATTAAGAAAACAAGCTTATTTATAATAAGAAAATATTTAAAATAAGAAAACAAGCTTATTTATAATAGTCACAAAATAATAAATTACCTAAGAATAATATTAATAAAAGAATGCAAAATTTGTATACTGAAAACTACGACATATTGTTGAAAGACTTCTGCACAGCAAAGGAAACAATTAACAGGGAGAAGAGACAACCTATGGAATGGGAGAAAATATTTGCAAATCATACATTTGAGAAGGGGTTAATACCCAAAATATATACAGAACTCAAACAACTCAATAGGAAAAAACAAATAAGCTAATTAAAATATTGGCAAAGGAGTTGATTAGACATTTGTCTAAAGAAGACATACAAATCGCCAATAAGTATGTGAAAAGGAGCTCAACAAGACTAATTATCAGGGAAATGCAAATCAAAACCAGAAAGAGATGTCACCTCACACCTGTTGGAAGGGCTATTATCAAAAAGACCAAAGTTAAGTGTTGGCAAGGATGTGGAGAAAAGGTAACCTCTGTACACTGTTGGTGGGAATGTAAGGTGATACAGATATGGGGAACAGTATGATGTTTCTTCAAAAAAAATTAAAAACAGAACTACCATATGATTCAACAATCCCACTTCTGGGTATATGTCCAAAGGAAATGAAATAAGTATCTTGAAGTTATCTGCACTTCCATGTTCATGGTGTCACTTGTCACAATAGCCAAGATATGGAAACAACCTAAATGTCTATCAATGGATGAATGGATAAAGAAATTGTGGTCTATGTATACAATAGAATATTATTAAGCCTTAGAAAAGAAGGAAATCCTGCCATTTGCAATAACATGGATGAACCTTGAGAAATAAGTCAGCTATAGAAAGAAAAATATTATATGATCTCTCCCATGTGTAAAATCTAAAAAAGTCAAGCTCATAGAATGGTGGTTACCAGGGACTGGGGGGTGGGGGATAGAGGGAGACGTTGGTCAAAGGGTATAAAGTTTTAGTTATTCACGATAAATAAGTTCTGGAGGTGTAACATACAGCATGGTGACTGTAGTTAATAACACTATACCGTATACTTGAAATTTGTTGAGAGTAGATCTCTAGTGTTCTCACCAGACACATACACAAAAGGTAACTATGTAAGGTGATGGAAATGTTAATTAGCTTGATTGTGGTAACCATTTCACAATGTATACATAAACCAAAACATAATGCTGTATACCTTAAATATCTACAGTTTTATTTGTCAAAGATACCTCAATAAACCTGGGGGGAAAGAGAGCTAAATAAAGGAAAGATATCCCCATATTCATGGTTTGGAAGTCTTAAGATGGAAATACCCCCCAAATTGATCTACAAATATTTTAAGTAGAAACTCACAAGTAATTTATTAAATTATTTGAACTAATCAATGAGTTCAGCAATGTGGAAGGTTATAAAATCAACATAAAATATCATTTGTATTTCTATGCTAGCAATGAACTAAACCACAATGGGATACCACTTTACACCCACTTGGTTGGCTAAAATAAAAGAGACAGACAATTACAAGTGTTGCTTAGGATGCAGAGAAAAATGGAACCCTCATACATTGCTGGTAGAGGTGTAAAAGAGTGCAGCTATTTTAAAAAGCAATTTAATACTTCCTCAGAATATTAAACACAGAGTTATCATATCACCCAGCAATTTAACTCCTACGTACATATGCAAAAGAACTGAAAACGTATGTCCACACAAAATTTGTACACAAATGTTCATAGAAGCATTATGCATGAGAGCCAAAAAGTGGAAACAATCCAAATTCCCATTATCTGATAAATGGATAAACAAAAATGTGGCATATCCATAGAGAAGAATATTATTGAGCAATAAAAGAAAAAGTACTGATACATGCTGCAGCATGTACGAATCTTGAAAATACAATTCTGAGAGGAAGAACCCAGTCACAAAAGATGATATATTGTTTGATTCCCTTTGTGAAGTGTCTAGAATAGGAAAATCCATAGAAACAGAAAGTAGTTTAGAAGTTGTCAGGGCCTAGAGGTTGGGGAAAATGGGGAGTTATTTCTAATATCTATGGGGTTTCTTTGGGGGATGTTTAAAATGCTCTGAAATTAAACTGTTGTGATCCTTATACAAGTCTGTGACTATACTGAAAACCACTGAACTGTACACTTAAAATGGGCGAATTTTATGGTATGTGAAATGTACTCAATAAAGCTATTTTTAAAAATCTAGGGCTTCCCTGGTGGCGCAGTGGTTAAGAGTCCGCCTGCCGATGCAGGGGACACGGGTTCGTGCCCCGGTCCGGGAAGATCCCACATGCCGCGGAGCGGCTGGGCCCGTGAGCCATGGCCACTGAGCCTGCGCGTCCGGAGCCTGTGCTCCGCAACGGGAGAGGCCACAACAGTGAGAGGCCCGCGTACAGAAAAAAAAAAAAAAAACTAGTTCTGGGCCCTGCCCAGCCCTATATCTTCCTGACATTTGCTCACTCTCTCCCTCACTTCACTTCACTTCAGCCATGTTGACTTTTTTTCCCATTCTTAAACTTTCCATACTAACTACTCAGAATTGGAACTTGGTGTTCTCTCTGCCTGGGATATTCTTGCCTCAGCTCTTTCCATGCCCATGTCTCCTTGTCACGCCATGCTCGGCTCCACTGTTGCCTCTTAAGATAACTTGTCACAGTCACCATCCTTTCTTCTGAGTTCACATCGTTTTTGGAAATAACTTGTTTTCTTTAAATTTGTTTTTTCACCTCCTTATTGTATATTCCCATTACTGAAGTACAAGCTCCGTACTTGTGTATTATGTTAATTGATTTATCCCCACTGCTTAGAAAGTGCTTGATGTATAATAATCACATAACGTGCATTTTTGGATGAGAGAAGGAATGAGAGAGTAAAAAACAGGGGTGAAGCAAAATGGACTATATTATTAATCAATACCAAGAATATGTTATATCATGTCTAATCATTTATTTTAATCTTTTGTAGAATAACAACATTCTGGAGATGCGTGAAGATACCTTCTGCAATGTTAAAAATTTGACTTATATTCGTAAGGCACTAGAGGATATTCGATTGGATGGAAACCCTATCAATCTCAGCAAAACTCCTCAAGCCTACATATGCCTACCTCGTTTGCCTATTGGGAATCTTGTCTAATTGCAGATAATGGTCAGCGTTATGATGCCTGCTATAACAAAACAATTCTTACCGCTCTCTTCCAAAAGAAAACTCAGCATGATACTTTCAGAATGTGTTCTGAAAGATAATTACATAAAATACAGCTAAAAGTTTTAATATATGATAGCAATTTAGGAATCTAAGAAAACACGAGATGAATCAGGAATAAACTAAAAGATGTACAGAAAGAGCAAAACTAAAAGATAGAAAATATTTCACAGATATTCTTATATGTCACATGTAATTTGCAAGTTTTAGGGATTCATATCCTCTATAATTTTAAATTAATCATATAATAAAAATTAAAAATTAACATTTTAGGTATATTGCCAAGATTTAAATGTTTTTAATTAAACTTTTCTCTCCTTTTTTTTTCACTAAAACATGTTTCTTTTTTCAAATTCATTAAAGAAAATGAAGAAAAGAATAAAAATATTTGAAAATTATAATGGCTTTGTGGAAAAATATTCATTATAATCACAACATGCAAATAACCATAATAATACACATAGCTTCAGTATTTGAAAAATATTTTATCATCTTAAAGACATGCCAACTCATTTTAGACCTTTCCTAAACTGACATTGGCATATTTCTGTGCCTGTGAAAAAAATAAAATATACAAAATGGAAAACATAAACAATGATACGAAAATCACAGTAGGGAAGAAATTGAGGAGTACCTTCTAGAAAAAGTTGATCTTTCTGAAATGTATGATAATAATACAGGCACTTGCTTAAAAACTGAAAGATAACAAAAGAGTATACAATGAAATGTGAGTTTCCTTCCAGCAGCAAACCCTAAGCTCCACTCCTTAGAAACAGTCAATGGTTTCTTGCATACTTTTATTAAGTTTTCCATAAGAAACAAAAACTTGCACATAAATAATTTCCCCTTTTTTACAGAAAAGTGTATGCGTTTGCTACATGTATATATATACCACCAATATGTATGTATCAGTACATGTAATCGTGGATTTTTAAGCACAAAAGATAATCACTATTCTGCACCTTGCTTGTTTCACTTAAAACTATTTCTTGGTGATGTTTGTCATATCGGCACATACAGCTCTACTGATTCTGAACAACACATATCAGCCCATTACATGGATATACATTGTTATAATAGGAGCCAATTCTCGGACACAAAATACGTACCAGGCATCTACTGAGGTGTTCTGCATGTATTAATTCACAACATCTTAGGAGCTGGACATAGTAATGACTATTCCAAGTCACAGAACAGAGACAGAGCTTAAATAATTTGCCCTGGATTAAGGGCTGACTCCAAAGGCCTACCCTATTCCACCCCACTGTCCCGCCTCAAATACTATGAGTGTGACTTTTCCCTGTTTTATAATACAAGAAAGTGGTGTATAGGCTGGACAGAGAAGTTGTTGTGAACTGAATGTTTACCCTCAGAATTCATATGTTGAAGCTCTAACCCTCAATGTGATGGTGTTTGGAGACGGGGCCTTTGGAAGTTTAATTAGGGTTAGATGAGGTCATGAGATAGGGTCCTCATGATGGGATTTGTGCCCTTATAAGAAGAGAAAGAAAAAGAGATTACTCTGTGTGTGTGTTTGTGTGTGTGTGCGTGTTTATGTATGTGCACATGCACTAAGGAAAAGCCATGTGAGGACATAATGAGAAGTCAGCCATGTGCAAGCCAGGGAGAGAGCTCCCATTAGAAACCAAATTAGCTGAGACTTTGATCTTGGACATCCTAGCCTCCAAAACTCTAAAACTGATCCCTGATTAAATACAATCCTTTTTTTAATGACAATGTTTTTTCTTTATGAATTTGCTACACACATTTACTTTTCTCTAAATATTACAGGTTATTTTCCAAAAGGGAGGACACTGCTTTTATTGCCCCGTATTACTGTGTACTTTAAAACTATTTATAAGCAAACATTTCCATTTAAAATTCCTAATTAATTCTTACTGAATACACAGGTTTTTCAGATGACAGGCCTAAAATGTGTTGTGTTAATCGTCTGAAAACCCTGAGTTATTATAGGGTTAGTAATATTTTCAAAGGATGATAGCAAATAATACCTACACATAGTACTATTATGAGTGTAAAATTCACATCCTTACTTCTCTTTAAATCTGTAGCAACACTGTCTTTGTAGTTATCTCATTACAAAGTTAATTTTCCCTTCCTAATTTACTTAAATAATATGAGAATTCATAAATGTTTCGAAAATACTGCAGTGGTATTCCCTGATACACAACATGCCTCACCAATTTGCAAACTAACCCCACAACTTCCCAAATTATGAAGAGAAAGCAATGAGTTATTTTAAATCCCTTTTTTCTCACTTTCAAAAAGTCAGAAAGGCTTAATATCTTATATTTAGCCTCTGGAACTGCTAGATGGTTTCAAATTACATGATTATATTCACGGTGGAAAAAGGCACGTTTTTGAGAGTGCATAAAATGAGTTCTATTGACATTATTTTTCGTATAACATAGCAATGCATTGGTTACAAAGATAAATCTGAAATACTTGTTGTATTTCATTTCTCTGACCAAATGTATCAGGTATATCCAACTTTTCTCTAAAGAATTTTATTTACAAGTTTAATTAGCTGAGGTTTGAGTTCCAAAAGCCTGTCAAAAAATACTAAACTCTAATAAATATACCCAATGCCACCACACTAGAATAAATAATAATTAATATTGGCAACCTGGAGTAATTTAAATAAGGTATTCATGATAAAATATATTTATAAAGGGTCTAACTTCACGTAGTTTCTTTCATATAAGGACTTTCACTGACTGAATTTTGAACGAGTTACTACTGCCATCAAGTGTTAGGATTCATTCTTTTCAAGTCACCCAAATGCACAAAAATCAACACCAAGACTGCAGTGTTTTCAACTTAACAACATAATGCTCTGAATAACATAATACATAGCAAAACCCATGCTGTCACATGGCACTTATCAGAATTTCAAAATGCAACAATATCATTAAAATCTCCCAAATAAAGTTGTAACTAGTTAATACGAAGGACATATTTTACTGCATTGACTTGAAATGTGTGGCAAAAAGACTCTAAGTTGATCCCCAATGATTTCCTGCCTCTTGGTGTTCATGCCTTTGTGTAATCCTCTCTCCTTGAGTGCTGGTAGGACCTGGGCCTTGTTTCTGACCAATAGGATATGGCAAAGGTGAGTGATGTCACAAAAGTCAAGCTCCATGATTATAATACGTGTGTGTGTGTGTGTGTGTGTGTGTGTGTGTGTGTGTGTGTGTGTTCATTGTGCTAGGAAGCACTAAGGAGATGCTCTTGGCTGGCTTGATGACCAGCCATGTTGAGGAAGCCCATGGAAAGGAACTATGGGCAGCCGCTAGAACCACTGCTGTCCTCGAGGACCTGTAGGTTGCCTCGAAGCCTGAAGGCTTCCTTCAGCCAATATACAGCTAAAGGGTATGGCCCTCAGTTATACAGCCACAAGGAAACAAATTCTGCCAAGAACATGAATAATCTTGGGAGCAGATTTTCCCGAATTGAGCAGCAGGATGAGAACCCAAATGACCAAATGCTTTGATCACAGCCCTGGTAAGACCCTGAGCAGAGGACACAACTAAGCTGTTCCAGGATCCTTGGAAACTCTGAGATAACAAATGTATGTTGTTTTAAGTAACTAAGTTTGTGGGAACTTTTTATGTAGCAATATAAATGAATACAATATATAAAAACACGGTGTGTTATATTTTAATGTTGAACCAAAATAATTCATTTTGCAGCATTTAAAGAGTATGGGTCAATTTTAAAAGTCTTTAAAATTTCTTAGTTGCATTTCTGACAGTGGTTTTTAACGTGTTCTTGTGCTAATTTTCTTGGGTGATTTACCAGTACGTGTATTATAATGTCAATCTATTGAAAAAAACAATAATCATAAATTGTAATTTGCTGCTTCTCTTAAGAATGAGTAGCACAAAACAATCCTGCATTAATGTTTTTTAATAGGGAGGATGAATATGAAAGATATATATTTCACCATGAAAAAAGTATATAAAGCCAGTATTATTGGTATAAAGTTCACATCAACTGTTCAAATAAATGATGTCCTTAATTACCTGTGAGTTAATTTTTCTTTAAAAAAAGAAGAAACTGATGGGAATTCCACTAAGCAACATGTTCAATTTCTAAAGCTCTTAATTAAAACTCAATATCATATACCAAGTATATTCTTAGAAAAATAAATCTGGATTATCACCATTCCTTTTCAAGTTAAGCAGATCAGAGGCTGAGGCCAAGTGTGTGAGTCTCCATCCAAAAAGAGACATTGGAGGCTAAAAATGTCAGCATTCTGCACTGTGAGTCAAGCAGGCTTGTCTCCTCAGCAAACCACAGAGCAAATGAACTTGAATGATGGCTGTGGAATCTCTAGGTCCCACAGCAAAGGGTGGAGGGCTGAACCAGGAATCCACGTACTGTTCTCAATTTTCAAGCAAGAAGGCATAAATGACCTTTGCAAGCATCAGGGCTTCCCCTAATTTTGCTTCTCTATCATTCAATGGAAGCTTGTATGGACTCAGGTTCCCAGTGGGCAGTGTTCCATTTTTGCGCAATTCCACTCAACACAGGAAGGTGATAAGGAGATATACTCAGTGGTTTTCTGTAGGATCAAGGCTGGTAGCACTTTCTTGATGTTTCTCAAAAGTGGGACAAGAAAAGGACCCAATGATGGGGTGTCTATTTTTGCATCAGGCACAGGGTTAGTTATCTTTACGTATACTGTATCAATTTCTTTACAAGTCCTAAAGTATGTAAATATGGTACTGATGATAGTTCACAGTTACTGAGTGCTCACAAGGTACCTGTGCTAAGTGCTTTAATCAATACCTTACTTAATCCTTAACATAACTCTGGGACAGGCACTATAACTATACTCATGGTATGGGTAAGGAACTGGAGGCTTCCAGAGGTTAATTGGTGAGTTGAAGTGGAAACACCTCTACTTTTAAATAGACCTTGTTTTTTAGAGCAGTTTTAGATTCACAGCAAAACTGAGAAGAAGGTACAGCGATTCCTCATACACTCTCTCCCCCTACTTATACATAGCCTCCTCCATTATAAACATCCTCCACCAGAGTGGTACATTTGTTAATAATGAACCTACATTGACACATCATTATCACCAAAAGTCCATAGTTTACATTAGGGGTCACTCTTGATGTTGTACATTCTACAGATTTGGATAAATGTATAATGACTTGTATCCACCATATAGTATCATTCAGGGTAGGCTCTTGTCTATTTAAATCAAAGCCCATATTCTTAACCTTAATACTATAAAAGCTCCCAAGGTACCACACTGTCTGGTTAACAAAAGGAAAAACGTAATTGGCATACTAGCATTTTTAGGTACAAACCCATGGTATACATCCTGGTAATAATGTTTAATCAACGGACATATGTTTTGCATATGCTACAATTAGTAAACTGCTTGTCCATACAGACTCCTTGTACTCATCACCAGAGTCCTATTTAAGGTGCCTGGGCAGTGTAGTATAGTAATCTCATGTAGAATTTGGACTCTGAGGTCAAACAGGCTCAGGTTTAAACACTAGCCCTGAAATTCATCAGTCCCACAGCCTTAGGTAGATTAATTTCGTTTCCTAATCTATGAGAGGTGGTAACAATGCTTACCTCCCTGAGTAGGCGTGAGGATTATGTGCCATGAGCCCACCTGCCCGCAGTAAGCACACGCAATAAACGTTTGCCGTCTTGTTTCAGGTACGTTGACACAGAGCTCCTAGGATTTAGAAGAGTGGGCACAGGCCACAAGGTAAGGAGTGGGGCCCAGTTTTCTGACTCCGAGGGCTTTCTCTTTACCCCCTGGGCTGTCCCAAAGGTGTAGTATATTGGTTTTCGATACACAAATTCTTCCCCAACCCCGACCTCTGCGTTCAGCCGAAGGTCCATCTTCTACAACCTCGCACCTCAAGGTGGTTTAAGGGTTCAAATAAACTGCCTCAAGCGTTTCCTAACGTGGGCGGCACAAACCCAGCCTCCGGCCCCTCGCCACCTCCCTCAAAAACTGCGTCACAAGTCCCCTGCGAATGTTCTCGGGTAACCTCGTTCTGGGCGGAACCCCAACTCCACGCCCAGGGGCAACGACCTCAACCCCAATTGGCTGTCTCCCGGGGCAACCAAGGATGCGGTGGGCGCGTGGGGCCCCTGGCCGCTTTTTAAAGGCTGCCGCTGCCCACCCCGCCTCAGTCTGGTCAGGACGGCGACGGGGAAGCACCTGGGTTGAGAAGGAGCCACAAGGTAACGCGCAACCCCTGCCTCTCCCGTCCCCAGCCCGAGCCTCCTGTGAGGCTGGGGTGTGTGGGACCCGGGAGCGGGTCTCACTGCGCATCGCCCACCAACACCTTCCTCCCCCACCATCCTTACCCAGCCCCAGTCCCACCCAAACTCACCTGGACGAGACAACCCGGGTGCCAAGGGGCAGAGGTTACGTGGAAGAACGATCGAGCGAGCAGAGAAGAGGGGTCCTTTTGGAGAGAAAGGCGTGATCCCAACGGCAGGCACGTGGTGCTGCGCAGAGAGAGAGAGAGAGAGAGAGACACGAGGCTCTTCAGACCGTCAGATCTGGCCAAACTTGACGGCAGCTTCTAGGACGCTTCCGTTTAGACCTCTCAGAGCTCCCTGAATCATGACCCAGCCCCTCGATAGAAAAGAGGATCCTCTTAACCTGGGCCACGGGGGGGCGTCCTCTGCCCCATTAAGCACCTGGTCTTCCTGCCATCGAAGGCTCAGGGGCACTCCGGTTTACAGGCAGTGGCATCGCTATGGTCCCAAGGCCGAGTATGAGCCCCCGAGGAAACAGCCGAAGCAACAGCACGGCTCAGGACCTTGGTTCCAGCCACCCAGACGTCCCTCTTGGGCCGTGTATTCTAATTGGGGTCGCTGGGGAGGACCCTGGCACCCACCTCCGGAGGGATTCCGGAAGCCCCCTGGCCGGGTGCAAGCGATCCGGGTGTACGGCCTGCACCCATTCTGCCTTTGCTGCTGCTCCTGCTGGCGCAGGCCCTGCAACCCCTGCTGGGCGAGGCCCCCGGCCAGGAAGAAGCACTGGGGCCGCCGGGGCCGCGGCCTGCGCCGCGACCCTCGCCGCTCCTTCCAGAGGAGCCCTTCAGAGGATCTGAGCACGCTGCTGCGGCCGGTCAACCTGTGCAGGTGGCGGGAACCCGGCCTGCGGGCACCGCGGAACACCACCCAGTTCATCATGAACCAGATCTACGAGGATATGCGGCAGCAAGAGGCACTGCGGGAGCAGCAGGCCCAGGCGGGCGGCACCGCATCCGCGGCCGGTTCCTTTGGAAACGATGCGCCCCCCAGCGGTGGCGAGGAAGACGCGGAGCTGCGGGCAACTTTGTATAGCTTTGGGCAGAATCCCTCTCTAACCTTCAGTCCGGAGCCGGATGAGGAAAACCGGTCTCCAAGCCCACAGCCGGTAGAGGAAGAGGAGAGAAATGAGGAGGAGGAGGAGAAGTGTGGCGAGGAGGAGTGTGATTGCAAGGAGTTGGAGAGCGAGGAGGAGGACGCAGAGGCCGAGGATGAAGAGGACTCCGAAGAACCTGACTCCGTGGAGGAGGGGGTGGAGGGGGAGGAGCATGAAGAGGAAGGGGAGGGGCTGGAGGAGGAAGAGCAGAGGGAGGAAGAGAACCGTTTGCCTCTGGGAATGCCTTTATCAACCCTAGTGGGGGCTGAAGAAGAGACAGAGAACTTTATAAACTGTACTTATTTAAACCCCAAACAGATAATTCCCAAAGTGCCACAGGAAGCTGACCTCATGGTACAGGACATTCACTGTTAGACATCAGGAAAGGGACTGGGGAATGAGATGGAATTGATGTGAGGCTAAAGTGAATTAGCAACTTATTAAAAACTAATTAAAAATGAGTTCCATTAACAAATATATCTATGTAAACCCCTTCTTTGGCCATTATAAAACGTTTAAAAGTTGGTGTGCTTGTGTATGGCTATGAGTGGGGGAGGGAGAGCTTTCAAATATAATTTAACTGGAAATGGTTAAAGGCCAAATAGTCATTACTACAGTTTGAATCTTTTCATTTGGTGTTTTCCCCTCTAGTTGCTTGAGTTTTTCATTTTTTGTTTTTAAATTCTGGCAGTGCTGAAAATGTTTCTTTTTATAACAGATTTATACATTCCACGCCTAAGAAGCATGTGCCGTGTCTATTGAATGTCCATCAGTGCTCTTAACATGATAGCTGAAACTTTTTTAAAACGCCTATTTTAATATTTTTTTCTTGTAGTTTTTCCACCTTCAGAACTCATTTTTGAGGGTTGTATCTTGGTAACCCCATTTGCAGTCTCTTGTGGCATCGCTCATTTATATCCCTTGTTCCACAGTACTATGGATCTTCCTCAGAAGAGCGTGAAGTTGCTTCTGTGGAACTGGTTATCTGCCATGGCCTCAACAATCCATAAATCCATGAATGTAGAGGATTCCCCATGGTCAGAAGTCAACTTGCACATCTAGTTAAAATCCAAGCAAACTGCAAACAGTGGAACATAGCTTAGATTTTGAAGCCTTGTTCCTGGATACATTCCTTGTCATACGTTCACAGGAATAATAAAAATAGTTTTTGCAGAATGGATTTTTTTTTTTTTAGAGACGATTGGCCTTGGGCTTCCCTGGTGGCGCACTGGTTGAGAGTCCGCCTGCCAATGCAGGGGACATGGGTTCGTGCCCCGGTCTAGGAAGATCCCACATGCCGCAGAGCGGCTGGGCCCGTGAACCATGGCCGCTGAGCCTGCGCGTCCGGAGTCTGTGCTCCGCAACAGGAGAGGCCACAGCAGTGAGAGGCCCACATAACCGCAAAAAAAAAAAAAAAAAAAGATGATTGGCCTTTTGGGGGTGGAGTATCTTTTTTTTAAATTTCTTTCCTAGTTGTCTTCCTTATAAAGGAGAGTAAAACAAATGTTTAAGTGCAAGCCTGCGTGAGCTAGTTTCTAATGTGTAAACAATTACCTACGGAGAATTCATCACTCAGAATAACAGCTTTATTCAAACATTTTTAGGAAGTGATACCGTTCTTCTTGGACCCTTAATACTTATAACTTAATAAAGGTTCCAGCCATAGCATATTTTCTTAGATGAAGAATTTGAGCCCCACTTCTCAAAAATTACATCTTTTGACAAACTATACTTCTAAGTATAGTTTGAACCAGAATTCAGTATTTAGTGAAGAGAAGACTGTAGGGTGATATCTTGCCTGGATGCTGATCTTATTGCAGCTTTCAGGGGTGATAAGCTTAAACTGTTAAAAAATAAATAAGAAAAGTGTTGAATGAAACTACTCTGCATCTCACTTCTTATTTTTTAAATATCAGACCTCTTATTCAGCAATACTTCAGTGGCCAACAGGATGAACATAAGAAGAAAAACTAACACAAACATTGTGGGATTTTTTAAATCAAACCAAACCCTCCAAGCTACAGCAGTGAATAACCAAACATTTATTATGCTCTTAAGAAATCACTATTTTCTACAAGATGCAATTTTTGAGTGACCTATAAAAGTAGTATAAAACTGACCACCCATTATGCATTTCTAATGCACAGAAGAATCCTGCTGCTGATATTGATCAATAAATCCTTACAAGTCATAGTCCCAAAATACTTTACCCATGATCCTCAATCTCTAAGTTCTCATTAAAGAAACACTTTCATTTAGGACTGAATTTCTTCACAATCATATCAGAACAATCCTCAAGTTATTCTTATAAAAGATTCCACTTTTACATTACAAAATTCAGCACACATTAACTGTCTCCACATACGCAAGACATTACCCAGTAGTCATTGGAAGGGATGCAGATATGAGGAGTGCCTCGAGAGTTTCGTTCAGGAACCATTATGTAACAAATAATTATGGAACTACTAGGGGCCAAGCACAGTGAATAGTGATAAGGATACAGTGGTGAGTAAGCAAATCCCCACTCTCATGCTGCTTGTAATTTAGTTGAAAGGACAGACACTAAATGAAGTTGGACAAATTAGTCACTGCAAGAATTCTAAAGGAAACACACTATCATGAAAGTATATATGACAAGGGAACCCAAGAGTGAAGCTGGGGATGTTTCCTGTGGACAGAGGGAGCCTTGAGGCTAAAGACCGCTGAGAGCTGGGAGGAGCTTGGTGCCTTTGAGGAACTGAGGACAGAAGGACAACAGTGTCCTGGAGGAGTGGCCAATGAGAAGTGAGAGCGGTAGGCAGAAACCATATTACCTGCTCGTTTCTGCACTATCCATATCTTCTGAATAGACACCAGCAAAAAATTAATGAAAGGAGAAAACAATTAGTCACTGATGATTCCCTACCTGAACTCATTTCTTTTTATTAGCCAGATACTGTGATGATCCCTTTACTAACCCTGAAGGCTGATGTGAAGTGATTAAATCAAGTCGGGGGATGGGAGGGTTAGACATCCCAGTACACCTATTACACTTTTCAGAGACCTACCCACCCACTACCATGTAATGACAGGGTCCTAGGCATTGCTGCTCAGCATGACTGGAGCTCCCTGGAGATGCTCCACACCACCTGGCGATGATTCGGGAGTATCAGTGTTATTATGGCTCAGAATAAACCCCGTCTTTAGTTTTAGAGGTAAGTATGCTTGAAGAAAATTCACAATTTTTAAAAAATTCTCATTCTCAAAATCATTTCAACCTTGAGTGGACACAGTGCTAACGAGGTGCCACTTATCCATGTCTTTCAAGAATGAAAGTATTATTTCCTTTGTCAACTGTTGGAAAAATAACTTAATAAATCATAAATATATTTAGAAGGCCTAGGTTTGCTGTCTCTTGTCAGGTGTTTTTACGTGAGAGATTCTGGTATTTTCCTTTCCAGTGACTGACAGCGTTTCTTGATTTATCTTCATTACTTTGTCTCCACAGTAACCTAAAGGGATTTTTTTTTTCTGTGAAAATATTAGTCTTCTAAGGATGGTAAATACACTTGACATTTAGAGATCAACTCTGAATTCTGAGTATGGTTTCATAAAATTTTATAACATCTGCAACGAGGACAAGCGTTACTCCAACATATTTAGTTCCATGAAAATAAACACAAGAGGTTAAATAACCCAGCTATACCAAACCCACAGAGTCTGGGAAGAATATGATATGAATATCACCCGTTAGGTCGTCTTGGGGCAAGGGAGTGAATAGGATGAGAAAATAGCTTCTTCAGTTTAATTTCGATTTTAACAGCGTAATAAAATGATGTACGTGGCTAAATTGTTTGTATTTTTACAGGTTCAAATTAACGTAATCACAATTGAAAATTACTCTTAATATTAATGCTTCTGAATCATTTTGGCCTTGATTATCTGTGTATTTAAAGCAAAATCAGAATGTGACTGTATCTTAGCTGTTTCAGTATTAACATTTTTCTACATCTATTTAACTTTCAGCCAGTTAATGGAACATAGCTCGACCTCAGGGTCAGCGATGGAAGAGAAGAGTTTGGGCACCTGTATGTTGTCACTGCTGCCTGAGAGCGGTGGTGGTAGTCTTGGGTCTCTGTTTCCTCAGGCATAATTGTCCTACCTTATTACCACTCCTCATCTATAGTATCTACCTCACAATGAAGACCAAATAACCAAATATTTAGGAACAACTTCATTATATACTGTTAAATCACTGTTATTGTCCACAAAATTACATTTTATAATCAAAGCCACCATCTCAATTTCTTTTATTTATGTATTATTTTATTTTTTCCTTTTTTAAATCGTTTTATTTTTTATTGGAGTATAGTTGATTAACAATGTTGTGTTAGTTTCAGTTGTACAGCAAAGTGATTCAGTTATACATATACATGTATCTATTCTTTTCCATATTCTTTTCCCATTTAGGTTGTTACATAATATTGAGTAGAATTCCCTGTTCTATACAGTAGGCCCTTGTTGGTTGTCCATTTTAAATAGAGCAGTGTGTACATTTCAGTCCCAAACTCCCTAACTATCCCTCCGCCAGGGAGGGATATAGGCTATCCCTCCCTATAGCCATAAATTCGTTCTCTAAGTCTGTGAGTCTGTTTCTGTTTCGTAAATAAGTTCATTTGTATAAGTTTTTTTTTCACATTCCACATATAAGTGATATAAGACATTTCTCTTTCTCTGACTTACTTCACTCAGTATGACAATCTCTAGGTCCATCCATGTTGCTGCAAATGGCATTATTCGCAGCAATATTTTTTTCGATCCATCTCCTGGAGTAATGGAAATAAAACTAAACAAATGGGACTCAAAAGCTTTTGCACAGCAAAGGAAACCATAAACAAAATGAAAAGACAACCCACAGAATGGGAGAAAATATTAACTGATGATGTGACCGACAAGGGATTAGTCTCCAAAATTTACATCATCTCAATTTCTGAACATTAGGTCAGTCTCGATCCATTAACAAGGCTCAGGAAACCTCATCTCATTGTAGCTTTGTTGGACTGAGATATCTAGGTATTATAGTTGTTACTAACTGAACTAAGCATGAACCAGCTTGTCCTGGAAATTCGGTTTTGATTTCTGGTTAAAAAAAAAAAAAAAAAAAAAAAGTGTGCAAATGCCATACCCTGGCACCTTGCTATTGAAGCTGTGGTCCATGGACCAGCATTAGGGGCACCACCTGAGAGCTTGTTAGAAATGCCAATCACTCAGACCTACTGAATTAGAATCTGCTTTGTATAAAGACGTCTAAGTGATGTGCATACACATTAAAAACCTAGAAGCTCTGTGGGTTTTTGATCCATCGTAGAGCCCTCTTGGGAATTTAATGATTGAGACTGTGGCTTATGGGTTCAAAACTTCTGTTATTTACTACTTGTGTGACCTAAGGCATATTCTTGAAATTTCAGCTTCTCATTTTCCTCATCTATAGTATCTACCTCATGGTGGTAAGTGAGATTATGATGATTAAATGGGTCAGTGCTTACCACACACTCAGAACAGTGATATATTCAATATCTACCAGTTATAATAATAAGTATTTAATACATGCACAGATGATACCACTGACATCTGGTATCTAAAAGTCACCTGCTAGTAATTAGAGCAAGTATAAATGTAATATCTAACAAGATAACTAACAAAACGATTCACTAACTGTCTTGTTTTCTCTTGGATAACTGTAGTCAGATACATTACTTTGAGCTGCATATTTCATTGTGCAGAACTGTGAAAACCACTTAAATCTCTAGAGGTGAACTCATTCCCCAAGTGCACTTTCTGTCCTTTATCTCCTCCCCTTACTACCAGGTCATGATATTTCCCTTCTTTTTATGGCTGACATTAATACTCTGATAGCTAGAGCTAAGAATTATCCACTCAAGTCAAGATCATCCCTTCCCATACAGGCAATGCATCTTTTCAAAATCAAAATGCATGTATCATAATGCTTAAAGAGGAAGGTTCTGTCTTATGCTATACCTGAAGATAGTGAAAATTTCAATAAATATTAAATACCTACTATAAGCCACTTATGCAGAACACAAAAGCTATTCAGAACAGAGATCTAAGAATTCAAAAAACATTTAAGCAAATGCAAGATTTTAACATGCATTATCACATATAAACACACTATGAACTAATGCTTTATTTTCCTTTTACAGATCAAGGACCTGCAATTTAAAGAAGTAAATTGTTTCGGGACTTAAAGTCCTCTATTCTGAGTTTAAAGTTGTGGGTCCGCTGTACAGTATTATTGGAACATATCTCCCTGTTGTCTTATTTAAAACAACCTTTCTAGGAACAAAATTTCCTTTAATAAGCTTAACCTGAGTTCCAAAGAGGGTAGAAAAAAATATAGTCTCTTCAGTGTGAGGTCGGTAACAACGGTACGTAAGGAAGATATGCTGATATCTCCGTCTCAATTATAATTGTTAGTAGTAGTTTGATAGCTTATATAATTCATATAATGACCATCTAACAAATTGTTGATTAACAATTAAAGTATTAATTGTTGATTAATATTTTTATGTATATGTGTACCAACATACACATATTTGGTGGGAAAAAAAATACCTGAGTGGAATAAATTAGCCTAAGATACTGTTATGGTGCTGTTCATCTACAATTAAAGTAAAATCAAAATTTTACTGTAGGAAAATATTCATAAAATTTGTAGGTAATTTTATAAGTGTATAAGATAACTGGTTAACGTTCATAATATTACCACATTATTGAAGGTTCTGCCTTGTGCTACACCTAAAGATAAACTATTGATATTAGCATCTTCTGATGTTTTCATATGGCATTTGAACTTTTATGATTGATACTCTGTTATCATGAAATATTTGAACATTCCCTCCTATGAATATATTTAGATTTTAGCATGTTACTTTTAGTTCTAGTAATTTAAGACTTTTAACTGATGTTAATTTATCAATTCTCACAAAAATCACTAGTAGATTTGATAATTCATATGGCATTTATCATTAAATAGCACTACCAAATGCAAATGGAATATAGAATGCTGCTATATATAACTGTATTTTTTTGTGATTTTCTATTGATTGTAGCATTCCCTTGAACTGAGAGATTATAATATAAAATAACAAGCTGAGGTCAAGACTAAATGGCTGTACATTTTCCCTTGCTCCCAGTGGATTTTCCAAAGTCAAGCTTGATTTTTTATTTTTCCTTAAAATAGTTTATGTTTTTCTTTTTCTTAAAAAAAAGTTTTATGAATCCCACACTATTTCCTGCAATAAACCCATGACCTCAAAATATACACTAGCACAAATATTTAGATACAAAACAAAGTTAATAAAACTATCTTTCTCTCATTTACTTTCTATTTTGCCTTCTTAGGCAGAACATATGCTCACCAACTATTAATATTTAGGTGCCACCTAGTGGCAAAGGTATTGGATTGGCCGAAAAGTTCATTCGGGGTTTTGTAACATCTTACAGAAAAACCTGAACGAACGTTTTGGCCAACCTAATAAAACCTTTAAATAAAAATATTAATGGTCATGGTGTTCCTGTCGTATTTACAGATGCATTTTTGGTGACACATAATACATTGACACATATAAAAGGAGTATTGCAAATGTGTTGGCACAAAGGGTCATATTAAAATATTTATATTGTTTGTTTGAATGTGTTGCCATACGTTGTGTTGTTTAATAATAGTATCTTTTTGCCCAATGAGACTAAGCCACAAAAATAAACTATCAAAGTTTGTAAAGGAAAGAGGGAAAACATAGACCCACAAGAGGCCTTGGATTTCCATGGATCATTCTTTTTATACTTATAATAAATTTCACTGTTAATAAGAGTTTAAAGGCATTATTCCAAAACTATCTATTTTGGATTCCCTTTGACATTAACTCCACTAATTAACATTAGCAATCTGCAATTGTATCTGTCTTGCTTTTAATACTGACAACAGAGAAGAAAATGAACAAATCTGGAATTTATATGTTTACATTTTAAATCCAAATTCCTGAACTAAATAAAACTTAATATCTTAATCCTGATAGATAAAATGAGGGTATATGTCCCTTGGCCTAGTTTTAAATGCAAGACTTGTGAAAGTCAATTACCTCCTAGGACTTGAGCATCATTTAATTTATTAATGATCACAGCCACTTATTAGAGCACAAGTTGTTAAGGAAAGAGACAAACCTGTTTATTTGTTGGTCTGGTATAATTTGTATTTGTATTACTGCTCTATTTCCAGATCTTTCCAGCTGCTTAACCACTTCTATTGGAAGCATAAATCAGTGCTAAGGACCGGCTCTGCCTTAGACAGTTAGTTTCCACATTTACAACTTTCTTAAGAATGCATTCATCAACTGTCCCAGAGTAGGTACTCCTGCTTTGTACTTCCTTCACACTCACTCCGTTAATAATTCCATTATCCTTTTACAATTATAGTTGACTGTGGCTCTTTTCTGTCTAGAAAATCCTAGAGGGCAAGGAACTGATTTTCTACTTCCAGTGCAGAGTCTTGCATATAAGAAGCCCTCAATAAACATTTTTAATATTATGAAAAAATAGGTATAACTAAATCATATGCAATGAACTATGATTATCAGGTAGCTCTAACAGGGAAGCATAGTGACTTATTCATGATGTGTGTACTAAAACCACTTTCAGTAGGAAAGCATAAAGAAGGGTGAGCAAGGAAGGAGCTGTTAGAGTAGCAGGTACCCGACCACATCTCTTGCAGCCTGAATTCTCTGTTATACAACAGACTGGTCCTCATGGACAGACAGATCCTTATAGGAACAGAACACAAAATCCTTTGATGTAATAGGGAAGCTCTTGGCTCTGACTTGCTGGGCCACAGATTCATGAGTATGAACCTCCTTGATAATGCCCACAACAACGATTCTCCTCTTAGGTGCACATTATAATAAACTTTAAATGTATTCTACAGTTTAAAGTACCTGGCTTGGAAATTGAAAACAGCCAACACATTTTATTCCATGTTTAAACTAGCATTTGCTGAGCACTTACCCTTTACCAGGGCCTGGGCTAAGCACACGTGCATAGTTTACCAATGAGAAAGCTGATGCTAACAGCTACTGAGCAACTTACCTAAAGTCACACAGCTAATAGGTGACAGAGGCTGGAAGCCACACAGTCTGTTTCCTTATATCATTAACTCTGCTCTGTGAAATGGATGGGAGTATGATGAAATTTTAAATTCAGTTCAGACTATTCAAGTATATAGTTCTGAGTCAATATTCCAAGTCAAATTTTTGCAGTCATACTGCATATTGTAATACAGTCCTGGAAAAATGCTGAGTCTCAGTAATTGATGTCCAAATGTTCTGTGATAAATTACTTATGAGATGAGAGATTTCAAAGAGAGAAAAGAAGCAGAGTGCAAAACTGCTGGAATATTCACATCACTAGAGAGGTTTCCTGGCCCCTTTCCTCTTTCTTCTAAGGTGAAAGTATAAAACTCACTCTTATTGCAGAATTCTTAATTCTCTAAATTAGGAATCAGCTGTCACTAATGGAAGTGGGTGGAAATGAAAAGTTGCTAGCTACTGGCAGGAGAAGAGCCTAAGGGCTGACACATGGCAGTCACAGTTAGGGGAAAAAATTAAATACAGTATAAAAAGTAAAAGCAGTCACCAATATCAGGAAGTCAGTTGAAAGCATCTGGGTCTAATGAAGAATCCAAGTGTAAAAGCTGAGAAAGTTTCGCCATAAGGAAAGTATCAGGAATTAGAGTAAGAATCTAAATAGGAGATGTGGATGAAACATAAAAAGAAATAAGAATTTATCTAGGAATAATGTCATGTAAGGTATTACAAGTCCTACGTTCCTAAGATTACCAACAGACCCAGCCATAAGTATAGGCAAAAGACAGGGTGTTTACATCTCATTGTACTTTAAAACTCTATTTTCTTTAAAATAGTTTCTACTGGTCACTGGCATATTCATATTCTCTCTAGCTTAAACATCTCACCTTAAACGTCGCCACTCCTTTAGCCTAAGACAAATTTTATCCTTATAAGTCAATTATTAGATTCTGTATATATCAGGAGAGAGTTGGCAATTAATAATTCCTGGTGAATATATTAGTATATTAGTATGGATTTGTTTATTCAGTTTGGTAAAGTTGTTGCTTTGAGGGAAAGAGAGACCATAGGGAGTAGAAGAGAATAAGATCTGATGGGGATTCAAATGTGGTGATGCATTGTTGAAGGATAGGAGGAGAAAGCTGATTGGTCTAGATTACATATACAAGACAGAGCCACAGGATTTGGATAAAATCTTGGAAGTCAAGTATGTTTTAGAATGCAGAATTTTTCAGCATTTAGGGTGTTCATTACAATTAGCCATTTTTACAAAAAAAAATATAGCACAATAAAGTTTAGACTCATAACACATCTACTCTGCAGACAGAAGTTAATCAGTACTAGATGGATTTAACATATCTTAGGGGTGTTACACGTGAACTGCCAAGTAATTTAAATAATTTTACTAGGCAGTGATCAAATGTCAAGTTTAGTTATCTAGGTAGATAAATTTATAATCCATCTTAATATATTTAAGAATCTTTTCTATTCTATTACCAAAGTTACTACTCCTTCCTAAGATTATATTTATTTGTGTATATATATAATTATGTGATTATTTATATATATACATATCATTATATGATTATACATGTTTACATATAAATACAATTTTGTATGATAAAATAGTTCCCTTTGGTGACCATTATCTTTTGATTACCTATAAAGATGCTTAGTCTAGTGATAGCCTAAAAAAGGGATGAGAATAATTTATATTTGCCTTTGCCTTTACAAATGTTAATTATGCCTTCTACAGTAGACTAACTTCTTAATTATGTTCTTCTATTTTTTTGTGGGAAAGTGGTACATTCGGTAAACATACACATAGCAGTGGGTAGGTCCAGTTTTGGAGGCCATTCACTCACCCATTATGCTTTGTATCCCTCCTAAATGTCAGGCACTATATACATTCTAAGTGGTATAGATACATGTATGGGTTATATTCAAAATATTTAACCACTGGTATTTACTATGGGTACCAATTAATCAGAACAGACACTGGCTCAATAACACCCTGGAAATGACTGCATACAAAACAGAGTCTCTGCCTCCAAGGATCTTACCATTTAATGGGGAAGACTGAGGAGTTAATAGCCAGTCACTAAACAGTATGACAGCTGATCTAATGAAGGTAAACACAGGACAGTAAAACTTCTTCAAATAATCCATAAAGTTGTTTTCTCCCTGCTTATACTTTTACCTATTTGATAATACTTGATGCATTAAAAATTCACAATCCTGAGGCATGTAATTAACAAAAAATTATCTTCAGAACATGTGATTTAACTCGAAATTACTTTTAAGAGTTTTTTTTTTTTTTTGAGAGAGTTAACTTTTGAAGGTAGCAGTTTTTTTTTTTTCTTTAAACAGGACATAAATTTCTCACGGCTGCTAAATCATCCATTCAAAACTACCTTGAAGATTTTTTGCTTTCAAGTTCCGTTATTTGAATATAAAGATTACAAAGATTATAAAGATTACCACATGGATCATATTTCATGTTGAATTGCTTTCAGAAAATGCAGTGATTCAAAAACAGAAATTGAAGCAAAGAAAAATAGCCTATATTTACCTGAATCAACCAACTAAATTATCTCTCACTCTACTTGTTCTGATTTGGGACTTAGGCAGAAATGCTCAGAAGCAAATGAGTTTAAGGAGAAAATGTTTTTGTTAATTTCTAAGACTAAATTGACATAGAAATCTTTGACATGTTAGGCTCAAACATTTTCAGGGTCTTAATTAAAATTCCTCCTCATTTTAAATTTTAAGTTGAAGAATTTGCCCCCAATGTAATCAAATGTTAGGATACCTATTTTCTAAAAGTATTTCTAGATATTGAGGAAAAAATTAGAAGTCAAGCCCTAATGCATAAGCAAACCTATATGCAGTTCTAATGTTACTTACAGATAAACATAAAATTAGACACAAACAAATATTCTAGGGCCACCAGTTAGTATGGGTTTTGTAGGTGGTCCACCTCATTTACTGAAATATGAGAACATTTTACATGTTTTTATTCTTAAGTATGTCACCAAGTATTATGCAGCATGTGTGGTGCATTGCAGATGTTGCTTTGACTTATAATTTCCCCTAGGTGGCGATCTTTTCAAAGAAGCGTTGCCTGCACCTGCACCTAAAAGAACTGAGCTGTTATCAGCACCTAATATTTATACCCGAATCTAGTTGCTATTTTCATCTCCACCGGGAGAAAAAGAAGATACAATTTGGGGACACAATATGATTTTGAATTTTGTCTCCAAAATCTCAATAGATTGAAGAGATGAATGTTATCTACTTTAAATTTTAAATATATGTTTGAGAAAAGATGTTTCAAAAACATTAGCTTGAATTAAGCTGGGGTTTTAATTAACTAAGGTGATGACTGAAGCATTTTACTCAAATTTTAGTTTCTGAACTGTCTAAAACTCCTTTTCTAAAATCCTGACATTATTATTTAATGAAATTTTCATCGATCTCTTTAGATTGGTAAATTTATTTTTTTCTTTTACACTGTCCACAGTTGCTCTTTTGTGGGTATACCACTGGTGAGTGAGAGAAGGTGAGTAAGTAGGGCTAAGCCCCCTTACATTTTAGACTCTTCCATACTATATTTAAAAAGAGAGAGAGAGAATAACACAGAAAAAGAGAGACTACTTAGATGTAAGAACATGATATGGAGTGAAAAATATTCTAAAATTCACAAAGATACAACCTTTTTTTCTCTTCCCACATTCTTTTTACCCTGATATATATCTTCTAGGACAGTCACTCATTCACAATTGACATTCATATATATATAAACTTAGCTTTCATCTGATTTGGAACTTACCTTTTGTTTTTGCTTGGTTTGTGTTTAAATTTTTCATTTCGTCATCGAGAGGTTTAACCTTCAAGAGACATAGGGCTGGCAATGATGAAGCATGACTCCAGCATCTCTCTCCTAAATGCCGTTACAGAGTAATTTGAAGTATCCCATAATCCTTCAAAAGAAAAAGAAAAGAATATAGAATTAAAGTACATATTAATATTTATGTAGCTGTTTGCAAGGCAATTTCACATTTATTAAATACTTTAATGCTTAAACAATCCTGAGCAGTCAGAAAGCAGGAATTATCACTATCCCCATTTTACAGATAAACTTCAAAGAAATTAAGGTCTGTAATCAGAGTTAAAAATTGGGGATTTTTTTTAAGCACTCAAAGCCTGTTCGTTTTTCCTCTGTAAGCTCAGTGGTTTGGGTTGTATCCAGCTCTTTACAATGAGACCCAAATTCTGTCCCCACTGCCTCTACCTGCCCACTGGCCTCTACCTGCCCACACATACCATGAGTTTACTGTTATATTCCATGAGAGGAGCTGTTTCCAGTATGAAGTGCAGTTTCGCTAGCTAAATGACCCCTGGGAAAGGATTTATTGAACGAGCTTGTAAGAACCTCTCAACTTTCTGTTTGGTACCCTGAGCGGAAGCCATCAGCAATAAAGCTGAGCATTAGAGTTCAGTCCACTTACATTAGACTTGTCCTAGAGTTCCATTTAGATCTGTGACAGGGTAACTTCCATGTCTTTCTGTTCCTCAGCCACTGCTCAAAATACAACGTCCACCATCCCCTGTTGTCTCAGTTTAATCAATCCATCCTCCTCCTCCCCTAAGGTCTCACTGATGCCCCTTCTCACCAATCCCTCTACTCACTATTGCTCTCCTATCTTCTTTCCCGTTACGTTTGGAAACCTCCAGTCAGGACCTGCTACATAATTTGCAGGACCCAGCGCAAATGAAAATGTAGGTCTCCTTGTGCAAAAAAACAAGGGGAAAAAACCTATTTTTTCCTTTCTTTTGTGATCTCTCTCTAAACCCATTCTGGTGGGTTTTATTATTATCATTCTGTGTCAAGCTCCCTCAGGCGAGGGGTGAGTATAGACTTGCCCAGGAGCCCGGCACAAGTCTGAGTGTGGGGCTTGTATTGCTAATCCCCATCCCTCCACAAGCCCCTGGATATCCAGAGTGCAGAGTCCCTTTCGAGAGCGAGATCCTGTTTGTGGGCCCTAGGAGCACACATAGGAAGCCCAGTGGACCCCACCATGGTGAGCAGCTTTCCCAGCATTCCCAGCGTTTTCTCAGACAGAGCCTTCTGTCCTCCTGAAATCTGGTGCTCCCTCGAGGAACTTGGCGTCTTTTGAAGCTGCCTGAGCACGCACCGCTTACTCTCACATGCCCATGGGAACTGGGGTTGGGGTGGGAGACACAGCTCCCAGCTCCATGATGCTGCCTCACTCAGAAACCATTACTCTTCCAACCTAATGTAAACGAGGTACACAGCATGATGGTAGCCACCATACACTTTCTCTTCATCCATCAGCCTCCTGTATGCTGTCCATCTTCCATTGATCATTTACTGCCTCTAGATCACAATCTTCCTTTCCACCCCAAACCCTGCCATCTTCCTAGCCAGGTTAGAAACCATGCACCAGTCCCTATTTCATGAGCTCTTGGCCTCAACCCCATTGTCCTTCAACCCCACCTAGTCACTTAATTTGTTGTCATATCCTCAGACTTGCCGTAATTGAGAGCCACCAGGCCAATGAAATCTTAAATTTTAACCTCCTGTACTTTGGCAACTTTCTTCTCTTATTCTGTTCTCTAACCCCTTATGCTCATAAAGAGTGAGAGGAACCAATTCTTTGGATGCAGTCAAAATGAGCTTTTGATTTTGTCTTGAGGGTTTTAAATTGTCCCATATCAAATTATCCTGTGTCATATATTTCACAACTTTTGTAGTTGATATCATGTGCTTTTGATAATGTTATCACATTTCAAACTATTACAGACACACACACACACACACACACACACACACACACTTCCATTCCAGAAATTAGAGGAAAGGGAACACACTTCCTTCTCCACTCTCCATCCTGCCAACTCTCCATGTAGACTCACTACACATTTTTCTTTGACTTCTTTGAGACTCTCAGACCCTCCAACACTCATTTTTCTTTCACTCTGCCAAGTCTTTTCTGGCTTCACGTTAATCAGTAATATGTCTAAATTTCACGATCTATTACTTGAACTGCTTTCTTGAAAATATCCTCAAATCCTTTGCTTTTCCATTGAACCAGCCCAGAAAACTCGTTGAACCCTAGGTCAACAATGATCAAAAATAGTACAAAACATCACATGCTTTACATGTATTGTCTTGATTTTATCTAATTTAATCTTCACAATGATTGAATGAGGTGAATATAATTATCCCCAATTTACAGATAAAGAAACTAAGGATCAGTGAGGCTCAGTAACTTATTCATGTTATTTCTAAAGTTAGAATTTGTGGTTCTCAAACTTCAGTATATGAAAATATCATCTGGAGTTCTTGTTAAGTAGGGTTTCTGGGTCCTGCCGTGGAAATTCTCATTTGGGAAAGTTTGCACGTGGTATGGGATTTCTGCATGTTTCATAAGCTCCCCCAGTGACTCTGACTGTGACACTCACTTTGGACTCCCATAACTATCTTTCCTGTAGGTGTTTCTTTGGACACTTTTGGTGAAGGGGAGACTTATCCAGAGGGGGATGGCAGCTTGGGGAACCCTCATTTTTACTTTTGGACCATGGCTGTCCTATTACTATTGCCCTCTTGAGAGCAAAGTGAGATTAGAATGATCTGTGTCCAAAACCAAACTGACTTTTAAAAATAAATCATGCAATGAATACCATAAAATATCAACTCTCACTACCAATCATATGAAAAATAATTTTATTTAAATTATTGACTCAACTTGAAATTGCAGTATTATTTATTAGTAAGCATAATGCTTTTTTCCTTTGTTTAAAACTGTTTTTCTCTATTGTGAGTTTAAAATTTTTTTCAACAGTATCCATAAACCGTTGCAGCACTTCTTGTTCTGACCATGAGAAAGTAAAACACGTGGAGATATGCACTGACTTCTCTGTATAATTATTTGCATAGTGCTATGAGTTAGAGAAATGTTATAAATACTATTATAATGAAGTTTTACATAAACATCCTACAGATAAACATGTCGTGATTTTAAATATGTCAATAGTAGAAACATCCAGCATTTTGTTTTTGTTTAATAACCTGTGATTTTTTGCTGTTGTTAATAATGTATGTGTAATAAACAGTATTGGCTTTGAAAGTCTGGGATTCTATGTGCACTATAGGGAGTTTCACTCTTCCACAATCCCTACACTTGCATGTCAACCTGATTTAACTGCATTCACTTTGTTCAAAAGTCTGCAGTGTATCTGAAGAACCCTTGAAATGTTATATTCCATTCCTTTTTTTCCCCTTATGTCAGTGGCTGCTTTATTAGATGTAGACAGCTGGGATAGCATATGTTTCTTTAAAAGAAACCTTTAAAATTAAAATTTGGAGAGCACACTTTTAAAAGCCACCAAAAGTAGGGTGAATTTTCCTTCTTATGAGACATGAGATGTCTGGAAGGATTCAAACATCAACATGTAAGAAGCTTCACTCTCCACTTGAAGGTACACTGTAATAGAAGTTAAGTCCAGAGATATTTTAACTTTTGCTGCAGTTTCATCTAAAACATTTAGATTAATGGTATTATATGTCTTCACTTATAAATTAAAGATAATGTTTGCCGTGTTACCTTAGAGTACATTTTTTAAGACCGAATGAAGTGATGAAAGTAAAAGCCCATGGATAAAGATAGGAGACAAGAGAGGGGAGAAGAAATAGTGTTTATTAGGTGTCCATTGTGTTCTAATCATTATGCCAAGCACATCACGTATATTTTTTTCACTTAATTCTCACAATCTGCTCACTGGAGTAGACATATTGGCCCATATTTTAAGGAAAGAATATTAAGGCTCTAAGAAATTAAGTAGTTTGCTTAAGGCCAAATAGTAAGTTGTGGAGCCTTGATTAGCAAATTCTTTTAGTTCCACCTTCCAAATGTATCAAGAATCCAACCACCTCTCACCACCTTCACTCTTACCACCGTAGTCCAAGCTATCACCAGTTCTCTTCTGGATGATTGCAATAGCTTAACTCTTATCCTATTTTTGTCTCTGTCTCCCTGCAGTCTGTTCTTAACACATAAGAGGGAGCCTTTTACATTTTGTCAGATCATTCACACCTCTGCTCAAAACCCTCAGCTAACTTCCAAACTCATTCAGAATAAATGCCAAAGTCCTTAATGAGTCACAGAGCTCCTGCATTATGTGGGCTCCAATGTCCTATTATTTCTTTGGCTTTGATCTCTTACCATTCTGTTCTTTGCAGGCTGTGACTCGGCCACACTGGCCAGCTCCACGCCCTCCCCTCACCTGGCAATTCCTCAAACATTGCAGTCATGCCCCTACTTGGGGCTTTTGCACAGGACTATTTTCTCCAACATAAATTCTCTTTCCCCAGCTGTCCTCATGTATCTCCTCCTCGTCTCTTTCCAACCTTTGCTCAAATGTCTCAAAATCTTAATGAAGCTTTACCCAAATTGCCTCATACGCAACCCTCCCCCTTGAACTCCCTCTCCCTTGCTTTACTTTTTTTTCTTACAGCATATCACCATCTGCCACAGGGAAAAAAATTATTACGTTGACAGTTTCTCCCATTTAACCACTAAATAAGCACCATGAGGGTAGGTAGTCTTACGTATCTTTACACTGTTTGTATCCCAGGCCTCATCCATAAAAGGGATTACAATAGTACCTTTCTCAGAGAATTTTTGTTAGGATTAAATGAGATAAAGCATGTAAACCCCATCCTGGTCCCTGGAACATTTTAAGTTCTTAGTAGATAATATAAAAATAATTATTACTGTTACTATTTATGCAAGAGATGTAGTCAACTTTCTAAATCAAGAGTCCTTCTTCCCATAGCTTGGTTCAGATCTATTACCAGGTGAGAATATTAAGAAGGAAAGAAATGGAGACACTTTTCTTCATCTTCCCTAGGAAAATACGTGTGAGAGTGAAAGTGAGAAATATGAAACTAGGCATGATGGACACAGGTTAAATAGATTAAATAAAACTATAGTCATAGATTTCTAGATCAGAAAAATAATATAATATACCAGTAAGTATTATAATTCTGTTATAGTGGTTAAAAGGGCAATGAGTCCAGCCCACTGTTCCTAGGCTGGACTTAGCGGTTTGTCATCTAAATGATTCTGATAGATAGGTATGAAAGAATATTTCAAGATCTTTTGCTGAAGTTTGTTCCAGTGTTTAATCACTGGATCATCAGATTCTCCTTCAAATAACTTTTCATCTACTTCTAGAATTTTAATCTCTTTTACCCAGTTTTGGCTAGCATACTAATGCAGGACCACTGGTATCTGTCCTTTGAGCCTCAACTTGAGTACTTTAATTAATCAATGAGCTATTTACTGAGCCTCGTGCCAAGTATGGGGCTGAGATTAACAACAAGTTCTAATTCATGATCCTCTTCGCTGTTCTCTGACCTCCCTGGAGTCCCCAGAGGCCCTTTCATCTTTTCTAATGGTCTCATTTTCATTTTTGTTGATCTTCTTTGAATGAGCTCCAATTTCTCTACAACTCTCATAAATACTTCAGGAAAGCCTTGATTATTGCCAAATATGGGAGAAAGACTACTACTTGTGATAAGCTTGACATACTCCTATTAAAATATATTCCAGCCTAATGTTAGCTTTTTAAATTCTATGACGAGGATTAAGCCATCCCCCCACCTCCACAGTACTTGAGCACACAAAGTCTTTCTTAAACCAATTGAGTTTGTTTTTTTTGTTCCTCACTGTACTATCTTTCACTCAAACTGATTAAATTCAGTCCTATTTTTTAAAGTTGTTTTTCTACATATTCAAGTTACATTCTCATCGTTTTTAAAATTAGCTCTTCTTCCTACACCCTTCCCAGTTCAGTTCAATTCAATGCAATATTTGGCACCTATTATGTTCCAGGCACTGTGCTAGATATTAAGGCTACAAAATGGGTAAATGTAAGCCTTATTAAGAAGTTCTCAATATAGAGGAGACAGAAAGTGTATTAAATTCCATGTGCCAAGATAGAGGAATGCATACTTTCAGGAGATCACTTAGTAGGCTTCCTGGTGGAGATATACTAACTTGAGCTGTTAGGATTAAATGGGAATTAAGTAATGAAGAAGATAGTAGAGCATTGCAGGCAGAGGGAACTATATAGTTAAAAGTTTAGAGGCTTAAAACAGTGAATATATGTGGCAACTATAAACAGTTCCTTACCTTTAGTATCAAATGTGAGCTGAGGAACTGTGAGAAACTTAATAAACATCATTTCAACTTCAGTAAGAACTAAAAAAAGATTATATAATCTTTGGCTGCCTGGTGGTTGAATTGTCCTTAGTACAAATGAACCTCATAATTTGCAGATTCCATATTTGTGAATTCCTCTACATGCTAAAATTTATCTGAAACTCCCATATCAACACCTGGGTGCTTTTACCTAGACACGTGCAGAGTGATGACAAGTTTAAGTCACCCAACCTGCACATTCCCAGCTGAGGTCAAACAAGGCAACTCCTCCATCTTCTACTTTCAGCTCTCATACCGTAAACAAGTATCCTGTTCGAGGTCTACTTAGTGCCATGTGTTTTTGCCATGTGCTTTGTGTTAGTGGTTTTGCTACTTAAAATGGCCCCAAAGCATAGTGCTGAAATGCTATCTGGAGTTTCTAAAGTGAAAGAAGGATGTGATGTGCTTTATGGTGAAGATATGTGTGTCTGATAAGCTTCACAGTTAATAAGACTTAATTAACAAGAAGTGAGCTGCATCTCCCAACAACATCATGGCAGTGTCTAAACGTCTGCATTTTATCAATGTGAAGAGTAGCCGTAGCTATCTCATTTCATTATTTAAATGCATTGACATTGTCACCAAGACTTGCTTAACTTTGACCATCACCACCAGTGAAATCAGGGAGTAAAATCCACATTGGGTCTGTGCTGACAACACTCAGTTCTACCAAACTGGGCATGCCTTGAAATTGCAGACATTCAATGGCTCTTTCTTGATAATGAATATACTGGTGGTGATGTTGATAATCAAAAGCAGAAAGGTGCCTGAGAAAATCTTTCACATTCACCTAAAATGGAACAGCTGTACCCACATTAGGAAAATACATGCTTTGAGGGTACGTTCAATAAAATTAAGTAAATCTGATGCTTAGTGAACTGCTTCTGCATGCATGACTCTGCAGTAGCATCAGATATGGACAGCATAGCCTCTGCCCACAAGAAGTTTAAAATCAGTGCATTTCTGAGGGTAAGACAATTATTTACTATAATGTACATTAAAGACGCATAGAAAGAGGGGATTAAAATGCTATGGAGTTTTAAAAATAGAACTACCACACAACCCAGCAATCCCACTACTGGGCATATACCCTGAGAAAACCATAATTCAAAAAGAGTCATGTACCAAAATGTTCATTGCAGCTCTATTTACAATAGCCAGGACGTAGAAGCAACCTAAGTGTCCATCAACAGATGAATGGAAAAAGAAGATGGGGCACATATATACAATGGAATATTACTCAGCCATAAAAAGGAACGAAACTGAGTTATCTGTAATGAGGTGGATGGACCTAGAGACTGTCATAAATATGCAGACCTACTAGAGAATGGACTTGAGGATACGGGGAGGGGGAAGGGTAAGCTGTGACAAAGTGAGAGAGTGGCATGGACATACATACACTACCAAACGTAAAATAGACAGCTAGTGGGAAGTAGCCGCATAGCATAGGGAGATCAGCTCGGTGCTTTGTGACCACCTAGAGGGGTGGGATAGGGACGGTGGGAGGGAGGGAGACGCAAGAGGGAAGAGATATGGGAACATATGTATATGTATAACTGATTCACTTGGTTATAAAGCAGAAACTGACACACCATTTTAAAGCAATTATACTCTAATAAAGATGTTTAAGAAAAAAAAGAAGACCCAAAGATACATTTTATCAAATTAAATAATTTCTCTTAAAAACATGCTATGGAGTTTTAATGGTGATTGAGACCATAGTTGGTAATGGGGAAAAAGATACCAGAAAAAAGCTTCATAAGGGAGATGATGTTCCTGGAAAGAACACATTCCAAGTCCGAAAAATATGAGGCATACTAAGACTTTGTGAAGGTAAGAGATAGGAAATGTGACTGAAAACCAGGCTGTGCTTGTAAATGTAATTGGAGGTTTTTGATCAGAGGAATATTATGAGGAGCGTCCACTTTAGGAAGGGTCATCCTACAGCAGTGTGCTGGAGGAAGCCCATGGAGCAGGTCAGCAGATTTGGATATAGTTCCTGAGCAATTTTGAGGCCTATGAAAGGGTGAGAGCAGGAGAAACAGAAAGGAGGACAGGCACGTGAAGCTTTGCAGAGGTTTCACACCTAGAAAGCTAAGCCTTACAGCCTGAGTTACTAAAAAAACATGTGAGCCATTCATGGTCATAGGAAATTCAGGAGAAGCAACCAACTAAATTCCTTTTCCTACCAGATATATGTGCCAACAGACATTTAAGTGGAAATGTAAGAGTGGGAAGTTGGTAAATTGGGTATGGATCATGCAGGAAATTGGAATAGGGTTGATTATTTGGAAGACATCTTCAAGAAACAATCTTAAGTCCTTTAAAGTAAAAATCCTTGTGCTATAAAGTGAAAGCAATCAATGTATGTTGTAAATGTAGAAACATGTTTGCAAAATACATAGCATATGTATGTTGTTAATTATGTGTTCAGATGTGCTGCTTTATTGAATCCTCAGCGTAATTCTGTGGGACAGTTGTTACAGAATGAAAAGGAGGGGGAAAAGTCTTTCATTTAGAAATCGAGAAAAAATATTTTTTAAATGCTCCCCCCACCTCCCCCCTACCCACCAAAAAAGAATGAGAAGGATGAAAATGAGGCTGGAGGGTGGTAGAAATGGCTTTTATTTGTCAAAGACCTTTCCTTGCTTTTGTCTTAGTCCAGGTGCCTATTACCTCTCACCTGGATTGTTAGGAGAGGATTCTTACTGGGTTTTCCTGCCTTATAATTCATTCATGCTCCCTTCATCTGCCAGGCTAATCTTTAAAATTTCGGCTATAATATTTTGGCCCTCTGCTTAAACACCTCCAGTGGACCCTTCTTTTTTATTACAACATTAAAGTCCCCTCCCGTCTCATTCCCACCATCCTTAGCTCCAAGCTCACTCTGGGGCACTCAGCATTTCCCAGACCCAGCCATGTACGTTCAAATCTGTGACACTTTTCTGGTGTTGCCATTTCTGCCCACAAACCTCCTTCCTCCCGGATACTCCTAGCAAAATTTTACTTAGCCTACAAGTTCCAGATCAAATGTAATACCCTGAGACCATTTTCTGATTTCCATACCCCAAGCAAATGTTTAGTCCTGTGTTGCCCAAGTAGCCAGACCAGGCTGATGTTGGATTAACAACTTGAGCTAAATCTCTGTGCTCATAAAAGCCTGTCAGGACTGAGTCCTTTGAGGGTACCTCATTGCATAAAATTTAGCAAACGGACATGGTATAACTCTAGGTTTGTTTGTTTCTTTGCTTTTAGCAAACGTTTTAGGACACTTGCAAATTTGAAGCTATACCTATGTTAATATTATCAGAATAGATTTAATTGAAACTGGCACTGGGTATATATGAAATCAAAGTGCAACCAGTATTCTTTGCATTTTGTACAACATACACCTGCTCAGACATGAAGAGTGTCATGATAAATGGCAACTTCAGCAAATATTTGCTGTAAACCAGGGTCTGCTTTAATGTCTGTCTGTTTTGGAAAAGATTGTATGGTCTTTCAGTCAGACTCTCTTCATTACATACACAGTCAGATTATAAACATTGTCCACAAGGTTATATTTGAATTTTGATCACATCTGTAAGGGTATGATTTATAAAATAATAAAAATGTTTAGTTTGATTCCTTTGGGACATGACTCAATAGGCAGGAAGCCCATATTCAACTTCTAAATATTACTCAATAGGTGTGATCCTAAAATCAGTGGTCTAACTGCCTATGAATTGAATTCTCAAAGTGGATAAAAGAATGTTACATTAATGGAGACACAGCAGAAGCAAGAGAAATTTTCAGAGCTCCGAGCCATTAACATTACATTTCACTTTTGTCCTTTTTAAAATGGACAAAATGGTATATGAGCTCCAGCATATACCATGTCACATCGGAGTCAACACAACTTTCTAAGCTCCACTATAAAGCAAGAGTTCTGTGTGCTAGCTAAACTGTAATGCAAATGTGTATTTAAAAAAGTTAATCTACTGAAGATAATTTGCATGTTGCACTTTCTAAGAATTTTTCCAAGACAGTTTTATTGTTGTTGTTGTTACAGAACTGGGAAATATTAAAAAACATTATGGTTTGGGGAAATAAACTTTGCAAAAAACAAGTTAATTAAAATACTAGTGAACACTGAAGAAATTTTAATAAGCATTAGGAAAAGGTCACAACTTCGGACCTTAATAGAAATTCTATTTCATCTTTTGTTCATGATTCCTTCAATCCTTATAGTTGACATTTAGATTTATTTTATAGAGTTGAGACTATTCGTCACAAACAATCAACACTAGGGCTTCGGATGTTACTGCATGAAACTGAAGGACACTAGGACTGGAAAACAATTACTATACCAGATGATTCTAACACATAATCAGAGGGTATACAAAAGGGAGGATGATTGGCATGCAGTCCCTAAAGGCAAAGAGCTTGAGAACTTTCCACTTGAGGAATAAGAGTATAGAGTATTCTAGGCCATCAGCATAAGGAAGGAGGTTTAGGGTGGTAAAACAGATCCTCCTTGAGGGACTTGGTGAATATCTGAAAAGCCATAACATAGGATCTAAAATATAGGCTGGGAACATGGGAGAGGGACAAAGGAAAAGAACTCTCACCACTCAGATCCAAAGAAAGTGGGAGCATTATTAAGCACAGCCTGAGCAGTAGGTGTAGAGCCCAGGAGCAAGAATGATCTTGCTGCCAAATAATGTCTTATGAGGTCAGGAGCCTAGAGCTAAACCAGTTCTAGGAGGCAGGAGGTAAACTGGATCCACTAAGAGTAGAAATAACCCTATGGTGGGAGGGAATAGGGATAAGGATAAGAATGAAGAAGTGAAGAGAATAAGCCAAACAGCATCTTGGCATAGGTTCTCTCATCCCTCTTCCCTCATGTCTTTGCATCAACATATATTTATATCTTTTTAAAATTTTCTTCAGATTCACAAGAGAAAATTTCTCCAAAGATAGCTATTTAACTAACTGGTTTTTTTTTTTTTTTTTTTTTTTTTTGCAGACGGGGCGTTTGATCTTGAAGAGTCCATGGAGGATTTCTTGAAATATTTTAATATTCTCTACTTAAAAGCTGTGTTTTACACCAGGACAGACTCATGATTTTAGTTATCCATGCATGGTTAAGGGAAAAAGAAGATAACAAGGAACTTATTATTATATTAACATTTTATTGACCTAGGATGAGTGAACAAGAGTTTCAATTTAGATTCATTGAATAGTTCTTAGCCTATAAATAGCTGTGGTTTCATATGAGTTTCTCTTTTTATTTGTTGTATTTTTAATACTTCACACCATTCACTTGGATTAGAATATGGAAATCACTCTGCAAAACTAGAGAGGCTTATTTGAAGGTTAATTAATAGCAACAAAAAAAAGGAACAAAATTATAGGATGTTCCTGAATCTCTAACAGCTGAGGCCCCCAACAGCCAGTACTTGCAAAATCCATAATAGTCTACTAATAAAAAGTAAAGGTCACCATTCCACCTGGATTGTAAAGCAATCTCTTTCTACTTCCTTCTAGAAATGTATTCTTATAGTGTTCTCTCTAGCAGTCTCATATGGGTTCCTGACCTGCCTTCAATTTTCTCTACTCTTTGCCTTATAAAAAATTAAATTTATTTTCTACTTGACTGTATTTTCATTTTAACTCTCTCTTTTCTTTTTCCTGGCAGCTTTTAAGTCAAGCACCTGCCATTGTTAGAACGATATTGAAGAAATTGTACTGTCATGTGGACCTCTCTCTTTAATATAAAAAAGTCTAGCCAATGATTCTTAAATGTTTTCTTGTAACAAAGTCTTATGATTCTGAAAACATAAGTTTTTAAAGAGCTACAGTTTTAGAGAATTTTTAGAACTAAAAACTATAAAAGATAACTTAGTTGAACTCCCCATTTTACAAAGAAGAAATTAATTATTGTTTAGGATATAGTATATGCTTGAATAATATAGTTTTTCTTCACAGATTTATACTTTCCCAATTCATAACATCAATATATTCTAGGTGAAGGACTAAATAGGGATCTGTATATCTTATTTTTAAGAAAATGAAGTACAGCTCTTTAAGTACATATAGTAGAATACATTGTACAAATATTATACTCTTTTTCAAGGTATCTGGGATTTAATACATCCAGTAACTGTTGCACTAAAGTTCCAGTTTGAGAAATGTGTATATCTTTTGTGCTTATTAATTATGGTAGAGGCTAATATAAGGTATTTTGACCTATTTACTCACTTTACTGGGTAGAACGGGAGACCAAAGGATGTCATAAAAATATCCAACATGTATACAGTACTTACTATGTGTCAGACACTATCCTAAGCACTATATATACATATATATGTACGTATGTATGTATATATATATATATATATATATATATATATATATTCATTCAGTCCTCACAACAACCCTACAAGATACCTGTTTTTGAGATGAATAACCTAAGGTTCAAAAAGGTTAAGTAACTATCCCAAGGTATGTGGAAAATTTGGAATTCAAATACAGCAGTGTTTCCCATGAGTTTTGCTTCTAAGGATACATTCCTATGTCTCTTCTAAGGATCCTCTATTTCTGTCTATTTTCCAGCTCTGCTTGTCTCTTCTTAGCTTGATTAACATGCTATCTATCTCCCTTTTTCCAAAATGGTCACTGGCAATCCTGATGGAAGGATAGAAACTTTACTAGCAGGTGAAAAGCTCCAGGAGGGAATTTAATCAGTCTAGCTCAGTCACTGTAGCCAAGGAAAATGTGGTACTGTGATTGACTGGGTTTCAGTCATGGGACAACACTTTAACTGATCAAAATCGATTCTACAAAAACCACTTCAAGATAGATATTAGGATATCCCTATAATTTTAAATATAGCCATCTTTAAAGCAGAATGTGGATTGGGCTAAATGAGAATTGAGGACTCTGAGGAAAAAACTCACCTCAATTCACTGGGATTTCTCTTTTTTCTGGTGAATGTAATTCAAATGCAAATTTTAAGAGCCAAAGAGAAACCCAATCACATTCCCTGGTTCTCAGTTAATTGGGCTGACACAAGATCTTCTGGTCTGGTTATAGAAGCTTTTATGGCCCCAAATCTTTCATGGTCTTCCAGAAAAATATTTGTATATTACATATGCCTCTGAAAGACATTGAAAGGAAAAGAGATGGGAAGAAAAGACTTTTGGTATGCCTTATGAGCATTGTTCACTTTTTGGTGTTTTGAAAAAAATTTAGCATAAAGTTGCATTTTCCCCCAATTATTCTAGATATCAGACTAACGTTTCTTTGAATGGAAAATGACAAAAAGAGCCACGGGATGCTTGGGCTTTATACATTTTACTATTTATATATAATTTATAACATTATGTTTGCTCAAGACTACTGTGCCTATTAAATGAAGTAATGTATGTAAAGAACATAGAACATAAGAAAAAATTAGCATAGGCTCTTTCCCTTTCTTATAAGGTTAGAAATGGGGAGAGGAAGAATCAGTCATCTGCATTCCTCTTTTTCAGCTTCTAACTTGATGTGTGTCACCTCCACATTCTTGGTCCTAAAGTTCTCAGAACTACTAAGTCCAACATGCTGCAAAGGGTGATTGCAGAATGTGGTTTCTCAGATCAGCATTACCTGGGCACTTAGAAATGCAAATACTGGAGCTCCATCCCAGACTGCTGCGTCAGAAACTCAGGACAAGGGGTCCCAGCAATCTGTGTTTGAACAAGCCTTCCAGGTAAAGCTGCTGTACACTGACAAGAACCATGGGCATAGGGACTTTTTCTTTTGCAGGGCCTCCTTACCTGGCCTCGGGGATAAGAGATTGCATTTACTAATTAGTACTAAACAGAAATTTATGCCATATATTTAACACGCTCCATCCCATATTATTCTCTTCCCAAACACAGAAGGTAAGGCTAGTTCTCCAACACCAAATTGAGAAAATATTTCTTGTCTTAGCTATTTGGTGCTTGCCAACAACACTCTAATTTGACATGAATACTATGTTCCCCATGTCTTGTTTATGGTACAAGGTGTTTATCCCTTTGGGGAATGTTATGGTCTGCTTTGATGACTGATCTATAAGTTCAATGGGATTCTTTTTATCCATAAATTCAATGGGATGCAGTTTGATTTCTCACTGGGTGAAGTTCCCAGAGTCTCTTTGCATGGCCCATGTAAACTGCAAACATTCGAACAGTAGAACAGGTTATTGAGAGTCATTTTTAGTGACTACTCTGGACAATTTATCATTTTTCCTACAATATGTCTCCAGCATATTATTCATAAATATTTGGTTGACTCTCACAGGCTAGACACCTCCTAGTGGATGATATAAGATGATCTAAAGTAGAGGCTTTTGTAATAACCCGCTAGATCATCACCCACAATAACTAGCTTACAGTCTTCCATTGACACAGTGTACTCAGCTTAGTCAATATACCACAAGCCCCATGGAAGACAAATAGGTCTTCCTGGTTGAAGTAGGGTTATCTTGGTTACAACAGTTAAAGTTATACATCACTATGCATTTACTCTCTAGTTTTAAGAATGAATCCATACTTACTCACCTAAGTAGCTTAATAGCTTGACAATTTGCAGGTAAGCTATTCAACAGTATATACTTTTCTGCTGTAAAGGACAAGCGTATGCCTCATATTTGCACTGGGTCTGTACAGAGGTCTACCTACATCCAGCTATTTCGGTTACAAATAATATTTAGTTGAGTGATTTCAAGAAAAAGATTTGTTTTAAGTATAACATAGGAATCCATTTTCCAATATCTTAGGTGGGATGCCATACTGTTTTTATTGCATCATTCAAATAATTATGCAGAAGTTCCTTTCAACATTCTACTTAGGGTCTAGTCTTCCCTGTTGATGTCACAGTTCATGAAACCAGCTTCTGAGCACTTAATTATGTTCCAGGCATTAATTTCAGAGCTGAAGGCATATTGTGGGGAAGCATCCCATGGGAGAGTTCAGAGGTGGCTTGGGTTTGACATTATTCTAGACACATACTTGGGTGCAGGTGGTTCAAAGCCTGAAAATGCTGAAAATGGATGACTTCTGCATAGATGATCCCCTTCAGGTGAGGCTATGCAGGCAGTCCTCTAATGAAGACTTTGCTCCCACACAGCTCCTGTCATTCAGACAATTCTTCATTCCCTGGTTAGTACTTTCTGGGTCTCATCTTCACTTATGTTTGCTCTCCAAGCTTGGGCCTCCCGGCATTCAGGCTTTCCTCCTTGCTCTTTCTTTCTTCCCGGACTGCTTTGGCATTTTATACATACTCCTTTCTTACTCCTCCATATAAAAAAACAATGGTTCTTTTTGGCCAATAGGATGGATCCTGCTCATCCATTCAAGCTTGCACCCCAATTATTAGCAAGGGAACTACTTCTTCCACTCCCACTAGAGGGCAGTGAAAGCTCAATCTTCCTAAAGACAGTTGCTTGGTATATTTGGAGAGTGTCAGGCTCTCAGGTGGTTTTAATCAGATGGCTTATTCTAGAAAGAGTTCCAGAAAAGGTGAGGAGGGTGTTTAGGAGTAGGGAATGGATTCAATATAAACTCCCCCTTTGGAGAAATACTTTTTATTCCTAAGATCTAACCAATGGGCTTTTCTACCTTCCATGCCCAGTATGTGAACAAAGGAAGCCATGGATGGCCTGAATATACTATCAAAGGGTTCTGAGTGCACTATAGGAAAACATCAGCCAGTGTGCTACATAGACATTGGCTGTAGCACCTTCCCTGACCACACTCACTTCTAAACAAGCCTACCTCTGTGACAACAGTGGCTGCTTGAGCTGTCATGTATCTCACAAATGGTCCCTTGAGTATAGGCTGGCCAGGCAACAATAAGCCCTATGGCCTGACTTGAAAAGATGACTCAGTTCTGTCTAGTTCTTGCTTCTATGAACTTAAATTTGGAATGAGAAACACATGAAATGCTTTCCAGTGAGCAGTGTGAGTTTAAGGTGAAAAGTTATGATATAGAGAAAAGGTCCAACAAATTGATATACAAACTCAAATGATGAGGAGCATAAAATAATGAGAAAGCTAATGTGGTGTAGAGAAGCAGATACAACCCGAGGGAGGAGAAAATAGGTGATCGCCATAATGAGCTTTTTATGGCTTTCCGCTTACAGTATATGCATGTCTTTCTTTATATAACAGGATATGTACTCTCAACCAGTTTTGATTTTAAAAACTCAGCTCCTTTTTGATATATTTTAAATAGTCATTGATCCTTTCTGGGTCATTCTCTACCAGGTTCCTCTTGTTCCCAACAGTATTCAGAGTCTTATCAGTTTCCTCATCATGCCAAAGGCCTTCCCTCTATAGTTAGAGCTAAAGCCTTTTAAACCTGCTGTCTTACTGCTGGTAATAGCACCACCTTCCCAGCACTCTGCTGATGACCCTTGTCAAATGGCCTCTTGCTAGAAGTCTGAAAAACTCTTTTCACCACAGAGGTGGAGTATTTGGTTGACCTTTCCCAAGATGATCCCCTTAATTGGTGATTTCTCAGCTGGACATCTCTTAGTTCCTTTCCCTCTTTGCTTCTGGCTCCTGGCATGGTCTTCTCTTTAAGACTGTCTTGCTCTGAGGAGCCTGTAAGCAGTCTAAGCCTATCTTCTCAGATCTTTCATGAGCTAGCCTAGAATTATAGACTTTCATTTCACCCCACTTCTTTCCATAGACTCTACATTCAAGGTCATTCAAGTTGTTGGCCAAATTCAGTTCTTTGTGGTTGTATGGTTGAAGTTGTCATTTATTTGCTGGGTGTCAGCTGGGGGTCACCCCTAGCTCCCAAAGTCACTTTCTGTTCTCGCATTTTCTTGTAGGAGCCTTGCATGTGGGCTCCCACATCTCAGAGCCAGCACTGAATCCTTATCCCTTGTAGACTCTCTTGGACATTCCCTTTTTCTGTACCTCCCTTTCCTTCCTCTTCTTGCACATCTCTCTGACTCCACCTGCGAATGTTCTCCACTTGAAAAGTCTCTTGTGATTAGATTGGGCCCACCCAGATAATGCAAGACAACCTCCCAATTCTAAGGCGCAGGTCTGTAACCTTAATTACAATGGCAAAGTCCCCTCTGCCATTTAACATAACATATTCGCAGGCTCCAGGAATTAGGGTTTGGACATTTTTAGGGGTCCATTCTATCTTTCATGTTTGTCTAGTTCCTGTATATGAATCAGTTTTCAGACCCAATCTTATTGATCTTTCCCAGCAGGAAATATCTTGCAATACTTTGACAAATGAACATGGTAACCATCTTCCCCATTTATTCCCAGAGGTAACTATGGCCATTTATTCTGGCAACTGCACTGAGGAAAGGGTGATGCTTGTACATTTGGAGGACTATTGAACTTACCAATCATGGCCTTCCTGTTTGAGTGTGTATATATGGGACCAGGTAATAAATGGGGTTCTGGCCAATATAAGACCACAAGGGATCCACTGAGCTTATAGACACAGATGGTGGTTATTTTATCATTCTCTGAACGTGTAATTGGAATAGGCATACTTGGTAATTGGGATAACTCTCACATCAGGTCCTGCTCCTGTGAGGTAAGAGCTATCATATTAGGGACAGCCAAGAAGAACCCTCTGAAAATTTCCCTCTCCAAGATAGTAAAACAACAATAGATCTCTAGTTTATCATCAAACACTTGATAAACCAGACCAGGTTCCCACATATCATTAAATCAGACCAGGATGATACACTTTACATCAAAGGAGAAGTGGGAGTAGGCTTATAACTATGGGAACTACTAGTCACAGTACATACCAGACCACTCCGAAACTGCAGCCTGATAGACCATTGGTAATACCTGTGAAAGGCACTGAGCAACTCCAGCTGCTCTGAGTATAGAGCCTGTGGGATGGCCTAATAATCATCCTGCACCCCGGCTCTATCTTAGTGTCTGCCTCTCAGACAAATCAACCTGCTACATGTTTACTAGCTACTCAGCCAACATTTGTTGAGATGCACAAAGCTAAAGTTTCTTCATAATCCGATGCTGATATACTCTGCAGCGGACATTATGCTCAACTCCTCCATATGAATGCCTTCCAGAAGATCAGTTTAAACAATGAGGGGTAATCCACTCAGCTGGCTGGAGGTTAGCCATTTCACTAGTTTCACAATGTATTCTCAATCCGAACCACTTCTGATCTTCACCACTATCATCCTTTTCCAAGCCACAATGTTCTTTTCACCTGTACTTCTGTTCTAGTCTCCTATCTCTGATTCTGCACTTGCCCCCCTACAATCGATTCTCTGTGGGCAGAGTGATCCTTTTCAAAATGTAAATCACATCACACCACTCTTCTCTTCAAAATCATTCAATGCCTTCCTATCCCCCTTAGAATAAAATCCAACATCCTTATCAAGGCCTAGGACCCATTGTGATCTTCCCCCATTGCTAACTTTCTGACCTCACATATTCCTTACATATTCTAGTTTTTTTATCCTGTTCTAGACACTTTACCTTCCACAGCGTTTCTTGAGCATTGCCAAACTCATTCTTGGCTCAGGGCTCTGGACTTGCTGTTCTCTCTGTATAGAAACAGCTTTTCTCAGATATTCACATGGCTCCCTCCTTCAGTTCACTCAGGTCTCTGCTTAAAAGCCACTTCCTCAGAGACTCTTTCTCTGCCCACCCAAGCCCAAACTCTTCCCCTGGTGTATATCTATTCTTCTTTCTCTATTACACTACTGTGTTTTTGTTCACAGAATTTATAACCTGACATTGTATGTTCTGTTAATTTGTGCATTTTTGGTTTCTCCAACCAGAATATAAATTCCACGGAGGCAAGGGTTTTACTTTTTTTAATGCTGTAGTATTTAAAGATGCTTAGGACAGTGCTTGGTGACATTAGATGGGCTCACTAAGCATTTGTTAAATGAAGAAGCTACTCAGAAATGGGCACGTGGTCCAACTCTGGTCTATGACATGTGAGGGTAAGTGTGTTAAGTGTCTTCTGAGAAGGTTGATTATTTCTTAATGTCTTCTGAGAAGGTTGATTATTTCTAAGCTAGACCCACAGGAAGAGACAAGAATCTCTCTTCTTCCTCTGGATGTGTTAATGTTGAAAATGTGAGGCCTGGAATTGTAGCAGTCATTTTGGAATCAACCTGAGGAGGAAGCCTATGTAACAACTGAAGGGCATGGAGAGATGGAAAGAACTTGGGTCCTTGATGATATTACTGAGCTGCTGACTCATCTCAGTCTGAGGCACCCCTTCTAGGGGTTTTCAATTGTGAGAGGGAGTAAATGTCTAACTGTTTATGCCAATGTTTTTTTTTGTTTTGTTTTGTTTTGCGGTACGCGGGCCTCTCACTGCTGTGGCCTCTCCCGCGGCGGAGCACAGGCTCCGGACGCACAGGCTCAGTGGCCATGGCTCACGGGCCCAGCCGCTCCGCGACATGTGGGATCTTCCCGGACCGGGGCACGAACCCGTGTCCCCTGCATCGGCAGGCGGACTCTCAACCACCGCGCCACCAGGGAAGCCCTATGCCAGTGTTTTTATGGGTAAAATTTCATTCACGGTTTTAGTCCTCACAGCCAAGAACAATCTGGCTGATGCATGTACCTTTTCTAGCTCTTCTCACTACACAATCCCGTACACCTGATTTTTAGATACATCAAGACTCCAGATGTCCAGCTAACTGTTCATCTGTGCTTTAGCTCAATCCTTCGCTTCTACACATGTAACAATTTACTCATTTCTAACACTTCCTCTTACGTGGACCAGCGTAGAATTTTCCTTCCCTGTCATGCCTCCCCAACAATTCACTGCTGCGTTACAATCACTTTCTCTGCTGTAGCCCCATAACTTAGAGTTTACCTTCTTCCTGGTTCCTATTAATTCAGGTTTCATGCTACAGTGGTTCTCCCCCATTCTCACCTTCATTCATTCACGTAATCATTTGTTCATTCATCTGCCAATATTCATTTAACGTTTATTGCCAGGCTTTGTGCATATGTCAATAAACAAAACATATAAAAATTTCTGCTGTAATAGAGTTTATATTCTTGTTGATGGGGTCAGGGTGTCCATTCAATAAACTAATTAAGCAGCACATCAGGGGATCAGTGATATGAAGAAAGGTAATGCAACGGAGGGGTGAATAAGGAATAGCAGGGTGTGGGAGGGAAGATTGCCGTTTTCAAAGTGGAAGTTCAGGGAGATGGTTCACCTCATTTAGAAGGTGACACAAGAGCAAAGACTTGAGTAATGTGAAGCAGCAAAAGCCATCTATCGGGGGCAGAGTGCTTCAGGTATAGACAATAGGCCCTAGGGCAGGAGCGCCCTCATGAGTTTGAGGAACAGCCAAAAGGTTTGAGGCAACCTTTTTGCCCGAGCAGAATGAGTACTGTCGTGAAAAAGCACACTGCCCCAAGGACCCAGCACAGTCACTCAGCCACTGAACCTTCCATAAGTGATTGTTTAAAGGGCATCACATTTTGTATCAAATAGTTGTTTCTATTGACTGGATTTGTGATTATGTACGTCATCCAAGTATTAAAGTATTCCTAATTTAAAAGCTAATAGGCTATATTATGAACCAGATTTGTTTTCTACCATTCAGGGAGCTTTCATAAGAGAATTACAAGTCCCAGTGTTCAGGCTCACACTTCAGTCTTAACCCCTCCCGCCTCAACATTTACTCCAGGTCTCAGATTCATTGACCTAAGGCTAACAGATATCGAAATCACACTTAGAGGTAAAATAAGCCACAACTGCAAGATGGACGGTACAACGAGTACTCCATCTGCTAATCCTGTGACCTCCTCTCTTGCCTGTGTGACACACTGCTTCTCATATGAAAGATTCTGTCCTGACTCCACCACTCCAGGCTCATGGTAGCATTAGTCATCAGGTGTGCCCCTTGCAGCAAGACCGTCTCAGCTTCTACTGAGTCACCATACCACAGCCATTGCTCCTGCCATTCTGTTCCAGTAGCACCACTCTAGATGTCTGGTCAAGAACTGAGTTATCTTCGTTACTGCCTTAAAGAGCACTATATCATTCCCATTCCCCATTGGGAGGACTGGGGCAGAGCTGTCCATCAAGAAACTTTTCCAGGACAAAGTCCCACCCCACTCAAGATAATCTAGGCCTTGGTGGTTAAGTCTGCACCATAAGTCTAGGTGTCTGTGCTCTCAGGAGAGCCTTGGACATCCTTTCCTGTAGGTCAGGATTATCTCAGAATACCATTGTGCCACAAAGTGTTTGGATCCCATGATGGGACCTAAAGGTTGAAAAGGGTTCAGTCATGAGGATAATTCCAAGAAGAATGATTCCAAAAAAGGGAAGATGCACAACCCAGACTGCAGTTACAGATATCACTGCACTGAGGAAGTTTCAACAATCAAATGCTTCCAAAGTCTTTAAGTAAATATATAGAATCAAATTATCTTCCAAGAAAAACATATCCTCAGACTATGATTATAAAATTCTCAATTTTATCACTGTCATTTCCCATTGTGATCGTGTAGCAGATACTATTTTGGATGTTTGGATGATCCGACTCCTACCCTTCATGGCCTCGTTCCCGGAGGTGACCATCTGACACAGCTCTGGCCAATAGAATGTCAAAGGGAGCAAATTGAATGGGGCTTCCTAGAAGCTCTGTGCTTTTCTGATAAAGTGTCTTTTACTCATCTGTTCTGTACTCTTTTAGACAGATAACTAAAGCCTCCTGTTCTTTAAGATGAGAAACATGGGAAAAAACCAAGAGGATCATGGAGATTCTGGATATTGCTAAGCTAAGGAACCATCACCAGTAGCTGTCAACCTTCAGATTTCATATTATGCATAAACAAATAAACCTTTATTGAAAGTGTTACTATTTGCATATTATGTTACTAGCAGCTGAAACATGGCTCACTGATACAAGCACGTGTGTTCACTTGGTCACTTTGTTGTGACATCTATTCATTCCTCCTTGCTTATGCCCTTACTTCCATTAATTTTTTTCTTCAGTGATGGGGAACTAAAGCTTAGGGGAAAATATTTAGCTTTATGCTTTTCATGTATACTCAGATTTTATGGTTAATACTGTTTCTTTATGAATGATTTTTAAATTGTGTTGTTAAAGCCTTTCCTTCATGTCCATTTATTCTAAAAGAAAAAAAAATAAGAATCATGCTTATTTTAGATATTTTTCCATAGGTGTAGTATTGATTAGCTTAGAACTGAAACATACAATTTTATCATCTTTCAAAATTTGATAGATTATAGAATTGGAGCTGGGAAAAACCTTTCTCTAGAATTCATGAAATAATACTTTACTTTGTGGTTCTCATCTTTCTTGCGATGATTCTGCTTTCACACAAATTGCTGTTCAAGAAGGATGACTGAGTCTAGAAAGGAAAGAGGGAGGTGAGTCATTTTTTTCCATCCCTGCACAGAATAAATAAGTCACTGAATTTAGCATCTTGATTTGGTTTTCCCAAAGCATTGACTTTCTTAGATTTTTCTTGTATTTAAATTTGAAAATAAAACCAAATAACCAATTATATTAACAAATATTTTCATTTCACCTATTACATTATTTAAAAGGTTTTGAAAATCTCATTTTTATCAGATTTAATTTTTTTAATATTTCTTCTATATGGAGATTATTGTTAATAAAGGTTACTAAAACCAATTTTTTTAAAATTTTTATTTATTTTATTTTTGGCTGTGTGGGTCTTTGTTGCTGCATGTGGGCTTTCCTCTGGTTGCGGCGAGCGGGGGCTACTCTTCGTTGCGGTGCGTGGGCTTCTCATTGCAGTGGCTTCTCTTGTTGCGGAGCACAGGCTCTAGGCGCGCGGGCTTCAGTAGTTGTGGTGCGTGGGCTCCGTAGTTGTGGCTCGTAGGCTCTAGAGCGCAGGCTCAGTAGTTGTGGCACACGGGCTTTGTTGCTCCGCGGCATGTGGGATCTTCCCGGCCCAGGGCTCGAACCCGTGTCCCCTGTCTTGGCAGGGGGATTCTTAACCACTGCGCCACCAGGGAACCCAAAACCAAATATTTTGAACATATTTCTGTATTGTATGTTTGTTAGATAAAGTAAGAGGAGACCCAGTGGTTAGAGAATAATGCCTTGGTGATTCAGAAATCTGAAGGTCAGCCTCTTTCTGTATTTTTTTAAAAAAAATAACCTCAGACAAATGGTTTCACCCTCTGTTTGTTTTAAATATGGTCATTCGATTTGTCTTCTACCAGATGTACTCGTTCAATAGTTTATTTATTTTGAACCTAGAAAAAAATGTTATGCCAGCCTCTGTAGAAGAAAATTTATATATATACATACATATATATGTATATATGTATGTATATATATGGTATAGTCACTTATTTTACAATCTAGCTGAGTGAATAAGTAAAGTCTATGTGAGATAGTGTATGCTACGTTTCATGAGTGGTACTTACCAAAATAACTACAGGAAATCATAAAGATCTCCTTTAGTCAAGTAATAGAGAAAGATTTCACAGAGGGGATATGTTTTGAGCTTTGACCTAGACATTTTTGAAGGCATTAAGAGCATGGATTCTAGAGTAAGACTACTTCTGTTAAACTTCAGCTCATCTAGAATGTATGCCTACTTATTTGTAGACATAATAATACCTATTTTATAGAGCTGATAAAATACTTAAAGAATTTAATATGTGGAAAGTCTTAAAACAGTGTCTCTCATGTTATATGAGCTTAAAAATTCTACCTATCGTTTTAGTAGGTGGAGAGGTATGGTGAGCATCAAGGGAAACCACAGGAACAGACATCTTCAGGAAGACTTGATTAAGTCTACTGTGTTCATTTCCTAGGACTGCGACAACTCAGTACCACAAACTGGGTGGCTTAAAACAAGAGACATTTATTCTCTCACAGTTCTAGAGGCCATGAGTCTGAAATCAAGGTGTCAGCAGGGCCACACTCCCTGCGGAGGCTTTAGGGGAGAATCCTTCCTTACTTCTTCCAGCCTCTGATGACTCCTGGTGTTTCTTGGCTTAGATAACTTCAATCTCTCCCTCCATCTTCACATGACCTTCTTCTCTATGTCTTCTCTCCTTCTCTTCTCTTGTAAGGACACATGTAATTGAATTTAGGGCCCACCCCGATCTAGGATAGCCTCTTCCAAATAAGATCACACTTACAGGTCCCAGGTAGACATATCTTTTAGGGGGCCATCATTTAAGCTAATGCAACTATTTGTAAGAATTTAAAAGTATATAAAGGGGAGCTTTATAATAGACTTAGAAAAGTAAGAAGTGGCTTTCAATACCTGGGCACAAAGTTAATAATTTATTTTATAGATATTGGTAAACCACTGAAAATTAGAGTCACAAGATGAGATCTATCATTTAGAATAGTAATCCGATGGTAGAGTCCAGAATTTGCTGAATAGGGAAGAAACAAGGAAAAAGTGGTGGAGAGAGCTATTGTGAGGAGATGATAATTTTTTTGTGGGACATTTGAATTTGTGTTGGGAATTCAGGGCTATATCCTAAAAAAGAATAAGGACCTGAGATATAGGTTTGAGAGACACTTTTATAATTGTGATACATGAAAAAATGAGATTAGGTAATGTTCCTGAGAGTTTATAGCCAAAGGTTTTGAGAGAGAATCTGTTCAGAGATTATCCATATGCCATACACAGTAATGTTGTTATTTGAGAACCTGGCTAACAAAAGAAGGAACCTATAATTTATCTCTAATTCAACCATTCTGCCAAAATTGATCCATATAAGATAAAATAAATACAACAACTTGCCTCCCTTTCCACCTTTATTAGGCAAATGGCTTAACTTCAACTGACCTTGTTTCCGAGCTGTAATTACTTCAGTGACTGTGGTATCTGGTCATCTCAGCACAAGCAGCCTGTCAACATTTTGGGTCATTTCAATCCATCATCTTGATAAAGGTCAAGCCTGACTCCCCCCCCCCACCGCCACACACACACCAAAATTGTTTTTCTCTTCTCTTGGCCAACATACTTGCTTTCTGTTTCTTTGCCATCCTAATATGACAGCTGATATCAACTTTAGAACCCCTCTCAGTATTAATAGCATGAGGATAGGCTTTTCCAAAAGAGTAACACTTCTTTTAATGAAGAAAATCTACTCTCCTATTGACTACGTTGTTGTCAAGAGCTGTGTCATCAGAGACAGAAAAAAATATGTAATCTGTAGAGCAGAAAAACATAAATGACAATTCACAAATAAATGATAAATTACTAACTCAAATAACATCAATGGGTTGGTGAAAGAGGGGAAAGGAAAGTGGGTGGAAGTTTAGCAAAAAGCAGTAGAGATGCAGGGAAATCTGCACAGAGCCCACATCAGCAGGTGTACAGTCAGAAAGGACCGTCGGCAAGTTAGTGTTTCTCAAAGCATGATTCTTGGGCCACCACTACCAAAATGAAATTAAGGGCTTGATAAAAAGGCAGATATCTGGACCCTAACTTTAGGAATTATTTTGTTTCTGAAAAAATATCTGCTCTGTAACTATAAAAATATTACTCTAAAGCCCTTTGGAAGAAGCCAGTGAAGAAGGAACCTCAGCTAGCCAATAGCCAGGAGTGGCCCGAAATAGGCAATTAGAGCAGTTGCAGCCTCTCCCGCCCTCAGGTCATTCTCCACCAAAGAGCAGCTCAGCCTGTTGGGAAGCAGGAACCTCCTTTCAGCCTGCAGTCACCCTCAAAAGAGGTTAAGTGAGCTTTACCTTCAAAGCCAACCAGCTGATCCTAATAGGGCTTTCCAATCCCTCACAGCTCATCTGCAGTCTGAAGCTTGTTTTCAGTAAAGTGGAATTCTTTGACTCTTTCAGATCACAAGGAGACAGGACCTGTTTAAAATAAATATGTCCTGTTTTAGGCAACCAACTGTTGTGAAGTAATTTTAGTCAAAGTATGAATTAGATTGTGTGAAATAAATAGAAATGGGCTTGCATTTTGACAGCGGCAGGGGGCAGTAAAGAGACCTGGAAGGCAATAGATGACTAACACGGTATAATGGGGACAAAGTGGACATGAGGATGAGACATGGATTCAACTCTGAAATCTTATAATGTAGAAAAGACATTGATTCTTTTGAACCCTCAGTTTCCCAACCTATGAAATGGAGATTGTTACCACCAGCATCAGGATTGCTGCATGGATTAAATGTGACAATATTGTCCTGGGGCACTCCAAGGTGCTCAATGAAAAATATTTCTCTTCTCTTTCCTGGATTTGAGGAATATTTTATTCTCAAGAGGAGACAAATGGTTTAGAATGTAGAGAAGAATAAGATGTAATCACACCTTAAAATCTTCACATTTTGCTCAAGATACGCCAGGCAACAGCAATGGAAACGGCAGGTGGGAATGATATGACTGACACTTTAAAAAGAACCTACTCCCAGGCATTAGCAACATGACCTGGTTCTTATGGAACCAGGAAATATGAGATAGGAAATATGAGATAGCCAATTTAGGACAAAGGTCCTGACTCAGTCATTTTTAAAGGCCAGTCTCACCAATCTTTTTTTTTTTTTTTTTTACACTCCTGTCCCACTTACTTTTTGATTCCCTGACTTTCGTGATCCTCATCTAGGATATCAGCTAAATGACTTTTCCTGTACCCAGATCCATGAACACTTTGTCCCTTTCCCTTGGTTTTAATAACTATTTTATACATTTGTCTCAGTCCACAGTCGCCTCCATAGGTAGGGAAGGTATATTGGTTTCAAATAAAATACTTTACAAATCAAATGTCCAACAATTCTATCAACAAACGGAATCTTGGCAATGCATTCATTGGTTGGTTTTTTTCTTAGATTTTTAAAGCCTGAAATACATTTCTCACATGATTAATGATTTATTTTTAACAAGGCTGATTTTATGGAGAGAAAGTTTGGATCCAGAGGTGTCTTTGTAAACTGATTGAGATGCTAGCTTTTCCCCTTGAACCCAGCCAAATGTAGTTGAAATAAAATGTTTTAACCAGTGGAAGTCATTAAATCGAATAAAAGTTTAGAAAGGGTTTAGTTGTTTGTGAATATAATACATAAAGATGTCCAAAATATATTTAAGCATGTTTTCTCATGTTGTTCTTATATGTGGTTAGGCCATAATTTTAAAAGTATTTAATGGTCAACTACCGAACAACTTAGCTATGAAGGAAGAAAAGCACTGTGCTATGAGAGTTTGTAATAGGGATCACTGATCTACTTTTGGAAGTTACACAAGCCTTCTCAAGGAATTGTTGATTGAATGGAAATCTGAAATATGAGTTAACTCAGATACAGAGTTGGGAACTTCCTGCAGGGAAAAAGCATTATGTACATGGTCCTGGTGTGGGAAAGGGCATAGTGCCTACCAAATGACCTGAAAGAAGTTGGGCAGAAGAGTAATAATTGAGTGTTGATACTGAAAAGATAGGCAAGAAGTACCAGCATATGCAGCCTTGCAAGTCTTATCGTAGATTTTGGTTTTCTTTTAAGAGCGAAGAAAGTTACTGAAAGGTTTTAAGCAGGAAATTGACACGATCAGACTTGTATTAAAAAATAAAAAACTACTCTAAGCTACTGCGATTAGAAAGGCAAAAGTAGATAGAGGGAGACCAGGGATGGAGTCCTTGCAGAATTCATGAGTAAGAAGCTAACTTCAAGGGTAGAGGTAAAGGTTGTCCTAAGGGCATTTATAGGGGTAGTGGTAAGAGTCATGCCTTGGATGCAGAGAAGCAAGTAACTTTTAGAAGCATTTTTAATATAATATGACTCAACCATTGATTACATGGGAGGAGTGAGAGAGATATAGAGATTTCAGTTAACATCAAGTTTTGGCTTCTAGCTTGCTCAGCTGATGTGTGGATAAAACTTTGATTCTGGTATACACACATGAGGATATACAGATAAACGCTAGATAGTTAGATAGGTTTTACATTTTGTGTAGTATTACTCCAAACATACTAACAGAAAGGAACATAGTATGAGCTTATTCAGGAAGACTTTGGGCACCCTAGGATCAGGACTCTTCCCTTCTGGTCATGGGAAGCTGATATTCTTTTCAACAATCCCAAAAGATGTAAAAAATGATAGCACTGTCAAATCACATGTTGCTGCCCACTGTGGTTCTTACCAAACACATAAGTATATGAACAGCTGTGTCTTTTACCCATCCATCTCAACCAAATAGATTCAAAGCTCAAACCAACAGTTGCATCAATGAGGCAGTGTAAGAAACTAATTAGCATGGGGATTTTAGGACACATATTATTGATATACAAAACCTTGTTTTGATATTAGGATCTTGAATAATTTATATACTCTTTGTATAGTACTTTTCTATAAAAATAAAAAAATATTATAATAAAACTTATTTCATAGAGTTGTTGTGAGAAGTAAATGAGTTAATACATGTAAAGTGCTTAAGAAAATGCCTTATGTTAGAATTACTGGTCTCTACTTATCTTTTCAGTGTTGTGGTGACTGTATTGAGTCCTATACATGTCACTAGATCTTGGAAAAGTCTAAATCAAAGATTTTCTTAGAATATATTCCAGCTAAACTAAGCAGGGCTGCAGGAGGATAAAGTTTCAGAACAGAAATCATGACTTCCATTTGTGGTATGCTTATTTTTAGCTGACTATGAGGTATTAAAGTGAATATTTTGAGACATCTGTGAGATATATTGTCTGGCTTTTGGAGGAGGTCTGGGATAGAGATAGAAATTAATGACTGTTAGCATATAGATGGGAAAGGAAACTATTGATATAGATGAAATCACCAATGGAGAGAGTATACAATAATGTTGCACTTTGAGTTTCACAGGAAACAAACTCTGTGATGTGAATTAGCATGTAGGCAGTTTATTAGAGGGTATTCTTAGGATCAAAAAAATATGAAAAAAAAAAAAGAGTCAGGATAGGGCAGTGAGAGAAGTTGCACTATGATGCAATATAAAAGGCCTCAGAGAACCTGAAACCAGAACAGAATTTCAGAATTGTTCAAAGTTAAGGGAAGGTTTCAGGCCTTTACAGTCCTATGTAGACCAGTCATTGAATGAATCCTCTTCTAACAGACAAGGGCTCTCTGACAGATATTCCCAGAGAATGGGCCCGACCATGCTGAATTTGAGAAGCATCCACCACAAGTGAAAGAAAGGATGCTACAACCAACCCTTGAACACCTCTAACTTTTAAAGTTCCAGGATGTGAAGATAAGCCAGGAAAATAGAATTAGAAGGGGAGGGGAGGCCAGATAATTAAAAAGATAAATGATACGTTGGGTAGGAGATGCTAAGAAAGGGAGTATAGTATAAAGGATGGAGTGTTATGCAGTGTCAAATGTTGCTGGGTTTGGAATTTAAAAATTCATTGTAAAGAACAAACTAAACCTAAAAGAAGAAGACAGAAAAAAATACTAAAGTTTAGAGTAGAGATAAAAAGAATGCAGAAGAGAAAATCTATCAAATCAAATATATTTCTTTGAGAAAATAATAGAGTTGACAAATTTGAAGCAATACTGACCAATTAAAAACCAGAGAAGACTCAAATAAGTTAAATTGAGAAGGAAAGGGATCCATTACTACTGATCTTATAGAAATAAAAGGGCTTATAAAGAAATACTGTGAACAACTGAGAAATTAGTTGATGTAGGTGAAATGAGCAAATTTTTAGAAGCACGCAAACTACCATAACTGACTCGAGAATACATAGAATGTCTAAATGGGCCAATAATAATTAAAAATGTTGAGTTAGTAATTTAAAATTTTTCCCACAAAGAAAAGTTCAGGACCTGATGGTTTAACCAGTGAATTCTACCAAAACTTTAAAGGGAATTAATATCAATCCTTCCCAAACTCCTTTACAGCATGGAAGAAAAGAGAAGATATCTCAGCTCATTCTATGAGGCCAGTATTAATCTGACACTAAAACTGGAAAAATACAACGTGAGAAAAGAAAATTATAGACCAATATTCTTTATTAATATCGATACCAATATCCTCAACAAAATACTAGCAAACCAAATCCATTAGCATATAACAATGTTTTTATACCATGACCAAGTGGGATTTTTCTGAGGAATACAAAGTTGATTTAACACCCTAAAATCAATCAATGTTACAATATTAATATAATAAAGGATAAAAGCTTCATGATTAACCCAATAGATTCAAAAAGAGTATTTGATAAAACACGTGATAAAAACACTCAACAAATTAGGAATGAAAGGATTTTCTTAACCTGAACTTTCTTAACCTGATGAAGAGCATTTATGAAAATGTGGTGAGATCTTAATTCCTTTTGAGTTGGTGTGTTAGGCAGGGGGGAAGGGCATAACTTGTGTATTAAATTAAGATTATGCAGATTATAACTTTTAAGTGAGGAAGCATAAGCCCCTCACATAGGGTTGGCAGACAGCTCCCTCAGCTTCTGAGCTCTCACTTTTGGGAAGTAAAAACCCCTTGGTCATTTTGATTGAAGGTGCAGTTTCAATACACCCACACAAAAGAAGTCAAGTCACCAGATTTGTTACTTACAGATTCCAGAAAACGGGCTGGGGGCATCCAACGAGCTAGTGGAAGGGCAGTCTTCCATCCCAAGTCACGATCGAGCAGAAGAGAGGGAGCAGGGTAACAAGTACCTATTACTTATAAGATGTTTGGGTGGAGGTCACTAACTTTTTGTGGACACGCCTCTAAGAGGTTATTTTAAAAGGTGCCTCAGGAAAAACAAAAAGGAACTTGTGGTGGGAATCCTAAGCTCAGGTCCTTATTTAACTATCCAAACTCTGGGTAAATCAGGGTTGTCGTACTGTAAAATGCCTAGGCAGCAACTAAAAACAGCTGTTTTCTCATCACATTTCTTGGACATTCAAATGGAGATATTGCCTAGGCAGTTAGATTACTAGTTTGGAGTTCAGGAGAAACATGAGAGATGAAAGTGTACATTTCACAGTCATTTGCATACAGATGGTATTTAAAGCCAGGGGACTGGATATAATGTAAATTGAACATTATAGAATTTACAGAAATGATATACTTGACGGATGCCTTATTGGATATATTGTGATTCCAAAAATGGGTAAGGTTTGAAGCATAAGTAGGTTGTGATTATAATAACACTAAGAAAAACATTGAATTATGTAGGTGGGCACATTTGAAGGATGATTGATGCCTTTGATTTTAGCTAGTTGAATTTTACAAGATATAAAATAAGTTTTGTAGCAATGTATTAGTAGGCAGTTGGAGTAGAGAGAGCAGAATTTGGAAGAGAGAAAAGGGTAAAATATGAAGATGTTGGTGCTCTCAACCAAGATGTGATATCTGAAGTTAAGAGATAGGATATAATGTCATGATATCAGCAAGAAAGACTATGGAGGGATTTTCGGATTCATAACTGATTGCAGCTGAATAATACCATTACAAAATATATCCATGTCCTAATCTCTGGAACCTGTGAATGTTACCTTATAAGGCAAAAATGACTTTGCAGATAGAATTAAGTTAAGCATCTCAAGATGGAGAAGTTATCCTGGATTACATGTTGGACCACACGTATCCTCAAAAGAAAGGGACGTAATCTGAGAATATAGATTCCTTGAATAGAAATTTTTATATTTAGATCTCTATTAAATATTCTTATTTTTATATTAATGTACATAGTATAAATGTGACAAATTGTATCAATAGTTCCATGAATGTTTATGGGAAGAAATTAAAATTTAATATACATGAGCATTATAGAGATGTACCTGAAATGAAGAGCCATATAGGAAAAGAAAATGATAAGAAAACTATAAAGAGAAGCTTGCAAAACAGTGATGATCACAGTAAGGTAGTTATCTGGTTTTGTCTTAAACAGAGATGTAACTGAAATATATTTACTAATGACAAATTAAATCAACAGTCAGCAGACACTATATTTACTGGTTGCCTAATACATACTTACACCTGATGCCTGGAGCTACAACAATGAACAAGACTGTTCCTACCATGAAAAAAACACCACACATTAGGGCAATGTTCCTTCAAATGTGGTTATAAGGAACCAGAATCATCAGTAATCCACTTCAGCCCTCTTAAATAAGAATCTTTTGGGGAGGTCTCAGAATCTACTTTTTTCCCCTAAAAATGGACTTTATCTTTTAACAATTGATTCAGGTATACAGAAAAATTAGGAAGATAGTACAGAAAGTCTCTGTATACACCTCACATATTTTTCCCCTATTATTAACATCTTACATTAGTATGATATGCTTGTTACTACTAATGAACCAATGTTGATGCATTGTTATTAAGTTCATACTTTATTCAGATTTCTTTAGTCTTTCAAACCTCATGTCCTTCATCTGTTCCAGGATCCTATTACATTTAATAGTCACATCTCCTTAGGCTCCTCTTGTCAGTGAATGTTTCTTAGACTTTCTTTATTTTTGATGACCTTCACAAATTTAAGGCATACTGGTAAAGTATTATGTACAGTGTACCAACATTGGCAGTTTGGGGATTTATTTGATGTTGTTCCCATAAGTAGATTAAGGTTATGGGTTTGGGGGAAGAAAATGGAAGAGATAAATTTCCATTTACGTCACAGATCAAGGGTACATACTATCAACATGCTTTATGATTGTTGATATTGACCTTGATCACCTGGCTGAGGCAGTGTTTATCAGGTTTATTACATTACTCTTTTTTCCCCTTTTTCATACTGTACTCTTTGGAAGGAAGTTTCTATACTCACACCACCCTTAAGCCCACAACTCCTTTTAGGGCAGAGTATCTACATAAATTATTTGTAATTGTTATACATGGGAGATTTGTCTGTTCTCTCCGATTTTAATACTTTATTCAACCATTTATTTATATCACTATGTATTCATGAACATTTATTTTATACTTTGGGCTATAATCTTGTATGACTTTATTCTGTTTGATCAAATTATTCCAGTGTTGGCCATTGGGAGCTCTTTCAGTTGTCTTCTAAGCCCCTTTGATAGTCTCTATTAAGAAGGGTTCGGTTTTAGCACTTTCTTACTTTCTGGCAGTGTGAGATGCTCTTGGGCTCACTTTTCCTGTCCCAAGTGTAGAATCAGCCATTTCTCTGAGGTGCCATGTTTTATTTTATTGCAGAATGGCATTAGACACCAAGATCTCTGTGCTAGGTGTGCTCATTACATCTGGGGTCTCACTTTTTATAGGTACTCTCAGCTGACAGAATAAGAAGATATATATGTTTATACTAACCTGTGTACATACACATATCTATAAGTATTTCAGTATGTAACCATCTGTGTTTAAGCTATTAAGCTAACTATATTAAACTA